>NC_052131.2:32934861-33566019 GCF_016086655.4 Lepeophtheirus salmonis
TTTATCATATAACTACTCCACTTAGTCTTCAGAAGTTGGGACCAATGACCCCATAGTCCCAATAGTTCCAGCACCACTTAATCGGACATGGTAGTGATGAACTTCTTAGGTTTTTTTTGCAGTGTGATTGCTGCAATTGTTAGAGTTGTTTGAAATGTGAACTAGAACACGTGCGATACTTTTTGTTGTTCCAATCTGAACAGTGTTGCTTTTTTTCTAAATCTGTAATCATTGTTATTTCATTCTTGAAGAGATAACATATAAATATAAAGTACTCACTAGGGCGTTTGCTCATGAATGACGTAGAGTAAGACAAAGCATTTGTAAGAGAGTTATAGTAAGTAGAACTATGTAATTAATTGTTTAAAGTGTGTACCATATGTATCTAACTACCTTCTTATAAACTTTAAAAAAAAACAAACAGAAAATCAACATGGTAAACCTGACAATTTAAATAATTTTTTGGAGGAGAAAAGCTTAACTGTAAGGAGTTACGAAAGGAAAGGAGTAAACATAAAACGCATTTTGTTTCTAGCAAGGATATATACAGAAATTACTCCTTTGCAGATCATTTATTTTACTCCAATTACAACAAGTTCTTATACAGATAACTACAGTTGTAAAAAATATTGCCTTAGACGAGCGTGATTCTTTTGTAGTTGGAACCTGAACAGGGTTTTTATTTTCTAATGGTTTTATCATTATTCTTTCATTCTTGAATGGGGGAACATCTAAGGACAAAGTGGGATAGCTCATGGATAATGGAAAGTAACACTGAGAATTGATTTGGGGAGGTAAAATTGTAAGTCCTCATTGAACTCGGAGTAGAATTGAGGATCAACATCGTAGTAATTCCTGCCTATACTCTTGCTAATCTAAAGAAAGAGCTGTCATTATTATTTAATTGATGAGGAGAGATCATCTAAATATAAAGTAATCGCTAGTGCATGTGCTCATGAAAAGTGGAGAGCAACACTAAGGATTTCTTGGGGAGTTAAGAGCAGTGATGCTAATCCCTATAATTTTAGGGATGTTAGAAAAATAAACCGAAAAACAACATGACAATTTGAAGAATATTTTGAAGGAGAGGAGCTTAGGTGCCATAACGTTTCATTAAATCAGCTACAATCAGCCTTGACAAGGGAGGAGGGGGAGAAGGCAATAAACAAGGACATTGCCAAAAATAACGTTGAAATCGATCCTCAATTCTACTATAAGACCAAAAAGGACTTATGGTTATATTTCCGCAACTAATCTTTAGAGTTGTTCACCCCTCAGGAAATATATGATAATGAATGCAGCTTAAGAAAATAAAATTAACTCTTTAGTTTGCCAACTCAAAAAAAAAAAAGAACCCGATCTTCATCAATAATTATAATTTTTCAGTGTTACTCCGTTATCCATGAGCACACACACTCTTGCTTACTCTTTCTAAATTATATTTATATGTTTTCTCTCCTCAAGAATATTAAAAATAATAATAACAGCTTAAAAAAGATAAAAATAAGGACAGAGGCAATTAAATCATATTAATTCATTAGAAAGGAATACCTTAATGATATCCCAACGCATGGAGTTTTTCTTTTTTTAAGGACTACTAAGTGGACTAGTGTTGTGTCAGTCCTTATTTAGGACAGAAGACTGCAGTCCCGTCCAGTTCAGTCCTGCATATCCGTTCTAAAAACTTATAAAGTTCAGTCCTTGATGACGTCACTCAACCATTAGTGTGGATTTAAAAATTGTCTAAATCATCGTGAGTATAAATCAAAAATAAAAGTAAATCTTTGCAACTTGGATAAGCAACATGCCTGCTATTTATGAAAATTACAAGGATATGAAAGAAAAACTAGAGTTCGTATATTTATTTAGTTCAGAATAAAAAGTTAATTATTCTTTAGAATATTCATTCTATGATTTCCTTAAAAATCTTGCTTTATCTTGATGCATCATCAGAGTCTCAGATATTGATGAATCAATTAATATATTTTTAACTAATGAAAAAAGTGGTAATGGTGGAGTGTTTCATACCATTGAGTTAGAAATGTGTTTAGTATATATTCTATAAAAAAAATTCTAGTCAAGGCCTGGGACCATGCTATAATCTGGAGTGTCTCTTTCTTGGACATAAGTCTGATTATGGGACTACACGGACCTATGGGTTTTAGCTAATGAGTAATTACTAATGATAAATATACACATACATATATATTTTTTGATGCGGTGAATTCTCCCTCATCAATATTGTGTTCTTAAGAAATACTAACATTATATATGTATTATGTACATTGTACTATTACTACTGCTAAGACTATTACTACAGTAGCATACCGCTTGTAACTTATATATATGTATCTTTTGTCGAGATAAAATACAAGATAGGGATGGAGAGAGGGAGGTTTGTGTGGTGAATTGTTAATGAATGAATAAAAGAGAGGGAGTCAGATATCAAAAAGAAGACTTTACCATTTTTTATTTATACATATATTTTGTATATTCAAGTACATTGTCTATCACCCTCTTAAACTCCTGTTCAAAATTCATTTATTATTATTATCAGAGAATTTGCCAAAGAAAAGGACCGTGTGGAAAGTCGAGCAGGGTTCTTGCTATTAAAAGAAGAGCAAAAACTTGAAAGAGAAATGAATGGATATATGAATTGGATCTGTAAAGCAGGTAAATATGTCTGCCTTCTTTTATACATATCTATATATGTATAAACATATACATTGTACATATGTATGTGAATGAATGCAAAGTTTTGTATACTATATATTTGAATTTAATTATTTACTTTTTGTAATCAATTTATAGAAGACCTTGTTTTGGCTGAAGAAAGAACGAGTGAGTATGATAAGAAAAGAATCGTTGAGGCACGAAGAAAAGCAGCTGAAGGGAAGAGGAAACAAAAGACTGAAGAAGAGGAGTTAGCAGGTGCAACAAGCGAATTTTGGGCTCGTATTCGAAGAGCTCGGATTTGCATTCGTCGAATGTGCAAGCAACAATGGTGGTTTTGGTTAGTCATCATACTTGTCTTCCTGAATACCTGCACCGTGGCAGTGGAGCATTATAATCAACCTCAATGGCTCACTATATTTCTCTGTATGTGACACTTGCTGTTTATTTATTTATAATCATGTTCTGAATGCCTTTCTTATTTTTAAATTTATTTTCAGACTATGCAGAATTTTTGTTTCTTGGTGCTTTTGTTTTTGAGATGTGTATCCGTCTATACGCTCTTGGCCCTTTTATCTACTTCAGCTCAGCTTTTAATCGATTTGATTGTGTCGTCATTACTGGATCTATCTTTGAAGTGCTCTGGGTTAATCTTCAACCAAGAGCTGGCTCCTTTGGTTTGTCTGGTCTAAGAGCTCTTAGATTACTTCGTGTTTTTAAAGTTACCAAATACTGGTCACCATTGCGTAACCTTGTGATAGCTTTGATGAATGCATTGTCCTCTATTATGTCTCTTCTCTTTCTCCTCTTTTTGTTCATCTTCATATTTGCTCTCCTGGGTATGCAACTCTTTGGAGGATCCTTCAACTTCCCTGATGAAACTCCTACTTCCAATTTTAATACCATTATTAATGCTCTACTAACAGTCTTTCAAGTTTTGACAGAAGAAGATTGGAACAATGTCATGTACACAGCCATTGTGTCACAGGGCGGTCGCCATAACGGCGGTATTATTTATAGTATATACTTTGTGATGTTGACTCTACTTGGAAACTATTGTTTGTTGAATGTGTTTTTGGCCATTGCTTGTGACTCCCTAGATCAGGCGGCAGAGCTTACAGCGGCTGAAGAGGCTGAAAAAGAACGTCAAGAGGAAGAACAAGAAAGACAGAGATTAAGGGAACAACAAGAATTAAAGGCGATTGGAGCGGATGGCCAACTTGGTGATGAACTAAGAGGGGACGAAGAGGAAGGAGGAGAGCCTCCATTACCTGATATGGACGATGAAGATCAAGTACGGCCAATTCTTCCTTATTCTTCTTTATTTATTTTGACTTCCACGAATCCCTTTCGAGTTGGACTTCATTGGTTCGTGACGAAACCCTTTTTTGACGGGTTTATTATGATTGTGATATTGTTGAGTAGCGCCTCTTTAGCTGCAGAAGATCCTGTTGAGGAGCATCATCCACGTAATTTGTTACTTCAGTATTTCGACTACGTTTTCACCGCTATTTTTGCCATAGAGTGCCTATTAAAAGTAAGTTATTAAAGTATAGATAGGATTCATTCAATCTTACTTATGTATTTTCAGATTCTAGATCTCGGAGCCTGTGCTCATCCTGGATCATACCTTCGAGATATTTGGAATGTGTTGGATAGTCTTGTCGTTTCTTGCGCCTTAATATCTTTTTACTTTCAGTAAGTACATAGTCGTTTTCTCACTTCCCTTTCTAATACTGATTTTCTAACAATTTCCTTTAATTTAATTTCAGGGGGACGCCTATGGGTCAAAAATTAAAATCAGTCAAGTTACTTCGAGTACTGCGTCCTTTGAAAATGGTGAATCGAGTTCCGGCCCTGAAAGCTGTTTTCGATTGTGTCGTTACTTCCCTTAAAAATGTGTTCAATATCCTCATTGTTTATATGTTGTTTTTGCTCATTTTTGCCATGGTTGGAGTGCAGCTCTTTAATGGGAAATTTTTTTATTGTTCCGATGCTTCCAAAGGCAATGCTGAAGAATGCCAGTAATAATAATAATCTATCAATTATGCTTATATTTATATAAATATGCTTACCCCTAGGGGAGAGTATTTTGTATTTGGAGAGCATGGGGAAACATCTCCAACAGTGGAAAGACGTGTATGGGATATAAAGGCTTTTAATTACGACAATTGTGGAGCTGCCATTATCACACTCTTTGCCGTCCAGACTTCCGAAGGGTGGGTAGATGTACTTCAAAACTCCATGTCCTCCACTTTTGAAGATGAAGGACCTTTTCCTTGGTTCTCCACTGAAATGGCCATCTTCTATATTGTATACTTTGTTGTGTTTCCTTTCTTCTTCGTAAATATTTTTGTGGCTCTTGTTATTGTTACATTTAATGAACTTGGAGAAGCAGAGTTAACTGATGATATCGATAAAAACCAGGTAAGACTTTTTTAAGAACCTTTTTTCATGAATGCGCGTACACACTACACCTCTCTCTACCTATCTCAACGAGTCTCATTAAATAACTAAATTATTTTTTGTTAAACATATTTAGAAATCCTGCATTGATTTCGTTATTATGGCTAAACCCATGGAGGTATACATCCCAGAGGAAACATCAGGATGTCTATATCAAATTTGGAGACTAGTTACCTCTCCTCCATTTGAAAATTTCATAATGTTGCTCATTGTTCTCAATACTGTTCTACTCATGATGAAAGTAAGTTCATAATGAATGGCTCGATTAGTTGCACCTATTAGACTTAAATTTAAGTTAGTTTAAATGTAGTTACGTCATGTGTAGTTTCTAGTTTTACTAGAATCAAGGCCTCATAACAGTGTCATAATTAAATTGTAAAAGGGTTGGCAAATGCAAGATTGTGATAAATGTTGCGATAAAGTTAAGTTTCAGGAAATAACTAAACAGAACAGTTACTTCTACTTTGATCAGTATTATTGTTTATCAACTAGCCGGAGTACTTGGAATATGTAGGAGTCGATGAGCTTTGCTTCATTTATATGGATATGTACTCCTCTTTTCTTTTTTAATATGACACGGTGAGTTTTAGCTACACATGCTCATTTCTACATTGTTATTTCTTAGATACCGCAGTTCCAAGATAATAATTGCATACTCAAAAATGAGTCAACCACAGACAAACTTTGTTTTGTCAATGTAGATTACACGTTGTTTACAGAAGGAAACAGATAGCAATTTGGGGCGTGCTCATTTATCTTAATAAAATTAGCAACACTGAACATAAGCATACGTAAACATAAAACAGAACCATTGGAGATACCTATCTCCCTTATCTCCCCCCCCCCCTCCAAGGCTGCACGTTTTATATTTCAGTTATTTATATGTACATAAAAGTTTTTAATCCAAATTTAAATCCAGTTGGTGCAACGGGGCCATACTAGTCTCATTAAGTTTGACTCTTCATCTTACTGAGTATGATAATGTTCACACTAACAATTAATTCATACCATTCATTCAGTATCATGGAGCGCCCCTTCACTATACGGATATTCTCTCGGACTGTAATCTTGTATTTACAACTCTCTTCACTGTTGAGTGTGTCATGAAGCTATCCTCTTTTGGTTACAAGGTAAGACCACTTTTTTTTGTTAAATATTGTACAATGCATATTATAAAGTAAGGAGACTCTAAGGAAAGAGGCTATTATACAGTTAAAATAGAAATGAAACAAAAAAAATATGCTTAAATTATGTTCACCCCTTCTTTTAAAATATAAAACAATCACATGGGATGGTACAACAGACAAAAAATTACATAGAGATGACAAAAGGATTTCTATTGGCTATTTGGCAAAGTAAGGCTGTCATAGATTTTAAATCGTTAGTCCCGAGAAATTAACATGAGCAGGGGCATAAAAGTGTATTATAATTTCAACGTCGACTAAAAGATAAATGTATTTTATCAATGAATTTTATTATAAATTCGTTAACTTTATATTACAATATAGGAGTCAGTCAGAGTTGGATATCCTTTCCCTAGTTGGAATTGCGGACTATTATATCAATTAAGTTTCTAACCTATAAACATACTATTAAAAAAAAATATACCCTTAGTGTCAGCTGAAGTATTTTCTCAATCATTCGTGTATCTTGTAGCATCTGTCTACATTGTACACATTTTGAATGCATTAATAGCACTTTAATAGAGTACAAGGAGAATAAAATTGTAATTTTTCTCCACGAAAATCCCATCTCTAACAGCAAAAACGTAGGTGAAGGGAGGAAAGAGTGAGCAATTCCCTCTCTCCCCTAATTTTTATAGGGCAAATAAAGCAATATATGGGGAAGTAATATGGTACATTTAGACAACATTTGACCTTTCGTATATGTAAGAGTATAAAATGTATTCTATGTATATATATAAAAAAGGTCATTAATCAATTTCTTTCCCCCCACCAAAAAAAAAAGTAATAAAATTTTTAAAAAATGCTAATACCAAATTATCGGGTATTATTTGTTAAATAAAAAATAATAATTATTATTATTATCTTCTTCCCCGCCGGCCATAAATAAAAATTATGACCCAAGGCAAAATATGAACTTTGTACAGTATACAATTTTAACCCTTTCAGAATTTGGGGCGATTGCTTCCACCCCATTCATATGTTCGTCACCTCTTTCCTTAAAGTATCTTTTGTATGAAGAAAGGCTTTCGTTTTGAATAAATGATTGCGTCATAATAAATATTAAATGTCAATTATTTGTAGGGTGTGTCCACCTACATATATAATAATAATACTGATATTAACAAATCCGTACGTAGCCTTGAAAATGTAAACATAATCATAGATTTATAACTATTCAAGTACCTGTGATGAACCATTCTATTTTCGTTTCTTTCTTTTTATTCCCTTTTCTTCTTTTTCTTTCTCTAGGTAAGCAAAATGAATTATGGGTTGCTCTTATAATTGCCCAATCCTACCCATCATACACACATATATCTGAAGAAGTAGTATTACACATCGTGTGAAGCTCTTCTCTTCATGTTCCCCCTCTTTTTTTCTCTCTCTCTCTCTCTTTTACATTCACTTTCTCTCTCTCTCTCTCTTTCTTTCTCAGTTATTATTACTCATTCTAAATATAAAATTTACATATATGTGTACAGTATGTCAACATAAAGGCAATCTTGAACAAAAAGGAACAATTTATTTGTTTGACTTCATAAATATCATTCATTAAACGCCCCATTATAACACTCAATTCTGGGACTCATATTCTCATTTCTGGAATGGTTGAGATACCCAAGAATAATTATACTATAGTTTAAAGCCTTCATTCATTGGAAAAACAAAACTTAATTGGATCCCGTTATTGAATGCTTTTTCTAAATATAACTGCAGCGCCTCGAAATGATTTATCAAAATAATGTATTAATAAAAGCATAAGATAAATTATCCAAGCTTGCTTTTGTGTTGACGGGGCACACATATATGTACATATTTAAATACAACCCAATGCACAAATAAATATATAGGTATTAAGTATTTAAATATGTAAAACATCATTATATATATATCTAAATAAAGAGATGAATAAAAAAGCCTATATAATGATTATTCAATCATTTCTTTATTTATGTACGTTTACACACTCTCATTTTGTTCAACTAATTTATTGTTTATCTTCTTATTTTCTTTTAAAAACAAAAAAAACCACCTTTTATAACAAAAAAAAATTCTATTTAATTAATTAATATAATTATTATTATTTTAATACTATTTATTAAATAACGTTATATACATAATTTCTACTGCGACAGTTGAGACAACAAGAAAGTTGGAACGGGTAAGACAGTCTTCAACTTTTTTAATAACTCCCCTTCCCTTCTTCTTCTCCTACTTCTTCTTCTCTCCTTCCTCCAACACTCATACCTAACCATCGTCATTATCCAATCTTCTTCATCCTCTTGCATGAAACTGCATGAGAAGGAGAAAGGTGAACAAAGGAAAGAGAGGGGCACAGAGATACATGATCCACCATTCTTCCTTTTCATTCTTCTCACTCATTGTTGCAAGTTGCAATTTATTTATTCGTAGGCATATTAGTATTATGTCCTAATCTATACACTCAACCTCTTCAAAATAAACATTTATCATCAAAGATATGTAAATGGATATTATTACCATTTTACAACTAATTCTAAACATGGAACTCTGAATACCTGGAATAAAGAAGGGACTTTTTCTATTCCCAAATGAGTTATTTTTTTCTTTTATTTTTACACAATTAGGGCCTTATTTAATTCTAACATTTTTTAAATGTCAAATTACACATTTAACGAGATATTAGTTTTTTGACATTTTTATTCATTACAAATTTTAACCTTAACAAAGAATTACCAAGAAAAAATCTATCTATCTAATAATGCACTAAGAACTGTAGGTGTATAAAGTATAAATAAAACAGAGGATCTCTCACTCAAGTAGGGAAAAAAGAAAACTAAATTATGTCGATAGACGTCCATGTATCTAGAATTCCATTGTCGTCTAAAATAACTAAAAATACCAATGACATACTTTGATATTAGCTATCCTTGTATCAAGAGTCATGTTGCTTTTATATGGTCGATTTTCAAAAACTCAGAAGTTATTTAAAACTTTCCCAAGTATAACTACCTTATTCAAGAAAGTTATATTAGCTTTCAATTGGTATCACTTTCAATGCTATAGCATTAAGCTCTGGGTAGCTACACACAATGAAATCAAGGACATAATATCTCAAATTTTGCAGGGTTTTGAAAAAATTCAATAATAAAGTTACATAGCTCTTGAGGTAGGCATAGCTAAAGTTCAACATCAAAGTCACTTGCATATATTTAGTAACTGTATGTAGACTTTAAAGAATGGGAATAGCATGAATTTTCTTAATTTTAACGTAAAAAGTCAAATTTATATTGTAGGTCACCATTACATAAATACTTATAATAAGAATGGTTGTAATCTACTTTTTTCTCGAATTTCGATAATGCCTAATGCAGAAAATAAGCAATGCAAAATTTTATTGGTCTACGTTGTGATCATTAAATTGCACATCTTGCGGTCAAAGTTTGAAAAGAGGCAAAAGTTCTTTATTTTCCTTTAAATAAAGACTACAATAAAACATTATTATTTATTTCGTTTTTAATTATTGTGATAGACATTTTTCTTATCTAAAAAAAAAAAATTAAGTTTTTCCTTATAAAGCCATCGTATGGAACAAAAAGAGACGAGAACATTAATAAATTTTGATGATTTGCATATAGGGTTCATTTCTTTTCTTTTTAGAGCCTCAGAAATGAAAGACTAAAATATTTTCTCAAAAATTACTTGGGGTATTCTTTTTTTTTGCTCCATAGGAGGACTTTAGAAAATAACTTTATAGATCCAGAAAATGTCTATCAAATTCATTTTAGACAAAGGAAGGAATAATGCTTTATTCTAATCTTTACCGAATAAATACAGAATCTTTGCCTTTTTCCAAACTTTGACCGCGAGAAGGGAGATCTAAAGATGACATCGTAGAACAATGACTTCTCGCATAAGTTTTTGGCTACCACTTGTCACTTTTCCATACTAGCCGTAATCGAAGATAAAAAGAATGTTGAAAAACAAACTGCCCTATTTAATATGAATTAAAATGGTTTGTAAATTTGATTTTTTCTTCGAAATTGTGGGGCGGGGGTTACATAAATATAGTCCATTAATTATCTTCGTGGTAAATAATAAAGCTATATTGATCTATGTTTAGAGATTGAGTATCCCTCTTGAAGCTTCTAAATTTCACAATTTTTTGAAAAAATAACATTATTTTCTCAAAATAGTCCATATAGGTCAAACTCAAGCAGATAATAATTAATAACAATTTTATCCAAATAGACCATTTTTCAAAAGTTAAGTTAAAGTTTTCCCCTAAAACGATTATTTCTCTTAAAAAAATGACAAATAAGTATAGATTTGTTCTACGATGTACGGATATTTTTTTTTTCTTTTATTTTTTTCTGCTTTATAAAATATAACATTATTTTTTCTTTTTTATGAAAAACGTTTTTCAAAGTGAAAAAGTGTATATTATTCCATAAAGTATATTTTTTTTACTAAAATGTATAGTACCAAGTACTTCTTCTTGTCCAATAGGAGTAGTACATAGCATAGTTATGGATGATAAACAGACATGAGGCAATAATTATATTGGTTTTATGTATATATTAAAAAAAAAAAAAAAAAAAAAAAAGATATGCTACACTATTTCACTTTCAAAAAAGGTTTTTCAAAGCAGGTCCAGATCAGATGGTAATCATAGAGCACATAAACATACTTAATTTGTCATAAAAAATCTTATAAATTTTTTGTAAGATTGTGTATTTATCTAAAATAGTTATAAATTGGTCTATTTTGACAAAAAGTGACTTTATTTTAAAACTTTAAAGGCTAAACCCAACATATAATCATTGATCAACATGGTTGTAACTATGTATTCCTTCATTTTTTATCAGAAGGAAAATTTTTGGACTATGTTCCCTCCCTTCACATTTCGAGAATAAAAACGAATTTAAGGACCACTCTAATTTACTTAGTCATATAACAGGTAATAAGCGCATCGGGAAAAAAGTAAAAGTGACGGCAAGAAATGTTGTACATATTATTCTCCTTCCCTCCTTTTTAGAGACAAGTAATCTGTGTTTCTCTTAATAATAAATTGAAAAAAAGGGCTTTCTCTTTTGTTTATCTTGTTTCTTCTCCATATTTTGGTATTTTTCTTCTTGGAGGTAACATTCTGAATTGTAAAGATAAGGCTACTAAGTAACTATTGGATCATCCTCATTTCTATGATAATCTATAGCGTTTTTTGTTTTTTACATTTGGTTCTATGTAAAGCTTTTCCAAGTGACACAAACAATCAAAAAGTAGTTGCTGCTCTCTTTACACCACCCACACAAAAATGCAGTATACATACCCTTATTAAGTATATATAAACTAGAATAACCTTATATTTTGGATCTCCCCTCTCCCCCCCATAAGAGGACACCAATCCGTGTTGGTTCTGAGAGAGGAAGGGGTTCAAATTTTATAATGGATAAATGTAATAATAAGGAGCATCTTAATTTTGGGATTTTCGTGTTTTCTTTTATTTTGGATTTCTTTTTTTTCATCTGATTTAACATACACTATTACATACAAAAAACACAGACAAATCAAGAATTAATATAGTTTTCCATACTGTATGTAAAAAGTGGACATCTCTAGAAAAAAGAGAATGATTAGTCACCCTACCACATATATATTTACAGTATATACACATAAAAAAAATACAAGATCACGAACTCCACTAACTATTATTTTTGTAAAAATGGCTTTAGTTCATCTGTAGGGGAGGATTGACAAAATTGATACATGGTCTCCTCTATAAGAGTCGTTCCATTTCGCCGCTCTACTATAGGGGGTGAGGTTATAATTCGACATTCATTTGTAAAATTATTATAAAGGATTCCTTATACGTCATTTTATTTTCGATTACCCTGTGGAATAGATTGTTCAAAACTTTATCTCAAATGAATCTTCAATATCGATTCAACTTTTCATTCAATTAATTACATAAAGGTGGTTTAAATTATGATATAATTAAATGTGAGATATTCTGGGAAGTATTTCTTATCGGGAATTGATCAAGTGTAGAACCTGGAGGAATTCATCTCGGTAAAATTGGATCCCGGAATAAAAATCCTCATATCTTCATAAAGAAAAAATATTTTAAAGAAGCTTTATGAATAGTATTATGTATATCTTCAAGAAAGCAAAAGGTATCCTAGAAATTGTATTATTTTCCTATTTCAATGAGTAAGAAGGTGAAGGGAAGCCCTGGTTCCTCATTTCCATGTTGTTCAGATCCATCTTTTTTTAATTTTATCCTCCTCTAAACCCCCACCCTGACTATCTATCGTATATTTTGTTGTACGTATGTGCCATGTTACTACTTGTTATAGCATTTCTTACATTAAGCATCATTAAATACCTATTTTTACAGGGGCGTAGGAAAACGCGTTTAAGGCCCTCATGATTCCTACGCCACTGTATTATGATATTCGAAATGTATATACTCTCTCTCTCTGCTTTTATTTTATTATTCTTTTGTCGTAATCTTCGTAATTTGACATGGTGTATCCCTCATGAGTGTAAATTGATCAACTATAGATCTTTTGCTTATCATATTAGACATAAAGGTAAGTTTGAGCCTGTTTGAATTACTGTATGATCACGTGTATATTATTCTTGTTCCTATTGACGTATCTTTATCTTATAATCATAAAGTATGTAAATTTAAGAAACTCCCTGATAAATATCTGTACATACATCTTTATAAAACCTGAAGGTAAGGGCGTGTTCAAGTCCATCATTCTCAAGTTGTAAATGCAAGTAGAATTAACTCAAATCAATCAAAGTATATATATGTATGTACCTATATAAATGTATATTGATATAAATATATTAATTATTGTATACCCATTCTTTTTTAATTTCCTTGTTTCTTTTTTTGTATGTAGGCATATTTCAGCGATGCTTGGAACACTTTTGATTTCATAACGGTCGCTGGTTCGATCGTGGATGCTACAAATATTGTCAACGTGGGCTTTTTGAGGCTATTTCGAGCTGCCAGACTCATCAAACTTCTTCGAAAAAGTGTTAGCATTCGTATTCTTCTATTTACATTCGTCCAGTCCATTAAGGTTTGTGTTTATCAATACATATGTTCTATTAAGTTAACACAAAAACAATTTTGACAATAATAATAAAAAATATGATTTTTTTTTTTTTTTTACATTATACAACATGAGTTGAGATACCCCCAAAAAAATGTTAACTATACATTAGAATCTTAATTTCGCCCTTACATGTCATTTTAACCATAGAAGCGATCCATTTCTAATTATTTCATTGTGACGATGATTTTTTTTTTGCTAATTTAAGTACAATTTGCAGCGCTTCCATAATTAAATAAGAATAATTGGCCAACATAAATTGACGATACAAATGACAGCTAATACAGACATCATTTTGAGAACAATCCTTCTAGTTTGTTTTGTGTCGACGGCAGACTTATATGTCCATATAACAAGTTAGGATATATGATGAATTATTTCTTAATTGCAGGCCCTACCCTATGTGATGATGCTCATGGTTATGCTTTTCTTCATTTATGCCATCATTGGAATGCAAATCTTTGGCAACATTGGACTCGATGCCAATACCGCCATTGAACGTCACAACAACTTTCGTCATATTGGCCAAGCCTTCATGATGCTCTTTCGCTGTTCAACTGGGGAAGCATGGCCAGATATCATGATGGCATGTGTTGCAGGTCGTCCTTGTGATTCAAGAGCCCTTCAAGTGAATAAAACAACGGGAGAAATTGTACCTAAAACATGTGGTTCTTCCATGACATACGTTTATTTCATTAGCTTTATATTCCTCTGTTCTTTCATCATGTTGAACATTGTTGTCGCTGTCATTATGGATAGTTTCGACTACCTCACTAGGGACTCTTCCATTCTGGGGTCTCACCATTTAGGAGAGTTTATCACTGTTTGGTGTGAATATGATCCTCTTGGAGAGTAAGTGAATTTAAATTCCTAATAGTTATATGTATCGGTATGAGATTCTTAATCTTACTCCGTGGAGTCCTTCCATTGTATTCCCCAAGTATCTAAATTATTTTTGATAAATACAGAATAATGCATGCAAGAGGGCTGTCACTAGGACTTTTCTGAGGGAGGGGTAGGATTGACGAAACTTGAACAATTTTCACGGAATGTTTTTTTTCTTTTAAAGTGACTTTTTTTTTAGAAAAGACAAATTTTATAATAGGATTGACAATAATTAATAGGATTAATTTCAAATTGTGACGAGGAAAAATCCAAATTTTGACACAAAAAAAATCATTTTTTTAACTAAGAACACTGTTTTTTGACAAATTTGATAAGATTTTAGTCGGGGGAGGTGGTTATCCTTAGTAGTCACGGACCTGCATGTAAACAAATATATTAAGTAACATCATATTAAACAGCACTTGTAGCTGGTTTTGAAAAGTTTATAATGGAGAGGGTTAGCTTCAATTCGAAACATAGGGATTCTAAATAAGACATTTTGTACATTATTGATTGATAATACGTGAGAAATGCAATGTTTGTTGTGAAAGTGATTGGATAGGCGTAAGTCTCACACTAATTGCATGAGATATGACAGTCCTGATGTACCCTTTGCTATTTAGTTTTTTGGTTAGTTCTTTGTAGGTATGTATTAGGGTTTCTCATATCCAAGGATCCCGAGAAACAAATTTTTAAATTACGGGATCATGTTAGTACATAATTAATAAATACTGGGAAATTTAAGTATTTCATTTTTATATTTTTAAGAACAAATAATCCAGTTTTAAACTAGGCTTACGCCATAATATATTCTTGATTGTTATGTTTTTCATTGTATCATTATCTTTAATAGTGGGTTAGTTGTTTTTTAGAGGCCACGGATCTCACGTTTCAGTAGCATGATTTTACTCGTAACAAAAACACTTAAATATTAAATGATGAACATGATAATTTTTGATTAAGCTGGATGTTGCATAATTGTGAAATAAACAAACCGGCCTGCGGAATAACCGTACACTCCTGCACATCACTAGAATCCATATAACTCTTTTTATACAAATATGAGTCACCTAAAATATCACATCTCATATTTTAGCTTCAAAAACACATAAATTATATTCAAAATACGGAACTTATGTGCAGAACAGTAGTTTACAAATCATTTACCTAACACAAAAATAATTTTTGAGTTTAGTGGGTTGATTATTGATACTTTCCAAGTATTAAACGTACATTCTATTATTACAGACTTTTATATATTAACATTATGCATGTGGTATAAAAATTGAGGTAGAGGGGGACGTACAAGGGAGATAATATACTGTTGCCGTGATAAAGTGCTATCATTTGAAACATTTTGGTGATTCGTTTGACATCATTTATTATCCATAGATATACCTAGTGTTATGTTGGTCATAATTTATTCGGTCTACCCCAGTCCAGTCTAAGATCGCTCCTTAAGCACAACATGCCATGATTTGAAAATCATTAATTGTACAAAAAAAAAGAGTAATCTTGAATATTTCGGATTTAAAGAGTTTAGTTTATGTATAATTAAATTAAGCTTTCAAACCTGGTCTAACGCACGCCTGTTTCAAGGGTGTCATATCCATTTTTCAAATTTACAATTGTCAAATGCAACTTCCTTTGCTTGCAGCTACTTTTCTATTATTATTATTATTCATCCTTTGTACTTAAATCTTATTTTTATGCTTGAAAATATAATATAACTGTATGAAATTATATGTGCACATTTAAAAAAATGTATATGTAGGTATTAGGGTTTCTCTCTGAGGATTCCGTTTTCCAAGGAATGACACCTCCGGTAAATTCTCGGGGAAATCCAGCATTTAATTATTTCATTACATAAACTTCATTAATTATATAATTCACATATTGTTCCATATTTGCAGTAAAGTTCCGTATTTTGAATGTGTTTATGAAGAAATAGTATAAGATGTCACATTTCTAATCTCTCATATTTAAAAAAAAAAACATAAACTAATTTTTCCAATAGGCAATAAAATAAGTTTTATAAATCAAAATAGTTTTATCTTTGTTTCATAATGATAGTACACATTTGAAGTTAAAGTTATGAACATCATATCAGATAGGTACCCATTGTCCATATATTGAATAAACTGTACTTTAGTATTTTAATAAGACATTATTTATTTATTTTTGTGTTTCTTTGTACATAACTACGCATTTAAAGATTTTAGAGGGCTAGTTATTTGATAAAAAAATATTCATAATTTAATTACAACATATCTAATTTTAAATTTGTGGATGATTAGTTGATTAAGTAATTAGTTATTGGCAATTGTGCAAAGGTCTTTAAAATATTGGTTTTTCCGTGGAAAATATGGTTCAAATTAGTCGATTTGGACAAACCGCGCCAGTTTAGAATTTTTGCATGATACCTGCTCTGAAGTTACTAATTGTAGCTCTCTTACATTATTATCCGTAGAATTATTTTCTTAATTTGAAATTACAAAAATGAATTGAATAATATCGTTTTTTTATTATTAGAAATTGAAGCAATTCACGGATTTCTATAAATCACACCCATAATTTCAACTTTTTTTTAAATTCAAATATTATATCAAACCTTTTTTTTGGCCATATTTATTATCGACGGCATACGCACACCTTTCTCACTACTCAAAAGCACGATAGCAACTAACTGTATTTCCAAAAAAACTTTAAGAGTCTCACCTCAAGAATGAAACTACGGCGAGTCGACTACTATTTCTATTCCAAGATTGTTACACATTAAAAACTAGGAAGCTATGATGCCACACCCTCTTTAAATCATAAGTAGGTGCAATGTTTGTACGTTGTACTATTTAATTTGTCAAGTTATTAGTTCTCACTAATGGACAATAAGAACATATGGTTCAAAGAACAATGTTCTATATATAGAACAATATACATCCATATATCATATAAGCTGTGTTTCTCTCCGTTATTAGTACTATGTAAAATTATAATTTAGCATCATAAATTATAATGTAGCACTATGAACCCTTGTACATTGTACTCCACTCACTTACTTACTTACTTACTACGTATGTAGAGAAATGGGCTGTTGTACGTCATATGTATTTACAATTAGTAGGAAATATTTGTATATATACATATGTGTATAATGATTATATGCACCATGTTAATTTGTCAATTATGTACATATGTCCAATATACATTATTATATCATGTATATTGGATATAATATCATAAATATGCGAGTCCCCTTAACCAATTCCCTTTTATTATGTTTATAGGGGTAAAATCCATTACACAGATATGTTTGCACTCCTCAAACAAATTGATCCACCTCTGGGGTTTGGCTCTAAATGTCCTGACCTTCTTGCTTATAAACGACTTGTCCGAATGAACATGCCGGTTGACAATGAAGGAAAAGTTCACTTCAACACAACACTCTTTGCCCTAGTCCGAGTTAATCTACAAATATTCATGCGCTCCACAGACGAAATGGATCAAGCGGACCAAGAACTTCGTACTACCATCGGACGAAGTTGGCCTTTTACAAAGAGGGATGGGAAATTAGATCTCCTTGTACCACCATCTTCAGGTAAGCTTCCTCATAATTCTTTATTATAACTACGTACGTATTTGTCATCGATTTTATTTATTCTACATGTCAGAGGTGGGCAAAGTTTTTTAACATTAATTTTTAAAGAACCGCATTTAGAAAAACTCATGGAATTTAATATTAATTTATAAAAACATACTATTGTATTTCAAACCAATTGAGTGTAATTCATTGAAAAAAATGAAGGATTATATAATATAACTCTCAAAACTGGGATATACAAAATCCAAATTGATCAAACATAGTTTAAGGCAGGGATGGGAAAACTTTGTCATGAGAGGGATGTAGTTAGTAAAGTACATTTTTTATTGTTATATCGATTAAAATATTGTATATATAAAAAGTCAAAATAGAATATTTTGAACAAAAAAATTATTTACTTTTTGCAATCAATGGTATCCCCAAATCATCAACAATCCCTTTATATTTCATGGTGAGCTCACGATTTTTTTACTTTTCTTTCCCCTAATTAGATTTTTCAATGTATATACTCAAATTAACTGCTGTGATCAATTCCTTGCTATTTAATGGAGAATGGTTTTTTAGTTGAGGAGAATTACCCAACTTCAAACTAATTTTGGCCCTTTCTTTACTTATATCCCTTTTCGGGGGAATACGATAAAGTGTGTTTTATAGCGTTGGGGTTCAGTCCAAAAATCCTAGAGCGATCTCAGACCGTTATAATTTTAACTCCATCTGACTTTAATCGGTTTAATAGTATAATTCAGTTTTAATCTGGTCCCGTGTCAATTAAAAAAAACAAAAATGTTTTGTTTTGTTTTGTTATTTAAATTGGGATTTTATTAAAATAATTATCAGTATAACAATATATGGAACAAAATAAAGATTAATATAATGATAAAATGCATCAAGAGAGATTGTGATAAAATTAATAATAAATAAACCTTATAGTTTAAAATTAAACTTCTATATCAGTGGTCGGGGAATAGGGGTAAATAACCATAAATGGGACAATTTAGAAAATTTTGGGCGTAATAGGAGTGGATGTTATTAAAAAATGACTTTTACTTCCTATTGTTAAATGAAATAAAAATCATGTTACTACAGGTGGCGTCCGCAGAGGGGGGTCTTTGAAAATTACTGTTGTAATATATTTATCGTGAGAAAACGGTGGATAAATTTTTTTTAAGGTGTTTAAGGATTTCTTTTCTAAAAAAAGGTTATTCCTCAAATTATGCTGTGCAGCAAAATAATTCCTAAAAATGATAAAAGCCAAGCCGTCCAAGTACGTTGAAATTTGGAACTGAGCCGTGAATTCCTAAGTAAAAAAAGCGAGGGACTCCAAAATTAACTTTTCCCATGTTTGCAGCACGTCAAGAAGGCGTTCTACATTCTATATGTTCGACAGTTTCGTGGTATAATTCTACCTTTATCTGGTTCCATGTTATTATTATCATTATTATTATTTTTTTTTTTTATGAAAATCAGTTTAATGAGGAAAATGAAGAGTTCTAAAACACTGTTTCATTCATTTAGATATAGAAAAGGGTGTATTCACATGTAGAAACTTCCGGCTAATGACATTTAGAACGCTCCACTCAATCTGTTTGTATGGGTAGTTTATCCATCCCTGGTATGAGTACCGAGTGGTTCATTAAAATGTGAATACTTTGAATTTTAAACTTTAACAAGATATTATTAATTAATTAACAATAGAATTTTAGCAAAATTAATACTATAAATGGATGTGTGTGACTGAGCTCCCTTAATAATTAATGTAGCCGTCCTTAGCAGCAACGATGGCTTCCAGGCCTGGCACCCGCTGCAGATGTTGTACTATGTCATGGCGTCCTAGAGCTGGCTGACAGGCGGTTTGAGGGGCTCAGTGTTTGGAAGAAGGACACTACAGGCCTTCCCTTCGACATGCATCCAAAAGTTGTAGTCAAGGGGGCTTGCGTCAGGGCTGTAGGGGGGGCTAAAAGTATCAAAAAAGAGTTCAAAGGAACTTAAAAGACTCATTCAACAGAGGAGGTGGGTTTGTTTAATTGCTGATGTCAAAAGGGGTATTCCATGTCAAGTATACACACCCTTACGCCATCACTATCACCGATTTTGATCAATTTTGGTTAGGATGTTTGTCCCATCAAAAAACAATCTGTGTAAAATTATAGACTTGTGGAGGCACGAAAGCCCGTTTGGCAGTAAAATACCTTCGACTTGAGTATGTCATAATTCATTTTATGCTTAATAAGTACATGTCATATGAGCAACAAATATTATCAATACATTATTGCAAAATATAAAAAATGGCGGCCCCAGCCATGTTTCAAAATTGATTTCGCCAATTTTTTGTAAGAAGTTTAATCTACTTATATTCTATATGTGTGCAAAACCTTAGAGTAGGATCTCAATGGAATCCCCTTCATTCAGGCCCATAACTGGAAAAGGTCATAATCGACATAATAGTAAACTCCGTCTTATTTACTCAAAAAAATTATTTAAACATATTAATTTTTACAAGTTTTGTAAAATATATAAGTATACTGCACTTTTCCACCTTGTATCATTGTAACATATACACATATTTGAGTGGTTTTTCCCTGTTCTATCCTCTTTGATTAGGAATCGGTTGGAAGGAAAGTGTGAATTTTATAACTTATCGGAACAAATGGGTTGAAAATAATAAAGTACTTGTATTATGTTGATTGCATATGGAATCATTCGTCTTGAAACTTAGTAATAAAGTACAGTATTATAGAGATGTATATAAAGTGAATAATTTTTTTAAATAGAATTGTATAAAATTGCTTATTTGCATCGTGACTTAAATGGTTTTGTCAAAAAAAAATTCTTCCGAAAATATTTTTTAGATCCCATAAACATTCACATGAAAAAATATTATGGAAAAGATCTTCGAAAAGCCTTAGAGCCTCTTTTGAGACAATTTCCTTAGTTACTATAGCTTTTTTTTTAATGTAGAAAAAAATTTTACAATATAAAAAGTAATGAAGATACCGGAATTTATAGTATCAACATATGCAATTATTAGCTTGCCTGAACCTTCATCAGTCGCTGCAATTGAAACTTTTTCAACAAACGACATAGTCTTTGAGAAGGGCACTAAAATTGAAACTTTAAACTGTTCCTTGTCTCTACTTGGAGAAAGTGCAATACATCTAGGAAAAGCTTTCCAATCTCAAAACGGAAATACTGAATGATGAAGTTAATTAAGCTGTTGAATTTTACCGTTCCGATGAATCAAGCAGGATATTACCCGAGGAAAAAAACAGTGTCGTTGTACGGAAACATACTGGTAAAATTACATAACATAAACGGTATATTTTAACAATTTGAGATAACTATTTCGTAATTTTAAGTATAGTAACTCCGATTCATATTTAGTCTTTTCGAAATTTTCTTCTCTCCCACCTTTAGAATGCGTTCTTGCTTCTGCAACTGGGACACACAGTGCATGATGGCCTTATACTATTCACCAAAGTGTAAAACTTAAAATCATGGGGTCGAGAATGTTGGAGATAACGGGATATAACTCCTACTGTCACATTATAGAGTCTTTATTTTGTAATCATCTATTCCCCTGTTGTTTCTTTTGTAAATGTGAAAATTGTAGAACAGCTGTCATGCTGAAAGATAAATTGATCGACCACTTTGAGGAAAATAGTATTGATAAAGTACAATTTCAGCAGTGGATATCAACTAGTATAGCACTTCCAATCCAAAATTTTGTAGAAATATTTTATGACAAAGGAGGAAGCTGGCAAAATATGAGTTGATTTTTAAGGCATAAAGTAATTTTTTTTTATAAAAAAAATAAAAAATTATGGAAGGTGAATTTGTTGTGAAAATTGAAGTTTTTTCCGAAAAGTACAGCTTTGTAGTACAGGATTATGTTCAAGGTTTTCATTGGAATTCCTCACAGGCCACGATGCAGACCTGGGTCTTTCATTACAAGAAAAAAAAATGAGAATTTTTGCCATGACTCATTTACAATTATTTCCAACTACAACTACCATGCAGTTATAGTACATTTGTTCTAGCTCAATTTTTGAAAGAAGAGGTTAAACAATGCAAAAACAATAGCAAGTACCCAGAAGCTTCATGAATGTATACCGGAAACGGATACATCTGTTAGAGTTCGGGAATATAGCGACGCGGCCGAGTCGAGCGTGGAATCAGTGGTTCATAATCCTATAATAATAATTATACTCTGGATAATAAAAATCAAAAATCTACTCTACATAATTGTATTCATTTAGCAAAACTTATATTTTAGTCCTTTGAAATATTTTATTTTAATAAATATGATGAATTATAAGAATACATTTATTAAAAGATTATGAATATTTAAAAGTTGGAGGGAAAGGAAGAATAACTGAGAATTACATATATTATGAAACAAATTAACGGAATGTATGACAATGTCGATTATGACCTTTTATAGTTGTAGACCTGAATGAAGATAATCTCATTGAGATACCACTCTATTTTTGTGCACACCTTTAAAATATTAGTAGCTTAAACTTGTTACAAAAGATAGAGAAATCAATTTTGAAGCATGGCTGAGACGCCATTTTTTATATTTTTCAATAATGTTTTCTTAATATTTTCTGCACATCTGCCATAGTTTTATAAAATATGAAATAAAGTTTGTGCTCTTGAAAGTATTTTAATTAAAAAAATGAAATCAGTCCATTCTAAATGGAGATTGGCCTGGATTGGTTTTTTTTAAGTCCTCCGGATCCATTTTGGCCTTTTTGACAGAGCTTTTCTTCCTCTCTAACGTTTCGGACTTGCTAACGGTGTAGATGGGAGTCTTGGAGACCCCCAACTGCTCGGAGTGTGCGAATGAAAATTCGTTCATCACGTTCAATTGCCATTTCCTTGACTTGCACGTAAGCTAGAGAGCTTAAGTTTATTTTGTTTTGTAACTAATTGTTTATGATTTAATAGTTCAAAATATGAATTAATTTCAAGACTCAACCTTAATTATTTATTCAACTAGTTAGTGCTCAGATTTCAATGGACCAACCGGTATAGTCAATGTCTATCGATTATATAAACTACTTATAAATATTTCTTGAATATTATATATACATATATATTATGTAAGTACTCTTATGTAGTCGTCTACTTATAGATGAAGAAAGGAGAAATTGAATTTCTAGTTATAATTTATAAAAGTAAAGCTATTTGTATATCATATATACGACATTTATTAATAGAACTTACAAAAATATAAATAATCTAACATGCAATAAATTAACTAAAAGTTTTTTGTTTATTTTTTAAATATTTATTAAAGGTTGTCATACAAATTTTATGATTTAGTGTAAAATATGTAATTGTATTTTTCACTATTTTTTTCCCACCATGAATTGTGACATTTTTGTGTGTTGTATGTATATATTTTTTTTACCTTCCTCAAGGTAATTCTCACACACTAACAAAGTACAAACGATATTATGTACATTTATATCATGATGCCTTATGATTATGTTTTCATTTCAGAAACAGGTCCAAATAAGTTAACTGTGGGGAAGATATTTGGTGGAATGCTTATTTTAGAGAATTGGAAAATAACAAAATTTGGAAGTACACCGGTCACGAAGAAAAATCTTCCCGTGAGTATATACATAGCTATTATATAGGGATACAAATATGAATCATATCCGTTTAACTAATACATATAATGTTTGTTTAATTGAACACAAATGCAATTGCATTATTATTTAGAATGGGGATGCTGGTTTGAATCCAACAAAGAGCAGTCTTGAGAAATCCTGCTCAAGGAAATCAGATCCCACCACGCCAACAGCAGGAGGAGGAACTGCCACAAAATCCTCTGGTACGAACACAAAGTCAAAGGGAAAAAATTCAAAATTAAAGAATAAACGAGACGACATGGTGGAAAAGTATTTGAATACTTTGGAGCCACCGCCTCTTCCTCCATCCAATAGGTAGGCATTAGAACCATTTTTCATGTTCTTTTTGTACTTCATTTCTTGTTTTCTTGCAGAAGTCTTGGCGGCCATGGCTACGGAAAGCCACGAGCTCCAGATCCCCCTCTAGATGATGAGCCATTATACGCAAATGTTGATATGGAATTTGAGCAGCATCCTCCTGGAATGGAAATACCAAGTAGATTTCTTCAACATAGTAATCAATCTCGTGCTGGTGATCAACGTGAACGTTTCCGAAGGGGAGCAAGTGTGGATCGTCATCGAGAATATCAAACGCCGCAATATTATGATGATACCTACTATGCACAAACACGTGAAGAACAAGATCGCCGTGTTACGGTGAAACATATCGGATCATCCGAATTCCGTCCAAACGGCAAACTTGAACGCCAATGGAGTAACCCTAATCTCCGACCCAGACCAGGACAGCAGGCTCAGCAGCAGCAACAAGGGCAGGCCTGCCCTCGTCAATTACCTCAAACTCCGAAACAACCCCCAGGAACTATAATAGTGATTGAAAACGTACTACCCCCAGAAGCCACCTCAGGAGGAAAGAATAACGTTGTCATAGCGGGTGCTCCCAATCCCCCAGGAGTCAGTGGCAGCGGCGTTAGTGCTGTACCAAATACATCTCATCGTAAGCTACCAGGGGCAGCCACTCTTCCTGCGGTTCCTCAAACAGCTGTTCGGAGTGGAATAGGAGGAGTAGTAAACACTGCTAAAGCTAACCAAGGTCGTTCTAGGAGTCTTCCTCGACCTCGAACAAATCCTGTCATGGAACGTCCACAAGGAACAGGACGTCGTCTCCCTCCTACACCTCATCATCCTCATCAAAACCCTCTTCCTCTTGCCCCTACCAAGATACTTCCATCCCGAAAAAGAGAACTGCCTAAACCAAATTCTCTGGAGCTGGGGCGAGGTCGAGAGCAGGGATTTAACTTTGCCTCTAACGTAAAGAACTTTTGTAGCAAAAGTATGAATTTTCCTCGGCTGGAAGGATCGCCTTCCCATTCCAGCTCATTAGCGTCCATAGAACAATTGCATAAAAGACTACCTTCTATACCTCCAGCACCCGGTTCAGGACGGTTTAGGAGCTATAGGAATCTACTCAAGAACTCTTAGTAGTTGTGTGTGGTGATGGCGGTGGTGGGAGTCTTTGACATTCCAGTGGCAATTGATGCAAGTTGTGGCAGTTCTTCAATCATCACATCACATCATATTCATGCTATATGTACCTACCCAATCAACTAGGGATATCACAATCTTGCCTTTGCTAATTACAACATATGTATGTCCATGTCACTCATCATCATCATTAACTAATTAACTCATTTTCATTGTTGTTACATTGATAATAATTATTAGTACTCTCTATTCATCACCATCCAAACTATAACTAATTATTATTCATCATTTACAATTAATTATCCATACTATTATTATATCTACTACTACTACTACTACATATTTAGTCATTACAAAAAAACCCAAAAAATTATATTCATTAAAAAATGCAAAGCTCAATTCTGGACTAGAAGAAAATGATTGTATAATCATGATCATAGAATCTCTCTTTCTTTCTTTCGTATTTTCTTGTTTTTTGAATAAAAATATTCTTGTTCTTTTTAACTCTTTCATCATCATCATCAAAAAAAAGCAATTTCATATTTTAATATCATTATCAATAATTAATTAATTATCTGTTGTTGTTACATACT
The DNA here is from genome assembly GCF_016086655.4 of Lepeophtheirus salmonis. Lineage (NCBI taxonomy): Eukaryota > Metazoa > Arthropoda > Copepoda > Siphonostomatoida > Caligidae > Lepeophtheirus > Lepeophtheirus salmonis. The sequence goes on from NC_052131.2 coordinate 32,960,455, forward strand.
ATTACTATAATCAATTAACTATTTATTACTACATAATAAACCTCGTGTATGCATTTCCTTTCATTCATACATTGTTTTTGTTTTTTTCGTTTTTTGTAAACTTAGAAAACAAATACATATACTTATAAATTTTTTATATGATAACCATTCATACAACCAATTCAACTCAACTTAGCATTTATATTTATATTAGAACAAATCATAAAATAAATAAAACCAAAAAAACAACGATTACTACTAACACTACAACATACGTACTGCCCCCCCCCCCGTTCCCCGTTTCTTTTAACTGTTATATGAAATATACATAGAGGCATCTAATTTATATATACATATATATCCCAATTTATAATAACTATATTAATAATACACGTATAGGACATTTGTTAACAATTAATTTATTTATTTATTTATAACATTCATACATTCATATAACTATTAATTATATACATATTATTGGGGATGTGTAACTTTTTCATGAGTGATGATTACTACATATATGTTAGGAAAAATAATAATCAAACGGATCTCAAACACTCTTCTTTTAGAGAGGGGGATGGTTCGAAAATGACACTGCCAATATTTCGAACTCACACTCTCCCTAAACATCTACCCCCCCCTACTTACTAATTACTTACTTACCCAGGCGAATCACCCCATTTCCTTACATATATATATATATATATTTAACCTATTTTTTTAAATGATTATTTCTTTGTGAGCAAGGAATGTTGGTAGATAGTTGAATACAGATTGTCGAATATTTTTATACATGCATTTCAAATTTTCCTTCATTTTTGGGAGGGGTTGCGTGATTCGTTTACAATATTACAGACATACAATGTTATAATAAGTATATATACCATAGACAGAAAGAAATTTTGATCAAAAAGACCTTTTAATATAAGTTTCTCAAACCCAACAAATCAAATAATCACCCAATTATGCATCCCGTAGAGTTTTGAGTGTCAATAAGCCTGGATTAAATATTGTAATATGCAAATCACGTGCCCTTTGTCATGAATGAATGTAAATTTGAAACTTGGAAACTGATTTGAGTAGTCTTTGTTCAAAGATTTATAACCGAAATCCCTGTGTTCACAAAGAAATAGTTATTTAAGAAAAGAAAAATTGCTCTAACCTACATATAGCAACTGCTGTTTTTGTATCATTAAATTTATAATTGTGTATGTAATATGTATGTATCATATTCAGCTATTTATCATTCTACATCATGCCTACTACTCAAAACCTGAATATCTTTTTAATATTTATTTATCTTTTGTATTCCGTATGTGATACTATCGACTATTTTTAGTCCTTGCTCTATATATATGGTGATACCTACTACCATTATTATAATTCATTGTAATTATACATTTATATATATATTTTTCTTTTTTTTTAAGTTGTTTGCCTCTTTAACTTTTGTTATTCTAGCTCATTAAAAATCACATCATATTTATTTACAAATTTCCAATACATATTAGATATACCAATATAATAATATATATATTGGTATATATTTTATACTTATACTTATTCTCTGAAGTGTGCAACTTGGTGATAGCAAACAGTAAGCTCAAAATCAAAATAATAAGAGGGTTCCTGAGTGGCCACTTTCTTATAAATATTTTTTTATTTAAACCTAGTCATGTTTATTATCAAATTATAGCTTTTGATGTGAATGACACTCAGATAAACATTTATATATACAGGGGTGGGATTAAAGAATATTTTTTTGCTTTTTACTTGAAAATGAATATTTGAAAGTTATTTTCCAAAAATTTAATTTAATTTTTCAAATTTTTATTCTAAATATAATAATTTTTTGTGAATAGCTGTGGATTTTTGCTATTTTTCTCGAAAAAATTTAATTGTTTGAATTTTTTTTTTTTTTAAATTTATACTCGAATTTTTTTTCAACAAATGAAATTTTCTGTCAACAGGCGTGGATTTAGAAATTTTTCTAGAAAAAATTTAATATTTTACTTTTTTTCCAAAAAAATTATATTCGAAATTTATTTCCAAAAAATTTCATTTTTTGGAAACAGCTGAGAATTTTTTAAATTTTTTTTTCCAAAACATTTCATTCTCAGTGAGTAGCTATGGAGGTTTGAGGATTTAATATTTGCTTTTTGTTTACAATTATTTTTATATTTAAAATATAATTTCTTGAGAATATCTATGTATTTTTGAAATTTAAAAAAAAAAAAATTAATATTTCAAAAAAAAATACCAGAAAATTTTAATTTTTAGATTTTTCTCTAAATTCAAAAAACAAAGCTCCTGTGGATGCCCCTGGAATTCGAAGTAAGTTTAATTTTGACTCCGAGTACATAAAAATATATAAATACTTAGTGCCCACCAAGAATCACTTTTGATTTAGTTGATTTTTTACACACATGTTTATATCACAAAGTGTCAGATTTGAGGGAATAAGTGAAAAAAAAATCATAAGTTAAAAATTATTGCAATTATTAAATGTATGCACAAGTTGTAATTTGTATTAGGAAATTTTAATCATAGGCCTATAAAAATGAATTGATGCTATCCTTATTATTTATTTACAAGGGATGGAACAATGGTCATTTGTACTATATGGTACAGTGCCACTACAGATTATTTATCAATTACTAATAATTTTTCGTTAAAAAGTCAAATAAATATGACTTCTTTAATATATCAAAGTTTAATTTGTAAAAGCAGATTTTACCTCTGCAAGTTATAATTTTTACGTCACGTCACGCCTTATTTTGAATACAAAATCATCAGTCTTTTAAATTACCGCCATTGTAATTAATTAATTCCTGCTATCTTTCATTTTGATACATCAAAATTACTCAGTGATTATGCATTGGAACTTTATAACCACATATTATTTGTCAATTATTAACATTCATTTTTTTATTTTTTTTAAATCCAAGAATAACTCGTTTCATATATAACAAGCATCTATTGAAATTTTTATCATTCCAGACTTATTTTTATCAAAAGTACTCTTCATTTAAAATATTACATCTCATTTCTTGATTGTAATTTGTGCCATTTACTTATACAAGTTACAGATCGCACCGTCGACATTTTTTTGTTTATTTTATTTCTGATACAATTATTTTGCTAATCATGACAAATTATTATTTATTTTAATACCTTTATTCAAAAGCTCAAATTAGAAGGAAGCTTATCGGTGCCAAAGGAAATGAAAAATATCTCCCATACATTTTATTTGTCCATTTTGATTTGTGATTATTCTCTCTCTTCATATATACATATATATATATATCGTTGGGTCAGAGAAAGAATGTTCTACTAAAGTGCATTTCGGACATGTATAGTGAACAAGTTCAATTGCGATATGATGGTGATGTGGTAATACGGATTCAATAGCAGCAAATGATCTCCAATCTTTTGAATAAAGTTACTTTGCTCACAAATGAATGCAGTGAATATGTAGAACTTCACGGCTCTGACACTAACATATACATATATTTGATATCATGTGTGTACTAGACGCCCCCGCCCCGCTTCTTTCCCCCTTTCTTCATAATAATTAATGTGTTATTATATCATTCTGTCAATCTACATATATGATGATGAAAGCAAGGAAGGAAAGCCTTAGATAAATCTCATCATAGTTCGCTATAATTCTTATTATTATTGTTAATGTTGTTGTAAAGGATCTGATAAAGACGCGAAACTATTAATTCAAAGAAAAAACTACCTAATTGATTATAATATAAGTTTATAAGTTATATACACAAAGAAGCCACAATATTGTTTTTATGTTGAGTGCAACCTTCTTTCTCTTTCGACTATGCGGCTCTCTCTCTCTCTTTTTTAATTTATTTTCCTTTTTTTGTCAAAATATATACTGCTACTCACCAAACTTTCCTTGTCTTTCTCCCTATTTCTCCCTATTTCTTCTTGTTTTTTTTTTTTTTTTTTTTTGGTTGACCTCAAGAAAGGTTGTAAATATATACATATATATTATATCAAAATATGTATTATTAATTATTATCAATACTTACCCAAGCCCTCTCCCCAGCTATTTATATCATATGATTATAGTAGGACAACACTCCAAGTATAATTATTATTATCGATATCTCCCTACGGCATAACTCATTGTTCTTTATTAATTATTACAATTATATACATATTCATTACCTACTACATACATATATACATACATACATACATATTTCAAGACTCACTCAATCTCTCTCCCTATTTAATTTGAGCATTTATTTTTTAGTCAACTCCATATTTGATTATATAATCTTGTATTATTATTATATTTTTAATTAATTAATTTTGTTAAAAAATCATCTAATTACGACATGTTGATATTTATAAATCTAACTTTTTTTTCTTAACTGCGAAAAAATAAATATAATTGATACTCTCTTTGTCATTAATTTTCTCATTAGATGACGTACAGTAATTACAAGTGTATAAGATATGCCCCGAAAAATGGGAGCGGCCTTTATTAGTTGGCAAACTGAACAGGATTTGTATTTTACAAAGCTGTTGTCATGATTATTTAACTCATGAAGACAGAACATCCAAGTATAAAGTAATTACAAGTGTGCATGCTCATAAAAGACAGAGAGTAAAGATACAGGTTTGCTGGAGAGTTGTAAACGTAAGTTCTTGTTGTACTCGGAGTAGAATTGAAGATCAATATCAAAGTGATTCCAGGGGAGTGGGGCTTGTGCAGCTGAACTTATTAAACGTCTTTACACTTAGTTTCAAATTGTTAGGATTACCAAATTTATTTTTAATTTCTTTCCATTTTTACATGACACAGGACATATTTTATACTGCACTAATAATAATCATGATCTATGATGAAAATCCAGTGTATAATTGGCATGTTAAAAAGACTAAGAAACCGAAAATCAACATGATCAAATTTAAAGAATGTTTAGGAGGGGAAAAAGAGTCATGCTCATGACGTTTCATTAGATATGCTACAATCAGCTGTGATAAGAGAGGAAGGAGAAAAAGATATAAACAGGATATTTACTAGAATGTCTCCGATGTCGATCCCCAATTCTACTCTACAACCGGATTTGCATAATTGATCATGATATTTACTTAATTACGTAAATCCAATGTGTTTTTGTACAGGCCCATTAATTTGGAATTGCTAATATAAAGAAGGAATTTCCTTCCTAAAATATATTTTTTTATGAATAGCGTTTAAGGTTTACTATTTGAAATTTTATTTTTATGCCATTAGTGATAACTTTTCAGCACAGGCTATATAGTTTGATTGTCATAAATCAGGTGCAAGTTTTTGAAGGTTCTCTTTCGGAATATAAAACATTTTATGTTCGTACTATTAAAGTAATTATAGAGAAAGAAAATTTAAAGCAAGTGAATGAGAGGAAAAGATACTCAGATTACCCTCGTGTGTTATACGAGAGAGAGAGAAAAGAAAAAGGATCCCAATATAATCTTTTATGAATTATGTTCTCTCAAATAAAAGGGAATCATCAGGTGGATCCCATTAAAGTAAGTCAAAATCAAGTATATTCTATGTACACTTTCTTTTTTCATAATCAAAGGATGAGACTTCCGTTCACAGGATCCTTCCTTCCTCTTTTCCTTCTTGTCCTTGCACTCAAATTCATCCGAGCTAACTATGATGACTACGGTTCCGTGAATTTCGATGAGGATGACTATTCTGATGAAGAAGAAGTGAAGGGCCATAATTCGGAATTTTCAGCTAACTCATTCAGACAAGCCAAGACGTCATCACCATATTCCGTTCCAACTTTAAATAACTGTGGTCACATATGTGGAAAAATCCCGGAGCCAAGGGAGGCAAATCCCTCTTCCAAAACTTCATCCAGGAACAGTACTCATCATTTAATGAATCATGTTCGAATTGTAAATGGGTATGTCCCCAGAGATAAGAGACCTTGGCAAACTCTTATACTTACATTTGGGTCTCTTTGTGGAGGTGCAATCATTAATCGGAGATTTGTTTTGACGGCTGCGCATTGTGTATGTAATATGAATCCCAAACATCCGGCTTACTGCAAAGTAAAAGTTATTTGATTTAAGTATTTGATGTTGTATTCATCCTATTCATGCAGAGCAAGGAGATTGAAGGTAAGGACACCATGGTTCCCGACTATGACTTCAAAAGGGGTGTGACAGTCATTCTTGGAGTAAATTATCAGTCCTTAGACTATGTTAAGAGGCACCAAGAAAACATTTACTATCCAGAGAGTATCAGGAACAGTCTTATTTACATCACCAACCCCTTCATTTCTTAAATATGCAAGTCATTTGTTTTTGTTTTATGCAGGAGTATTTTTTCTCTTTTTTTAAATTTTAAAAGACATTTTTGATGATTGGTGGTTGTAAATGACTATTCCTTTTTAGCATTCGATCCGGTTGGGTCATGGGAAAGACATTTACACCAGATGTTTCTCTCATCAAGTTGAATAGAGACATAAAGTTCTCTGATAGCATAGCTCCAGTTTGTCTCCCATCTACTACAGACTTTCCTGACATACCCAGCAAGGAGGAAGACTCTAAAGGGGGATTTGTTGCTGGATGGGGTATTGGATTTTCTCAATGTGATTCAAATGAATTTGGTCCAGCAAAACACAAAATGTGCAAGTTTCCATTTGTTCATAATGGGATCGTTCATAACCGTTGTGCACACACGGAAACCCCTGGGATGGATGAGGAAATATGCTCTGATTTCAGTGAATGGTATAGAAGACGACATGACATGGATACTATTGAAAATAAGTTGGTATCGAGTCCTCTATGTTTTTTTTTTTCAATCCAAATAATCATTTCCCCTTACTTTAAGGTCCTTTCTCTTGTTTTCAAGACAAAATAAATCCAAATCCCGACTCTGCTATGGGAATGATCCTGGGGAGCATGGTTGGTGTTCGACTTGTATAACGGGTACAAAACCCGGAGAAGAAGGATATTGTGATCCATTCAAAGGTGGATCTGAGAAGAACACCAAATCAGAATACGGACGACCCAAAAGTAACAAAAATTGGGGTTGGTGTGCTCCCTGGTGTGAGGCATCGAAGCAAAAAATGAGTAAAACCATGCAGGAAATCAACTTGAACATCTTACACGACAATGAGTGCAAGTATTTTGGAAAAGAGTTGGACTCTGACGTGAAGAGAGAGCTCTGTGCAGGTCAAAAGCATCCCTTTCCCCTCGTACCAATTGTGGAAAAGAAATTTTCTGGAAAGGGTTACACCATGAGTAAATTTGCGAGGAATCGTTTGGGGCTGAAAAAGTCCAAGTACTTGTTTTACATTGGGGGAGGAGACTCATGTCAAGGTAATGTGGGAGGGGTTCGCATTTATCAAAAAACTAATTTCTAACTCACATTTGTATTTCTGCCATAGGCGATAGCGGAGGGCCTCTTGTGATTTGGCACAGTCCGAATGAATCAACATCTAAGAGAGCATATATTGTTGGAGTTGTGAGTCGAGGGGTTGGTTGTGCAAATTTCAACTCCCCTGGGATATTTTCCCGGGTCAAAATGCATTTGGAATGGATCCATAAGCATTCATCATCATATGACTGCAATTAAGATCACTCATACGATATTTCAGTTCTCTCCTTTTTTATGATAGCTATATAAATACAACAGCTGAATACCCTACATATATGCTAATGAGGCATGTATAATTTACTACTCGTGTTCAGTTTGTCTCCTTTCTTCAACCATTGACAAGAAAAATGGATATCCAAAACTATTCAGATTGAATTTAAGGATATGAACAATTTATATCATGTTTACAAATAAGATGAATTAAGAGTTTATGAATTTTTCTTAATTTAGGAAACCATTTGACTTTCTAATCAATTTAACATTATTTGATGAATTAATTAATTAATTTGGTTTCTATGATTTTTTGATTTTTTTTTTAAATTCTACGGCCAGACTATTAAAAATAGAATACTAAAATTACAAAATCAAGTCGAATTATTAGTTCATAGTCTCTTTGTCACCTCGTTACATATTTGTTCTATCTTGCAACCTTTCAATTAAAAAGAAATAGAAAAAGACTGAAATCTAATAGGTAGTTAGCCTTTTCTTTCAAACTATGTTCTACCTATCTTATTACACAGTTGACGAACAGAAAATTACAAACCAGATACGAGATAGAACAAAAAAAGTGAAAAAACTGCATATTTAAGAACATGATTAAATAATTTCCAGGGGAATTCAGAGTGGGTAGGCTAGAGGGGCTGTACCCCCCGAATTAGGATTTCTTTCATTTCGGTAGAAAATTTAATTTTTGAAATTTAATGGAAAATTTTGGAGTTTTTTTTCAAAAAAATTTAATTTTCTGGAATAGCTGTGGATTATTGAAACTTTTCTCCAAAAAATATTAAATATGAAATTTAATTTTTTAATTTTTTTTCTGAATTATTTTTAATATAAACATTTCTCCTATGAAGACAGGATATAATTTGAATTTAACGAATCAAAGTTAAGAACTTTGATAATGGGAAAATAATATAATAATTAAAATAACCAAAGACACGGAATGTACCTGATATAAAAATACAATATAAATTTTATCAATGAGGTCTATAAATATCTTGAGTGGCACCAGGTATAACTGTGCAACCTCATCTGTGAGTTAAATAACATTCTAAGAAGAAAAAAATGATGCGACTTATCACATCTAGTGCAGAAAAAATTTATTTCTACAAACGTTCATATCATAATCTTCAAACCTTAGTATATCAAAAACACTGTTTTCATGAAAAAAAAAGAGAAAGACACGCCCAATTTAGTGATGTAATAAGTATTAATCTTACAAATATAGGAGAAGGACTTAATATATCGCCCATCATCAAACCTTCAACGCAGAGATAAAAATTAATCAAAATTTTCCTTAAGATCAGTTTGCCAAGCGTGGTAGAAAAAATAATGAACTTGTGTCTGAGTATCTTGGTCATGAATAGGGATGTGAATATTGGCTGAATTGCAGTGAGCGTGACGACCATATCGGAGAGAATGTCTTAAAAAATATGATAACTTTGAGAGACAACATTTTTTTTTAATTTTTTTTTTTCAAAAATCTAGAACTGTTCACAAAAAATGAATTTTTTGAAATAAAATACTAAAATTAAATTTTTTAAAATATTCACAAATCCAGAAAAAAAATTCTAAAATTGAATTTAAAATATTAAATTTACGGAGATAAATTTCAAAAATCTCCAGCCAATATCAAAAAAACATTCAAAAAGTAGAGCTGTTCACAAAAAAAAAAAATTGGAGAAATTTTCTAAAATTAAATTTAAAATATTAAATTTCTCTCCATAAATTTCAAAAATCTACAGCCAATATCAAAAAAAAATTGAAAAAGCTAGAGCTGTTCACAAAAAAAAATTGGAAAAAATTTCTAAAATTAAATTAAACATCATATATAAAATTTTCAAGTAAGAATCAAAGATTTCTTATTTTTGGGGGGGCCCAGTGAACGCCCCTGTTTGTTAAAAATAAGAATATGACTTTTGCAGAGCACTAAGAAATAGAAACTCTACAAAATTAAGACCCTTGTAAACACATCTATAACTAAATGGTGAAAAGAAGAGCACGTGACCATTATTAACTAACAGTACAACCTCCATGAATTCACCCCCTCAACTGAATGAACAAGTTGAGTTCTGCGTAGGGATGAAAAATTTATATACGTCATGAGTGAAAAGGATAAAGTGACGTCATCTGTAGTATCATGAAAAATGACAATTATTTTATTTTAAAGGTTGATGTAAACTCAAACGTCCCTTCAGCATCTAGGAAATCTGAGAAGCACTGCCTTTTGGCTTCTTCCTACCTCATGATGACGAGATGTTTATTATAGCTTGTTTATGCACAAAATCTGCCTAAACCAGAGTTTCAAAAAATAATCACTAAACCTTCCTATGTTAATGAGAAAAGTACCATTAATTTAAAGTCTAGGTTTTGTTTCCAAACCTCATATTTATAGGTTTATGATGACCGGGGTAATGCCCTAATGTAAAAATATTACTTGTCCCTTTTTGGCGAAACATTTACATTCGGAAGTATGTATTAATAAAATATTCAATAAATGTGCGATAATTATATTTTATAGATGACAACATACAACTAACTCATGGTGCAAATCAGGCGTATTAAAAAGATTAACAGCAGTCAATCTTTTTAATTAAAAAAAAGTTTTAAATATTAAAATTTTTTTTCTTAATTTCGAAAAACCTATAGCTATGCACAAATAATTTCATAAATCCAAAGCTTTTGATAAAAAATGTAATGTTAGTAAGTAGCAATCTCTACGTTACTATTGTATTAAATAAATGAACAAGATTCCCGTTTCGTGACGTCACGTTGATCGATGCTACGTCATATATGTAGTATATGCATAGTGTATACGAGGGGTAGGGAACCTATGAGACATGGAGTGCAAACTTTAACATTTATAATGAATGAGTCTGTCATTATCAACAATAATGCTAAAATACCTATACAAACTATAGGAATATGTTCTAATTTGTGCGTGCCAGTGGATATGCGTCCGCATGTCAGCAGTGGCACGTGGGCGACGCACGCTGTCGACCCCTGGTGTATACTGAATGATATATCGGAGAAAAAGAAAAGAATGAGCGAGAATCTATCAAGGAAAGAAAAAACACACCTTCAAAAAAGATGTTTGCCTGTTTTTATGTTGACACATGTGCAATATTGTATTTTATTCATTTTTGAAAATACAGCTTCGTTATTTTTAATTTATTCTAACTAACTACGGGTATTATCGTTTGAATTTTCAGTAATTTAATCATTACGATCTTGGACTGAATAATCAATATTCACTCTAAAAAAATGTATTGGGGAAAAAATTTAAAAATTAAATATCAAATATAAAATTTTTTGATTTTTTTTTTTTCAAATATTACATTTTCTAGTAAAAAGTTAAAATTCCTTTTTTTTTTGGGGGGGGTTACAGTCTCTCCAGGCCCACCCCCTGCGGACGCCCCTTTTTGTATTAGTAAGGTAACGCCGTGATGTATTGGATTTTTTCTCTACCTCCCTTGAAACTCCTCTCCAACTTTTTTTTCAAAGGATATTGAACATATGATGACTTCTTTAAACAACCCACAATATTTATAGACCTCTTCTAGGGTTTATCTTAATGATTTTTTTCTCTATTGTCCATTGCATCAAACAAATATCTACCTAATGACAGAATTACTATATTTTCTTAAGTTATCTCAGATATTTACTTAAAAGGAATAATGCAAACACATCTTGGGTTTTTTTAGCAGAAAGGTATGATGATAAAAAGGATGTTTCAAATAGCGAGCAGATTTATTTCACACTCATTACAAAAAAAGGGACGTATGGGTTTACCTAAACCTTTAAAACAACAGAATGTCACTTTCTATGATAATATAGATCAAGGTTTCTAGAAAAACAAGGTTAGTCCATCACGTAATCGGGCTCGCTAGAATTTTCAATCTCATATATTGTACCGACTGCCGGGCAAGCCAGGCAGATTTTGAGATAACACGCAACCACTCATAGGCTTTGACGTCAATATTGCTAGAATTTTCAATTCAATGTATCGTACCGACTGTTGGGCAAGAAAAACAGATTTTGTCCAACCCATGTAACCACTCATCTATTATGACGTCAATATTAAAAGCGTGATGCAGGTCATCAGTCGTAAACACGTTATGGTATATCCTTGTATTTCAATTAACCTTGCTACAGATGAAGTCACTTTATCATTTTCTCTAATGACGTATGTATCTTCTTCTTCCCTACGCAGAACTCAACTTTTTGTTAATTCAGTAGAAGGGGTGAATCATGGAGGTTGTACAGTTAGTTATCGAGTAATATTCAAGTATACTCGATGCACCTAGTGGGAAAACTATGTTATGAGATAGCCAACATATTTGGTCACGTGGCAAATAATGAGCACGTGGTCTTCTTTTCGCCACTTAGTTTAAAAGTGTGTTTACAAGGGTCTTAACTTGGTAGAATCATAACTCATCAACTTCCTCTCGCTTTCTCTTCATGCTCTATACAAAAGTCATATTCCTATTCATACGTAGCAGGGGCGTTCGCAGAGGGAGGGCTGGAGGGACCCCCCCCACCCAAATTAAGGAATATTTAATTCTTTCCAGAAAATTTAATTCATGAAATTTAATTTCAGAATTTTTTTTCTGGATTTGTCAATTTTTTTTATATAAATTTTTCCAAAAAATTTATTTTTTGAGAATAGCTGTAGATTCTCGAGATTTTAATATTTGAAATTTAATTTTAATAATTTATTCAAAAAAAAATCATACATTGTGAACAGCTCTGGATTTTTAAATCATTTTTTCAAAAGGTAATGTTTCAAAAAAAAAAAAAATCAGAAAAATTTAACTTTTCAAATTAAGTCTTTCAAAAATTATATACTTTCTTATAAGCCATCCATGTATTATACCTAGAGGTGGGATTCGTATACGGGTCCAAAGAAAAGTTGAGAGTGAGACATATGATATTACTGACTAAAACTCCTTTGTAATATTACCTCCCTGTTATATGATTTAGGTTCGTGTAGAAAATGAATTACTGCCATAAAGAGGAAATCCTTCATCATTTAAAATAGCATTAGTGAATGGAAAATATTGTAATTTTACTCTACATCAATATATATTTAATAAATTATACATTTTTAAATCAATTCACACCAAATTTGGGGGATAATGCTTCTTTTAGAAGGAGATGTTAACACACCCACGACTTATTAAATAATAAACAAAAAAAAGCACAAGCATCAACTGTTTTTCCTTTTCTAATCTGTAAACTTAGTGGTTGTTGTTTTTTACACAAATCCCTTCTTTAACTATAAATTATAATATTTGTGGCACCTAAATTCCTTTAGCGGTCAAAAAAGTATCGCGTAGACAACTACTTTGAACGAATATTGAGCTCATGAAGTTTGTTTCGCCACTTGGTGGACTATATTATTATTATTATTATTATTCAGTCTGCATGAAGAATACAACAAAGTTACTATATTAAAAAAAGTATCATGTTCCAAACCTTTTATGCACAATGAATATGGAGTATCAAGAATGACATAATTGATTGAATACGATGAGTTCAGGAGTGCTTTTAATATTGTTTTTAAGTTTTTTAACTTACTCAACTCAATGCTTTAGGAAATCCTCGGAAGGATTATTTGCTCAGCATCAACATAAAACCTCATATAAAGTGCCTTCCTATGGAATTCAATCATCTATGGAACTCATACCCCATGGACACGAAAGTTGCCAATGCGGATCCCTCTCCGAGGAATCTCCTGATTCCATCATCTCGAGACCTTGGTTAGCAATCATTCGAGTAAAGAAAAAAAAAACTCGCTCCATCTGTTCTGCCTCTCTTCTCAACACTCGATTCCTCATATCTTCTGCCACATGCATTTGCAAATTAATCAAAAAAACATTTAACAAGGTCTATAAGAGAATAAAAACTTCTACAAGGCATTCCGTTTTTAAACCAGCACATGGAACTGTGTACGCCATATTTCCCTTTGAAAGAAATGCCCCATATCACATCCATGAAGAAGGAGACAAGAAGAATATAGTTTCAACATTATTTGTATATGGAAGTTATCAACCCAAAAGTGGAAGACATGACATTGCCCTAATTCGGTTAGATGAGGAGATTCAATTATTTTCTAACCGTTTCCTTCAGCCCATCTGTCTACCTCCCGTCGAAAAATCTTCTTTCACTGACATAGACTGCCAAATTCGTTCTACCTCTCGTCACCATGAAAAGAAGAAGCATCTTAAATGCAGCCCTCAGGTTGTATAAAGCATACCTTTACCAGAAAAACAAAACAAATTCCTCTATCTAGATCCTTAATGGAAGCCATTCTATCATCACTTCCTGGAAATCATCCAGATCTCTTCGAGGAGAACTTCCTTGCATGACCAATTCTTTTGGGCCCATTAGGTACCAGCCATGTACTATCCCACAATTGGCCCCTATCTGCAATGTATTTGAGTCTCCCTATAATCTTCCAACTTCAGACGTCTGTAGATTTCTTCTCAATAAAATCAATCCAGACGACAATTTGGATTCACAGAAAATGTTTGTGAACTTCAGATTCGGTGGGGGCAATACAACCACTTGTATCAATCCAAACTTTTCAAGAAGCACTGTTCAACTCTTTGACATTCATTGGAGACACAATGATCCAACGGATCGAGGATGGTGCTATACATGTCAAAATCAAAATGAGACATGTTTTTCATGGGGGTAAGTTGAATCATAGTTGGACATTTTGAGACATTTTATGGTTTATTGTGGGTCTTTTCAGATACTGTAGTCGTGGCTGTATTTATTCAGATACAGGGCCAGGACCCTATCTCTTTGATAAGCCCGTTGTTACATTCATATCCTCAAAAGATATTCATATTTGTGGAAAAAGTAATTCGCACTTCTGCAGTGTTGGGGTTGCCTTCCATGGCTCTTCCATCAATTATTACAACGTTAAAAAAAATAGGATTATTATAAATCCTAATGAAGAAGATCCTATATCCAAGGTCCCCTTTGAGATGTACCGAATGAAGCAAGGCAAAAACTTGGACATGGCTATGATTCATGACTTGAATGAAATTAAAAAATATGGACGTCTGGATATGGAATTGCTTTGTGATGAGCACTCTGGTGGATCAATTTGGAAAAAAATGTCTTTTGGGAATTATTCCACAAGAGAGTTTGCTGTTCTCACTGGGATTGTTTCGAGGTAAGTAAATAGACATTGTATATTCCTAATAGGACTCAATAGACATTGATTTTTTGGGGCCCATATCGATAATAATACATTATTCAGGAATAGAAAAAACAATAACCCATTCATCTGTCTTTTATTTATTCTTTCAACTAATATTTGAAGACACAATAACCCACAAGCACTAGAGACATAAAATAAATTTCTGGTGTGGTTCATACAAAATATGGTGAACGAGAGACATAACTTATATGCTGTTGAGCCTTAGATAAAAGAGTGAAATAATAAGTTTCTATTATTGAGCTGTTTTATCCACTAACAGACGTTATTTTAACCATTTGAACATATCTCTACAAGAACAAAGTAGAACTAGATATTAGCGTTGATGCATAATAGAAGTTGTATTCAAAAAGTAAGGTGTCTTTTCAAATTTCGAAGACATTTTACATTAGGTATCCTCAGTTTTTTTATATTAGTACACTCGCCACTTGGGAAGAGAGCAACTTAGCTTTAGCTTTAGTAAAAGGAGGGAAATAAACACCAATCCCGGTCCTGCAAAGACATATAGACTGGAATTACTACGATAGCGATCCACAATTCAACTCGGAGTTGAAAAAAGACTAATACTTATAACTTATTGTTACTCTTCGTCTTTCCTAAACACACGCACAAGTTATTACTTTATACTTAGATGTTCTGCCTTCATGAATTAAATAATAATGACAACAGCATGGAACATAATCAATCCTGCTCAGATTACTGCCGCAAAAAAGGCCACTCATGATTTTAAAGACATGTTTTATACACTTCTAGATTTTAGTGTTGTTCGGTTTACATGTACTATAGTGGAACCAGAGAACTCACGCATTTATTACGGTACTATACTAAATTGATATTGGAATCTGTTCTTTGTTTGCCATTACGTCATAAATAAATTGTTCTAGACCATGAATTAAACTCTTAAATTTCTGAGTTGTTAGTGGAACTTTAAAAAATAAACTAAGAATGAAAATTGAGTTCTATAACGTCATCAAATTTCTGAGTCTGTCGCCTTCCCTTCACCATACACAAATTATGCGTTAGGCTCTATAAATGTATTTGAATTGCCCTTAACAACATTTTTGTTTTTATTTATAGTCAAATAGGTATTGAAAGCTTTTTGCTTTTTTTCTTTAAAAAAATTTAATATTTGAATTTTTTTTTCAAAAATTTTATAATTGAAATTTAATTTTATAAATTTTAGCAAATGTCCTTATTCTTATCCTTTTTCCCTTCCTCCCTGTCACAGCTGATTGTAGCTGATCAAATGAAACGTCATGAGCATTATTCTTTCTCTTTTGCCAAATATATTTTTCAAATTGTCAGCGTTACAATGTAGATTTTCGGTTTCTTTTTTTTTAACATGACCATTCTACGCTGGATTTTCATCTTTGTTTATGTTTGTGTCTACTGACATTATATAGCAAACGACTTTTGACTTTGTTGTCATAGAGATACACTCAAAATAATGATGTAAAAGGTACTTTGGTGAAAAACAGCAAAATAATATTGGATTCTTCATTCCCTCTCTTATGTAAGACTTGACAGCATATCAGCTGATATGTAGGGTACCATATTTTTATAACATAATTTCAGACGTGGTTATAACGCTCACTGGGAAAGGATTTTTTTAGAGTTCATCTGCCAAGATTTTGGAAAATTATATCTTAGGGTTTTTGCTCCTGCTAATAATAATTGATTATGATGATTTTTTTTTTTTTTTTTTTTCATAAGGGGACGCCTTTTGAAGTAATTTAAATCTTAAATGTATAATCTTGTCTTTAAGGGGAGGAAAAAGTATGGATTACACTTCGATAAGCATTGACTGATTACCTATAATTATCATTATTAAACTGTAATCAGGTGGATGATATTTCGATCAAACCTATTTCTTACTAGAAAAGAGTCACTACTAAGTTTATTAAATTTCTTATTTAGACCTGGGAAGAGCTGTAAAAACATTTCACATAGCTATTATAATGAACCTGGCATTTCAATTAGTACAAGGATTCAGCCCTACCTGCCTTGGATACACTCCCTTATTGCTGAGGGAAATTGCGGGGAAAGAAGTGTGACAGAGGCAAGAAATGGATCCAAACTCTTGTCGTTTGAAATGCCTCTTTTGGAAACAGGTGAGGATTGAACTCTACATATGTAAAACACAGAATAAATCAAGTTTGTCTTTTAATCATTTAGAGGCAAGGGAGTTTATGGTAATACAAGAGTTGAAAAATGAGATTTGGACATCAAAACTCAATAGTCCACGGAGCTTTGAATTCTCAAGACTATTTCATCGACTCAACCCAAAGATAAAAAGATTCGAAGCAATTTCCATTATTAGAAAGGCAATATTTTTGGAATTTAGGTAATAGACTTATATATACAAATTTAGGTACGTAGTGACCCGTAACTACATTGGGAAGGGGGGGGGGGGAGGTAAGTATACCTTTTTCCCTCCCAAATTATAATCCTATTAACACCTTTGACTATATACGTACCATTTTTTATTGATATACATGTACATATCCAGGCAAGGCTATCATTAAACCAAGTGAAAAGAGTAAACCACGTGAATTGATCAAAGTTGTTGTTTACTCGACACATTTTTTGTCAACTAGAGGGGTTGAGGTGGCATGAATAGACCGAATATATGATTATGAATACAACTAACTACGCCACCTCCATAAATTCACCTTTCAATTGAATTAACAAGGTTAATTCTACTATGATGGGAAGAAAAAGTTGCATATTTCATTTTCATGAAGGAATGAGTAGTTAGGTGAGATTTTACGCAAACAAACAAAAATCTACATAAGCTAACAAGGACGCTGGGCAACTTACCTTATAGGCTTAATGTAGGTGTGTCTACAGGATTGGTGTTGTTTTTTTGGCCCATAGATCGCATAAGCTCGTGTCATCTGCTTTATGAAATATAACCAAAACAGAAAAACTATATATATATATATATCTTTGATGTATATCAAACATATTTTGATCCATGAAGTAACCATTTTGTCGTATTAATGACATATTGGAGACATGAGCATATAGCATCGAACGTGTACACAGGGCGCACTGTATATAGTGCTGTCGTACGTATATCATATACATATTTTTTTATCAGAAGAAATAACAATGTAGTCGTATTAATGAAATATCGTAGGGATCGAATATGTAGCACTGTTTCTATTTGTTTTTGTTACTGCTCTCTTGTGTATTTCACTATTCATATGCATTTTCAGTATTATGTTAGGATTTGAATAAAACATAAACGCAGATATTTAAAAATGAATTAACTCTCGCAGGCGTTTTTTATGTAGCATTATGTTTTTGTTAGTGTGCGCTTTAGAGACTAAAGTATTCATCACATCATATTAAAAAACTTTTCTCCAACTAATATTATTATTCTTTCATTCATTCATAAGCATTGAGTAGTTATGTAAGAGTGTGCTCATGAAAAACGAAGAATAACATTGAAGATTTGTTGGAGAGTTACCTTTTATATCATTAAAGCAAAATTTGTCATTTAGCTGAGGCTTAATTACTCCGAGCAATGCCGGTAGTACATAGATATTTTTTGAAAATCAAGAAAAAAAAGGGGAAAAATAATTATAATATAGTATGAATCCCCAATAACAGCTGACGTCAACTAAAATCTATAAAAAACTCCTAAACAAAAGCTTTGTCGCTGGCTATATATTCTCCGTGGTTCGGGTTAGCTCAGAAATAGAATGTTATTTCTTTATTAAAGATCATTTTTCATTAATGTTTCATTAAAAAGAAAAAAAATTTAAGGGAAGAGAGATAGCAAATAAATTTCATTTTTAAATAATAGTCCTTGTTACAACAAAATCTAGGGGTGGACCTTTAGCCCCCTTTTACAGACGCTCCTTATATGTATATCCATTTGTGTAGGGAGGGAGAGAAAAACAGTGCTGTTCTTCTCGTTGCTCTAATTTCTAACAAGAGAATGAAACCATCAAAATTAAAAGAAATCCTTGAGGTCACCTTAGACGAAACGGAGGAATCATTTCATGTGGAGCTCATGCCAAGTAAGGAAATTACTCTAATAAGATATATTCTCTAGGAAATTGAAGATTTACCGCAGTCGCCATCAGATATGGAACAGGTACAAATCATCTTCAAATGTCATGGACCTGGGACGATCAAGATAATGAAATGATTATCACATTGAAACAAGGTATGAAATCACCCTATGGATGGGCTGGAGTTGGAATATCGTCCGAGAAAGGACATTTAATCAAGGCGCCGATTTCGGCGCTCCATATGTATCTTGCATTCGTTTCGAAGCTAAGTAAAAAGGAGAACTTTATCATCATAAATAAGTCTGGATCCATCGATTTCACGAGTGAGGAAGTGAACGTACTCTCCTCCAAAGTTCAGAAAATGAAAGATCATAAGGGATGGGAACTTGTATTTAAATTTAAAACACACGGAATCCGGGAGTTAGGAGTAAGTTGTGTAAACATAATATATATTTAAATTTGAGTTAATAATAGAGTTTTTCAATGGAACTATTTTAGATAGGAAAAAGTCATAAATTCTGCTTCCTTATTCAAGTAGGAGATACAATAGAAAGAAACTTTCGACTTGCCACGGAACATTGCTTCATACGAATCACCACTCATCCTCTCCTTCCTATTCATCTTTTTAACTAGAGTTGGAATCTTTATCATTCTTTCTAACTAATAAATTTATATAATTTATATTCAAGTTGTTCAAGTATCAGGGGGGAAACTTTATAGAACTAGAATGAGGATTCGGTCAGAGCAAAACTTCGCCTATTGTCATTTTTCTAATTGGATTTTTTGCAAAATGAAGCACCCTTATTAAATCTACATAATTATGCATTTTTAAATAAGGGGCGTCCGCAAGGTGTAGGCTGGAGAGGCTGTAGAATAAAGGAATTTTTGATTTACTTAAAAAAATAGGTTAAGGATGAAAAAATTTAGGCAAAATAGGGATACAAATTTGAAATTTAATTTTTGAAATTTAAAAGAAAAAAATAATAATAATTTATTCTAAAAGCTTAGCATATGAAATTTCATTTTTGAGTTTTTTTTTTCAAAAAATTAAATTTAAAAAAAAATCCAAGAAATTAAATTTTCTATGAAGAGCTCAGAATTTTTGAAATTTTTTGGAGCAGTTGTGGCTTTTTGAAATTGTTTCCATTAAATTTTAATTTTTGGATTTTTTTTTTTTTCTTAATCCAAAAATCAAGTCCCCCCCCCCCAAAAAAAAAAAAAAATCCTGCGGAGGGGCGTAATTTTTTTAAATTTAGGATTGGCATAAAGCTCCAAGATAAGTGTTGTAGAAATACAACAAAATGGTCAAAAACAACAGCATTAATGGTGTCAAAAGGGTGTCTTAGCTTCAAATGGCGTACAAATATTTTGTCTAACGTCACTTTCTTCGGGTTAAGAATAGGGTATGCTCCATTGATTCCAACATGTTAAAGTAAAATTTATTTAAGATAAGCATAAGTCGTTTTAAATACTGAACATATTAATTTACTTATTCTTTTCTTATCTTTACAAATTACTTAGATGACGAAAAATGAGGATTCTTTGTGGAGATACTATTGGAAGATAAATCTTTATTCTTTGTTGTTATCTAATTTTCCAAAGTGAAATACGATTTTCTGATATTTTTATGTAGTAAATTGATATAAGATCTCAAAATCTTATGCAAGCATAAGTTAAAAAACTCGATAAATCTTTAGACAAGCTCAAGCTAATTATCTTGCTTAGCTTGATAATATTGAACGAAACTTCGTAAATACATGTCCCCTAAGACAGTCGTTCCCAAAAATTTTGTGCCTAAGGCACACCAAATACAAATAAAAATAACAAATGAGTCAATTGTCATAAACCAAAGATGAAAATACTGGAGAAAATAAGATGAGGCTAATAGCACGTCTTTGAGTATTTAGAAAAATATATGGTAATATTGTTCGTGTGGCATATCAACTATTGATACTGAGTTTTAATAAGAATACATTATAATACTGTTTTCATGGTGATTTGGATGGATCTTAATCACCAATCATTCAGATAGATGTACTTTGCATTATTTTCCTTCCTAGGAGATCATATTTTTGTCATTTAGAGGATATCCTATCCACACGACTTCTGATCCTCTCTTCGATTTCATCATGAAGGGACATCTCCTCTCTGTGCCTCACTCGGTGGATCTCATCTCCTTTAATAAAAAAGGTCCTTCATTGTCCAGACCCCCCTGAGAAATTGTTAATCATTGCTTATATACTGAAGAATACAAGAATCCTTGGATGTTATTTTTATAAATATCTATAATTTTAGAAAAGTGACGAAAGATAAAATTTGTACAGAAAACAACCATTTAATGCGTATTATGGTAATATACATTACATATATTGATTAAAAAATTCCGAAGAAACATCCATTTTAATCTAAAATAACAGAAACGACCTACAAATTTCATTTATTTATATATTAAGACGAAATATCCTTCAAGCAAATGGCTTTAAGCCAAAATGTCCTTAAATAAAATAGGCAAAATTACCTAGCACTGAATTAAGTGTGTATAACTTCTCTCTTTTTAAATCTGTACTTTTAATTTGAAAAAACACAAAACTTTGGTTACACCATTCATCATTAAACTAAGGGTATGAAAATATTCCTAAAGACTAACAACTAGTAGCTTATTTTAATCCTTCATCTAAAAAAAGTATGATTATAGATTGTAGGAGTAAATGAACACTCAAGTGAGCTATGAATATTATATAATTAGCATTTCACGTTTCTTTTTGTTGAATGCTGTAGCTATTTAATCATAAAATATTGAAAATGGCTCACGATTAAAATACGGTACTTCAATGAAAGACGCCCATCTTCCCTTTTAATTTTAGAAGTACTAATTGATTGAAATTTACTGATACATTTGGTCCAGTATTAAACTTTTAAGTATTCCACAATCCACGGAGTGTCACATTGTTGAAGGGGAATCTTTGATTAACATAAAATTGTATGCCAAATATGATAGAAGCAAAATTAATTAATAAATATTCTTTCTTTTTTTATTAGCTCTCGTGTGACTTGCGAGTGAGCGCTTCTTACTGAGTGTACTTCTTTTTAAAACATCAAAATGGATTTCATTCATCAAAAGAGTGGAATTTATTATTAAGTATGATTAGTTACAACTCAGAGATTATGATTTAAAAATTAGAGGCCAAACTCCATATGAGAGAGTCTACAATCCTTAATATTCCTTAGTGACACCACCAGGCGGCAGGCACCACATGTGAATGGAATGATGAGGTGAAAAGGAGAGAGGAGGAAGAAATAAAATAAAAAGAAGGAGAAGAGACAAGAAGAAGGAAGAACTGACACTACGCCATAATCCGGTTCCTCCCTCCATAGTTTGCAGGAGAGGAAGCTATGGAGTAAGGATGTGTTTTCCTTCCCTAAAAGAGAGAAAGAGAGAGAAATACAAATACGATGACCCGCTTCTCTAGCTGCCTTCATAATGTTTCTAGTCTATATAGGATTCCTGTTTTTTTACATAAATAATTAATATTCTACATAGCAAAATTTGTTTTATTTTCCCTTCGGACTCATCTGTAGGTCGTCATTTGCCAGAGTGCGAACCATGTTCATCAACACCAGACAAGCAGAATAAGGGATCCATTTGTGTTTTGCAGTTCCTTTCCTTCAACAAATCGGAATCCTTGCCGCTTGCAAAAGATTGGGAAAAGGAAGATAGAGATAACCTCTAGGAGGAGTAAAACGTCAACTAGTGGTACTTTGATTAATTAGTATACATATATTCATTGCTTGATTGATAAATAATGTTTACTTAGATAACATAAATGAATTTGCAGAGTTGTAGCTTGTGTTAATAATTAATAAAAGGAAAGTAAAATGGAGACGTTATCACCCATTGCCGAAGTGGTGAACATGGTTTGTTCTCAAGAAACTCATTTGAGGAAGAAATCCAATGGTCTTAACTCTGGGAAATTCATTAGTAGAGAAAAGTGAGATTGGATCATTAATTACATAATCATTAATATACATAACATTCTACTTCTAATTTCTCATTAACAGTAAGATTCCACCCTCCACATATGTTCGCTCGACAGATCCAGCCACCTTTGAGTCAGCATCCAAATGGGTCAAATTTTGCTGTTATTTTGCGTATTTTGTTCTTTATTTGGTTGGTAAAATGAATGACTTCATCTTCGGAATGGGTGCTAAAGGGAAGAGAGAGACGGACCGAGAGGGCTATGCTCCCCTCTACTCATCATTTGAAAGTTTTTATACTCGCCATATGTTTCGGAGATTCAAGGATGTTGCCTTTCAACCCATTTGCTCCGTACCTGGATCTACTGTTGAGGTCCTGAGTCGTGAGACTACAGATGAGAAATGGAGTTTTACTATCCTGGATAAAAAGACTAAGTGTATCAATTTAGGTAGCTATAATTACTTAGGATATTCAGAAAACACGGGAATCTGTACTGAAGGTGCCATATCTGAAATTTCTGAGAAGGGGCTTACATTGAGCAGTTCTCCTCATGAATATGGAAAACATCAAACCCAGGTCGAACTCGAGTCTGTTGTATCAAGATTTCTTGGAGTTGAGGATGCCATCACATTTGGAATGGGCTTTGGAACCAATACTCTTAATATTCCATCCCTATTTAATTCAAATACTCTTGTGCTTAGTGATGCCTTAAATCATGCATCATTAATTTTAGGACTTAGACTCTCTAAATGTCATGTAAAAGTATTCAAACACAATGATGTTCGAGATTTGGAAAGACTCTTGAGGCAGGGTTTGATTCATGGCCATAATAAAACAAGAAGACCTTGGAAGAAGGTTGTGATAGTAGTGGAGGGCGTTTACTCCATGGAGGGCTCCATTGTATGCCTGCCAGAAATTCTTGCATTGAAGAATAAATATGGAGCTTACATTTATTTGGATGAGGCTCATTCTGTAGGAGCAATGGGACCTAACGGAAGGGGCGTTGTTGATTATTACAACCTTGATCCCAATGACATTGATATAATGATGGGAACCTTTACTAAAAGCTTTGGAGCTGCTGGTGGCTACATTGCAGGGAGTAAGAAGCTCATTGACTACTTGAGAATTCAATCACATGCACAATGTTATTCACCCGCAATTTCTCCTCCTGTTGCAAGACAAATCATTCAATCTATGAAGTGCATAATGAGAGAACCTGGATTTCCTGACGGATTAGTGAGAGTGCAAGCTCTTGCTAAAAACAGCCGTTACTTCAGACGAAAGTTACATCAAATGGGTTTTATAATTTACGGACACAACGATAGTCCTGTTGTTCCCCTTTTACTTTTTAATCCGAGTAAAATTAGAGCATTCGTCTATGAACTGCTTCTGCGTAACCTTGCCACTGTAACTGTGGGATTCCCTGGAATCTCACTCACCAATGAACGAGCTCGATTTTGTCTATCGGCTGGTCATACTAAGGAAATGGTGGATCAAGCATTAAAAGCCATCCAAGAAGTTGGTGACCTTTTAAATCTTAGGATTTCAAGAAGAAATACAGATCCGTATGAAATCATTGAATATGATTAGTCCATTTTTAATATGTATGTATGTACGTAAATCATTCATACGTGCGCTAGTCTCTCAAAATAATTGTTCTTGCTTCTTTTCTGGTAAAGCAAAAACTATGGAAAAATATTGCTTTTAAATTTGTTTTTAATAAACGAATCTATCTACTATTAAGTATACAAACGTAGATTGATAAAATATATTGCACATTGGACTCCATTGATAAATTAATTATGCTTTATCTATTTACCACATTACTACATACATTCGAAAGACTCTTAAGTAAATGATAAATGTAGGACAGTTTCCCCAAAGTTATATGCATTATTAGGAGTCGACCGCAGATGTAAAGTGATTCCTTGGTGTGGACTTTGTTCATTGTTTGTATACTGATTATTTAGAGGGGAATCGATGGATTGAAGTTCATGTGGGTTCGCTCTACTTACTAGTATATAATATGTTCATGCTAATTCAGTCTTCTCTTCAATAAAACACTCGACTTTTATAGCCTTTGTTATTTAATTAAATATGGTATATTATATATTTCGTCCTAATTTTTGTAGTTACTACTGGTCGCTCTATGAATTAATTAATAATTTATGTTTATAAAACTGTGGGTTACTTGCTCTTTTCCCCTTCCGCTTGAAAGTTTCTTACATTAGTGTGGTCCTTAAATTTATTTAAACTTATTTCCAATATGTTGGGAGGGGACAAGGTAAAAAAAATATGTTCCCTGCAATGAAAAAATATATGTTAAGCTTGAGCCATATTGATCATTGTTTAGAGATTGAAGTTTATGAATGTTATGTTTTAATACTATGTTGAATTACTGCTATTTATTAAATTAATCTTAACTAAAAATGTATAACTTAATAAAAACATGTACTTTTTATATATATTACGCAGTACAATAGTACACTTTATTTTTCGTTAACAATAATATTATTTTAGGTATTTTTAATTGATATTGAAACTTTTCAAAGATTGTTTATTCATTATAAATTATTCTATTTTGACCTTTATTGAATATGAATATTTTCAGGTAAGAATACTATTTTTATTCAAGAAATAGTGAAATTTACAAACCACAAGAACGATGTACGACCTCTAAATATTGATCTATATGTATATGGGTTAAAACTTATATTTTTTATTAAAAGGAATATTTTTTGTCTATGTATCTCCCAAAAAACATCACGTTTAATGACCACTTTAATATTCCATGTCCGTTCATTTGAGCAACGTTAATTTTAGCAACTGTCATCTTATCTACATTCATTTGAGCGAGCCCTTTTTTCAGCGTCGTTCACATCAGCAACATTTTCATATAGTAAACAATACAAGATGAAAGGCGTTATTATTAAACGGATCACTAACCACAGCAGTGTTAAAAATCGAATTGAAGAAATCTAGGATGAGCAACTGAGGCTCTTATCGGACTTTGTTTAAACTCCGCAAGCTTTGTAGAGTAATTCTTTTTCAAAACTTATGGAGTGGGATGTCATTCAAACACTTCGATCGATAGGAAGTTGTGAAGTAGGATCTTTAAAAAAGGAGGTGCATTCTCCGATCATGTTCGTTATCCAATGATTCATGAGCCATTTCTGACTTAGTTTAAAGCTATATGTACTCTATACTTTTTATGAGGTTTCACGGGTGTTTTGACTGATCTCTTTGGGTGCTCTTTCACCACTCTGTCAGCTTCAATGAATGAAGAAATATTCATCATTCTTAAAGCACAAAATAATCCATAGATAGTCTATAGTCTATAGCTAATCTTGGTTTTACTATATGAAAAAGTCGCTCAAATGAACAACGCTGAAAATAAGCTTGCCCAAATAAATACTTATTTTTTTTTAAATGAATGCACGCCCTTACATTCATAAACCTGTAATTTATAAATATTTCTAGAATACTAGATAAGAGTTACACGGTGATGTTCGGTCGAAAGAGGGTGCGGGAAATCACACTGACAAATGGTCAAAATTATTCAGAAAATACTTGTATATACCACATCCACTATTAAGAATAATATGAATGTTTTGTTAGTGTCGAGAAAGATCCAGAAAAATCTAATTCGAATTCTCTTACTATGATTATAACTAATAAGGATGGATCGAGAAATTGACTATACTATATACTACATAA
Source organism: Lepeophtheirus salmonis (assembly GCF_016086655.4). Classification (NCBI taxonomy): domain Eukaryota; kingdom Metazoa; phylum Arthropoda; class Copepoda; order Siphonostomatoida; family Caligidae; genus Lepeophtheirus; species Lepeophtheirus salmonis. The sequence goes on from NC_052131.2 coordinate 32,987,016, forward strand.
ACCAATAATGATAATATGAATGTTTTGTCAGTGTCGAGAAAGATCCTGCTAAATAATCATTATAATTATCTTACTATGATAATAACGAAAGGACAGGGAATTGAACACACTCTCCTAATTATTTATATGTCAAGGTAGGTACGACTTAACCATTAAACCACAGAGCATATATATATACCTATATGCTCTGTGATTAAACGGAGTAAAGTATTGAGGTCCAACATCATCAATAGCTGAAAAATGCCCTGGTCAAAGTTTAGTTTTTTCCCCGCTAGAGGCAAGAATTACGTTAAGATTTATACCTTTAAGAGTAGCTACTAGCCAGAAGCTATAACATATTCGTGTACAAATAAATGTAAATCTAGAGTTGAATTATTTCACTGATAAATAAAAATTATCTCTAGAGATAAGATTAAATAAAATAAATATTAATGTGTCGGAGTCTTTTGAGAGTGATTTACTTTGACAGCTCTGCTACTTGCCCTTCAATGGAGCTTTTTAACCATGCCAAGGGGCTACAACCAATTTTTTTGGAATGGTTCCAACTGATATTTAAAAAACTTGTATTGAATCGTCATTTTGATGATTCAGTTCTTCTGGTGAATCAATTCTTTTTTTTAAACAGTTCAGTTGCTGTGTTGGTGACTTTGAAGTCGTAGAGGGCACTCAAAGTATACACCTAATGAACTACCGGGCGATACTTGAATATATTTGTAGCAACCCATATTTTCGCCCGAGTTCATGTCAATGAATAACTTTTATTAATGGTTAAATTACATACTTTAAGATAGGAATATATTCAGTCTTTACTTAGAAATCATATTTTATAGCTCCTTTATATTCATATTCCATAATAATTTAACAAAAAAGTCAAATTGGATAGAAATATTTGATTGAGGTTGAGTGATATATTCTATATATGGGAAACTTAGGGTATAAACGAAATCTCGTAGATGTTGTGTTAAGTAACAACGTACTTACAAACTATAGTGCAATCATGGAAGTTGTGTGTCTGGCGGCGTATGCGGATCAAGAAGTAAATCAAATGTTGGAGGAAGTATGCGGAGACAATTATACTGTAAATTTAAATGATAAACAATGGGTGGCGGAATGGATTTGGAAGAAGAACCCAAGGTTGTATTATACAGTGGGGTAGTACTCAGTTAAGCCAGAATCTAACGAGAAGTTCGACAAAGAGAGGGAAAGATGGATTGAAAATAAATGGTTGGAACCAAACAAGGTACAGGGTGTACCAATATATACCAATAATACCAAGTCATACCAATTATGTCCGTAGAAGAAGTAAGAAAAGGAAAAGTGAGACCCGTACTTTACTTCAGATAATTAAACGAGTTTGTATCATGCAGCATTCATTCATGGAGGCAATTTCGACATAATAGTGCTTTATTTGATTTAAGAGACGCATATATGCAAATCCTGGCTAATAAAAGTTGCTCCAAAGAGATGCAAATAAGATATAAGTAAAATCAATATGAACTAACCCATTTAGGATTCGGTCTCAATTGTGCCCCGAGATAATGATATCGGTGTTATCATACGTCCTTTCAACAGATAAGGTTGTGCCAGACTCTAGAGATAATTAATTCGATGGCATCATCATTAATTTAGACACAGTGGATGTCAATAGAGTTGTAGAGTTATTGAAAAAGAAAGGATTAGAAACCAAGCCTACGAGAATGTATCCGAAGCGAAGGTGTTTGGGCTTGAGCTATATAGGAGCGAGGAAGGCAAATTAAATTGGAAAAGAATAACCAGAAGATAGGTATTATCTTGCTGTGGCAAACTGGTAGGCCATTTCCCTGTTGCCGGCTAGATGAGGGTAGCAGTTAGTGTAGTCAAGAGAGTGTGTGGTGAGGGCCCATGGAACGAAGAAGTGGGTGAGGGGCCGGTAAAATATAATTCACACTCCAGTACTAAAGTACTCCCTGCCTTAATGAATCATTATACATTTTTTTTTATAGACAATACATATTAATTGTAATATATTTTTCATAATGGTAACATGTAGTGCAGTGTATTCTAATAATATATCAACTTAAGCTAGAAAGTATTTTGGCTTATCGCTCAAGAAAATATTTAATTGTCCAAAGACATCAATCGAAGGAAGCGTAATAAGTAACTTTTTACAAAATATATTCGTATAAAAACAATTTTGAACAAAACCATTTCGTATAAATGTATGAGTAAACGGAGAATGGACTTTATGAATTGTCATTTTATACCCCAAATATTGGGAGTGTTTTTGAGTACCGCCGATACTTAAGTAACTACAAAGAGCCCCTCACAACCCCCAATTGTACCCTGAATGTTTTGGGGTGTTTTCGGGTACCATCAGTAAGAGTAGAAGGTGGGAGCAAGACATTTGGTATACCTGAATTGAGAGTAGTGATGGCATGTTTAAAAAAAATCCTGATGCCGATTCTAATGCGATACTAGTAAAAAATTTCCGATTCTTTAATATTTAAAATAATAGTTAAAAATTCCATTTTGCTATAAATTTCCAAGAATACAATTGATAAAGGAAGGCGATTCATTCCTCAGCCCGGCGAGTTTTTCCAGTGCAAATTTTCCCAGGGCGAGTAATGCCATAACAAACTTTCTAAAGGAAAATTTTGCAAAAGCAAGTTTTTCTAGATCCCTTTACAAAACTTATTCCCTAAAGTAACAATATCTGCACCGACTGCATGTGTTCAGAACACTATTGTTCACATTTAGTTTGTGCTCAATTTATTTCTTCTCAGTTTTTGAGCATTTCTTATCATAAATTATTTTATAATAATACCAGCACGAACACGTTATCTTAAAGATAGCCAATAAAAATTTAAAAAGATTTTATTTATATTTAGTTTGTTCATGTTAAAATTCTAAATTAAAACGATCTACTATAATTATATAATATGTAAATTTGTATTATAAAATATCCTTGTATAAAATATTTTGTCTTTTTTTCCCTCAATTTGATAATATAATCAAATCTACACCCCCTTTTGACACTCTTGAAAATAGAACATATAATTAACTATGTGAAAAAACTGATTTTGGTAAATATAAAGGACCTTTTTTCAAATTTTTGACCCTACTATTTATTTATTATCATTGCTAACTCCCTATGTTTCTTCTTCAACTATTGAAGATATATACTTTATTTAACTTGCCAATCCTCTTCCTAATTCCCTTTTTTAATTCGTATTTCATATATTTACGTTCTTTCTTTTTCCATTAGTACAATAATTCGTTTTTTGGATTTTGGATTTTTTTGGTGCATTTTCGAATCGACAACCCATTCCTTAAAAAAAGGGGGAATCTATCTTGGTTTATGGAAAAAATAATCAACTTATTTGCGAAAAATCAAACTTGCCCTCCAATGCCCAGGATCCTGATCTGAATTAAATGTAGGCTTACGTACGTAGCTCAAAATTCTAAACAATTTTCTTATGTCTAAGTCTGTATCGGTCTCCGTTTCTGAAATAAATGCGTCTTTATCATTGTTTTTCTAGGTAGGACGTATATCACATGCACATAAATTATTTTAACTCAGGGTAGGATTTATAAAATTATAAGACTCAAGTCAAAAAATACACAAGGTCATTTCTTATATCTTGACGGATATATTTAGTAATTATTTTTCATAACTTAGAAAAGTATTGGTATAGTTCAATACCAATAATAACTAAGAATCGGAATTGCAAATTTAACATTATTTTCTCGATGCCGATTCCTAAAAAAACAAACAATTCTCCGATTCTGATTAATCATCACCATCCCTAATTAAGACCCTTGTAAATATCTGAAACCTGTTTTATGAATTTGGAGGGAAAAAATGAATTAATTCTATATTTAAAATAGCATTTTTCTACAAGAAAATATTATAACCTGTATTTAAATTCATATATACGTATTTTATTATTTCTTTTTAAATCAATTTATAACAAGGTTGAAGAGAATTATTCTTCTTTTAGCTAGAGATGTTAACACTAGGGGTGGGACAATTTCAAAAAAATTCCTGATGCCGATACGATTTTAGCAAAAATTCCGGATGACAATTTTTAATATTTTAAGTAATAGTTAAAAATACAATTTTCAAAAAATTTAAAAATTATGTTTCTCATAAAAAAAATCAAATATTAAATTTTTTGGAGCAAAATTTCAAAAGTACATAGTTATTCACAAAAAAGTTGAATTAAATTGCAAATATTTTCTTGTAAAAAGCAAAAATTCCTTGATTTTTTTTTTTTTCATAACTTAGAAAAGTAATAAATAGTTAAATACCAGTAAGAAATAATAATAAATTAGAATCTTAACCGCAAATTAAATATTATTTAAATGAATAACATTGTTTAGAAAATGATCTTAACGAAATTTTATTTCTTTTGTGTTTTTTCTTTAAGTGCATATTGAAAAAGATGACGATACAAGTAAGGAAACTGAAGACAGTGACAAGGAGATTTTAAATATTTACGCTATCAATGGCAAATGTCTTTGTAACTTTTATTTAAATGTGTATCTATAAAGTTTATAATACAATTTGTAACTGAAAATATGGTGAGATTGGGATTGTTATAATGTTTGATAACGTATTATCAACATTTTGTTTTAATTTAAAGGGGGGAGGGGTCTGACTTAATTTTTCCGGGCAGAAATTGGTTGTTACCAGTCTTGGTTTTTCATGATGTCCTAAGATAGTACTATACATTGATGCAAGTTTTGTCTGTGTACTTTATGGGGTGAAATAACCCTTAAATTCGACGTTTTTGAGGCGACTTGGGGGAGGGGGGACCTCACTTTTCTGATGGAATTTTTGGTCAGTCTTGGTTTTTTATGATGTCCTGAAATAATACTACTATATATTGATGCAGGTTTTGTTCATGTTCATAAAATCCGTTCAGAGGCTATTTTCAGGAGGATCTGGAGGTCACACACAAAAAAAAATCTAGAGGATATTAGTAACTTCAGGGAATCAAACCTTCTGTACCTTATGGGGTGAAATCTTACTTGGAAGGCTCTCGAACTATCAATATATGTAGAGCGTTTTCATGAAACGTCAGGATGGTCAAAGTTTTATAGAAATAAAAACCCTTTCTTCATTAATATTTATAAATATGAGCTAGCTATTAGATGTCAAAATGGAACCAACAAATAAAATGACTTTAGCCTTACTTTTTATCAAAAATGAATCCCTCTTTTGCATATTTTATTATTTATTTAACCCTAAAATATATTACAAATAGGATATTACACCATTACATAGTCTTATTTCAATATTGCTGTTACAAATTAAGTATTATAACTGATGGACTATGGTCTTTTTAGTTTTTTTAGAGCGATCCAACAAAAGAGTAGATAAAAAATTGTATAACATGTGCTGTAGGGACATGTTAGGATAAAAATTAAGGGTACTATATAGTTATCACTTTATACATACTTAGATGTTCCCTTCTCAAGAATTTAATAATGATACCAACAGCTTTTATAAACTAAGCAATCATGTTTAGGTTCCAACTACATAAAGTCCCTCCCACATTCGAGGACATATTTTATACACATTATATACCTTTGTATATGTAATATATATATATATATATATTACTACTGTTGGGCTTCGATATGAAAATCCTAGACACGTTTGAAATCAGTATGATTTTTAGGGAACCGAACTAATTGGGTCATTTATAGAAGTTCAGTCTAGACAGGTCTCAAAGAAAAATTAGGTCTGAATCTGCCTTATAAAAAAATTGGTCAAAATTTGTCTCATTTAAAATTAGGTTTATCTCAATTCTATAGATCAATGGTTGATGACGTAGGTCAGTTGTATTTCAAAATTGTGAATATGGACTATCAATAAAGTCATATGAAGTTAAACTCTTAAATCAGGAATGGGAGGGGGGATCGGTCCATAGATAGAGAATAAAAAGACTATCTATAAACAATGTCTTTCTACGGTCTGAGATCACGGTCTGCACTCAAATATTGCTCTAAATTGCTCTAAAAAAAATTCTTTAAGACCGAGCAGAAAAAATATTTCACTATTGGACCATGTCTCAACAATACAAGTCACCTAAGTGGTTGTCATGTGGGAAAAATATCGTATTACAAAAGTCAGCAATTTTAGGTCTTTAATCAATGCCCTTGTAAGAAAAAAAAACTGGTATAAAGAAAATATATGAAAAAGAAATTGTTATTAAATTTATATACCATATCATGATTGCCTAATGATTGCCTTTCACATCAATAGAAGTAAAAATAACTTAAATGTCGGAAAGCCACATCGAATTGAAAGAGGGCGGTGATATTGTAATATTTCCTCACGTGTATAAGTATATCTTGCTCTATTAGCATTATGAAGCAATTATTAATGCTCATCAAACAAGCAAATAAAGAAATTGTGTCCTTACAAGGAAATGCTTTTCCTGATGTACGAGTACTATCCATGCTAGAAATGAGTGTATGCATTTTATGGATGTGTCCCGTGAACTCTTAGCTGCATATTAGCTAGTATTCATTTCTCCGCAATTTTTGGGTTCACTATAAAATGATTGTGGACAAAATCGTTGAGGTAAAATTGTTGCTTGGTAAAATCTTCGTGTACATTGTCATTGTGTTATAATGAGAGAAGAAATTTCTTGCTGTAAAAGTGCTCTCAATAATTCCAAGAGTATTATTAAAGTTGGATGGATCAAGGGTAATAATAATAGCACAGAGAACGAGTTTGCTGATGCTTTGGCTAAGGATAGTGCAGAAGGAGATACGCCAGTTGGATAGCGAAGCAGTTTATCAGTAAGGCATACATCGGGACAAAAGTTTAAAAATACAAGAGACATCAAATCTCAAGTATAGTTGCTAAGGTTAGTGACCACATACAACTTAATAGACATCTTTTTAAGATAGGTAAAACCCTGATCCCGATCTGACGACTTTGTGAAGAAGATGAGGAAACACCATTTCATCTTATCTATAACTGTGACCGTACAATGCAGGAAATGACTAAACTTACTAAGGAGTCTGTGGAAAAGAAAAGATCAATCGAGGAACAACTTTTGAGGATTTTTAATACGTTGTGTAATTAATTATCATTTTTAATAATAATGTTAGAAACTCAAAGATGAACCTCTACCGGCTGATGCAGATTGATTTCCAATGTGGTGGGGTGTGTCTAGGAGCTAAACAAACAAGCCCTCTCCCCCCAAATACTTTTACTATTGGTTTTTGAAAATAAATAAATAGTAAATAGCATTTATTGGCATTGTAATGAGAAACACAAACCTACCAATATTTTTTCTGTTCTTGCAAAAAACAAAAAAGTTATGGAGAATAATGTTCTTGAAAAAATAAATGCCGATAACTGGTTCATTTTTACAAATATTGCAAAAATTATTAAATGAAATGTTCTGAAAATTGAAGATACACATATTTATTGTTAAAGCCTAAAATTTTATGTACAAAATGCACCGTTTTGTGGTATTTCTTCTTTAAAAATTGAAAATTGACGTTTAATGAAAATATGAGACAGAAATGAGAAAAATTAAAAATTATTCAGAAAATTAGCAGCAATTAGTTTGCAACTTAATCTTTCTATCTCAAAATTGGAGATAGCGAGAGCTGAAAATTGAGATTCAATTATTGCAACCTTTTAATAATAACGAAATTACTTCAGTCTTAGTCGTTCCGTTTTTATGGTTAATGTTTACTACAGTAGATAGAAATGAGATTGTATAACTTATTGTTAGTACATATTAGAGTTTGATGTTAAAGCTAGACGTTGGAGACATAGTTTTTTGGTAGAAAGAAAAGGTATAATTCATTTTATTTGTTGATCCCATTTTGACATCCAAACATACGTAATAGTTAACTATTTTTCTTACTCCTAATCAAAAAATAGTTTTAATTCTTCTAAAACTTGGTTTTTTAGATAGGTGGAGTTACTCTGATAAGGTATCTAGGTAAACATTATAGAATTACAATGAATCCATCTGACCTAGGAATTGTCTTTCAATTCCATATACAACGTGCAGATGTTGTTTAACAACAAAATTTGAACGCATACGCAGGTAGGACGTTGTTTGTTGTTTTGTCGGATAGCCCGAAGTGTTTGGTTTCAGCTTTAAAAAAGGGCATCGATCAACGAAGTATTTATTCAACAATTGTAGAAAAGGCAGAATGTCCTTATTGGGATCAGCGCCAAACGAGGCTATGTTAAGATTACAAACTTCCTAAGCCTGGAGAGGTCCTTTTTTTTAAAAGTCTGGAGGGGACAACAAGACTCTGCTCCATGCCACACTGCAAAGAAAACATTCACCTGGTCGTGATAATTTATTATTTACTTTGTAGGACCCAGTGTTTGACCTCAAAGTTAACCAGATCTCAAACCTTGGACTTTTTTTTGTTGGGTGCAGTTGAGCAAAACACAAAGAGATCTCTTGATGTCAGGAATATGGGAAGAAATTCTGAGTCTGAAAGGAGGCTGTCATCTACCTGCTCTCGTTTCCAAGGCCGAGTGGAGGCCGTTATTGACACCAAATACAATTATATTGATTAATATTTTTTTTTCTTCGGCGTTTATTGGACATTGGTTCGTATTAAAATTGGATGATTAGTTTAAGAAAAAATTCATTAAAGAAATCATGTAGGGTGTTAAATAGAGATTACACCCCGTACATTTCGTATAGTTTCTAATTTATGAGCGAGTGAGTATCGAACCTACACATATCGAGTTCAAGAGAATATGGGGGGCATGGATTATTTTATCTGGGGCTACGTTGAATCTAAAACAAATCATATATAATTCTTCAGACTTTCCTCTCTCAGACTATTATTTGTTCCCCAATTTGAGGAAATGGCTAGGGGGGAAAATATTTTATTCAAACGAGGAGGTTATTGTATAAAAGAATGGCTATTTTTTAGACATCGATAAATCCAAGGTTTCTAGAAATACAAGGTTAGACCATAACATAATCGGGCTTGCTAGAATTTCCAATCTGACGTATTTTACCGACTACTGGACAAGACAGGCAGATTTTGACAAAACACTAAACCAGTCATAGTCTATGACGTCACTATTGCTAAAATTTAATGTATCGTACCGACTGCTGGGCAAGAACAACATATTTTGACAAAACACGCAACCACTCATCTACTATGATGTCAATATTAAAAGCGTGTTGGAAGTCAAACATCAGTTGTATGGTATAACCTTGTATTTCTATCAACCTGGTATAAATCCTATTATTCGGAAGGGATTAAGAAATTAGAGCAGCGTTGGACGAAGTGTATCAGCCAAAAAGGAGATTATGTTGAAAAATAAAAAAGATTTACCCCAAACAATTGAGTTGTTTTTAATTTTGTACGGACATTTCAAACGACCCTCCTATATATATTGGCTATTTTATTCTTTCGAATACAAATCTAAAGCTGCACTTTTAAAAAAAATGTTCCCAAGCAATGTTATCTACAGTATCGAATAAAAAACTATGTAGGATTTTAATATTACAAAATATATTTGTGTAATTCATTTTAAATTTTGTGAAGAAATATTATGACAGTGATAGTATGGTATTACTTAAGAGATAAATAGAAGTTGGTATGATTGACTTATTCCAGATAATTTCTAAACCCTTTTTTATCCTTCTTGGAAGAAAGATTGCGTAATACTATAAAGGTAACGACGTGGGAAGTCTAACTACTTTTCATATCTTGTTTTTATGGGCTTAATCCTCCTTTAATAGCAGATAAAATATTTATTATTCTTTGAAAACTTAAAGGTTTTCAAACAACTAAATGTTAAAATATAGTTTTTATAAAGTTATCGACCCTTTTAATCTAGACAAAGAATAATGTTAAATTGAAAGACCATTGAGTGTCTATTTAAGTATATTTTTATTTAAGGATTACTAGTTATGCGTATTGATTGTTCTAATGTATTTTGTGATAATAATTTCCTGTATTAATAGGGATATAAATACATTATATACAATAAAACAAGTTTTTAACAAAAGTTGATTCAATAACCTTTTTTTCATTACTTGATCAAAATTTATTGAACCACTCGAACCGGAATAGACAAAGTCGAACCGAGACTGCAATATATTGCTTATCAGTCTTGTTTCTTGTGCTTTTAATCCTATAAATAATATATAAAGAAAATACAATGTATATTTTGAAAAATAAATTAGCTTTATCAATAAGTCCATTTTCTGAGTTCTTTTGTGCAATTTCAGCGTTTTCCAATGATTTTTTTAACATCGCCAGGATAATACAGTTTCATCTGAGTTCCAAATAGCTAAGGACTTCTTATGGATCTGGAAAAGAGGTTTTAGGCACCAGACAGTAAAAATAAAAGAGGAAAGGGCTGGAGTAGATTGTGGATCCAGGTTCGCTACTAAGATTGTCGGTGCTTTATAATATAATAACTAAAATATTTCTTAACCCAGGTTTTCCAAAAGTTTACTATACTAAGACCCTATATAATAATACATTTTTAGCTGAGGCTATACGAAACATTAGGTATATGTGTAGACTGAAAGTAATCCTCAATTCTCCTTCGCCTATATAGTCACCTCTTTCCCTTAGTTAATGTCTACTATTAACCTTGATATCTATCAGTTATCCCTCCTTCTACAACGAACAAAACACCTTCCCTGTAGCTAAACTCCTATCAAGTTTGGAACATACGATATGACATTGTTTGTTAATATTTTATCTTCATTTATTAATCAAAAAATAGAATATTTGAAAACATAAATTATATTCGTGCATATATAATATTTTGTAAATGTATGTGGGGTTCAGATCAGGGGTGCAGGATATTTTAGCATGAGCAAGGGGTGTGGCAAGGATAAATGAGCTGGTCCTTTTAAATTCTATTTTAGAACAAAAATCAAATCTTTTATTAATTTTTTATACAAAATAATTTATTACGTTCTTCTATTTTTTTTTTTTTTTTTTTTTTTGTTAATGTGCGAGGCCTAGGAAAAGTGACTCTGATACCTGATGATATTTAAACATAGATGGAGGGGAAGAAGTGGAAATATACAGTGTAGGGCAGGAAAACGTGGATTGTTCATTGATGTTTATTTTATCATTACTATGATAAGGTTTAGTGATTATTTTTTGATATTCTGTTTCTGCCGTCCTTTTAACATAAACAAACTACACTAATCATTTAGTCATTTCATCGTCAAGAGCGAGCAACAAGCAAAAAGGCAGAGCATCTCAGATCTCCTAGATGCTGAAGTTGATGTGATGAAGACTACGGATATTATTAAGTGTTTTGAGAGTCCGGGTTTTAAGTTGACCAAGATGAAAAAAATGGAGAAAACCACTCCAGGTTGCCAGGAAGTGGAGGGCATGATTTAAAGAGGGATACAAAATACTTGTCAAGTTTGAAGGAAATATAAAGGACGATCCCACTAAGTCGATGAATTGCCTCGACAACGACTTCACTGTGGCTCCATCTGGAGGGCTATAAAGCAATACTTGGGATTAGTTTTTTTTCACAAGGACCCCACGCCACCTTCTGACAGAGGGTTTGAAAGCCAGGAAGCTCGAGAGGTGCAAGAAAATTTTCACATGGATCAAGGCAAATTGGTTAACTGTGAAAATTTTCTCGAACAAAAAGATTTACACAGTTGATCAATCCTCAACCATCGGAACCACTGCTGGCTTTCAGGAACAAAATAAGAGGTCCTCGGTGTTGTGGCCTCTCATAGAAAGAAGATGCCTCCGTTCCTTTTCAAGGCTGGACAGAAAATCGGCCTGGAGGCTTACTATAAGGTGCTTAGGTACACCATCTTGCCATGGCTGAAGACCAACTACCTGGAGGCTAACTATAAGTGGACTCAGGAAGGCGCCACCTCTCACAAGTCCACCAAGTGCCAAAAGTTCTGGTCCAAAGTGATATGGCCCCTTCCTCAATAGAAACCACTGGACTTTTATATGTGGACACTTTGGAGAGGGAAACCAACAGGACCTCACACCCAAATGTGGAATCACTAAAGTCCCCATAGTGGCTGCATGTCAGAGGAGTTTGTCATCAACTCCTACATGGTCTTCAGGCGACGTGAAAAGGCTGTGATAGATGATGAAGGCAGCCATATTGAGTGAAATTTTTTTGCAAAAGCCTTGTCTACATGGTTTGTTAACATTGTATTTTTGCCTATTATTGATATATAAAATTATTGCTGTATTTTTAAATCCATCTCTCGAGTCAATGTTTTGCTGCCCAACCCTGTATCAGCATATACAGTTAAATCTGTTTTAAGCGGTCAGCAAAGGAAATTAACCGCTTATTTTAGGTGAACACTTAAGCCAGGTTTCTTATTTTGTAACTATTCTAAATTTGAAAATTGGATATGGCAGCTTAGTGCGGGGACACACTTAAAATAGGTAGCGGTAAGACCAGATTTGACTTTAGTTTGATAAATTTGGTAAATCAAACTGAACCTATGGGATCAATGGTTGGGATCAGTGGCGCGGGAGCCTTTTTAAAAAAGGTTATTTTCTCGAATGTAATATTTTTCAAAAAAACTTAAGTCTCAAGGTGAATATAAATATAAAGTTAGACCATCATGTAATCGGGCATAACATAATTTTTAATCGGATGTATTGTACCAACTGCTGGGCAAGGCTGGCAGATTTTGACAAAACAGGAACCAGTCATAGTCTATGACGTCATTATTTCTAGAATTTTCAATTTAATTTACCTTACCGACTGCTGGACAAGAAAAACAGATTTTAACAAAACACACAACCACTCATCGACTATGACGTCAATATTAAAATCGTGGTGGAAGTAAAACATCAGTCGTACACGCGTTCTGGTATATGGTATATAATTCTATTAACCTTGTTTAACTTAAAAAAAAATAATTCTAAAAAGACATTTTGCTGAAAAACAAAATTCTGTCGAAATTGGCAAAAAAAAAAAAAAATCCTACAGCCGCCCTTGATGACTTTGCAATTTACCTTAACCCCCTCCTCTCTACTTGCAAATACATTCATCCAAGTTTGATTGACAATATGCCTCATAGTAGTAGTAGACTGACCAACTGTCCTCTGTACCCCCAAAATCCCCTTTTTTTACTTTCTGTATTTTCTATAAATTCATGTAATGTTTGGTTTTTTTGTAGGACAAACAATTAAAGATCGACTTATAATAAAATAAAGTTTTACTTTAAACCTTTTTTTTTTTTAAACAAGATTCAAAAACAACAATATCTCTTCTTTTTTTGGAAATCAAAATATGGTCACCCTTAAGATGTAGGAACCATGCCCTCTTCCCACGATTTATATTATTTACGTAGTGACGACCTTGATAGTCCTCGACATTTTAAAAATTATATAAAATCGACCCGAATATATATATATTATGTTCTTATATGATTTAAAGTAAAAATATCATGTTGATTAGGTCATGATACTTTATATTTTGGTAATTTAACAAGTGAAAAAGTCAGCTAATAATATATTAGTTTAAATAGCAAGTCATTATGAGTTTGATAACTCATTATGACTTTTGATATATCATGTATCCGATCCATTTGGGAAAGAAATAGTTAGGTTCAAAAAGATTATTACTATCTTAATGGTGGCAATAACTCAGCTCATGCTCCTCATCAATAATTTATGGAGCATTCGTGATGTATTTTTAATGAGGAGAGTCTGGTGGTATAATCCCCTCACTCACTCAGGACTTTTGAATAATAAAGAAGGCTATTTTGTAGGCTTACATTGATATGAATTATGATATTACTATTTAATAACATTTTTGATTGAAGAGCGGATAGTGGATGGAAAGGGAAGAATTGTCAGATAATTAATAATATATAGGAAGAGTAATTTCTAGGCCGGCGCGTAAGAAGAAATACTACTTAAAAAATCGAAGTCACACAAACACTGTAGCTGTAATGTCAGTTGTTAACACGCTCATGGTGGTTAAGTCATACTCAACTCTCTTTCAAGTATCAGCTCACCATCATTGCAAGTCAGCAGCGCCTTGGAGCAGTTTACTTTGATTTACGTCAAAGAAATAAATTATGGAGATGAGGAAGAAATCAAAGATGAGTGTTATAAAATCTTTGAGCTCTGCAGGAGTTTAAAGTCTTTTGGATCACACTTACTTACGGGTAATATAGCAACTTGTTTCTCATTGCTCATTCTCTAGTAAGCCTGGTGCAGTTCTCCTGCATATCGGACTAAGGAATCACAAAATAATACAGACCTATTCGAGCATTCCAGATAAATTATACAGAAAAGTGTTATTTCAGGAGGTGACGCCTTTTCATAATAACTATTATAAATTATTACATTAATAATTATGTACATAAAGAATGTCCTATAACTACGTTGGTATTTAACAATTGAATCGTAATGAATCAGGTTGAATCAGGTTTTGACTTACTGGTATTACGTAATAAATATATATGTAAGAGTTGGGCAATATTTGACTGGTATAATACCTAAGAAGTAGAAATGATTACCTCAAGAATAATTGCTGAGGGATTACATATTAACTATGAGGTAACATCAGTTAGAACGAGTTTAATTCAGATCCAACGTTGACTGGCACAAGTTATGTAATGTCTTGCTTTCAGTGTTGATATATTTATTTTGCATATTTTTTCAGTACTTTTGAAGACACCGAAAGATGACCAAGTCCTAGTGTAGAATAAACAAGATCATAAACTATTATTTGATTGTGGGTAAATTAAGGATAATAAATAGGAAGTAAATATGACCCAGGTCATTGAACCAGAGCCTTCCCGTCCACTTATTCAAGGCAATGATATGGAACAATCTCTCTCTTCAAAAGAGCCACCCTGTCCTGGAGACGTTCCTCCTAAGAGAAGGTCAATACATGCTCGTGGACATCATGACAAGTGTCCACTTTATGTGGCCCTCTGTTCATACTTGTCATACTGTATCATATTTCTAGTTGGCATCATTCGAGAAAGTATTTTTGGAATTCCGTCTAAAACACGAGAAACTAATCGAGAGGGCTATTCCCCTCTTTATGCTAGCTTTGAAAGTTTCTATACAAGAAATGTATTTCGAAGACTCAAAGATTCGTTCTCACACCCTATTGCTTCTGTTCCAGGAGCAACTGTTAAAATCATTGGAAGGTCGTCCAATGATCATTTTTGGAGCTTTAAAATGGTCAAATCACAAGTGAAGACATGCATCAATTTGGGTAGCTATAATTATCTTGGATTTGCAGAGAACAATGGATCTACGACTGAGGCTACAATTCAAGAAATAAAAGACAGAGGTTTGACCACCTGTAGCCCTAGAATGGAGTATGGAACGAGTGCAGTACATGTTGAATTGGAAAGAACCGTAAGTGATTTCATTGGTTCAGAAGATGCAATAACTTTTGGAATGGGATTCGCTACAAATTGTTTAAATATCCCAGCCATAGTCGGGAAAAAATGTCTTGTTCTCAGTGATGAATTTAATCACGCTTCTATAATCCTTGGTCTGAGACTTTCCGGAGCTACTGTTATGGTCTTTAAGCATAACAATGTAGATAATTTGGATAAAATTATTCGACAAGCTATCATACGGGGTCATCCAAGAACCCGAAGGCCTTGGAAGAAAATCTTGATCATGGTAGAGGGAGTCTACTCCATGGAAGGATCCATTGTAAGACTCCCTGAGATCGTTGCCATTAAGAAAAAGTATGGTGCTTATTTATACTTGGATGAAGCTCATTCTGTTGGTGCAATGGGAAGAAGAGGTAGAGGCATTGTTGATTACTTTGATCTCAATCCAAAGGACATTGATATTCTCATGGGCACTTTTACGAAGAGTTTTGGTGCTGCCGGGGGATACATTGCAGGCTCTAAAACGCTAATATCCTACTTGAGGACTCAAACTCAAGCAGGCTGTTATGCATCATCTATTTCCCCTCCTATTGCAAGACAAGTTATTGCATCTATGAACGCAGTTATGTATTCCATAGATGGACTTAAAAGGATACATAGACTTCTCAATAACTCTAGATACTTTCGCGAAAACCTAAAAAAATTAGGATTTATCGTCTACGGTCACATTGATAGCCCAGTAGTTCCTCTTTTGTTGTTCATGCCGAGCAAAATCCAAGGATTTGTAAATGAAATGATGCATTTTAACATTGCCACAGTGGGAGTCGGCTTTCCAGCAACTCCTATAACAGAAGAAAGGGTGCGTTTCTGTATGTCTGCTGGACACTCTAAGGAAATGTTGGATGAAGTCCTCAGTGTTATAGATAGAGTCGGTGATCAATTAAGACTTAAATATTCCTCAAGAAAAAGGGACCCTAATCGAATTATTCCCTATTATGACTTCTAAAAAAATGAATAATTAGTTGTGTCATATTTAGAAGAAAAAGTGAGCATCAAATGTGTATCAACTATATTTGAAGAGAATAGTGTTTCAGTATTATACTTCATTAATTAATAAAGCTATAGGTATTTAATTGTAATTAAAATGATGCAAAACAATGAAACATTATTAATTTGTTTTTTGTCACTTTTTTTTTTTCAACCAATTTCCCAAATTTTTATGTTTGTATTTGCCTCTTATATGTTTTGGATTGAAAATGAAATTCAAGTAGCAACTTATCAATTGTTATGTAATATCAAATTGAGTAAAGATTATGTAATAATACAAAATTAATTATTATCATTGCTCTCGGTAAAGAATGTGTGTCTTCTTCCTGGGCAAGTAAATAATACCTAATAATAACTAATTCAGTCAAAAGTGACCATCGGTTTATTTATGTCTTTAATTGTACAGGTACTCTAAAAATATGACGATATAATATTTTATGTATGCATAATAATATCTTGAGGGAGAGTTAGAGAGAGAGAGTGTGTGTGCAAGTGAAGGGCCCTAAGGGACTATGGACTCAAAAGAAACAATATGTAGTAGCTTCATAACTCAATTTCAAGGCGCATTTTTTACTAAATCACAGTAATTTAAGATAAGAAGCCCAACTATTAATTATTATGGGCCTTCACAATGAATTACGTCCTATAATTATTGATAAGAAAGTATGTATACATGTAAGTGGGTCATATCGAACAAAACGTCTTTTCTTTCGTTCGAAGTCGGGAAGGGGAAAGGGTGTCTTCACATTCATTAGGGGCAGAAACAAAGCTGAATCGCCTGTTTCTTGATCACATATTTTATAAGAAATGCCTTTGATGTTTAAACTAAAGTATAATAATAAAATACATGTTACAATTATTTCTTTCTTAACAGACTGGATAATTGATTAAGGCCACTAGTAAGAGGATAAATGTGCATACTATATACTAAACTAAACCTAACATACAAAGGTTCATCTTAAAAGTTTTTCTAACAAAAAAAATAGAAAGGTAATAATAATTAATAACCATAATATGAGGTAAGAATTCGAAGAAATGCAAAATAAACTATTGAGTAATTAAAAAAAAGATGGATAAAGAAACAATCTCGAAAGACTTAATCATTTCGTCTTTCGATAGATAGACCCTCCTATCAAGTTTACAACAGGGCTTTTGGAAGACAAATATTTGACTTTGGTTCCAGAGTGAAGTAAGTTCCCAGTCTCATCATCTTCGTCAAAGTCATCCTGATATGAAGTCGTTTTTAAATTAAAGTCACTTGTAGCTTGATGACTCTCAATATCATCTTCCTCAACGTCATCTTCAAACTCATCCTCATCAGTGTATCGGGAATCGCCTTTCCAACTACTTCCATGAAGAGGTGTGAATCCATCGTAGTTTCTTCTTCGACGCTTCCGTCTTTCCCTCCGACAATGACAGTAAAAAGGTCCCAAAAATAAAAGGGCAGCAAAAGTAGCTAATATTATCAGGAGGACTATCATTTTAGGTAGACCAGATGTAGGAGGAAGAGGGCTCAAAATATGAGTGAATTCTCCAGTATAGACACGTACTATTTTATTAGTGGTTATGTGTCCAGGAATATCAATAGAAAGAGTATATAACCCCTCTGGCAGAGCGATCCACAAGTTTCCATTATCCACAAGAAAGTCATTTGAGCTAATCTCTTGTATTTGAACAGAAGATCCCTCCTGTGGGATTGAAATATGAATCCCTTGAAGTCCAGAAGAAATTAAACTCAAGAGAGAGCGGCGATGTCGACTCCAAATGTGAGTTAATTCGGTTACTTCTGGATATGGACAACAGGATATCCCAAGGCCGAGTTCTATAATTTCAAACTCGTTCCAATTCATATTCGACATGGAGTATGAACTTTGAGAGTATTTGATTGATGGATTTTGAGTGCAAGTTGGAGAGGTACTTTGGAGAGAGTTGATGTAGCGGGAGGAAAGGGACGCAGTCAGCCTAGGAAACAAAACAAAAATAGCATTTAAGAAATAACTTAGTTTGAGATAAAGGAATAATTAATTATATTTATAATAATAATTTCTCCGACATTCATCATGCATTCAATAAAAACTCTGTTGACTCCTTTTAAAAAAATAATATATAGTTAAATAAATGTAGCTAAAACGATAAGTGAATATCATATTACTCTACGTACAATACAGTGATTCCCAACCCGGACTCCGCGAGAGTATAAAGATAAACCCAAATATTCACACAAAATAAACTGCCCAAAAAAAACAATACGTCCAGGGTCTTCGCAGTGATATAAAAGTTGGGAATCACTGGTATAATACATATTTTGGCTTAGATAATACTGATCATGCACAAACATAACATAATTATTTAACATTTTGTAACTAATTAATTAATGGGCATCATGCAAAAAAGAAACATGGATTACTTTATTAATAAAAGCGCTTAAATGATGCTATTAAAAAGGACTAGAGTTTTTTTTTAATTAAAGATTTACAACAAACAATAAGAAGAATGTATATATTTTTAAGTACTAAAACTTAGAAACATCATCTTCATTTGGATTCCTTGATTGAATATACATATTATTTTTTGTCAAACACACAACATATTGACTATTGGTCATGCGAAGTAGAAGGAGCTCTTCGCCTAAATTGAGTGTTAATTACCTCTTAAAAATCCTTATCTTACTCTGATGTGTAAAAATATTAAATTTTTTCATTATTATTACAGAGGGAATAATACATCATCCATTGTTAGATTTTTTATATAAAAAGAAATCAATGAACTAATACAGTTTTGTCAAATATTGGTACCTACCTTTCTGCATAGTCAAAATTAACGGCTGAATTAGGAAGATAAATATCTTCAGTATTTCCCATAATATGAAGTGAGAAAACAAATTTCTTTTTACGCATCCAGGCCATCAAATTGCGAGCTTCAGGAGAGGAGGATGAAGATGCAAATTCCTCATCCAAAAAGGGGGAGCTAACGTTGCAGTTTTCATTGGAACCCCACATATTATTTGAGCTTATAAAAACAAAATGAAGACAATAATTTTGAAAGACTCTTCCGACTTCGTCATCTAAATTCCTGTGCGTAAGTATAAAGTCTGCTAGAAAAAGAAGCATCTCTGTTGAGACGGGATCGGAACGAAGACCTCCCAAGAATTTTAGACCTGGCTTTTCTTGACATTTATTAAGGTCATTTGATATCTCCAGCACACGCATATGGTTACCATGTGAGTCTAAACCTATTGGGTAGTGAGTTGCAAAGTCGGGGAATTTTGATGTTAAATTTTGAAGAAAGACTAATTGGTCACTGTCCTTTGAGTAATATTTAAGATCCGTAGAAACGACTAAATCCATTACTATATTTTTCTTATTTAAATGATGTGAGATTATTGAAAACTCTGAAGATTTGGGATCGTATGACTCATGCTTGATATTGACCTTGTAATTGTTACCTTCTGGTAGTACCAGCATGAAGGATCCTTTGTTGACTTTGATGCGACTCCCTCTAAAAGTAACAATGGGAGATTCCAAAGGAGTACCTAATTAAATTTACATATATTATATAAATATTTTGACAGAGAACAAGATAGAATACCTTTCATATCAGTGATTGTACCATATATACCCTGCCCCGCAGCATCCACAAAATCCATGAGAGAACCGAGTATATTTTTCCAAATTAATGTCAGGTCCCTTGCATACGGATAATTACAGCATGATATGTGGGCAGAAAGAAAGATTACACCAAAGTTATGGTAAGAGTAATCAAGGATGGTATGAGAGTACACAGACAATTGTGAACCTTGAACGATTCCTCCTTTAACCTTTGAGCAATTAGAGGTTTTAAATCTCTTTAAAAAGGCACTTCCTAAATGTTCAAATGACGCTAGATTAATTCTAGGTGAAGTTTTGGCCTCATCCTCATCCCATGGAATCCGAATAAACTCTCCTTCTCCTTCTAAACTTAGTCCTACTTTAATATCATGATTCTTGAAAAAGGTGTCAAAGGAGGATATAGCAGATGAAGAGGAAGAACCAAATCTGGATCCAGTTTCTTTGATAAAGGAATCACTTTCTCCATATGAACACTGACCTTCCTTTGAATGCAAAAACCCTTCAGGATCGCCTCCAGGTATAATCCAAATATTAATTCGATTAAACAATTCCACAATATGTGGATCTTTTTCTTTCGCAAATCCATGAGCCAAGTGGAGGGCAAATCGAAGAGCTATCTCTCTCCCTACAGGTTGACTTCCATAAATTCCACCTAGTATAAGTATATTAGTTTTGGGACTAGACACGGTATCATTTCTTAGCAAAAGAGCAGGGAGTCGTAAACTCCAATCCGCTTCGTTGATGAATGCCTCTGCGATTTGAGGATACATATTTTCTAGTTCAGCAAGAGTTGACCTCATTTCTATATCACTTTGATAGTTTTGAGATTTGTCAATGTTCTTAGATAAATTAAAATCATATCTTTTTGACCAATAATCAGAATCATCTTTACTCAAAGTCACATTGAGTACATCTCCTGTTTTTACACCTCTTAGAGTCTTGGTTTCGTATCCTTCAGAAGAAATAATGACTTTGTATTCCTGTGAGGGTTTCAGAAGGCGAAAAAAATCACCACTCTCTCCGGATATAATTGGATGGGATATTCCTTCAACTTCAATTGTAATATTTTTGATAATATCACCAGTTTCTTTGTCAATAGCATATCCTTTGACGGAATTATGAACTTGTTCTATATATTTTAATAAAGCCTCCTTATTATCATCCCAATATATACTCAATTGCTCAGGATGAGGATATTTATCACAACTTAATTCAAGAGTAATTTCAAAATCATTTGTGTTAATATAATTCCAGTCTTGCATACC
Source organism: Lepeophtheirus salmonis (assembly GCF_016086655.4). Taxonomy (NCBI): domain Eukaryota; kingdom Metazoa; phylum Arthropoda; class Copepoda; order Siphonostomatoida; family Caligidae; genus Lepeophtheirus; species Lepeophtheirus salmonis. The sequence continues at coordinate 33,008,271 of NC_052131.2, forward strand.
ACCCGAGAGTACATACCAATTAGCTCCATTTACAATACCATGAAGAAATCTTTCCAAAGAGCAATATCCTCCTTGGTGCATCTTTTTGTGAGCATTGGAATAAATAAGGGATAGATATTCAAATATATTGTCATCTGGAGAAAGTGATGGGCCCTTGTGGCCTTCTTTATTATTGTCAAAAGGATAGTTTGCAACCAAGGATCCTCCGTGGAGATTTGCAGAAAGTATAAAATTGTGACTTTTTGACCACTTAATAACAGCTGATGTTTCAATTTCGAATCCTGATGGATCTCCAACAAACTGATCCGGAAAATTCCGATTCAAATCCACCATATTTCCATTTTCTCGAGTCCGAAGCTCAAAACCATCAGGGTTCATTGAAGGCATAAAATGCAAACGAGTGGAGTCCACAAGTTTTTTAACTCTGGGATTTGACTCATAGTTTTCAAGAAGATATTGAATCAAAAGGAGAAGCATCTCCCGACCCACTGTTTCATCTCCATGCATATTTGCGATGTACTTGAATTCAGGCTCAAGAAATTCATGTTTTCCTGGATTATCAGAGATTTCCATAACCCACAACTCTCGTCCTTGATTCGACTTTCCAATCGAGTACATTCGGCTTATACTTTTGTATTCATTGGAATAAAATCGTAGAAATTCGGTGAGATTTTTATAGTGATGATATTTAAATTCTGGAGCTCTCATAAATCCATCTTCCCTCAGTGGAATCTTTACAACCTCTTTAGTTAAATAAAAATCAATTCCAACAGTTGGGTTCTTCTTTGAAATTTCGATGGGCATAAATCTAGAGCTTTTATATCCATATGCATGAACTCTCAATTCAAACTTTCCATAAGGCAGGAGTCTCCAATACTCTCCTCTGGAAGTGGATGTAAGATTATGATTAATACTTTTGACCTCAATGATTGCATCTTGAATCCCTTTTTTCGTGTCCTGGTCAGAAACGATGCCATGAGCTCCGACATGTGTTGCTTCCATATACGCTAATAAAGACTCTTTGTTCATTTCCCACTCCGCTTTGAGGGTTCTAGATTGAGGGTACTTGCAGCAGGATAGTTCCATAGTGATTTCAAAACAATTACTTCTAACATAATTGAAATCCTCCATTCCGCCGGGAACGTCATACCATAGAGCTCCATTCGTAATTCCACCAGGAAAAGACTCTCCTGGGCAACCATTTCCTCTCTTCATAACGACATGATTATCAGCATAAATATGGGCCAATTGAATGAATAAAGTATCGTCCGGAGCTGTTAAATAGAATTAAAGACTTTGTAGTTCTTCTATTGAATAAAACGAAGTAGATAGTTAATTAATTACCAGGTGAATATTTCGAGAATATGGATAGATAGGGACTATTATCGAATGGATAGCTAGTCACTACAGAGCCACCATGAAGATTTCCAGATAAAACGAATGGATTTGAAACAATCCAAGTCATTGCAGCAAGAGTTTCAGGCTCTCTATTTTTAAATAGAGATTGAGAGTCTGCTTCGTCAATAAATTGATCAGGAAAATTTCGATTCAAGTCCTTTCCATTTGCATTTGCTCTACCCGCTCCTCCATCAGCCTCGTCCTAATGTAAATAACATATATATACATTTTTTTTAAATCTACATACTTAAAAAGATAAAAAAATGATCTTACCAAATAGCAATTCCCTTCGGATGATGCCTCAAACCCATCTGGATTCAAACTAGGCATAAGCCATATCTCCGTAGACTCTAATAAAGAAGTAACTCTCGTAATTTTCCCATAATTGGAAAGTAGATAATCTGATAAGTAAATAACGAGCTCTCGACCCAAAGCCTCGTTTCCATGCATATTGGCCACGTATTTAAACATAGGCTTCCTCAGCTTCCTATCCTCCTCATGTGCGCCAACTGTAACCCTTAAAACCCATAGCTCTCTCCCCTCAACACTTTTCCCAATGGAATACATTCGAGCAAGAGTCGGATAGGAATTTGTAAGATTTTTAAAAATTGTCTCTAACTGAGTGTAGTTATGGTAATGATCCATGGAGACATGGGGTAGGAGTGACGTACCATCATCGTACGCAGAGACGATGCAAGGAGTCAAAAAGAGGATCCCTAGGTCAAGGATCGTCCAAAAAAGTAATTTCCACATTCCTAAAGTCTTATTTTGTCCATAGCCAGAATGAACCCCACGTCAGCTCTCATTCCTTTTCTTCAGAATAGAGAGTGGTTCTACTTATTTCTCACATCCCTGCTTGGAGTTCATTCGAATTTTTGGTTTCCTAATAATAGTTTAGTCAGAACTCGCTCTTGCTCCAGCTATCTATTGATGTGAGTATCACGTCAGTTTATCTACTTGGTTAGTGTACGTGTAGTACGCACTACGTACCGTGCGTTTATTATTTATGTAGTTACCAGCATCCCTCCATCTGCAGAATCAACTCGCATCCGCAGTGAATTACTTTCTATTATTCTCTCTCTCTCTCTAGCTCTCTCTGAATTTACAATAAATACAATAATGTAAATGTCAAATCTGGGTTGTGATACTTCCACCACTATTATTTAACAACTACTATTCCGACTAGTTACTAAACTATTATTACAACTCAACTCCTTTTTCCTATTATGATATGCAGATGCTTGAGCTCTCTCCCATGTCATGCACATACTCATACATATGTTACTAATATCAATGTACAAACTCTGTTCATTTTACTATTAAAGTCAATCTACACCCGCTCATTACACCACCATTACTTCATCATTACTTATTTTCACATACTCTGTAGTGTGTATTACTCCATGACAACTACAGTCTCTTTTTACTCTCTCTATGACTATCATATTCTATATCATATCAAATTCGCTATGACTACACATTTTAATATAATCATGTATGTGACTATAACTGTTATCCACTTCAAACTTTTTATTGAATTCTCGAGAATGAACTCTTCTACGTGTCTTTAAAGGCGTTTCCTCCTATATATTACTAGACTAGGTACCTCTCATTTACATCAAATACGTATTATGTTTCAGGATGCACTATGAACTAACTTAAAATATGACCTTCCTGATTACATACAATCCTTGCAAAAATCGCTTTAAAAAGAAATGCAGATACCAAATTACAAGATATTTATTATAATTTTCATCAAATAGGAACTATATAATAGATTAGAAGTAGAGGGAGATTGAAAGTATTAACAATTCCTTATAACTACACACATACAAAAAAATTAATTGCGGACACAAAAAAAAACAGACTATGAAAGAAACTTTAAGCAGCATTGCTAAACTCGGTCGCTTAATTATTGTTAAGCTCCCTTCACCCAAATTTTGTTGCATTCTCTTAACGAAAAGAATAGAATACATACCCATATTTTTATATCTTTCGAGAGGGAACAAAAGGGCCCCAATGATGATACTCAGACTGTTTAATTACTGAGTCGTCCGTGTTAGTAGGAAGACTTGAAAGTAGGAGTGGCTGTTGGTAGCCTCCAGTTCCATGATGTCCTGCTGGTGACATAAATGCAGAGGGAGAATATGGTGAGCTCTCTTGACTTGAATGAATCCTGCCTTGAAGCGTGTAGGGTGAGTAGCGAAGAGAGGAATCAGAGAGCACACGATGATTAAGGACTTTGTAGGAGCTTACAGAAGAACTTGGGAGTTGAAGGGTTGGAGGATGGTGTGGCGAGCCCAAAGACATACAGGGATCTATATAGACAGGAGTGAAGGGGAATGGAGAAGGATAGAGTGCGTAGGGATTCAAAAGAAGGCCACCTGTCCCAGTGTTAGTTAAGGCTTGCCAAGGATGTTCACCTAGAAGTCCTGGGCTTTTATTATTTGGATCTATCATGGGAAATAGTCGTGTGGGAGGGGGAGCAATCGGAGGCTCCAAAAGGGGTTTCTTAGTATCAGAATACGACTTGGTTGCTCTGCTCACAGATGCTTTCTTACATTCAACTTTCTTCATCTTGATCGTATGATACCTGCGAAAAATAAAATGAATCCTCATTGGATTTGTTGGAGGATAGAAAACCTACCTTGACGAACAAACAACTTCAGCAGTAGATTCATTCTCAAAGGTAACGAATCCAAAACCCCTGTGACGACCCGTAATGTGATCTGGGAGGAGTGTAACATTTTGAACTGGTCCAAAGGAAGAGAAATAGGATCTTAAATCATCCACTTTGGCGTTTTGACTTACTCCTCCCACAAATATCTTGGCTTTATTCGATGTTTCGATGCGAGGATTCACTTCCTCATTCTCTGGACTCTTTGCCTTCACTACACTGTTTTTTCGTTTATTCAGCATATTCTTGGAGGCATAACGAATCTCTAGGATTTTTCCATCTATTTCATGACGGGGATAATTCAGGATTTTTGAAATAACATCTGCACTTTCAAAGTTGAGGAATCCAAATCTAGGTGAGCAAAGGGATTGATGTATTAGCATCAACTTTGGCATCAATTCCTCACCTTTTATTCTTTCCGTTTTCGGGATGAGTGCAAATTTTGACAGACGTAAGAGTGCCAAATGTGGAGAAATAGGTTTGAAGCTTGAACTCTGTCGTATATAAACTTAAATTACCCACAAACAAGTCCATTACTTCAGATTCTTCGTTTGAAAAAACTTTGAGTTCCTCCGTTATTTCTTCCTTCATTTTCATGGTTTATGAAGATTCAACAGGCAATATATAATTCCTTTTCGAGAAGCTGAGCAAGTGATAAAAAATGATGACGTGAATATTTAATAATTCAAGACAAGTTAATCTCATTTTTTCTTATAACATATTATTTATTAAAATCCACTTGCCGGCCCTCTCTTCATTCACATGCAATTGTCAAATGTGGAATACGAATGGATTAGGTATGCTACTGCTCAACTAGAATCCATGTCACAGAATAGATTTCGAATCTGATGAAGATCATAATATTAATAAATAATAATATAATGTACTCTTAAATACAATAAAGGCAGGGGCGGGAGGCTGGAGGGGCTGTGGCCCTTCCCCCAAATCAATAAGGATTTCTTTTATAAAAAAAATTATGATGCCTTTTTTTTAAAGGTTACAGTAAAAAAGATTTTTTTATGGATTTATTTTCTAAAAAAGGGTCATTCTATCAAATTATGCTGTAGAAAAAAAAACCAAGCCCCCCGAAATATAATCTTGCGGACGCCCCTGAAAGGCCATTCCCAAATCCGATTGCACCTCAAATTCAAATGACTAATATATTTCAAGGTTAATTGAAATACATTTGTATTAACCTTGATATATTTAATAAAACTTAATTCATGGCTTAAGTTCCTTTTAGATCTCATAATCGACATGCCCATTGTAATAGGAGGGGACAAAGTGTGCAGGGCCAGCACTAGGCCACTACAACCTATGTCTTCGGTAATAGGCCTCATATTTTATTTCCAAAAAATATGTAATCTTTAGTAATAAATGTCCTCTAAAAATAAGGCTATTTGATACAAATGATATAGGTATTTCTTCTCCAAAAATGCTCTAGCCTCAGTTATTATCCCAACCCCGATTAAAATTTGAACCCTATGCAATCCGTTCCCTATTGAGCCTTGTAATAGGTAGGACCGGACTTAAATAGCTTCTATTTTCTGCAAAAATAAGATTCAAATTTAAAAACAAGAGCCTTGCTCAATTTCTTTTTTACTCAGGTCCTCTCAAAGTAAAACAGGCTCTGTCCTCAGTTATTATCCCTACCTAGATGAAAGTGAGCAAAACCCACTTTCATTATGTTAAGATGCACTTTTTACGGTATAGCTTAAATTTGTCCGTTATATTTTATGTATACTCAGAAATGAAATTTGAAACTGGATCATTCCAGGCAAGTAAAAAAAACGTTCAAAATTTCAAAGAATACAACCCCAATCTCATAATGAATGAGCTAATTTTATTACAAGATGCAGGGCCTTAATTAATGGGGGGGGGGGTCTGAGTCCCCAATAATTTTTCAGTCGTTGTAATTATTGGCCTATTAATGGTGAGTCATCCGCATCAATAGTTACTCAAGTCATATCCCCCACCCAATAAAAAATCTGTAATTATGACACTGTATCCTCATCAAATTTATCTTCAAAGAAAGGCGCTGAAACGTATCGACACTTTCATTCTAACAAAAATAACTCGCTCATTGTTAATCCGATTATGTTCAAAATTCGTAGTTTTTTTGATAAAATCATATTGATTCCTAAAAGTTTATAATTTTATCTATAAAATAAAGTATTGCAGAAATATAACCCTTCAAAAAGTTGCTTGAAGTAATTTCCAATACTAATTTTTTAGAATAATTTAAGACATGTGACGGAGAAGGGCGAAAATTCAAAATTTCATTTTCTCTACACAAGTGTCGTAATAACCAGAGGGCAGGGCGACCTGGACCCCAATAATTTCTTCAGTAGTTGTAACTATTGCCGATTTGTTAAGTCCCTCCAACCAGCCCTCTCCCCCCCATAAAAAACCGTGATTACGGCACGATATTGTACCGGTAGGTTACTTATTCAAGATTTTTTTTTTTAAACTAACAGCATTAAAACAATAAATGGGTTTGAAAAGTCATGACATTTTCAAGTTATTAATTGGTTCATTAACTCTAAAGATATGGTCGAGCGTCTAAAGTTGAATAAAACTATTAAAGGTTTCATAAAACGTCTTTAGTATAGTGATTTTTGTATCAAATACAAAAATGAGTCAAATGTTCTTAATAAAATGCTAAAATATTTTGTCTGTTTTTAATAAAAATAAGACTTCTATTTTATCTTGAGCTATTAGGTGCATAATATTGCCGCTTTATCGTTTGTGTTGCAAATTAAGAGGGGATATGCGCCAGGATTTCCACCAATAATTGTATGTGAATTAAGATGGTGTTAGTTAATGTACAAACAACATTCATTATGTTCTATAGAGCATCTGGGTTCAAATCATATGGAACATTACTGTTGCAATTATCCTTATTTGAAATTAGCAGAGAACTGCACTTAATACCTTTAGTTCTAGGTAATTTGCTTTGAACGATATTACTATAAAACTATATAATCCCAAAATATAAATTTTATGCATTAGTCATTAAAATCTTCATTCAATTAGATAAGATCTAATATTAATAAATGTAATAAAATCTATAGAAATGACTCAATTGAACGTATAGGTAAGTAGTACGCAACTTTATTCGTAAGGAATTTTTTTCGAAGTCCAACACAATATATATATATATACATATATATAAAAAGGGTTATATGACTCTAAAAGCTATAATCATTATCATGATACAATGAAAAGTTCTGTCGAAAGTGGTGAGATCTAAATCAAAAGAATTAATGGTTTTTCTTAACACTATCTGATAATTATTATATTAGTTGAGAGAGAGAGGAGAAACAAATCTATTAATTATATCTAATACATCATTAAAACACAAAGATATATAAGTAGTGAGGAATGAGGTCCATTGTCTATCTATGATTTATTTTACTTAGTTTTGAGAATCAAGTGGATACCTGATTCTGTGTAAACAGGCTCACTCATATCTCCAAGCTTCAAAGCAAAAGCAGCCTCCTCAAAAGGTTTTTGCATTTTATTCTTTCCAAACAATCCCAAATCCCCTCCTCGTACGGCTGAAGAGCAATCAGAATATTTGGTGGCTAAGGACTCAAAAGTCTCAGTTCCAGATTTGATCTTTTCTGCATAGCCTAGTAAGATTTCTAAGGCTTCCTCTTTGGTTCTGGTGATATTATTTTCCCTCCATGATGAAGGACGCCTCGAGTCTTTGTGCTTCACAAGCAAATGTGAGACCTGAACTTTTTCTTCTCCATCATCTGCCGGCTCCGTGGGAACTTCCCATTGGGACTCCTTTGTGAATTTATTCATATAGTACTTTTGACCAGTGGATCGGGAGACACGTTCTTCCCATCCAGGAGGTAGATCGGACATTATGCACGGAAATAAGCAAATTCGCTAACAACTTACAAGTGTGGCAACACCGATAAGGAAAAAGAGAACTTAAAATCGAAAGCGAGGTTTTGTGGAGAGAAAGGGGAATATGGAAGTAAGGCAGAGCAGCTTGTTAGCTTCGATTGGGTAGCGTAAGGTAACTTGAAGTTAGCTGACAACTTTTTTTGATGACGTCACAGTGGAGCCAAGTTCAGTGTTATAAGTGTTATTACTTATTAGCTACTATTAAGGTATCTTGAAATACATGTATTTCAAGTTACCTTGCTTTTAATCTCTTTTTTTAGTTAATTTGAGTACCATAATCGTTGGAGGGTTAAAAAGTTACAATAATAGAATTGTCTGATAAGAAAATAAAATACTATTATATGATGTATTAATGAAATTAGCTTTGTAAATATAAATTTCCTCCTAAATTGACTCCACTGTGATGTCATCAAAATAATCAGTACAATTATAAACAAAAGCAAAGAAATTTCTTATCGACACACTTTTTATATAGTCACCTTGGGGGCGTGGCTTGTGAGAGTGAGCAAACTGTTAGTTAGCTAGGCCGTGAGTTCATAATTGCATCATCAGCATTTACCCATCTTTTTCCTTATTATTGTTATTAATATGATGTCACGTCAACAGCTATAAATTAGCATATTTTGAAAACAAATCCACGTTGTTCTAAAAGACATAAACTAATTCTATTTATTGGCATAAATTTACTCGAAAGCGGAATATAATGAAGAAGAAAGGATCAAATCGGACTCCTCGCAAAAAATTGGAATCGGTTGTAGAAACCTATTCGGACGATGATGAAAAACTGGACTTGGATCTATCTTCAGCATACAATCAAAATGACTTTATTCTCCCTAAAAAAAGGAAAAAATCCTCCCTTCCATCTGTTGAACTCAGTGACTCTGATGTGGAAATGGAAGATGAGTCAGGTTTGTATTCCATATTGAAAGTGTGTCCTTATGTACTAATATTAATTATATGCCATTGTATTGTGTAGACGAGGATGAATATGATACCACTCGATCCTGGGGTAGGAACAAAAATAATTTTTATGGAGGAAATCTTGTTTCTAAGGACCCTGGCGAGGATGAGGATGAAGGCGATGAGGATTTTGATGTGACTGAGGTGAAGGAAAGTCAAATGATGCAGCTCAAACAATTGCAAAAACTGGATGAAGATGATTTCGCAGATATGTTTATTCCCAATATCGCCAATATTCCGTCACTGACTCAAAATGATGAGACAAAGATTAAAGCCGATCTTGGTAATATGTCTGACAAGGAGAAAACAGAGTTATTTCATCAAGAATCGCCAGAATTTCGTAGCATAACACAGGATTTTAAAGAGAAGTTAAAGGAAGCAAAGGATTTTTTATATCCTGCAATTAAATTAATGGAAAACGGTTCTATTCCTGCAAAGGGCTTAGCCGCGAGATTGATTAAAACAAAGTTTGATTTGATTATCAAGTAATTTAATAGATATTGTTATATTTTATATCGAATAACAACTTCATAAAATTAATTTATTTGCAGCTACTGTGTCAATATCTATTCATATCTCATTTTCAAATCTAGAAGAGTGCAGTTAAAGTCCCATTATTCACTCTCAGGCCGTTTAGTTCAATATAAAAAACTCTTGGACGATTTGATCCCTTTGGAAAAAGAAATCATGAAGGAAGTCAAATCGGTCGTAAATGGACTCAAAAGTGAGAATACTACCATTCAGGATCTCATTAGTAATAAGAATCATGAGAGTACATCTTCTAAGCCGATTATGAAGCCAAGAAAAAAATTAAGGATACTGGAGGATACTGTTATGACCAAAAAGGTTGTGCCTGTGTCTATTGAAGAAAAGTTAGATCTCAATGAAAATGATTTACCTATTGAGGACTTGGATGAGGAATACGAAGAAGAAGGTAGAAGGGCTATTAATTATAAAATAGCCAAAAATAAGGGTCTTACTCCTAAACGAAGCAAACTCCAAAGAAATCCGAGAGTTAAGCACAGAGTTAAGTTTGAAAAAGCGAAAGTGCGGAGAAAGGGTCAGGTCCGGACTGTTAGAACGGAAGTTAAGAAATATTCTGGAGAAATTTCTGGAATCAATGCGAGAGTCAAAAAAGGAATTAAATTGGCTTAAGTGCATCGATGTTTTCTTGGGTCCATTTTACCCGTTTTTCATTTTTATATTACATATTATGTTATCCATTAGAATAAATGTGTGATGTTGACATGAAGCTAAGATAATTCACTCTCGTAAAGATGCATAGTGGCTGCATCATAATCTCACGATATAGTGCCTATATTTCATTAATTTCTTTTCTCTCAGATCATCAGTGCAAAAGTTATGAAGGACGTTAACCAATTAAGTGAAGTTAATAATGAAGATATTTCATCTCACTTTTAATCAATAAATTACTAATCCCAGGGCCGTATTTGGTACGATGAGAGTGCACATATTAGCTATAGTAATGGAAATATGTATATAAAGGAGGCGTAAACCTGTGGCCCTTAGATCAACTTGCATTGAGAATTGTGCACTTTTATTAATCATAAATTGTATTTATTACTAAAACATGCAGCCCTCGATCTATTTGGAACGCTAACGTGCAAATCACGTGGAAAAAGTTGAATACCTCTGATATACTATACAGCTATTAAATAATTGATATATATTACCATTATACCCCATCCTAGTTATTAATTAACCTATCAGTGCTCCTGACTGATTAAACTTTATATTTTTAGTAGTTAATGGAACTATGTATTCTTATCAGGATGTAAGTGAAAGCGCTTCAGAATGCCCCTCGAGTTACTCCTAGAAAATATGTATCATTACTCATTGTGCCGGTTTTAGAAGCCCCACTTCCCTTACACACCTTATATGCACATCGGAGTTACTCAAACATTGAATTAACGAAGTGAAATTCAAGTATTCTTGATTTATAGAAAGATTAATTTAATATTTATTCCACTCATTTTAACACATTTATATTGGTTTATAATTCATTTAAAATAAAGAGATACATCTGCAGTACCGATATGTGTTTTCAATACATATCCCTTTATTAAACTGTAAATAGTTAAATCATTAAGGGGTTAATTTTTTAAACATGTAAATTTTGAGCATCCTTTTTTTAAATATTTTTTCGTACAATATTTACACCAATAGCACTTCCTTTCCTCCTTTCTTAGAAATTTATAATATAAAAGACACCCTTTACATGTTAAACATCTTTTCCTTGCTGTTTTCATCTGATGTTGATGAGCAACCATTGTTGGAGCATGCGAAGGTTCAAGATTTGTGTCTGATTCTGAAGTTATCCTCTCTCTTTAATTCGTCGTAAGCAGCTGTCTCTTCTTCAGTGCTTTGTTTTATTTCCGTAAATCCATTTGTTAAATAATGAGTATATATTTACTCTATTTTTGATTTTGACATCCTCAAGAGGAAAGAAAAGGTAAGTATACAAACGTCCTTGTCACCTATAACGAATTTATTGTTAGTTTTATCCTCTAACTCCAGTGAGGCGAAATGACTCATCACGAAAGCTACGTGAATCTTAGAAGACATGCCTAAACATTGATTCCGACGATGAGACATTTCTTCCATCGTAAACAATTTGAAACAAGGAGTCTCTTTACCTAAGACTAAACAGTTGCAACCTTCACTACAAAAATTAACCAGTCTTTTTTTCTCTTCTTCCTCCTCTTCACGTGAAGTGACAATATCAATTTGACAGAATCGGAAATTCGAAATAGCGGTTGCAGAAGCCGAAAACATCTGGGCATGAATTTGCAGAACTATAGAATATAATTGAAAATGGTACGTCGCAAAGGAAAAATGAAGAGGGATATTACTGTTTTAGTAGTTCATCAATGCGAGAGACCGGGAACTACGAGAGAAAGTCAATCGTACCCACATATACATGTATTTCGTATTTTGTTCCAAGCTGTCGATTTTTCAGCTTATTACCCTGCTTCAGTGTTGGTTAAATTCGAATTAGCTACTGCGCAACCTTATCGATGGACGATGGGTCAAATAATATTTTAAGGAAAAAATTAAATGGCTGGTTCTATATGTACAATTTAATTTCTTCTTCAATGCATCATTTTCTCTTCTTTATTTATAACTAAGTGACGTGGCATGTATCTCCCCCAAATCATCAAAATTTTAATATTGAAGTAAAAGAATATTAATCTATTAAAATATATATTTAGACTGATTTTTTCGCCCGTAGCAAATTTCTTTCAAATAATTTATTAATATGAAATATTATTCCTTGGTTCATCTTTCAATCAAATTTGTAATTAGTTCATAAATCTATTTGAGTCGAATCTATTTGTACACGGAGTCGAATGGGTTTGGAATCGCAAAGTTCAAATAGGTGGGTTCGGAGCCAAGATCATAAAATTAACAATATTATCTTAAACCATTAATTACGAATAATTTATTGTTAGATCTAGTTTTAATTAGTTTTTTTATGTTGACTTATTATTTTAGAGGCTGAGAGCTAAAATTGGATTCCTAGAATCTGATTAGTATAATTTCTAGAGATTGGATTTCTAATATAAAATCCTGGCTTCGAATTCAACAATTTAAATTCAAATCATATATATATATAATTAAAATAGATTATTTTATTTTAAAACTTTTTCCATGTTTTGTTGTAACGTACATATTATATATGAAAGAATATTCCAAATAATAAAATATTATAAATAGTTAAAAAACTCAATAGAATTATTCAATTTTTATTCACGCAATATTGGCATCAATAACCCCTTGTTATCATTAAAATTGGTCCTTTAGCAGTTTTTTCATCTGACTCCTTTTGACAATTTTTCGGTAGTTTACTTTATAAACTATGTATCATTAGATTACTTTATATAAAATATGTTGGAATAATTTTTAAGATGGGTTGCATTAATTCAATAAGGGATTTTTTTTAAATTAAGTCAAGGAATTCTATAACTAACTATAGATTTCCTTGATTGAGTATAAGAAACTGTTTGTTTTCCATGGAAATTAAAGGTTATTTGTATTTCTAAAAAGATTACCACAAGGCCAGATAAGTTAAATATACTAAAGTTAATTAAATGTTGATTTTTTTCTTAGAAATTTGGATATTTTTATTGATTAATTTTTTTATTTTACTTATATTCTAAGTTGTTTTTTAACATCTAGCTACTGAGTATGCAATTTATCCCACGTATAAAACCTGGATATTTCATGAATTTATAAAAGAAGTGCTGGGGAAAAGGGGAAGGTATGTCACTACTGTAACTAAAAATACCAGGGCAAATTCATCTGACAGAATTATCCTGAAGTAATTAATTGTTCAATTCATGAATGCAATGTTCGTTCTGCTACCTTCAGCTATATATTTTAATTTTGGCCGAAAGGTATTGTATGCACACTTTGATTTATTAATAACAAGACATAAACAAAACATGGTAAGTTTATGACGTCACTTGCTTACTTAGTTGTATTGATTTTCCAGCTAGACAGTAGTCGTGCGCGCACCTACTCTCAAGTACAAATCACCCTTTTTAGTTTCTAAAGACTAAACTCTACACTAAGTGATTCAGATTGTGTGCTTCCATCCATCGGGTTCTCGATTATGGAAGGAACGGAAGAAAATAAAATTCGTGGTCGTCCAAAAGGGCAAAAAAGAACCCCCAAGGTTCCAGGTGCCCCCAAACAGCCTCTAAGTGGTTACGTGCACTTTGCTAATGAAAGGCGTGAGAAACTTCGTAAAGAATATCCAGAGTGTTCCTTTGCCGAGCTATCTAAAAAATTAGCTTCTGAATGGGCGCGTATGTCAGCGGAAGAAAAGGTACATTCCACTTTACTTTTGACCTTTTTATTGTTGTGTAATATGTAATGTTATAATTTATCAAATATCCTTGCTTTAATATTTAATAAATAATTATTAAATTCAAAATATGTTCATTTTCAGAGTCCATTTACGGAAAAGGCCGAAAAAGACAAAGAGAGATACACGAATGAATTAGCAGCCTTTCGAAAATCCGATGCCTATAAAAATTACCTAGCAGATAAACGAAAAGCAGAGAGTGCTAAGATCGAATCTTCTTCCTCACAGTCTATTCCACAACATCCTCTTCCTTTACCTCTACCCCAAGAACCCGTCTCTTCCATCGTTCCCTGTCCTTCAGGAGGGGGATTTGATGTCCCCATTTTCACGCAAGAATTTTTAGAAGTGAACAAAGCTCGTGAATCAGAGCTTAGAGCGCTCAAAAAGTCAACAGCTGAGGTTCAGGAACGAAATTCCGTTCTTGAAAGACATGTTGATAATTTACACTCTGGTATTCGGCGCCTCGAGAGAGAAAGTGTTTCTCTACAGTCTGAGAATCAGGCACTTGAAATTCACTTCCAAAGTCTTAGAGACCTTTTCCTTATCAACTTTCAAGGACTTGCTCTGAAAAAGCATGATGGTTCCATTACAGAGGATAATTTGGATGACTATGTTAAGGAGCTCTTTCATGTTGTATCCTCTGAGGAATACGAGGACCTATTACCTAAAATATCGGATGTAGCTTCGAAAATTGATATCTCATCCCTAAGCTCTGTGAATGTTAATAATAGCTGCCACAATTCCCAATGATAATTAATTAATTATTTTTTTACAATGACTGTAGATATGTAATTATATGTTTTGAGAATTTTATTTTATATGTGTTTGTATGATCTCATCTATTTTTTGACGAATAAAAAAATTAAAAGAGGTTGAGACTCCATAAACATTATTTATTTGTACCAATAGGTAATTATAATATGTATATAAACTATTAAGTATAAATTGACATCACATTGGGATGATCCAGCAGTCCTTTTTATAATCCCCTTTGACTGACAGTCTTCTTTTCTAATTTGTTTTTAATTTTTTCTTCCACACGCTTGTTCTTAGAGTCAATTTCACTTTCTCTGGGTGTAAGGATCCGCGGCAAATAAGACTGAGTCACTTGCCTTGCAATGCAAATTCCAAGAATAATTGGAGCAAATCCTGCACCCCTGGCGATCCAAGCTGTCTTAACTCTATTTGAAAAATAATTGGAGTAGGTAGCTAAATAGAGCGTACTCATGGCGAAGAAGAAGACAATCATTCCACTGGTGGCATGATACATCTTTAATTTGACTGGCTTGATGTAAGATCTAAAGTTGATGGAATAGTTAGCTACTACCCCTCCAATAAAGATAGTGATGAATCCTATTAGTGTCGCAAGTCCAAATCTTCCATGCCATGTCGTAAAGTGTTTACGGGAATTGATTTCCTTGTTAAGGAAAACAGAGGTAAACCCTGCAATGAGTGCAAAGAGCCCAAAACACTGAAATATCCAATGCAGTTGAACTTTATCTCCTCTGGGTGAATTGGGAGTGAGGGAAGAAATCGGCGAAAATATGAGTATGGCCTGGAGTGATAAGAGTCCGAAGGCAATAATCATACAAGCAGGATGCCAGGAAAATAAATCCGTTCCTGGAGGTGATAGATAAATGTAGAAACCCGTGAGAAGTACGCAGAGGAGATGTACAACCATGGTTCTTCTATATTTGAAAACGTATTTCAGTACTAGTATAATGTTAAATCTAGCGGTTTTTGATGATGGTAAGGGAGAAAATAAGAAACAATTATGTGTTGTTTTTTTCTAAGGTAGTGTTTGTAAATTTCAAATAATCATTGCATTTACTATTTAGTTATCAAAAAAGAAAGTGAGGACCGAGCAGGAGGCTTGGGGAAGGAAGGTATTCAATAGGCAATAGTAGAGTAATACACAGATCGAAGACAGAATTAAGCAGTGGAACTTGGAAGTAAAAAAAAAAAACATACACACAAAGAGAAAAAATTTCTCTTCTTTTAACTTATTTATTGAGATGTTAAAATGCGCGCATTTTTAAGCGTGCGAGAATAAAAATTGTACGAGTTATTAATTATTATAATATTAATATCCAGTTGTAACTTCTTCAAGCAAATAAGTTGTTTATTTATTATTATATAGCCTATTTAAATATTACATATTATGATATTAAACATATATTATATTGCATAAATGTATTGTACTAGTTACAATTTTGTACATGTTGTATCTTGTATAAGCAAATTGTACAATTTATAACCAATAATTATTTAATAATATGAACCCTTATTTACTATCCAAACAACAATGGCACAGAGAAACGTTACCTTTATTCCTTTTTATCATAGATTTGATATATTTTTAAATTATTTTAATGTTTTGATGATACACCAGGATTTTAAAAATAAATTATTTTTTTGAAAAATGTTATGTTCCCAGCTCTGTACGCCAGGAATGTAAAATATATATTTAGTGTTCTAATTTTTTTTACTTTTTGGTAGTTTTAACTCAACTGAACCCGCTGTAAGATGTTAAAACGATTTTGTTTAGAATAGTTCATCCAATATATATCTTACATCAACAACTGAACAAGTCCGAACTCGTAATTAAATTTATTGGTAGTTACAAGCATTTATTAAATAGATTTGTAATTAACTGATTGAGATGATCATTGGGTACAATTGACTTTTATTGTTACCTTTAAATGTATTTTAATTAAAGTACCGAATTCGTTACGTCGGGCAGTAAAGGTTTAAGTAAGAATTAAGACCGCAGGGGGAGAGCTAGAAAATTATAGATATGAAAACCACAAAATTATTGATGTGGTAGAATAAATTATTATGAGAAAAAAATTGCTAAGGTCATTCGATGAAATTATACTCTGGAGCAAAAATTTAAATTAAACAAAACAAAATACTAAACTAAGCCCCCCCCCTCCCCCCACATAAGTATAATCCTTCGGACGCTCCTTCCTTGTGATGGGGATATATGCAATAATTGTATAATCCTTAGATAGAGGCGTCCGCAGGCAATGGGTTGTAGAGGCTTAACCCCCTCCCCTACAAATTAAGGAACTTTTGCTATTTTATCTGCTAGGAGGAAAAAAATTTACGCGAAAATAAAGCTAATTTTTTTTCAAGGTATCTTTTCAGTCTGGCAAATAATGCAGCAAAGCAAAAAATTTAATATTTGAAATTTTTTTCCAAAAAACTTAAATTTTTGTGAATAGCTGTGCATTTTTTCCCAAAAAAAATTTATGGATAACAATGGATTTTTTTTTTTTCAATAAAATTAATATTAGAATTTTTTTCCGAAAAAATTGATTTTTTTGTGAATAGCTATGAATTTTTGGAAAATTATTCAAAAAAATTAATTTTTTGATTACGAAGATTTTTTTTTTAACTTTTTCTTTTCGTGCATATTATTCGTTTATAAATAATTAATATCGAATATTAATTGATAAAATAAAATGAAAACATCAGTTAGCATTTGATAATATTTAAATGACGGATGTTGTATTTAAATAAACCATTGTGAAACGTAGAAATCGTAACTTGTACACAAAATATATAATATTTACACCCATTAAAATATGAATTATTATTAAAAAGTCTACCTCCATAATTCCTCACAGTCTTAGTAGTAGTTTTTCAAAAAAACTTATTTTTTGATGAAAAAAAGTATAGAGGTTATAAATAAATAATGAAAATGTTTTCTTGTGAATGAGAAAAATTCCTTAATTATTTATTTGCGTATCTGTTAATTATTTAAAAAAAAACATCTCGAAGTTTTACATTTATATTTTAAATGTAAATATCCTTGTTATAAATGTCATGTACAAGTAGTAACTTGTATCAAAAATTGTACAAGTAGCAACTCAAAAATGATATGAGAATGATCAAACGATATTTATTAATGACTTAACTTAAAATTTTTATTGATAAGTATTATGTGCCACATTATGAAGTTCAAATGTTCATGGTTATAATATTACTCGTAAGTACATAATTAACTAGAATGGGGCACTCGATAGAGCCTAAATCTACGCCTATGGTTGTTTTTCCTAAGTTAAATATATGTATCAAAATGAAATGGGATCAAATAATATTTTGAAATTAAAATGACTGATTACGTTATTTTATAAAGGGCAATTAAGGAACGTATAAATTGAATTTTGGATAATATGTTACAAAAGTTATAACTTGTATATATTAAATTAGGAACTTACAGCTAGTCGATCATAAAACGACTCCTTCATAATGTTTATATAAGATGATAGAAATAACTAATAAATTACCTGCACAATATTACCTATAAGTATAACATAAACAATTGAAATGAAATATCAAATATTTTTGGGTAGTTTATAGATATTTTTACACTCATCATGAGCTGGAGCAGCCAACGTTTCCTCATCATTTTGATCCTTCTTGTCGTAGAGAACCAAAGTATTATTTTTAGTAAGGAAAGCAAAATTCATCAGGAATTAATTCCCCTTTTTGATTGGGATTATCTTTGGAATGATATCCAAGGGATATTTCAAAACTGCTCCTACAGACTTCCAAATTATTTTTTGTGTGGAGATTCACACAAAGAGAACAAGTCATGTCAATGTGATAAAGATTGCATCGAATACGGAGATTGTTGCTTTGATTTTGCACGATCTTTCATTCACGAGAGAACTTCATCTCTTATTCCTCTACAAAATTGTGAATCATTAAATGTCTCCACAGAGATTTATATGATCAACTACTGTCTTAGTAATAATACTGATATCAAGAACAAATGCGAAAAAAGAGCTGATCCATACAACTTCCTCATGGATATTCCTGTAACAAGTTCCAAGACTCTCGTAACGTACTCAAATATTTTTTGTGCACTTTGTCATGATGATATTTCTTTGAGAGCTTTTAACTATAGGTAATTATGGATACATATTATTAATATAAAGAGATGTACATTATGTCTTATATTTAAAATCAAGCCTGTCTTGTTCAAATCAAAATATAATTGAAGCTTGTGGACTCTCAGTGAGTCAAGATATATGTTCTGATGAAAATTATAATCCCAAAACAAGATCATGGACCAAATTTCTTCAACCAAATGATTCTAAAAATAATTGCACCATCGCAGGATATCCCATCACTTGCCAACTTAATCTTCTGGTAGATATTCCAAATATGCGATTATGTCAGACAAATGTAAAAAGAACTTGTTCGTTGGTTGACACTGTCGGACTCATATATTGTAATTTGTATAGCCTTCCATTGGAATATGAAGGAAATATCTATCAAAATCCACATTGTGCAGTATGTAATAAGTTAGCTCTTGAGCAATTGAATATATGTTCTCAAGAGTATTCCAGGAGATATCTTTACAAAAAATCAGGGATTATGAAAGGTAATGTTAAAAATAAATTAGTTTTAGAATACCGTACTTCATATATTTCGCATAGAATACATTTCATCAAAGGAATTTGAGTTGAGCTTTAAGGATATTCGTTGTGAGGATGATGATGAAAGGAGTAATTACTTTTGGAATAGTTTTAATAGTGAATGCTACTACGTTGATTGTGGAAAATTATACGAAAATCAAAACGGCAAATGTAATTATCAAAATTTTACCAAACAACTTGATGGTAATTGCAACAACATTTTGGATTTGATGCCTTGGGAAGTAAGGTATACAAGCTAAATGTCTTCAAAAGCTCCTACGGCTTTTAATAATAAAAACCTTATTTATTTCTTTAGAATATTGACTAATGGAACAATTCATTACAAACGTAAGGATATATATTTTGATATAGGTGAATATGAGCTCTATTTTATGAGTCAAGAGGATTATCAACCTATCAATCGTTTATATCGTGTTTGCTCGCAAGACAAGGATTACCCTTTCTTCAAAGTATGTACATAATCTTGGGATCCAAATAGATTAGGGGGGCTTATTAGCCCTTATTACTGATATTTTATCCTCTCTCCCAAACTAATTAATTATTGAACAAGTTTCCCTTTTATCAGAAACCCGAAAGTATAAATAGGCAAATACACATTTTCCATTAATCATACTCTTATTTATTTCAATAGAGGGATAAGAATATTCAATTTTTACATGAAATTTGTACATCCCTGTCTCTCATCTCTCTCTCGACGCATATATTTATCCATACAGCTCTAAAAAAGCTTCGAAATTTGTTTGTGCAAAACATTTTGGGGCTTTCCTGTGCTCTTTTTATTTATCAATTCATCATGATCACCGGATTAACCTACAAGTAATCATTCGAGTATGATACGTCATGTCATTCATTCATGTACCTACATTTTATCGCTTATCCAGTGATTCTCATTCCATTTGTATGTTTATTGCAACAATGCTCCATTACTTTCAATTAGTTGCTTACTCTTGGCTAGATATTATTTGCTACGACCTATACCGAACCCTTCTAGTCAAGGATCTAACAAACTTAAAAACTGTTGAAGGTAAGAAAATTAAACATAATTATTCATTTAAAATATTCTTAACGAAGGAAAGCGGAGATTCAAGTTGTATTCTTACTATGCCTGGGGGGTTCCTGGCATTATTGTAAGCCTTGGAATCCTACTAGATCAGATTCAAGCTCTGGAAGAATATCATCCCTACTATGCGAAAGGAGATTTGTGCTGGATCAATACAAGGAATGGACTCTTACTATTTTTTGTAATTCCACTGGGTTTCTCTATTTTCAAAAATATGTGTTTACTTTTGACTACATTAGCATATTGGATAAAGATGATACGGAAGCCGAGTACTCAGTTTCACAGGTACATATCTTGACATATTTATTTTTAACTAATCAAATATACTTTTTTAAAGCATATCCTGTAGTTCTATAGACGGTTCTAGAGATATAAAAGATTCCGTAGGCGAAGACACTTTCAAATCACCTACCAAAAAAAATGATGTACGAAGGATAACAAGACGTTTATGGAGCACGTTCTGTATATACTTACTTATGACTCTTTTGTTTATATTTGGAATATGTGGGATTTATTTGGAAAAGAAGGGCCTGTGGTACTCATTTGTACTCATCAATGGGCTTCCAGTAAGAATTGAAACTTTTCCTTTATTTTTTTTAGCATTAATCTATTCATTTTTTATCAAGGGAATCTGTATTTCTATTTGTTACACCTTCAAGCTTAAGGTTTACTACATGATTTACCAAAAGATTCTGGGACGACCTCATCCTTCCTTCAAAGAACGAAAGGGTTGCATAGAAAAAAAGAGAGTTAACAATAGCAAGAATCAGGGTTTGTATTTTGACACATATATGTCTTATTTAAAAAAACAACAACATGAAAGATTAATAATTAATACTTTCTATTTCAGTCAAATCTAAAAATAGCAGGACTCGTAAAGATGCAAGAGAGCCTCCCATACATCAAAATTCAAATAAAAATAAATTAAAGAGACAAAACCCTGTTATAGAGGATGTGAATGTTCCAATGAGTCCAACTATCAAAAAATCATCTGATAAAAGAAAAAGAGCACCAGTCGTATTAAACAGTTCATCTTTGTCTTCTACTTCCATTGATGGTGAGACAATCGTGTGAGATTCACTGTTTCTGTAGAATTTAACAAATGAATAAAGATTTTATGATATCAAACAAACCATTCATTTTATATATTACCCTTTGCAAATTTAAAGTGGAACAAGACAAGATCATAACATATATATATTTAAGAAATATAATTTAATTTAATTATAAGTTTAAGTCAAATTTTGAGGAATTTATAAATTGTATGTATTTCCATTTTTTTAAATTATGTGATTTTATAAATTTGATCATGATTTAGGAGCAGGAGTGTTAACTTTCCTGAATGCAGCAGAGGATGAAAAATATTTGGCATTTTCTTCAGTTGCAGACTTTTCAGCTGCATGGGGATTAACAATTTCAAGACCCTGGAGAGGGGTAAATGCCACACTGGAAGCTGTTCCAGAAATATGTTTTTTGAGAGAGGTAGCTCCTCCATAGGCCACTTGCTTCTGCAAATTTTTTTTGAGAGTTTGTGAAATTCGAACCTTGGTCCTTTCATCAATTTGTGCCATTCGAATACCCCCTCCAATACCCGACTTTCCGATATTCCCACGAGTATAGCTCAAATCATTTTGATAAACGTCTTCTTCTAGCTCTCCAAAATTCATTCGATTGGCTTGTTTTCGAAGTTCAGTAACTGCGTAGTGTTCTTTCATTTTTCGTACTCGACGACCTCCTCTTCGTTTCTTGGGTGCTTCAATAGGAGCTGGTAGAGCCTTTGTAGCTTTTACTGGGGGGAGGTTCTTGGAACTTGTCGATTTTCTTTTCTATTTCTTCTCTAAAGTCTCTCCCCAAATGCCCATCTGCTGATTGATGAAAACTATCAACCCTTGCCGCTAAAGTGCACTTAGCTCCCACGACACGGCTTACTTTACGTCTTACATCTGGAGGAACTGACTGAACAAGTTCAGAATAATACACGAAACCCGTATGCGGGAGAAAAGACATTTTTTGAGAAAATCCTGACTTTACTTTCTTTGTCTGTCCAAGGAGGTTTATATTATTAGAAGGCATTTTGGACAAATTGGTTAAGCCTCCAGCAGCTCCCATGAGTTTGGCAGCAGTTGAGGGACCGACAATTGCACTCAAGTTGGGAGCAATAAATGTCATTCTACTGCTCACATAGTCCAGGATTATTTTTTTTGGATTCATTCAACGATACAGCCATTTTACAGGATTCATATACAATGTTTAAATCCGACTGAGGAATATCCACTCCCTGAGTTGTAGATGCAGTGACGGAAACAACCATGATAGTGGCCTGGCTCAAATATTGCTCCAAAAACGAATTGTTTTTAGCAGTTTCTAAATGATTTCCTAGCTCTTTTGCCGTCATAAGATACTCTAAAGGGCTAACTACAAGTGTATCCAGCTCAGGAAATTTGACAGAATAGATGTTTTTAGCAAATTTATGAATGACTCCAATTTCATCATCAATCTCGGCCGCTAAATTATTGGAATCAACAATTAAAATATACTCTGGGTCAGCTTCAACGGGTCCAGTGAGCAGATCTCTATTTTTAGACGAATACTCTTCGATTCTCTTCAAAATATTCTGCAGTTTCTTGGATTCCAGCAACTTTGCCACGGATTTTAATCCCTCTCCATTTCCTTCATCAATCTCCATGTTGATAGTATCATCATCCAAGGGCTCCTCTTTAATCTCAATGAGCTCTTCATCTTTTATATCTTCTTCATCCTTGATTAACACATTTTCTCCCTCATCTTCTTCGAGATCCGCCAATAATTCCTCCGCTAAAGACATGTTTGATGTTGATGTTTGTTTGTTTGTAATAATTGCGTGACGTCAGATATTAATAGATCTAGCTAGGAATACAATGAACTCCTCTATATAAAACCACTTAGCAACCTAGTATAAGTTACCTTGCTCATAGAGTATTTAGGAGTATTAAGTTCCTGCCTTGCTTTGAAAAATATGTAGTAGAAACTATGTACAACTATGTACTTCTCCTTTTAATTTGAGATAGTTATCATCGGAAATTCAAACATTTGGCTCGGATTCAAAACTATGAAACATGATTACATATTATAATATTATATAGAACATAAATAAACATTCTATTAATTGCTGATTTCATATTCCCTAATAATTTCAACTTTTTTTTAATATGCGCATTTTGTTATCATAAGTGATATAAGTAAACATGTAATTAATCATTACTAATAAACGTCTAGGATCCTTTTAGCTTTGATAATACGAACCCACATAATAGTATATTCGATGTTTAAATTTATTAAAGTTGGAACATGAGAGGTTCTGTGTTTCATTTTATTTAAGAAAAGAAATATATGAGGTAAGAATTCTATTTTAATCAAAAAAAGTGTCTAGGTAGCAGATCTTAATAGATTCTTAAGTAATATACGGTCAAATCCAAGGTAACTTGAAAACTTGTATATCAAATTAATTTGGTCAAATCCTTTTTTTTTTTTAGACGAAAAGTTGATCTTATCTGGATTTTTCTCTTATTCGAAGTTAAAAAAACTTAAATTTTTATAAATTTATTGAAATAGCTGTACAAAACAGATTTGTATGCATATTTTGTAATGTAATATTTATTTAATATATTTATTATTTATTTATTCTTACTCTTTTTCCATTAAAGATAAATTTATTATAATATTTTTGATTTCATCTACATTTGGATTCTTAAGTCTCTTAAATTGAATCAATCGCCGCCTTAAGGAGTTCCACATATTATTCAGTTTTTTCGTCTGAGTTTGCTATTGTAACTGGGAATTCATACTTCAAATAGATCTCAAGCCAAGTTACGAGACCTTAACAAGTGACTTTTGCATTCCATCAACGAATTTTTTAATGTGTTTTTATAATATAATACAATGATATCTGAATATGTAACTTCATTTGTAATAATTGACTGCAGTGATATATATCAAACAATACGTATAATACAATTTTATATATTCATTCATTCCACTTCAGAATGAGAATCCGCTCCCACTTTATTAATGTGTACAACTAATATTAATGTCCATTCCTTTGTCAATGTTTACTTCCATTAATTAATTTCTTTCTTTTAATAAATGTAATTACATACTACGTAGTTGCTCAAGAGACTTGAATCACCGGAGTTATATATCTAAAACTAGGAATTCATACCTTCAATGGATTTGAAGACAAGTTATGAGACCCTATCAAGTGACTTATACACTCCTTCAACAAATTTTTGAGTGTATTTTTATCATTTGATACAATGACATTTGAATATGTAACTTCATTTGTAGTAGTAAATTTCAGTGATATTTGTCTAAGAATATTAATAACACAACTTTATATATTCATTAATTCCAATTCAGAATGAAAATCCTGCTCCAACTTTATTAATGTGTATAACTAAACCATATTAAATAATGACATGAAGTGTCGAGAAAAAAAAATAGGGCCGTTTCATTAGTGTTTAAATATATATTTACATTTATTAAAACAAATTAATTAATTTCGAAATTAAAATCTTTATTATTGATAAATACACTCAAATAACTTATGCTATTTACCACTGGGTTGAACTTTATCGGATTGGTATGGCTTTTAAGTCATATATTTGTATAAAAGGCAATCCAAATTTTATATGCATCTCTTAATGAGAGGTGTATGTTTCGTACATTGTCAAGCCACATACTTTAAAGGGTCGAACTAAGAAAGTTTGGATACCACTGGGTTAAGATCCAAAAATTGCAGACGTCAACAATGCTGGCGTCACTTGAAAACGCCCTATAATCTAATTGTAAAAATTACAATTTTTACGTTTAATAACGGTTTAATTAATTACAACGTCAGTCTTTTTATTACAGATAAGTATATATGGATGCTATCATTTCGTTTTGATCTATTAAAATTACGCATTTATTATTTGTTTACAAGTAATAACAACTGTGGGTATTTGAACTTTTTACACATACTGCGTACACTAAAATAGAGCGTTTTCATGCGACGTTATCATTGTTGATGTCGGCCATTTTGAAGCCCTAAACAACCCAGTTTTATAAATTACAATAAAAATTAAACCCCTTTTCAATAACATTATGGAAAATAGTGAACTAAAAAGATGTCAAAATTCTCAGTTAATTTGTATCTACAATATCGAAATATCACAATGGAAAGAATAATATAATTTTATCTAATGTTTACTTTTTTTGTTCCTAATCGATTTCTTTTTAATGGTACACATTTCGATATTACATGAGTGTTTTCAGTACATATCACTTTGACTAAATTCAGATAAAAATTGTTTTAATTAATAAGTAATCTATTAAAATTTTCATTGTCCGTCATAAATTGCATCACAATGGAAGGGCCGCACTATTGAGGGCTCATAGTTGATACTTTTACTACATAAACTGGAGAAATTTCTAATAAATCTTGATTAAACTTCATCAAATGGCTTTAAAAATAAAAAAATTCTTAAGACCTTAATTGATGCTAATGGAAATGATAAACAGTAATATATGAATTAAATCAGTCATATACACTAAAAATCCCTAAAATGGCTAGATTTGTACAACTTTTTTAATTTATCTTTTGATCGATTAATATGAAAGAAGGATAATTAAAGAGAAATATATTATTATTTCCATTGTAATTGTTATTTTTTATTTACAATACGGAAATAAGATTTTATTACGATGTTATAACATAGTTTTAATACACATTAGTGTCAGATTATGCAAAAACTACCCATTAGATAGATAATTTGTTTATAGAGAGTAAGGTTTTATAATATATATTAAGATATAAGTCCTTATATTTGTTGGTCCATTATGACATCGAATAGTTCACTATTTTCCTTGATATTAGTGAAAAACAGTTTTTATTGTCATAAAAATTGGTTTTTTAGGATCCTAACATGGCCGACATCAACACAGGTGTCGTCACATGAAAACGCTATAACATAATATAAATATAGAACAAAATATCAAAACTGCATGCAGTAACTAGTAATATTAAATATGTCCTTTATTGGAATGCGAGAAATGAACTCCTTGAACTGAATTAAATACGTAACATATATATATATATACTTTTTTTTGTGGGGGAGGGGGGGGGGGAATTAAGTCAAGTCAATCAAGTACATTCATATAGGGGAAAGTACTCTTTGCTCTGCAATGGAATAAGACGAAAATAATGATAAATAATAGTTGGATTATAAGTCCTAAGAATGGGAATAATTATTCCGAATAAATTATTCCCATCCTGATAATATTACGAATAATACAATATTAGAGTACTTAATGTTTGATCAATGATCATATGTTCTTATAATAATAGAAAAATGATATCATCTACTCTTTCATACGTTTCATTAAATAATTGATAGGAGAGGGTGTATGCCATTTATTTTAAGAGAGTTGGAAAACAATATTGGGAAAGAGATAATAGAAGTCAATATCCTCATTGTTTGTACGTTGTTTTTATACAATCGCTTTGTGCAAAAAATTGATTATAAGGATAATAATAGTTATAAAAAGAAGACAAAAAGAGACATGCAAATTGCTTCGGAGCTATCTAAATATCAGCTAGTAGCTAGCTTTGTAGTTTCTTGTATTTATATTGACTGTATGTACTGTATAGACGACGCATTCAAGTATTCATAATATTTGACATGCCGGAATTGCCGTCCATTTTCCCTTCTGTTCTTTTACTACTTAGCTTTTCTATCACTGCTATTCCATTCTTCATTGCGTTACTGACGTACATATAACAAGAATAAAACACCCATACCTAGCAGTCAAATCAGTACATAGAATAGATCTAAGGGAAAATCGTACGATATCGAATGATTTCTACGGCAAACAAAAGAAAAACACAAAACACCATTTTTTGCTCCAGGAAAGATTTGCCATATTTGTTTTATCACCCTTTTTTATAGGGTTCTCAAGTAAGAGGGATTCGGATATTTATAAATTATATTGTTTCGAGTCGATGTCAAAATAATATCTATGTTTATGTATTTCCTTCATTTCAGAGAGCGAGTTGGGCAAATAGAGATCTCAGTTCCGGGATCATGAGTGCTCAAAGATCCTTTGTGGCGTCTACATTGATATTGTTCATATAATATAAGCCTTTTTTCTCTGAAAACTAATTTCCAGGAGTTGTTACTTGTTACCATCCGTTTTTATAAGAGTAAGTAATAACTTAATAAGTACTATTGATATAGGAGATTTCAGTCCTAAAAAGTAAATGGGGTAGGTAGGTATGTACCTATTATAATTACCAACTCTCACTTTTCGGGATAAATATAAAATATCTATGCTCTTACGTGCCATAACTTTGACTGTCAGATTGGGTATTCAGTATCTGAGTGATCTAAAAATAAGGATTACAGGTTAACACTTTTATTAGTTGACTGAGAATGTAGTAGGTAGTAACAATCGCACTCTAGACTCTTCTCTTGACAATAAGTAATGTAATAATTGCACAAGTCAGCAATGTAACTAAATTATGCAGGCTAGACGATGCTTTTTTTTTTTTTTTTTTTTTTACTGATTGTTACATTTTTCTTCCTTACATTCTGACAAAATAATATTTTCTCACTTTCAGTTTTCTTTCGGGCCCCTTGGGTGTATTAAGAGAATGGTATGGACCTTTTATCGGACTATAATGTTTTTATAAATTTGTGGATTTATTTTTCTGTCATGATCACTAAATTTTCCATTCGTTTCACTTTTTTTTTACAAAGTATTATATAAATTTATTCATCTTATATATTTCTTAAAGGCAAAAATGAGATTCTCACCAGCAACTAAAAATATCACCAAATTAATGGACATAAAGTCCTTAAAACTCTTGGATCATTTTGCATCCTTCAATCCGTCCCCTCTCTCCATTGGACAATTTCTAGAGTTTGGTCGAAATGCTACGGAGTCTGATTCATTTCATTTCCTTATAAAAGAGGCTCCAGTTAGGATGTCGAACATTATGAAAGAGATCAATCTTTTACCTTCCAATCTCCTTCAAATTCCTTCCATAGTGGAACTTCAAGTATGTATATGTTATGCAATCATATGTATCTTTGTGTAATTAAATTTTCATATCTACATATATATTTTATCATTAGGGGTGGTATGCTCAAAGTTTTAAAGAGCTTTGTGCTTACGAGGGATGTGAGGGTACATCATCTATACTACAAGAGTTTCAAAAATCCTTGGATGTCATTCAAAAGCGTCACTCAAATGTGGTTCAAACCATGGCACAAGGTGTACTTGAATTAAAAGAATCTCATTCTGTGGATCTACAAACTGAAATGAGCATCCAGTATTTTCTTGATCGTTTTTACATGTCTCGTATTTCTCTTAAAATGCTGATGACTCAACATATGCTACTATTTGAGCGCGATGGTGATGAAGCCCAAATGGGCCCCAATTACACAAGAGTAGGTTGTATTGAAACAGAATGTAAGGTCAGAAGTGTCGTGATGGATGCCTATAATCATGCATCATTTCTATGCGAAGAATATTATCATGTTGCACCAGACGTCAATATCACTTTAGCGACTAATAAAGAAGGGAATCCTCCTCTTGAGATGGTTTACCCTCCACAACACCTTCATCATATTCTTTTTGAATTGTTTAAAAATGCTATGAGAGCTGTTGTGGAGAAAAACAAGACTGGAGATATCCCTGATATCGAAATTCTTATCGCACTTGGGCAACACGATATTACTATTAAAATTAGTGATCAAGGAGGAGGAATCCCAAGATCTGTTACAGATCATTTGTTTCATTATCTCTTCTCCACTGCACCTAGACCCTCAATGACTCCAACTAAGACGCCTCTTGCAGGCTATGGCTATGGTCTTCCTCTTTCAAGACTCTATGCAAGATATTTTCATGGAGATCTTATTTTAAATTCTTACGATGGCTACGGTACAGATGCTGTTGTGTATCTTAAAACGCATACCTATGAGGCTAATGAGCTCTTGCCCGTGTTTAACAAAACATCAACCAAACAATATAAAGCATCCGTGCCTACCGCTGACTGGACTGATCCAACTTCCTCCATCAATAGGCACTTTCATCCGCATATGTTCAGTACTAAGAGTTATACGAATAAGTCAACACCACCCAACCCTACGGATGGAGACAGTTAGATATTGCCTTTTTAACGTGATATACATACAGAAAAAAAATAGAGAGAAAGACTAATTATATTAGATCCATTAACTTGTAAAAAATGTTCTCTTTTAAATATTATTTTAATATTTATATGTACAAATATAGTATCATGAATATATTTGTTATATTCTATTTTGAATGTATTGTATTTTTTATATGAAAAAAATACTAATTTAAAACTAAATTTTTGTTTCTGTGTTTTTCTCCAATTACATATATTTATTATTAATCATGAAAAATCCTAGGTAGCCCTACTACTGATTCTTAAAATATGGGATCCATACATTGTAAAAAGATGGTTGACAACATTTTATGAGTAATTAAATTTCTAAATTGTTTTCTGGAATTTTTGTTTTGATTATCACTCATTATCCCTAAATTAATATTGTAGTAAAAATTTTTATTTGAATGAGAATGTTCAAAATAATTATCATCGCACTCGGACTACACTATTATAAGTAACTAAGTAATGTTGAATATTGATAGTCGATTGATTCATTCTTTTTAGCTAGCAAGCAAATTATATTCATTTTATCTTTCAAACAAATGTTCAATTCTGCCTTCCTACTGTTCTACTCTACTTTTGATTAATATGAATTTATCTTGTATAAAAGTTGTTTAAGCTGATAGTACAAGTTGCAATTCGTACGGTTCATAATTGATAACTTTGTTATTTCATTACAAAAGTCGTCATTTTAATTAGTATTAATTAATTTATGCTATCATTACATTTTCACCTATTGAAACTACTTAGCTATTATTGATGACTCTTAGATTACAATCTAATATACCGCAGAATATGTATTTATCAATTAGTAATCAAAATAGTAGAAAGCTATTGTATTAACTCATCCACCATCTTAAAAATATTCAATTATCGCATTATCCTCATCACCAGTCCTACTGTAAATTCCTCATCTCAATTTTTTTCGCTGTAACTGGTACGGTTTGCTTTTAAAAGTTACATCTTATTCACAACAGAATATTATAAAATATTTCGGGTACAAGTTTCAACTTGTACACTTCATACTTCAAATAAATGACGTAGCAGTAATATACCAGAAAACTTGTTTGAGTTGTGTTTGTGTCTTATTTGTTTACATTAATTAATTGTTAACTTTAAAATTTATATTCAGTGTCTCACTTTTCATTGAGGATTACTTTTAAATAATTAAAAAAGTAATTCATTCTTCACTCATGAGTTGCCGTGGTCCATTGAAGGCCTGCATACCCTTGCCTATTGAAGAAGACATTCTACAAGACGTAGTCAAGTCCGCAAAAGACTTTGCTGTAACCCATGGTATTCAATGATTAATTAATCTTATTAAATAAACGGCTGTCTATAATATATTGTGTATTTAATAGGAATTGGAATGCGCTATAAGGATAAGTATGAGGAAGAGAGCCTTTATTTTGCACCTTTTGTTCTCCTCCCCTCTGTTTTCCCGAAGCAACCATTCCAGGACGTCGTTGACATACAACCTGTCCTCAATGAACTAATGCATAGAGTAGCACACGACCAGGAGTTTCTCACTAAAACTTTGAGTCAAACAATCGAATGTGACGAATTTACAAAGAAGCTCTTTGACATTTATGACTGCGTGATGAATGAAGGTATCACTCAGGTATTTAATCATTCACTATTATCAATCATCTCTGGACATACACAGATTTACCATCTCTCAAAGCAATAAAAAAGTAGAATAGGGATGATGATAATATATACAATAAAGATCATTAATTAATTATTGACCCTTGCTTGACATTCACTCATATAATTATTAATATTTATCAGATCTTAACAAGGAAGTGCGCCATTGCCTAGTAGTATTTGACCCATTTTTTGTTTTCAAGTGTCTTAGTCTCGGAATACTCCGATCGGACTTCATGTTGGACTGTCATCAAAATAATTCAGCATTTTGCTGTATGAAGCAAGTTGAAATTAATTCAATTGCCTCGGGATTTGGTTGGTTAGGTCCTGCGTCCCAGCTCATTCATAGGTTTGTAACGAAATTAGCCTCCATATCTTCTTCTTTTCTTTTTTTAAATATAATTTTGATGATGACGATGATAGAAAAGGTCGGATCATTTCTAATAATTATTAGTGATACCGTTTGCTATGTATAATAATCCCTGCTATTACATATTAAATCCTTCTTTGTTAGTGGTTATTAATGCCTTATGTTTCATGGAGCACTTAATTATTTTCCTTGTTATGTACTGAACCTTTGTTTTAACTAATTTTTGTACTTTTAAAGGATGTAATAAAGTATATTCTCTACATATACTCACATTACACACTTATTGTAAAATCCCATCAATTAAATCAATAAATACCCAAGCTCTTTGTTTTTTGTTTTTGTTTTTTTAAACAATGTATTTTACAGGGAGTTGTACTTGGTATATTGAGATCGGACTATATGAGTTGTCTTTCTTCTAATCTCGCGGCCAAGCAAATTGAAATAAATACAATTGCTTCAAGTTTTGGAGCAGTTTCGTCACATCTCAAAGACCTTCATAAGTTAGTTTATCTTCAATTTTATAACTGAATTTTTGTTTTTCATCTTAACATTGTTTCTATTCATCACTCACCTTAATTATAATTATTTATAAATAACTAATTCATTACTACTGTATTTCCAAATAATTCAGCCAACAGCCTTCTGGGTTGTTTCCTAATAATACAAAATATTCTGACATAATATTTACTTATCTGCTAAAAAATATATTTATCATAGCTACTTAGCCATATAATTAATTATTAAAATGAAAGGAAACTGCTCTTACCTAGATGTCAAGTCTGATTTGTCTTTATCTTTTTTCTAGGTATGTCCTTACGGAATTGGGTCGTTATGATTTAGTGAAGAATCTACCCAAGAATACTACTCTTGAAAACATTGCCAGTTCCATGATTCAAGCATGGAAAGTTTATGGATCCTCTATGTACTATTATATTACCCCAATTCAATATTCATTAAGTTAATTTTCTAATTATCCCCTTTTTTTAGGAGTGTTATTCTCTTCATTGTTGAGGATATTACTTATAATATTTGTGATCAAAGGCTCCTTCAATTTAAGATTCAGGAACTGGCTCCTGAGATAAAAATCATTCGTAAAACTCTAACTCAAGTGTTTAATGAGGGAAAGCTTGGCTCGTCAAAAAAGGAACTTTTTTTTCAGGACCAAGAGGTATGTTAAAAAAAATAATCGGATAAAAAAAACGATACTGAAACTTATAACCAAATATATATTTAGGTAGCTCTGGTTTATTTTCGATGCGGATACTCCCCTTGTCAATACCCTTCAGATGATGAGTGGAAGGCCAGACTAATGATAGAAAGGTCTCTAGCAATTAAATGTCCGAGTATATATTATCATTTGGCTGGAACAAAAAAAGTTCAACAGGAGCTGAGTGTCCCTGGTGTTCTTGAACGTTTTTTAGGAAAGGATAACCCAAACATCCAAGAAATACGAAAGCTATTTGCTGGTCTCTACCCATTAAATCTTGTTTAGTACTTTGATCCCGCTTAAATGATTTTTTTTAATATATTTAATTTTATATTTCTTAGAACGAGGAAGGAGATCGAACATTAGAGATGGTGCTTAATGCTCCTGAAAAGTTTGTGCTCAAACCACAGCGAGAAGGAGGTGGAAATAACATTTATGGATCTGATATCAAAACCTTTTTTTCCGAGTTGAAGGAACCGAAAGAAAGAAATGCGTATATTGTAATGGACAGGATATGGCCCCCCATTACTCCCAACTATCTTATTGTTAGTGGAAAAAAGGATCTTCAAATTGAGGACTGTGTAAGCGAGTTAGGGATATTTGGATGCATCCTTGGGTAGGAATCATCAGTTTAATTCTTGTACATAATTAACTTACTCCTTCATTAGATCCGAGGATTCGATCTTATTTAACCAACAATCTGGACATATGCTCCGAACAAAGTCCAATAGTAGTAATGAAGGAGGTGTTGCATCTGGCTCTGGAGCTTTGGACTCAGTTCTTTTAATGGATATCGAACTAAAAGACAAGGACTCCAATTTACAGAATTAGTAATTTATTATTATTTTAAGATTAATAAAGGCTTTTTATAGATAATTAATGAGTGAATGAATTTTATATACAAATTATTAAAGACCTTGTCCATAAGGTAGTTCTGAAATTTTAATCTTAGAATTTTAATATTTAGAGATCTTTAACCATGGTATAGATGAGGACTGATCGACCACCAGGTCCCTCTGTGCAAGCTGGATCACCGTTTGGATAATATCCCATATGTTCTCCGAGTATACGCATTAACTATTAACGTAATAAATTGTCGATTTAATAAAAAATAAATATATTTCAAATGTGTACCTTGAAAGCAGAGCTAAGCACTTCATAGCCCTCAACGTCTTTATTTCTATCCGTTAATTGCAAGCCTAAGGAAATTAATGCTTTTACTTCAACATTCTCCAAACCAAAGATTGTTGATCTAGGGCACACGTATTCACCTTCATCTGAAATTATAGTATTTATCATTTGTAGGATATTGATTGAAATGGGCATCTTAAGTACATATTATTCTGAACTGTATTACCCATTCTCAAGCAATAACCAAAAAAGTATAATCACAATTTATGATATATGTTAATTGCTTTTACCTTACGAATTATACATTTTTGTATTCACTCAGACCTATGCATTAATTGTAGACGAGTGTTCAGGATGCCTTGACACTATACTCATCGTTATTTAATAGGTCTTCTAATTAAATTGTTATATATATATATATTTGTTTTTTTAAATAGGAAAAACTTATAATTCAAAATCTTTAGAGCCAATCATCCAAGAGTTATTTAATTATTATATATGTATAATATTATGTAACAAAACATAAACAAAGAACAATGTATGTTTTTGAGGCCTAAGATCTTCACATACTATCAGTTACTTTCATGACTTAATTATAAAACTCAATTTATTTTTAGATAATTTACCTTCTCTTCGAATATCAGCTACAATTCCA
The DNA here is from genome assembly GCF_016086655.4 of Lepeophtheirus salmonis. Lineage (NCBI taxonomy): Eukaryota > Metazoa > Arthropoda > Copepoda > Siphonostomatoida > Caligidae > Lepeophtheirus > Lepeophtheirus salmonis. The sequence continues at coordinate 33,042,855 of NC_052131.2, forward strand.
AGTACAGATTTCCCTGGCATTTTGTTCTACTTTTTTGTATGAAGACCTTGACTGATCAGAAATGAATTCCTCTTCATTTATTTTTAAAAACGCTTGTTCTTTTGCTACTTAATTGAAGAAGAGCACTCCCTTTCATGAATAATATTCAGCTTCATGGCATACGCAGAATTCTTGCCCATAGGTAGAAGCTTATATTATTTATTTATTATATTTACGTTCCTAATATAAGTGTTGTTATTTATTAAATATATCGCAAAAACTATAAGGAGGGCAATGTTCTTTAAATACAAAGTTTGGCAGTAACCATTTCTATTTCCCTCGGAAAAAATAGTATAGGTCTCTCTGACGTCATTGGGTGGAAAAATACAAAATAGATGTATTAAAATTATCTCATATCATTTATTTTTAACAGACCAATAAAAAGCATTATAGTTTATAATTTGGAACGTTATATTTTTTTCCCTTTCCAAGCATATTAGTAGAAAAACCACTGAAACATGATTTAGGATATTTTTATAATTTATTTTAATACTAAAAAATATATACGAACATATTAGAAAATTAATTTTCAAAAAAAGTGTTATAAACTAAATTGCCGAATTTGTTTCATCTTTCTAAGTTTGGATTTAGCTTCATTTACCCTTAAATTATAATTCAAGGCTTTGACTCTGATTAATATCCGTACTTTAGAAAAAACCTAAGAATATCCTCGGGGAATATACGTCCATATTTTTAAATTAAAAAATCCCTAAATCCACGGATGACGTTAGGGTTGCAATCTAAATCAGTATGAAACTGGCAAAAGTCATCATTAAATAGGGAACATTATATAAGGAAATTTTCTTCTGGGACTATTAGCCCACCTTTAGACAAATAGATTATCCAGGGAGAAAGTGATGATTCATGAGGAACCTGGGACGAAATAGGACCGAGAGTTGGGTATTCTCCATACATTTTTCTTGCAATGTATCCAGTCACATAACTTAGACCTTGAAAATTGCAGTCCCACTTTGCATTCTAGGAAATTTCAAGTAATTTTGAATCTTGACAATTTCTTACATGTTCAAAATCATTCCAATATTTCCTATGAGTCGATTGGAGGGTACAATTCATTTATGTCTTCACTATCGGATTCCCGAATAATTTTAACATTTTGAGATATTTGAGCTGTAAAACAAGGTCTACTTTCTTAATCTTCTTCCATCTGTACAGATGGATCTTGGACGTAGAATTGAAGATTTTTTCCCACTAGTAATATTTTAATTCTAGATTTGACTTCTACCGGCCCCGGATGTGAATTATCGCCAGATATACCACGAATTCTAAAATAAAATATTCGGATAATAATATCGAGATTAATAGTCAAATTCAATAACAAAAATCAGTCTCAGTCCCAACATACCTACTGAAGAAATTTTCGACCCAATCTTGGTTAAGTCTGGTTGTCAAGATGTAAGTCAATAGACAATTTTCAACCAAGTCATTGTATACAGATTTTAAGGATTTAATAGAAATTAAAATCCCTTCCATGGAAGATAAGCCTTTAAATAACCACCTCTCGATTTTCATGGACGTAATCAAAACTTCCATCCTCTCTAATGATCCACGCTGCTCTTCCCAATGTACACCCAAACCACATGACATTTTTTTCTTGTCAAATATATGACCAGAAGTCATAACATCAAACCATGTGTCAAATGTAAGAATCAAATCTTCCTTAAGCTTTGCACCTTTTTCTTCTCTTTGGTTTGATGTAAAAGAAATCGCTTTCGCAGTTGTTCTTGACAGTAGCTGGGCTGCATAGGAAACCCGTTGCCTTGCATTGCCCATGTAATTTAAATTAATATCTATGAGTTTATGAGCTATTGTAAGCTCACCACCATCTTGAACAAGAAGTCTTAGAAAGTATGATTTCTGGAGCTCTGCTGATTGTTTTCTATCTTTACAAAATATCAAAAATAATTTGTCTATCAAATGATAACGAGCTCTTTTTAATAAATGGGATGAATCTGGAAAGACGAGAGGGATCTGCTGGATTAGAAAAGGAATAATTTTGGTCTTTCAAAGAGAGTTGAGATATGAGAGAAATATTTCCCATGTCCATTGTGACTCAACGAATTTGAAAACCGTGTTCCTCTATTTGACATACTATAGAAAAAAGTAGATTTTTGGTCGTGAAAGTATAGAGATCAAAGAAGATTGGCGGCTTCCAGCCCTGGAATAATCCTTGCATTATTACCATTTGTAATTTTTTACAAGGGCCAACTATTTTCTGCTTCTTCAGATCCATCTTATATCTTCATTTCAAATCAATTTCATCAAATGCCAAGATTACAAATTTTTCGTTAAATTCAGAAATCTGTAACATCTTTTTCAAGGCCTTAACCCAAGATATTCAAAAGTTCTGCAACTCATATCTTAAGACAAGTCCAATTATAATTTCATCTTTTGTATAGCCACGATTGAACTTAGTAGTCTTAGATGATATGATACGTTTTTTTAAGGATGGGCTAAGGTTCCCGCGAATACATTTATTCACGATAATCAACTCACACTTCATGGTCTGTAGATACCTGTTCTCTCCAAGATTTTAAATTTCCTTCTCTGCCACCAGAAGTTTGTTTCTAATGTAGTGAATTTCCGATACAAATTTTGATTTGGGTTTTAGGATATCCCATTGAGTAATTGAATCTGTAAGATATTTTTCCTTTGTCTGGCCATGCTCGTCTTTTTGGAGCATAGGATGGTGATCAGTCTCAGGCGTTTGGAAGAATTGTAGAATCCAAAAGCCACTGAATTTCATTCTTCCTCCTTCGCTTGATGGCTCTGTTTTTTCCATCTGAAATATCTATCTATCTCTATTGGGGATGGTAAATTCTTTTCGTAAGAAACGAGATTGAATTGAACCGGGTTTTAATAAATTTCGAGTGGGAAATGCCAAGAGTTCATTTTTAAGGTCTCGCTTAAAACTAGAAGGCTCGGAATGATTTCCACAAATTCTAGCTTCCTGAACATTAAAGTAACCTTTCCTTCTACATGCCTCAATCCATGTTTTCCTTATGGAAGAATCTTTAGGGAATCGGCGGTATGATGTGTTTATCGAACTTGGCAGAAAGCTACGATCCACACACTTTTCTTCACCTAATTAAACAGAATATATAAGTTTAATGATAAAAATAGGATATGGATGGAATGACCATTTACGTGCATATATTGTTCAACTTTAACTTACTTTAGACATTATAAATTGATAAAATTAGCTCAAATACTGAAAATTCTCGTATTCGTAAGCATCTTATCTTTTGAAAATATGAGATCAATTGTAATAATATCAAAGTCTCTATTCTATACCCAATGACATCATCAAAAAAAAGAGAAAAAAAGTTACTTAATAGATTTGCTGTGTTTGTTCTTCAAATGTCTTGTTGACTAACCTTGTATTTAAAGAACATTGAGGGAGTGTAGGTTTCAAAAGATGCTTAGTATTTTGTAGGTACGTTAAAGGATTCCGAAAAAATAGATTTGAAGGGGATAATTAACTCTTTTTAATGTAACTTAGGAACAAAGTAATTTTATTTTTTCGATAGAAAATCCGCCTACCCCCCCCCCTCTCCACGTCTATGATTTAAATATTAAATTAATATTATATTTAATGTTTCTATTATGACTAAAGAACTCAAGGGAACTCGTTTAGTCCTTTAGTTATGGGCCTATGGCTAAAGCTTTATGCCATGTAGCAAAACGCGACAGTTCGCCTGAGAAGATATATTGGTCCAGCGTTTTTACACTTTTTCGAAAGAGGTCGCTTTTCATATGACGTCACTCTGTCTTTTTCTTACTACTGATGTAGGCTGATAAAGTGAGTGATTGTCGATTGATGATCAACACGTCGTTATCTTTATTGTAACACGCAACCTTTCCTCTAAATAGAAACAGAAAAAAGGCTCGAAATCATCTGGTAGTTAGCCAAATAACTAATAACTTATTAAATTACAAAGTATTTTATTCCATACTATATTGTAATATATCTTCATAATATTTGATTAAAAAAGTAGTTACTTATCAAGTTATTATATTATTTCTATGAAGAAAAAGCCAAAATTTCTTTATCGAAATAATAAAATGGCCAATATATATTATATTAACGACAAGGGATCAACAAGAAATTGTATTTCTGTTTTTTTGGAAACGGGGCATATGGATAAAATAACTTATTAATTATTACTTTATGTATTTATGAAAAAAAAATTTATGAAATAGCCACGAAGTATATTAGGAATCGACAGCTGACAATCAAAATACATAGGGTATTTTTGTGTTAGCGAGATAACACCGTGTCAAGCTTTAATGAGAAGAACAGAAAAGAATAACAAAGAGAAAAATTACGTAATACTCATTTAGAAATTAATAATAACTGGGATAAGGCTTTAGAAATCAAATTGACATACAAATTAGAAAAAAATACTAATGTAATAAATATTACTTCCACTTTCCTCAAGGGGCTTGCTGAAAATTAAGGGCAAGGAATAATATTAGATCCAAATAGGGCCAAAGTGAGTGTATAGTGCCCCAAGTTCCAACAGGGCCCCCGAGAACTAAGGTTACTTAAGACAATGGGTTTCAAATTGTGGGCCGTGGGGGGAGGTTAGGGGGAGGGGCGCAGGAAGATGGAAAATTGATGATTGCTTTCAGTCTACACATGTTTCGTATTAAAGGGGCCATAGTTACGCTTTTAATAAAATATTGCTAAGCAATATTATTTATAATAGAATATCGAATAAAATACTATTTATGATTTTAATATTATAAATATATTTATGTATAATTCTGAATTAATATTAAAAATTGTGAAGAAATAATATGGCAATAATAGTCTCGTAGTACATAAGAGAAAAATAGTCGCTGGTTTAGGTTACTTATTAGCCTGACTACCAGATGATTTCGGGCTATTTTTTTTTTTTTTTTTTTGAGAAAAGTTTGCGTGACACAATAAAGGTAACAACGTGTTTCATTTACATAAAATTATGTAGATGGAATATTAAAAGGTTATATGTAAATATACTAAAAATAAAACAAACGAAAACAACCTCAAGAACCGAGATCGATAAGCAATATATTGCAGTTTCGGTTCGACTTTGACGTTACCGATTCTAGTGGTTCAAGAACCAGAACCACTAGGACTGCACTAGAAGGACACAATCTTGTCAATAATTAATTTATTCCAAGTATTGATTTTTTTCAGATGTGGATCTCATTGCAACAACAATCTCAATCAGCAACATTTACATTGAATATTCCTTAGTCAGACTATAATAATGTCATGTATCATCAGATTTATATTTTTGTGATAATAGAAATGTAATGATCAGGAATAATGCATATCGGCAATTTTCTACTCAGAAACAGTTAATATCAAAAAACCCTATCACATTAGGAAATTGCCTTACTTTATTTTTATTTTTTTAAACAAATTATTGGGCATCCATTGTATTAACAACAGCCACAATACATATAAGTTAATATCAAGGCCCTCGACAATCCTCCTACCTCTAGGATGTACGAGAAAAACAAAAAATAACTTTTTCTCCACAACAAGAAACTATGACATAGATGTACAAACCTATATCATAATTCATAAGATCATACCCCATTACTATTAAAAAGTTACTTGCTGAACAAATTCCAATAATAATAGATAAGTTCTTGAATAAGAGTAAATTAATAACTTTAAACTATTTTGAAGATTTTAAAGGAAAAAAAATGTTATAACGAATTATTTATACGACAATATTAATATACCAATGATTAGCATCATGATTGGAGTCATGAACATTTGTCTTATGTGTCTGCTGGCTGCATTCAAGTGTTTGTTTCAATATTAACGACATAAGTTTAAACAATATGCCCAATTATATTGTTTAAGGGCAGTCCATTCTAGTTCATCAATAAATTCTTAAACTTAAAGAAACTTTATTTATAGTTCTAAAAGGAATGTGCTATCTTATATATAATATACATTAAATTATTTTCTTCCTTATATGTAACTATTATAATTTATAGAAATGTATTAATAAAAATTCACATTTATAGTTGTTGACCAGATTAATCTAAGGTTCAAGTGGAATGTTAAAATGTTTTTTAATAAATTAAAAGATTCTAAATGTATGGATAGTTGTATCATATGAAATAATGGCAAAAAAGACCCTTAGTTTGACGGCTATAGCTAGAGCTGGTTATTTAACTTTATTAAGTTCGATCTATAGAAAAAATCGCGATTTTATATTTTTCTCCTTTTTAAGGGTCTAGAAAAATTCCAGTTTAGGCCATATTTGAAGTGGAATGAATTTAGTAAGTTTTCTCAGATGAGAGACAGGATCCAATTATACATATCATTGAATATGTTAATAAGACTAGAATTGAAAGATAAATTGTTTGTGACTTTGATGGGTAATTTGCAACTCAGACGGCTAATAAATGGTTAAGTGATCACTGATCATGCAAATATCAGCTATTAATATTGAAGTATTGAAGCTCATAGCTTAAGACCGCTATTTTCCTAGAGTCCTTGAACAGAAGTAACACATGTGACATGTCGTAGAGGTATTGAGATTCAGTGTGTCCAGATCCTTATTGTATTGTTTTGGTGTCTGTTTCTAAAATAGCTAGGGTAGAACAGAATTACAAATGTATAGCTACGCTTTTAATAAAATATGACATTAATACTGCAGACTTAGTTAATGTCTACCATTTTAATACTATCTTCTTAAAAGTTTAGCAAAGTTTGTCTGTCTCTCTGACTATGAAGGCCACATTTTGACAAACGTGTGATACTAAAACTCAGTACCTCATATTAAACAAGAAAAGGGAATTACATATTTGGAGCGTCAATATAAAAACAATCTCGAACAAAAATCAAGAACCCTAATATTTCATAGACATATATGACTCAATTATAGGCTTTGTATTGAAATTTGAACTATATTTTATAACCTTTTTTAGATTTAAAATACTTATATTGGCTCGGATATGGTCCCATTCAAATAAAATCTTTCAATTTCTCATTCATTTATTATGACAATCAATTTAAGGTACTTATGTATAATTTCTGGCGCATCCAAAGAGTTAATAAGAATAATTTATTAATTGAAAATTGACGATAATTTGACGATGAATATAATTTAAATTCAAACTTAATTTTCAGAAAATTTATTCTAGTTTGTTTTCGTTTTGACAAACCACGTACAAAAAAAAATAATTATGACGATGAATATAATTTAAATTCAAACTTAATTTTCCGAAAATTTATTCTAGTTTGTTTTCGTTTTGACAAACCACGAAAAAAAAAAAAAAATTATGAATGTGACTTTATATGAGGTTTGGAGAAAAGCTTGTGTTGCTAAGGCCCAGATATCATATTAAAATTATAAAAGAAGTACAATTATCTTGGTATGTTACAAAATGCCCAATCAATTTGACTTTATTTATATTTAATGTAGATAAACTCTTAGTCTTTCGCTCAGTTCAATTTTTTTTCAATCTTTGGTTTGTTTAATCTCAATATTTTCTGGAAAATAAGTTATCTCAAAATAGCATTTAAAATTACATATATAATATAATGGATCAAATAAAAGGTATAATGGACATTAATAAATTTATTTATCTAGTATTTTGTAAAGTTTACAAGCAATTTGTTTATGTAAAGTACATAAATTTTGACCCGACATTAGCACTTATCACTGTGCAATATACTTTATCTTAATTTTTAACTTCTCCTTTTTTTTAAGCTATCATTAATTTTCTAGAGAGTGTGGGAAGATATTCATATACTCGAATTTCATATTACACAATTCATTTGCAGGTATTTAAAAGTATCATCTTTTCCATAATACTTTACTCTGTAATTCCTATAATTTTCATTCAATTATCTTGATGTTTAAGGAAGTTGTGTTGTTTTATTGAAATATCATATTAAATTACAGATTTTGGTGTATGTTATAACATAAATAGTAGGGGAAAAAAGGATAAAGTTCCGATGATAAATAGATCATTACTTCCTTAATATTAAGCTAAAAACATGATTTTGGTAGCAAATTTCAGAAATTCAGACCCAGACTTTATGGAGACAGCAGATTATTTAAATAGAACAACTAGTTCGAACTCATCTTCATATTTGCACTCAGACTATATAAGTGGGACTTAAAGCAAAAGGAGGGAGGTGAGAGAAGTGAGAAGTTGGATCTGAATCCATCCATCCTTACCGTTCCTATGAATATATATTCACACGTCTTCTCTATTCAAGGGATCTCGACTCTTAAGAGTCGAGATCCCTTGAACAAGTGCTTCACTCGGTCGGTGGACCTTGTGTCCTTTAATGGAAGGATCGTTTATTTTGCAAGTGCCTCTTCATTTCAAGGTCTGTGATAGTGACTTCGGTACTGGTTAATCATTGTTCTATACATAAATTCCTCCAGTCCTCTACGGAATCATTGTATACTTCTTTATTACTACTGAGTCTCTTTTGCCATTGGTAAACAAGTGCAAGATAATTCTAGACTCGTAAAGATAATGTGCTTCTCTTTTCTCGATATTTTGAACTATTCTGATATTACATATAAATAGTTATTTAGAACTGGAGAGTTCCACAATAAGAAATAGTTCCCGAATAAATTACCCAGTGAGGAACAAAGATTTTCATATCTAATCCACAGCTCGTTCGAGTCCTGTTCCTTCCAAAGTCGACTTTTTTTTTTTCGTCTCTTATTCTGAGAAAAATATTTCATTGTTAAGAATCCTTCAGTTTCCTTGATGTATATAATGCAGAAACCCCTTGGAAAAAAGTAGAAGCCAATCTAAGACTCACAATGAATATGCACCCTTTTTTCTCGATACTTTTGTCTGCAATTCATATTATATTTTGCTACTATCTGTATAAATAGATTTTGTGAATTGTTGAGTCCTAAGTGATTATCTGATAAAAAATTATTAGTGACTTCTTATCTTCTGTAGACTTGCAATTTTGAAACTTAGTTAGTCTGAATCATTTTCAAAGAAAAAAAAAACTTACTTGCTTATCATCATATTGGAATATTTAGGATCTCCACAATAATAAAAATTATTGACCAATGTTTACCACATGACGACTGCTCCGATTTACAAAAACGAATCCGTCAGAATCTTTGATTTGAATTGAACAATAACAAAACGATTTCAAATTATTGTATTATTGTTTTGCTTCTTTTCTCTTTCTTTCTTCCTGCAGCTAGATTAGCACAATTCTTCCTTTATTTTTAAATTTTCGGTTCGAACTACCGATTTTATCAATATTTTTAGGATCAGTATAAAATGATTTAATTGGTTGTCCCCATATAGTCCACTGTCTCCATAAAGTCCACTCAGGGACTTTATAGAGAAAGTGATTCGATTGGTTGTCTCCATAAAGTCCGGCTACCTTTATTAATGGCGAGGAAAAGGATCGTAATTTCCCCATGATATAAAAATATAATTTCATATTAACTACTTGATCGAGTCCACGTAGTATTGTTGATTTTCAAATGAATAAAAGTAATTACTACGAAGCATAATTTTCAAATTTTATGTAATTATTTAAAATGAAATATTATTTTTTATACTAAAGTCAAGGATTATTAAAGACTACTACTACTCTTTAGTAGTCCTTGTAAAATTTGTATAAAATAGCTAGTTATCGTATAATTTGTGGATATACTCAATTTCAAATTTCCTTTCAAAAGATCCAATATTAGGGAGCATTCATTCATATATTGATATTCTTTGGTTGTTTTATATATTTGATTGAAAGATTATTTAAATACATGAAATTGGTATCGCTGTAATTTATATTTTTTATCCCCTTTTTTCTACGTGTATTCTAGCTATATAGTCATAGCTATATTATATGTTTTCAAGATTTTCATGGCCATTTGACGTAAATATTTATTATTTAATTAGATACAGTTTTCGTTACGATAGTAATATTTTATTAAATATTGACAATATTTGAATATTAATATATAATATTTAAGTAGTCTTACACACAAATTACTAAGATTTGCTATTGGGTTTTGACTTTTTCAGCCAAAAGTATGAAACCCAAATTAAATTTTGTGGATAAGCTCATTCTTGCACCCATGGTTAAAATAGGCACCCTTCCTATGCGCCTCCTTGCACTTAAGTATGGTGCGGACATTGTGTATACAGAAGAAATAATTGATTGGCGATTAATTAACAGCGAAAGGGTTCTAAATCCCATGCTGGACACTGTCGACTATGTTGACAAGTAAGTTATTTTGCTGGTAAACAAACTTTTTTGATCTTATTTTTTATGTTTGAATTAATTTGATTTTTTTTAAAACATAGATCCGATTCCACTCTCATTTTGCGAATATCTCCGAAAGAAAGGGGTCATTTAGTACTTCAAATAGGAACAAGTGATCCGGATCGTGCTGTTGCAGTCGCAATGAAGGTTGTTGTTTTTTTTTCCACCAGATTTTCTATTTATATTAATTTATGCTTAGGTCGTCAAAGACGTTGATGGAATCGATGTGAATATGGGCTGTCCAAAACCGTTTTCCTTAAAGGGTGGGATGGGAGCGGCTCTTTTGAGTGATCCTGATAAAATAAAATCAATTCTTACACATCTTGTTGAAGCGGTTGGAAAACAAATCACGGTTACCTGCAAAATTAGAATTTTGAATGATCTCGAAGATACTCTCAATATTGTTCGTTTGATCCAATCTACTGGAGTAGATGCCCTAGCAGTTCATGGTAGAACCAAAGATGAGCGACCTAATCATAGTGTTCATACGAACATTATTCAAGAAGTCAAAAAGATTGCTACTATTCCTATAATAGCCAATGGTGGCTCATCAAATAATCGTGATTTAGTTGCCAATACTCATGAGGGGATTTTGAGTTTTTGGAAGGAAAGTACGGCGGATAGTGTGATGATTGCTCGAGCTGCAGAATGGAACGTGTCGGTCTTCTCCAAAAATAGGGAAGATATTTACAAGGTCCGTCTCTATTTCCCTTGGAAATAATTATTGGTATCTGATAAATTAATGTTTTTTCTTCCTGCTTACAGATCATTGATGATTATCTAGATACTGCCATTCACTTTGATTATCCCTTTAATATAGTCAAGTATAACGTACAACAAATTTTGGGCTCAGACCAAGATACCGAAAAAGGACGGAAATTTCTATCTACTGGAACCCTATTAGATCTCTGCAATATTTTTGATAAGGGAGATACATTTTCTAAAAGACAAGGAGAGTTATCCAAGTTAAAGTTAAAACATCCGCTTGGAGCTAGAGAAGCTGTTCGAACTGGTGTTTTATCCGATGATGTTTCACCCAAAAGAAGAAAGTTATCATCCTGTTTTCCAAACAATTTGCTCCTTCCAGAATGGGATTCAAACGAGGAATTAACCGTTATGTTTGCACCTTATGTTCGTACTCATTATCCAAAGCCTTGCGATATTCCAAAAGCTAAACTTCTATCTTGGTTTAGACTCAAAACAAAATCCAATTCTGCTGTCCCCTCATATAACACCATCAAAACCAAGGATAAGGTGTTCCAAAGCATTGTTCGACTCGGAGAATTTGGTAGTTTTGCAAGCCTTGCTTCCGAAAAGAACATAAGATATTCGGAGCAGGCTGCAGCTATTGTAGCTTTACATTGTTTGGATATTCAAAAATTTAATCAATGATTTTTTGAATGTTAAAGTGATAATACATTCAGACCGTGCCTTTAATTTTACATAATGTTGCAACCTAATAATTCTCCCGACGTACAGTGTTGTACTATTTCTCCAAATCAATTGGAGATCAATTTTATTGATTTAATTTACCAACATATATTTATATAATGTTAAAAAATTATAGAATACACTCAAAATAAAGTTAGAGATATGCTGGGGGAAAAAATCGCGAGAGGGTACCATTTATTCCTCATAAGTTTATCGTAAGTAACAAAAAAATTAAAATACGTGAAGCAAAAAGAATACAAATACAATAACAACATAAAAAGGTAAGACAAGTCCAAATTAAAAGAAAAAAAAAAAACTTTAGTAGGATGAACTAAACGGAAAAGCAGAATGGAAAAATGCCCATAGGAGCTTAAGCCTTCTTCCTCTTTGCAATTTGTGCTAACATAGAATTTCCAGTAACAAAAGTAAATAAGCCTAAGACTATCAAATATTTAACTGTAGTAAACATATTCAATTTGAGCCAGAAATAAAAGTATAGAACGAAAATAGAGCCCAATCCAAGGTGAAATCCAATTGAGGACAAGCTAAATGGGAAGCCAGATACGTTCACGCCGATCTTGGCCCACGAGATAAACATGATGAAAATAGGAGCAAGACAGAGGAACATAAATGCATTGGATACATAACTAGGTGGCCTCTTCTCGGGTTCCTTAAATAAATGCTTGATTTCAGGAAGCATTCCTGATTCTGTAGATTGTGTTTCAGACTCTGCAGAGGTGGAGAATGAGATATCTACGTCTCCGATAGTCCAAGTTATGGGATTAGAAATAAGAACGTCTCCAACAATAAGCTCAATAGAATACTTTCCTGATTTACCATTGAAATCAGCAACTTTAGAGGCTACATTGAACTCAAATTTGTATGCTGAGGACTGTTCCGACTCACGCTCAGAAACATAAATTATTTCTGAATTTTTGTTAAACAATCGAACAAAAACCTGATGAGCCTTGAAGCTTCCAGAGCTATCCTTGTCCTTCAAAGAAAATTTGAATGAGAACTTCTGGCGAGAATCAAGTTTAAGAAGAGAAAATTTGTCGGGAAGTTTAATGGGAGATTTTGGAGAGGGGGTAGATTGATCAGCATCCCCAACTGTGTAAAAGGCATTCTCAATTGAAATTGCGCTAGATACTTTAATGTCAAAGGAGACTCCTTGAAGTCCAACGTACTTTTTAGAACTTGAGCCGCCATTTACATTTATGGCCAAAGTATAAAAACCTCTAGCTGGTTTGAGTGATTTCATATCTACTTCAAAAAGAGAGGCTTCTCCAGCAACAGGCGCCATTTTTGTTCCCTTAAGAATGACAGGTGTCTTTCCAATTTTAGGAGATGCAGATTCTATGGTAACATCAAATTTTCCAGATAGGGGATTGCCAAAAAGATCGGATACTCTGACGCGTATCTTTGGAGATGCATCAGAAATAACTCCAGGTGAGGCAAGGGTCACGGCTACAGGTTCAACCAATTGACTTTTTGATAAATTGTTAATTCCTTCCAATAGATTAAAAGCTCCTTTAATACTTTGAACACTCTTACGATTCATGAAGTAATTGACAAACTTGACTAATTGAGCATCAGTCATGGGAAAGGGCTTCTTTGCTCTTTCCGTTAATTTTAAAAGACCAGACAGAATAAAATTTGTAATGGATAATCCACCTTCAAATTGTAAGAATTTACCATCGACCTCATCGGCCTGAGCAAGGGCATCTTCAATTCTAGAAAAGTAGGACGATAGGGAGCTCTTACTTATGGCACCTTCTTCTCCGGCTAAGTGAAATGCATATCCCAAATTAAGCAAACTATCATCCACCTTGATTCCAGCGGAAAGAGATTTCTCAATAACTGCTGTATCTAAAGAGAATGGAATAGAGAGCTTTTGGGAGATAAAAAAAGCGTAAAAGAGCCCAGCGGGCGAATTGAGATCTGCCCCTTTAATGACTTTTTTGGCTTCATTCAATTTGTCTTCTCCAAGAGTGCATCCCAAGATAGAAATGGGGACAGCAACGTCGTATAAATGCGATATTTCTTTTACACCAGACAACTTTGAGGCAAGTACATTACATATTTTGGCTTCAGGAACTTTTCTCCCTAAGAGTTTGGATCCGGCAACGGCATAGTGAAGACTTTGTCGAGTCACTTGATTCAGATCCAGTGAAAACACTGGCTCAAACACGTTCTTCATTAAATTGTCCACTTCTTTTTGCGATAAATAACTTTGAGGTGTTAAGGTATGAATGCCAGAGCTCAGCGAGATGAGCAGTAGAGTTCTTCTGATCCAATCCATATCAAAGTTCGTATTTGACTATAAAATTGAAAATGAAATCCGGCAATAGAAGTCAAATCAAGGAATCTGATTTATTTTAATAGAAAGAAAGAATTAAAGGTTGATTATTACCTCCCACCCAGGAAATTTAGTTAAATACCAATCGGTTCTTTCAAGATTTTCCAAATGGACGTAGACGAGATAAGTACCAACTGGGCAACCGGCCGGTAACGTATGAGGAATAAATATTAATTCAGTTGGATCCTAAAAGGATGACGCGGCCGACAAGCGAAAGATGACGTTGCCTCAAGTAGGCATACCATATCCCTTTCAACCCATAACTGGCTAATTCTAGCTGACTTCATTTTATTTAGCGTCCTATGATAGCCAAAATTATGGTAGTTATGATAACCTATGAGTTTTAGTATTTCAGGGAGAATACAAAGTTTTTATTGAGATGGAATAATCAATTAGTTAAAATACTATCTGGAGGAGCACAAGCTCCAATAACGCAAATTGTTGTGTTGAAAAACATCATCTTATGAAAAATTTCTGTTGGTAAACTCATTGTCTAATTATAAAAGAGTAATAGTTTGTCATTCTTGTAGTATTATGTCAGCGTCACGTGGTATTATTATTAAACTTCCATTTTAGGGTAGAAATATTAATAACCAAAAATTGTTTAAAAATATTTGTTAAAAAGTTTTCTAAAGTAAATTATCAAAAAAAGTTGAACTGATTATATAAACTGAGGATTTTGCCATTCAAAAATAAAGTGTTAAATTGAGATTGGGCTTGTACAAGATTATATAGTATGTTTCATCATGGATTTCTCAATAGTTGAGAAATCCATGTGGTTTCATTCAAACAATATTAAATATTATATCAATGAGTAATACTATCCAGCTGGAGGATCCAGATTCTTTTTTATCGAACATTTTAAAACATAATTTTTGCAATATTTGCAAAAATGAACCAGTTATGGAGGGTTATTTTTTTGACAAGATTATTCTTTTTAACTTTTTTGTTTTTGCAAGTACGAAAAAAAAGCTTTGTTTCTCTTTACAATTCCAGCATATGCTTATGTTAGGTTTTTTGCAAAAATAGTAAAAAACATTTTTTACAAATTTCTTTGCAAATTTCGTTGTGGAATTTTTTTTTTTTAAGTAAATATAAAATAGACTTCTCATCTAACCATTTTAATTATTCATATATATTGGTATGCTATTTGAAGTTTATAACACAATATTTAAAAAAAAAATCATAATACTACTACTAAGGTTACAAGAGCCAATCATAAGAGTGAGGGGAGGGAGGTTTGCTAAATGCTATAATGAGACTTTGTGAATTATCTTACTTAACCGGATTGAAATAGTGGAAAGAATATAGGAGAATTAGAATTATCAGGATCTTTTTCGACAACGAGACATTCATATTACAATATGTAGTATATAGATAGGTGTATTTTCTGAATAATTTTTTGATTTTCTCAATTAATTTAGCCTGTTATCAATGAAATCCTTATCAATCCCAGTGATCAAAATGTCATCCACATGTACATGCACGCCCTCAACTGGATCTAATAACTGGCACTGTTTCGCCTGGAAGAACTCTGGTACACTCGAAATTCCAAGCGGGAGACGATTGAATTCATACCTCCCTATGGGGGTGATAAATGTAGTGAGGAGACTGCTCTCTTCCTCTAAACCAATATGATAAAACCTCATAACTGCATCCAACTTTGAAAAATAACCTCCTTTTATTCGAGCTATTATGCTGTATCACGAACCTATTGGATACCTAGGAATCCGAATATATTTATTCAGTTTTTGATAATCCACACATAAACGTATTCCCACAGCCTTCTTTACAACTACAATAGGTGAACACCAATCCGTTGGGTCAATAACTTTTTCAATGGTACCAAAATTTTCTAATTTTTTTATTTCCTCTTACTAAATCATACACAGGTATTGGAACTTTCCTTGCTACCGATTCGGCCATGGGATTGCTTCTTTCCTTAGTTCTATTTTATATTCCCCCGGAATACTCGGAAATTCCAAATTATCAATAGTTTTTTTAATTAATTTTAAACCCATAATTTCGTTATATCCAGTAGTGGTCTCTTTACATTTCCAAAAATTACTCTTCCCTTTAGTTTTCTTTCTCCACATACCAACTGAATCCACGAGCCGCCTTCCATTTCTATTAGATTCCCATCTGCACCTCTTACTGGTCCCACCTTTTCCATTGTTTTTACTTTTAGTGTCTTTATATATGATTTGGGAAGCACCGTAACATTAGCTCCTGTATCCACCTTTACTTTGACATGTATCCCATTGGCCAACATGGTAATATACCATGCTGTACCACACTCTTCCTCCTCATTGGTATCTAGAAAAAACTACGGAGAAGTGTTTATCTCTTGAATATCTGGTGTTTCATCCACTACCTCCTCTACTCTTCTGTTTTGTAGTGTCCCACCTTTTCACACTTTCGACACTTTGCCTTGTATTTTTGAGCTGGGTATTCTGTTTGTTTGTGCTGTTCCTTAGCTCCACACCATCTACAAAGGTCTCTATTCTCTCTTTAACTTATTGTCTTATCTATTTTTAGACTGTCCATCTCCTGGGACACGCACCTCATTCGCCTTAATTGTTTTTTTGTTTTCTCATAAAGTCTTATTTCCTATAGGCATAGATCTAAGGTCAGTTCTGCCCTAGATAGCAGTGTATTTTTTAAATCTTCTTGCGAGTCCGGTATAGAGAACACCAATTTGTATCTCAAGTTTCTCTCCCACTGAGACGCAAATTCAAAATTGGCAGACATTCTCCTAATCCGCGAATAGAAATCCTCCCATCCTTCTGCTTCTCCTTTTCCCACGGACCAGAACATATAGGACTCAAATATCACATTCTTTTTTGGACTAAAATATTCCTCTAACTTTCCCCTGACCCACCCTGTATTCAAATCTCTCGGCGTTTGATAGTTCAAAATCTCTGTATATCTCCAACGCCTCCGGTCCTACTGTTGATAGGAATATCGATGCCTTCACAGAATCTCTAATATCTTGAAAACAGTGCTTATAGATATATAGTTACTGTTCCCAATTATAGGTCATATCCCCTCTCACTACCAGAGGAGCCGGAGGCGGTATCATTGGGGGCATAGTCCCATTTGAATTCAAGGTATGCGTCACTACTTCCTCCTCCATTATCCTGGATACTTTATCCGACTTCTGACACCATATAATATATTCTTATAGTTCTTTATTTTGTGACTTCTTCCCTTGTCCTGTTCTATCCTTCACCCCCAACCCCACCCCCCCATCTATACATATCTATCTTCGGTACTCCAAAACTAAAGTACTCTGCTAGGGGTAACATACATATATATACAACAAAATCAGTAAATACGAAGTATATTACTAAATTTTGTCATAATATAAACCTTGTTTTAGCTTTTTTCTAAATAAATATCAGTCAAATCTGGTTTCACGGCCACCTGTTTTAAGAGTGTCAATGTACTAATCGGCCATATCCAGTTTTCAAATTAAAAGATGTTAGAAAATAGGAAACATGGTTTAAGAGGTCATAAAACTAAGCGGTTGCTTTTTCAATTTCCTTTGTTTGACCGTTTAATACGGGTTTTTAGTGCATTTGTGCCCTGGTATCTCTGCAAGTGATAATGAGTAAGACTTGAGAGTTTAAATTTATATGATATGATTGCTGAAGTGGTATTTATTCCTCTGATAGGCGGGTATTTCTGTACATATCAAAGATGATTATTATAAAAAAGGGAAATTTTGTTGTAACCTCAATTTTATAACTGATTCGGTTTGCCCTACTTTCCTTGTCGAAAAATTTAGTAGCAATATAACTTTGGGCACAAATTATAACTATATTAGACGATGATTCTCTAACTCATTCCCTATGCATAACGTTGGTCCAGTGCTAATTTTAGGAAGGATTTTTTTTCTGAGGCCCTTTATTCCAATGAATAAAGTAGGATACCTGCATATTGTATATAAGGGTAGCGGTGATTGACGAAATTTTAATAAATTTATCAAAATTTCAGCGAAAGTATCCGGCATTGTCCTGAGTAATTGATGTGGTTTTTTTTTTTTGCTGGTCTGTTAATTTGGAATAGGTTGTTTGAACAATGACTTTCCTTTTCCTTAGCAGTTGTCATTATTATATTATTTATATTCCTGAGTTGTGAACATCCTTTCATAAATAGATTAAATTATATTCTTAACCAGATTGAACATTCCTCTGTGCTCATAAACGACGGAGTGTAACCCTGATTATTGGTTACTGAGTTATAATTGTAAGTCCGTTTTGCAGTAATAGTAGAATTGGGGATCGACATTGGAGTAATTCTAGCAAATGCACTTGGTGATATCCTTTTTCCTTCCTCCCTTGTCACAGCTGATTTTAGCTGATCTAATGAAACGTACAGAGTGCGCTTGTGTTCTTCCATTTACTGAGATGGGCGAGGAATGGTCCATGTCCTGTGTAGGCTTGAACAAGTAGCTTCAGGCATTCACGTCGAAGTTTAACTGGTTTTGATCTTGGCTCTTTCATCATCACATGTATGTGCTTTATGCTCTGATTGTTTTTAAAACGACTACACCACATTTTGTAAAAGAAGTCATCAAGTGTTTTCTTAATGTAACTGGGAGGTACACCAACATATTCACGTTGCACTTTTTGCAAGATAGTCAGCGAATTTATTACATTTGATGTCATTGTGACCTCTGCACCATTCAATGAATATTTCTTTATCTTTTTTCCGAGGTTGAAGGCTTCTTCTTTACACTTTTTGACTTCATCACTTGTGGTAAGTGAATTAATCAGAGCGGCAACTGCTGATTGAGAGTCCGTTCGGATCATAACTTTCTTTGATGTTTTTTGTTGTTTTCGAAGTTCTTCTACCGATTATTTTATGGCGAAAATCTCAGCTTGGAAGGCGGATGCTTCTTTATTGAAGGATCCCATCGAGAGATGATTTACGACATCTCCCCTAGTATTGGCCCATCCAGTACCTGTATTACCTTCTTCATCCTTTCATCTGTCTGTGTATATGATTGTGTCCGGATTATCAAGCCTAGAGTTATCCATCCAAATTAGCTTTCCTTTAATGTAATCACTGGGTTTGTTTAGGTGAGCCTGGTTGAGTATTTTGTCACAGGAGAAGCGGTGTCCACGACGTTTCAGAAGGTTGGCAATGCCGTCCCAGGTATCCCGTAAGAAGTGGCTTGTTCTTGTCTTGCTTTTGTTGCCTGTCCTATTATATAAAGATCAAGAGGGACTATTCCCATAACTGATTCCATCCCCGCTGTCGGCGTAGACCGAAGTACGTGAGTCATTGCAAGAAGTGTTTTTCTTTGAATGCCATTTAAAAATTTTACGCACTTTTTTTTGCTATAATAGTATAGGTGGTGGATCGCAATGGCTTTACGTTTATTGAATAGATTTTGCATCCTGTGAAATGGGTCTCCAGGAGTATTTCAAGAGATTTGGTTGGCGATTGAGCGTATCCTTGTTCTGTTTTAAATAAGCCAATTGATTCAGAGATTGGTTTTGAAATTCTAATAAGTCTTGCAATGTCCTTTGGGTCTTCTATACTACTACAAAAATACCTCCAGGAGTATTTTTGCTCTTTTCTGAGTGCTGCACGATATTTATTTTTGGTGACCAGATACTCTTCCCTCTGAGAGGATCGGTTACGCTTCAGCTCAGTGCATTGTTAATAATCATATAGAGTGATTTGGCACAATGGTCCACACTGCTGGCGCAGGGACGTATTGCAGGTAGGGATCTAGAATCTGTACATAGGCTAAAAGTTTTCCTCAGGTACCTTGATTGATCGGCTATTGTCTTGTATTGACCAAAATTGAAAACTATTTATCGGTGGTCCGACATTGATGAACGACGAGCTCCATGCCAACCATCAATATCAAATATATTATAGGCATGCTGATTCATGATTGTAATATCAATGATAGAGCTACCTCGCTGAGTTACGAAAGGCCTTCGTTTTTAATGACAAGGCCATTTTCTTCAATAATGTTCTCAACACTCTCTCCCTTGAGTCAACGTTTCTACACATATTTAATAAGATTTAACAATGTCTCGTTTTCAACTGATAGGAGTTGATCAAGATATGCTACACAAAGATAGAGAATGGTCTCATCAACCTTTAAGCGAACTATGCAAACATCCCTACCGGATAATTCAGGTACAAATCTCGGATTTAAGTGGTCGGCCGTTCGTATGCAAGCTCTTGGTGTTGACCCTAATTTACTGTGAATTGTATATCCACTTAAGTTTAGGCTTTTTTGTAGTGCCTTTGATGAGATAAGGTTCTGTTATCATGGCTGTATTAGATGTTCTCAATTTAAGTTCAGAGTTGGCTGCTCTGGAGTGTTGTGTATTGATGTAGGTGCAGCTGATCATGTTGATTTTATAGGATTTTGTGGTAGACGAAAAATAACTTTTCAGAAGTTTTCTTCTGTTTAACGTCTTTTTCAGCCAGGCTTGATGTCCCAGATGCAAAATTTGGTGTTTTATTTTTGTTTCTCTTTTCTGTATCATTTGGATAGTGTTCTTTGGTTATTGAGGTTATATTATGATCTTGTTTGTCCTATTTGTCCCTACTGATTCTACAAGTATACTTGTCGACCTCATCAGCATTTTCATTAGTAGTGTTTTCATCATCTTCCCCCCAGGGCACAATCGTTGTTGTTTCGAATTAGCTGTTGTTGTTCATTACTTTTTGTCTCTTGCTCCATATCTTTTTTTTGCTTCTTCTTCCTCTTGCTCCATAAAAGGTGCACTTCGAGGATCTTGGAACTGTACCCTACCAGCTGAGGCAATTCGAAAAGTAAAATTGTAAGGTTGCAGATTTTTAAACACCAAAGAAGGAACACAGATGTGTAGTACTTTGCCTGATTGGGTTAGCTCAGACCTTACTATCTCAAATTTATCCTCTATACCAAGATGTTTTATTATTTTATAAAGTAATTCGTCACGGATGTCTACTGTGGATCTACGGATAAATCTTGTGAGCCTCATGTTTTCTTTTCTTTCGTCTCTTATTCTCTCTGCCTCTGCCCATGAGGTTGGCAAGAGAGGTGTGCATGATGAAATGATTTTTTGAACATAGTTACCCGAAAAATCATTGTTGACATAGATAACTTCTCTCTTGTTATTAAATCTACGTCCTTCGTAGTTAGAGACAATGTCCCCTCCTGGAATAGATAAATGGCGAACGTAGTTCGTGTCAAGAATTTTTATTACCTTATTCCATCTATAAGGTGGAGTTGGTGATGTATAATCTATATGAATAATTAATTACCTATATAACCTGGACCCTTGATTTCTTTATTATATGTGTACCTCTTTTGTCATTGGAAAACGAGTGAAGATAATTATAGACTCCTAAAGATAATGTGCCTCTCTTTTTTTGATAGTTTTGTCTGTCAGGCCAATGCATATTCCATTCTGATAATAAGTATATTTAGTTCTCTATAAAAATGTCTCCTTTCATTTTGTATTTGTATAATGTCACAAATAATTTATTGAATCTACTTATTTTATTTTAATAACTTCTATATATTGTATCATTTGTCCTTTTAAATTTGTCTGATTCTCTACTTATGACTTCTAGTTATAATTAATATAATTGTGTTTTTTTTTAAAGTTGTATTTATTAAAAATTTACTTATACTTATTTAACTTACTATTATAAGCATACGTTATAATACTTTAATAAATTATCTTAATAGTGTTCACTATTTCAATGTAACAATAAAAACCTCATACTTTGTAATAATTAATATTTATATATATAGTAGCGTGATTCGTACAAATACAAATAAAGTAAACAATAATTATATTCAAATTCCCTACTCATCGTGGTGAATGGATCTCTTCAATGTTGCAATTTTTTAATCTTCTTTGCAAGAAAGGAGTCGAATCTGCTCTCTTGAGATGGATGATCAAGTTAGAAGTATCTTTCTTTGATTTTCTCTATCTGGCTTTGATCGTATCCCTTGAAGAACATATCTGAAGAGTTTTTTTGATTTTCGTCTCATCAAAAATACAAGCCCTGATTTTCGCAGTTGTAAGTAAAGTTGTTTCTGGATTTAGGAACAATGAAGAACAACTGCCTGAATGGTCTCAAAGGGATCTTAGCTTCAAATGGTGTGCAAGGTATTTGCCTAACATCTGTTTCTTGGGGTAAACACTTAGGTATGATCCATGGACCCTACTATTGATGTGGAATTTATTTAAGATAATTTGAAGTATAGTATGATAGGATGAAGGCGGATTTTATTTCTATTAATAATTAGCATATTTATTTATTAGTAAAAATCTCACATTATGTTTTGTATATGTATACATTTGTTGAATCCATTTGTAATATGGTATTCAATATTGATAACTTCTGTTTCGAATCACTTGTCATTATTAATTTCTTTGATTTTCTATGTATAACTTTTATTAGAATTTATAATTAATTTTTTTTGTAATAGTTAATCGTTATTTTAGTTTTTTTTAGTTTACCCATACTTTTTTAACTTAATATCACAAATATACGTCATAATACTTTAACTTAGCAACTCATTGTATATCATATCATATTAGCGACAGTAACGGAAGAAATTTATGAGATTTCAATGTTAATAGATATATAACATTGAAATACGAAAGTTCTTGTTATGAGTTTCACATAGTATTCCTCAATTTGAAAATTTCGATTACCTTTTTTATTAACTGTTCCATTGTAATTTGAAATATAGAGTATTCTAATTTCTATAGTAGAACCACCTGATATTCCACCCTCGAAAACCGTAACTTTAATCAATTGTACCATATGTCTCGCCTCCGCTTTTTGCATGCCCCTCGGTCGATGCCCATCCCTAACTATAATGGCTATATCCAAGAGTAGTTATACCTAAGGGTAATAATTTTATTAAGAATAGAAAAGCGTGCGAGGAGAAGAGAAGAAATACATATGGCATCCTTGATTAAATAATATACATCTTCTTCTATCAAGAACGTTATCATTCCCGCCTTATTATTCAATATTCATATAATATTAGATGCTGATAGCCGATAGAGAACTGAATGAAATGCCTAAAGTAACATCGCCTTCTGTCTGGATTTTTGAAAATGGAGGCCCAGGAATTTGGAAAATACTTACCGGATGAGAAACAGATGGTTTGTCGGATTTGTCGATATAAATGTGCATTTAGTCCCCTGTCTAGAATCACACGCCACTCATTATCCTCATCTCATAACAAGGGCATGGATATTCATCTATAAAATCAAGTTAACGATGAATACATCAAGTCAGACTTTAGCTTTGATCTCACAAAGATGCCTATAGCATGTAATATAACCTTATCCATTGCTAATCATCCTAAGTTCAAAAAATTTATGGAGAAATACACGGGTAAATTTTTCCTTCCCGAAGAACCATCATTAATTAATGGAGGATGTTGGTAATGATGTCATTTATAGAAATGCCCCTATTGTAAATTGTGAAGTTAAGATAATTTTCAGCATGTTTGAGTCATCCACACCAAACTACGAAATGGAACTCTGAATTTTGTACCATCTAATAGTAAGTATTCATTTTTTTAAAAATCTAATCATAAAATATGATTCTTTTTTAGCCAAAATTATCAAGAATTATGATACACAACTCATTAAATGGCAAAAACAAGTGCTTAAAGGGTCACAATAAAGGGAGTAGTAGCTTTGGATGGTTCGCAACTAGTTTATCTGACATTAGTGTCTTCACTTAAAGACTTGGGTTTTTTGGGGACATTGGTTGATAAGCCACAAGAAATGGTGTTAAGAAAACTCATAAAAGGCAAAAACAACTGCTTAAATAGTCACAACAACGGGAGTAGTTACATTGGGTGTAGCATTATAATTAGCAATTGTGTAAATCCATCATGATAATAGTATGTTGTTATATAAGCATAAATAATGGGGGGAAAATATCCTTTTTGATGCTCTTAATAAGGAGTAATATCGCCGGACATTACTACATAATTAGCTTTTGCTCTTAATCTTTTAGATGGATTGATTTCTAACATTTTTTTTAGTATATTTATTGTCCAATTTTATGATTTTGACATTTACTTTATTATTAATAATTAGTTAGATATCATCGGTGGAGATATATCTATCCTGTGCACAATTGTATATAGCAACTTCCACATGAAGAAAAAGGGGTGATGATCTTTTTTGATTAAACTCCATGTCTGGCTTGTGTTTTGCAACCTAAAGTTATGACATATTTAACTGGATTCCAATGCTAGAACAAGAAAATATTATTTGGATCAATCTATTATTTCAATATTCTGTATATATAATTTATTGTTATTAGTCATATGATTCCAATTGTTTAATTTTGTATATTTAATATAAATGTATGATGGTATATTTTTTTAGTATGTAGATTATATTTAATGAAAGCCTCTTTTTTAAACTTAGAACTTCAAATATATTTCGAAATACTCTACTTTGTCGTTTCATTAGCTATGATTCAGAGAATAAGGTTCATAATTAATTACAATTTCATGGAGTGTGACATTTTCAAATCTACTTTAACGGATAAAAAATGTCGAAGTCAATTATACCTAGTATATCTTCATTAAACATTTTGCCAATAAATACTTTCGTTATACCCTCAAAAATCATAATAAAGTAGACAGATGAGAATCACATCAGTACTTTAAACAATGAGACCATAAGTCTCTCTCCCCCCTCCCCTTCTCCTTGCACGCGTTTTTCTCTACAATATTATCAACTTTAGTTATACCTCCTTCCTTCTCCATATCAATTCATGTGATGAATGACGTGTCTTCTTCTCAAGAATGAAAGCATAATTATAAGAGTTTAAAAAAAATAAATAATAATAAAGTGATGGCTGATCAGTACTTTAGTATCTAGAGCGCTCACTAAGAGAAACAAGCGAATATAGTCACCTTGCAAACAAACCAGTGATGGTTGTAAGCTAAACACAAAACGCATGCGAGATTTAATTTATTTTTATATATGACCTGGATTTATATTTTGTACAAATCTTAGCATATACTGTAAATGCATATGAGTGAATACATCAGAAAGGAATATCGAAAACAAACAAAAACAGTTCGTCTTGTACGAGGTGTGTTCAAAAAGTAAGTGACTTTGTATTTTTTGGGAAAAAATAATTATTTATTAATCAATATTTATGTTGTCCTCTTCAAAATAATCCCCCTCAGATACAATACACTTGTCCCAATGCTTTTCCAATCATCAGACCACTTCTCAATAGCACTTTTCGGTGTAGCATTGAGCTCTTCCAGCTATGCTGTCTTTATTTTCTCAATCGTTGCAAATCTCCGTCCTTTCATAGGTCTCTTCAGATTTGGGAAAAAAGAAAAAGTCACATGGAGACAAATCCAGTGAATATGGTGGCTGAGGCATTATTGTGGTGTTGTTTTTGACCAAAAAAATGCTGTTCAAAATTAAGCAGCTTCGGAAAAAAAAACTTCGCTGACACTCGTCTTATGCCCAAGACGTCCGGAAAAATTTATGGCACGAAACAGCCAATATGTTAATACCTTAAGCAACTAATCCGATAATATTTTGACAGTTTTCAACAACAATTTTCTTCACTGCTTCAACGTTTTCATCTATTGTTGACGTGCTTGAGCGTACAGAGCAAGGCTCGCCATTGGCATCTCCCCGACCATATTGGAAGAGTTTGTGCCATTTGTAAACATTTTTTTTTTACTCAGTTTTTTTCAAGTGATTTGGAGTCCTTAATTTCAGTTTTTCCTCAAAATATGATGCAAAATCTTTTAATCATGTTTTTCAATAACAAACAATCGCTGAACACGCAGAATACTCATATCCATTATGCCTCTCACAAACAAACGAAACATATTAGTTAGCTGAATTTGTAGATATATGTTAGTGGCAAGTGTACTTACATATAAAAAATCGAGCATACCAAATGTACCTTGCCTGCAAAATTTGAAAAGTCGTCTTACTTTTTGAAAATGTATAACCCTGCAATATTTCACGAATACGACAACATTGTCATTTCTTAGATCAAAAAGATGTATACCATATACCTCAGGGAGCATTATATATAATAAAGAGGCTGCTGACCTGATTAAGGGGAATGAAGTCCATTTCACTTGTACAGTATAAACAATATGATCACTTATCAGTATAAAAATTACGTATTAATATAACCTGATACATTTTTAACATAACTCTACTCATATTTTTGATTAATTCAATTAAATAATATCCCTGCAGGGCCTGGAGAAAAATAAATATTGCAGAGTCATAAGCAAAGCGGAATATACGGTGCTCAAATCCCAATCAGGGTAAGGATAAAAATAAAAATTCTATTTTTTTAGAATTTTTAGACAACAACTTTTTGTATATAAATAGTTACTGGTGTTATTTTGTGAAAATTAGCAATTCGTGAGGGACCCACTTTCGAGTCTAGTCTTGGGATTTTTTTTTTTTGTGAGGAGGAGGGGATAATATTTCTTTTTCAAATTTTCCGGCCGATGTTCTATTTTTTCTATTGACATCTCATTTTTTCCAATTGTAATATGAAAGGACTTTTTTTGGAAATAAAAATATAGGCCATTTTATTTTTCCATTCTTAATTAAAGCTTTAAAGGGCGACATTTACATTTTTTTCGACTCATTACATGAAAATCAAAAAAATTCCCCAACTTTAATAATCCATTTTTAGAGGCTGACTAACCCCCCTTCCCCTGTGGCATCGGCCCTGTCTACTGCGGTTTCATATCATAGCCAGGGTAGGTAGTTGGGCGTTTGATAATTTCAACAAGATGATTTTTTTTATAACTGTCACATTTTTTTCGAATAGACAAAAACCTTTTAGAGGTAACATTTTTGGGAAGAGACTAAATTTGAAGGAATAACCTTCTTTTCGAAAAGATGATGAAAAAATATTTTTTTTAATTGTGATACTTATAAAAATTCTTCAAAAGTGGGAGGGAGTAGGAAATGGCCCCTTGGCTCATATAGATCCAGCGCCATTGGATTACAGCGGCCTAAGGCCGGCCCTGTTTTTCAGAATGGATAACATTTTCTAAGAATAAAATTAAGTAAGTGCCTTTATGTGTAGACTGACTATGAAATTAACTACGAACAATAAGTAATAACTAATATGCAACAATAGTCAATAATCTCAATATACAATAATATCGTTAACATTAAGCTCAAGACATTTTTGTACAGATATTAATCTTATATTCTTGTATAATAAAAGAAAACAATATATATAATATAAGTAACATTGTATAGTACAACTCATTAGACAATACTCAATCCTTAATATATGCCGACACAACTTGTCTGCAAATACACGGCGCAATTACCGCGGTAAAACACAATAGGATTTTATAGGAATGAATTTATAGTGAATGAAAGCATAATTAAATGTGAAAAATCCAAACTCAAAGTAAAGCTTAAATCACCAGAAAATGACGGCATGGGTATATTCTAATTTTTTCCAACTTCTTCTTTATGAAAAACATTTGAGATCCTATCCGGTATTGACTGGTTAGACTAGAGGACGCCGTAGTGGCTATTCTTGTTCATCGAACAGTTACTGGACTAATAATACTTTATAATAATTTTGTATTACCTTAATATATAAAAGTGAGAGGGAAGTGATGTGCAAACTTTAAAATATATCGTGGAATTCGAGACCTCCAAAACTAAGTCGTCATTCTCTTATTATAAAAATGTTTACTTTTTCAGCCTTGGCATGTATAACTATTATTGAAAAGTGAATTCTTTATGTATGATAATTACATAATGGAAGACTTACACAATTTATTACAGCTTATAATTATGTATTTTATAGGATATTTATAATCAAATGCTCCTCGCGCAAAGCTATGAATGTCAATACATCACGATTGTATTTGTTCAATAAAGTGCAGTCAACTCATCATAGTCACAACTTATAATAAACATACATGGCCTTTTGTTAGTTGGGTATGCCACTCCCAAAGATAAGAGTAGAACACAACCATCCAGGTACATTAAAATAACTCACTATTCAATGAATATCCGCATTTGGAGAATATTATAAAGTTTGTTTGTAAAAAACCTTATATAGTTGGGATATTATGAAATAATTAAGTTATGAATTCAGGAAGTGTAATGGGTATATTATAATGTTAAGACAGTCTCATGAAGAAGTTCATACAACCTCCTTCATGGGCGTTTCATTATAAATAACTAATAAGTTATTAGACGCACATGACAGGACTAAATTTTTGTAATTTCTTTTTAAAAAAACCATATTTATATCAATCAAGTAAGATATTTTAAATATATATTACTTAAAATAATTATAACCACTCATACGGAAACTGCGCGGAAGTTCCTCAAAATGTATGTTTACTACTAAAAATAAGCCTTTCCTTTGGCAAGGGCGAACCAAGGCCTCTTTCCATGTAAATTATAATATATATGTAATGGACGCTCAAGAACTGTTACGTAAGACGCAATGAATATATAGATACTATATTGTACTTTTATATAATACTGATAAATATAAGAAACTGTAAGAATTAGAGCTTGAAATTCAAAGTCGTTCAGAAGAAGGACTTATATTGAAGAAGTATGTTTTATTGATGATACTATTATATATATATATAATCATAATAATTAATAGAATGTGCATTTATATGAAGCGTACTAAAAATTCACATATTATATTATGGATTTGACATTGAGACTGAAACATGAAACTGAATGATGAAATATCCAACATTGATGTCGCATTGTATCAATGGCTAATTTTCAAAAGCTTTGTCTACTGGGGAGAGGGGCATAATTTTGGAATTAAAATTATTTGAAAAGACTAAATTTGAACAAATAACCATCTAATTTAAAGGCATGTAAATTATTTTATCTAGAAAATTATAACATTAAACGTTTTTAGACAATGGTATAGCTATCCGTGCAATTCCCGATTATATGTTTTGATAGGGAAAAGAGCGGGAAATTCTAATTTATTTTTGACTTAAGATTTATATTATATATAGATATTTAGTAGCAAGGTTGAGTGATATTCATTTGATGGGAAATATTTTTTTATGCAGCCAAAGATAAAATACTAATGAACAAATGCATTTTTTTAAATTTCAAAATGCAATGCTATTCATTACAGAAATAATCGGGTAACTAACTGTCTGACAAGGAAGTTTGCATTTATGTACTCTTAAAACAAGTTAGTTCAAAAGCTATTAATATTATCATGCAGATATGACAGCACAGCAATCATTTTTTTTAGCTAGTACTTGTAGTAAAGTCATGCGTTTTTATAGTTATTACTATTTACTTACTTGTGTGTTGAATAAAAAACAAAAAAGTACCGATAGACGGCGATAGACAGGCGGGCGAGCTTCCAGGAAAGATGAAAGAGAATGTTTTAGTGATAAGCTGAAGGATTTGTAAGGATTGAGTCAATGGGGGTTAGGTAGAGCTGTTATGTGTCGTCATAACAGCGCGTGCGCGTAAAATACAAGGTTATTTTATTATTATACAAATTTTTTTTTTGGATATAACATTTTTTTTGTTATTATTGAGAATAGGAAATTATAGCTGAGACGGGGATATTTCTTAGTTCATTTTAGTAGTAATTCTGAGGTACTGAGGTAATTGTCGACATGTGTCCGCTCTATCCATTCCATATGATTTTGCTGTACTTATGTCTTCTTCTTCCCTTACTTTTTGCGATTGTGGAAGGAGCTGAAGAGTTGGTTTCTTTTGGTATTATCCCAAGTAGATCTATGAAGTTGACCGAGTATGATAGCACGGAATTGAAGGCAACGTGTGTGAATTGTCCGCCAGAGCTCAAGGAATTGACACTGAGTACAAGTAGTAAAAAAGTGGCCTGGATAAGTGCAGTGGAGGGTTCTGATATATATCATCAGAAGCGATCACTTCTGGAAAGCGATTATGATCAGAGTGTGGTGGTTCCACTTCGAGAGGGTCAAGTAGGGAATTGGACCATTGCCTTCAATGTGACAGCGGATTTCCTGGGTTTTTCAAAAATCAAGGCATCTCTAAGTCCTTCCTCTCTTGTACCTTCATCCACTCTCAAAATGAGTGTTCTTCGTAGGCCCACTGTGGCTTCACGGATCTTCACATCCTCCGTTGCCATTCTCATTTCCCTTGCCTATATCAACATGGGATGTGCCATGGATTTAGATGTTGTCAAATCCAACCTCAAAAGTCCTGTTGGACCAATCATTGGATTTCTCTCTCAATTTATAGCTATGCCTCTTATAAGTTTTGCACTGGGATTCGTCTTTGTGGACTCAGCCCCCTTGAGGCTGGGTCTATTTGTCACTGGTGTCAGTCCGGGCGGAGGAGCATCCAATATATGGACTCTCATGTTAGGAGGAAGCCTAGATCTTAGTCTCACCATGACCACCATCTCGACATTGTCCGCGTTTTTCATGATGCCTCTCTGGTTGTTCACTCTCGGACAATTCATTTTTGACAAAACTGACATCGTCATTCCTTATCTTAAAATATTGACCTATGCAACCTGTTTGATTGTTCCACTCCTCATTGGAGTCGGTATAAAAATAAAGGCTCCAAGAGTATCAAAGTTTATGGTGAGCATTCTCAAGCCAATGGCACTTGCTCTTCTCCTATTCATAATCGTTTTTGGTATCTACGCTAATCAATATATTTTTTATATTATGGACTACAAAGTATGGTGTGTTGGAATGGCACTTCCATGGTTTGGCTTTATGTTTGGATGGATTGTATCTATTCTCTGTGATCGTAAAATGGAGGACAAAATTGCCATTGCCATTGAGACAGGGATTCAAAACACTGGAGTGTCCATTTTTATTTTATGGTTCACTTTAGATAGGCCTCTTGGAGATTTAGCAGGTAATTCCGCGATCTTCTCTTTATTTTAATAATTAATTAGCGTAGCAATGATGGAAAGAGAGAGGAGGGCGAGGGCGGGGGAAGTCCCCTTCAAGGTAATGATTCTTGTGAAATTGCGCTAGTTTACTGTGATAAAGGTTTTTACGTGCAGTCTCTCGTTAAATAATTATCAATTTTCGTACCTGCGTGAATGTTTTCTTTCAAAAATACGTTACATCGCAGAATAACATATTTGCAATTCTTTGTACGCATGTTTGATGTTTTTGAAACATTTCCAGATTTATCAATTAATTATGCAACAACTCATACTTGACCTTTCTCAAGACATACTTATTTTTCTTTATAGCTGTGATCCCTGTCGGTGCAGCCATGATGACTCCAATCCCTCTTCTCTGTGGATTAATTTTTCTCAAGATAAAGTCTACATTTTGCGCTAAATCAACTGAATACACATCTGGAAACATCGAAGATGGAAGTTTTACTAGAGATGGAAAGGCAGCTCTCTCGACAGTGAGCTCAATAGTCAAACTGTCAGCACTTGATAACCGAAATCTTGAACCCTTAGCTTAAAAAAATCGAAAATATTTTTATTTATTTATAAATTGATGTATTTGATTTGTTATGATTATGATATCACACCATCAAAGATCAGAACAGCACAAGAAATAAGTATTATTTTATCTCATCTCTTCTTGATGCCTGTTCTTTTTCCTCAAGGATTCATTTCATATTCATCATCGTTGTTGTAGTTGAGTCTCATATCCTTACAAACTCTCGAAATCAACACTACACAGTGTAATTACTTTCTATACTTCAAATAAAAAAATTATTAATTAGCCAAGCCAATTTATGGATATGCATTTAAGAAGTTCGGCCATGATGGGTTATTCTACTATCGAAAAAAGACGGATTCCCTTATTTTAGATTTTAAGTTATAAATTAATTATGTATTCGTGAAATACAATTTATATTTTTAGAAATGTGACGAAATGGAATTCGATTTGAGAAATTAATAATTACATATATATATGTGTATCACCTTATATTAGTCTTACAATGAGTATAAAATAGATAACTTAAGTATTACGTATTTGAACATTATTCAGCTGTGTCCTTGTGTCAAAAGTATGAATCTGTCTTTCTTTAAGAAACAAAACATAATTACTAATCTAGATCGGTCATGATATTGCAAATAAAACTGATGCTTGTTTTCGATGCATAAATTTTTTTTTATTTTAAAGCCAGGAACTATTTATTACTCTTTTCTTTATGAGAGACGACCTTGAAAGTATTATTTGGCCTTGAACTTGGGTTGTGCCCTAAGTAACATTTTTATTAAGTCTACAGGGGTTTAGAAGGTGAAATATTATACTTTTATATCTGATAAATAACAGATTCGTTATTTCGTTCTTTTTTTTTTTTTTTTTGCAATATAGAACTTTTTGATGCATATAGTATAAAATTATTGATTTGGTAGAAAAATATTAATGGGAAAACCGGGTCATAAAATTATTTTTTGATCAATTCCTTGGGTGGAGCAAAGAAAAATCCAATCCTGTGGATCCCCCTGATAATTGATTATTTATGAGCAAATTAAATACGTTTTATATCTACCATTATATTGTGTAGCTGCGAATTCATTATTTATAATAGTAGTGGGGTAGAAAACAAGAATATTACGTTTTATACGCTGTTGAGGATATATTATTTCTAAATTATTATTAAACAAGGCATGGGTTATACAGGTAGAATAAAACATATCCCAGTCCCCCTCCATTTTTACTTTTTGTATTTACCGTTGGGGTAGGTAAATAATAGGAACGGTTATGAACATTCTTTAAAACTTGGATAATTAATTCCAAAATTTGCTAATAATGAATAAAGTACAAGCTCTTCCAAAAATAAATGTATACCGAAAGTCAACAAAATGAAAAATTTATATAGAAGGCAATTCAAAGAAATTGTACACACAAGACATTATACTATGTACAAGGATATTTCAGTCTTTAGGTTGGACAAAAGCTCCAGGAAAGTAACAGATGATTAACAGCTCATCATTTTCCCTATATAATTATTGATTTTTACATTATGATGAAAAAGCTGGGAATGAATGTATTATGTGCATAGATCCATTCCCTCATTGACATTTATATACTAATTTTCTTCTAATTGTTCAAAAGCTCTAATGTATGTACTCAACCTTTTTACACACCTATATACATATGTAATTATGCTATTACATATAAAATAGGCATTAGATAAGATCGAAAGCATTCAATGAAGTGCAATTAGGTTGAGAGATCATTATGATAGGGATATTAGAAGATAACACATGTTTTAGTGAGAAAAAGAGAGAAAAGTAATCCTTAGATTTACGTAATAATCATGACTTTCTCTTGTAATATACTTTGTTTATTAAATAAGAATAGTAAGAAGTAAAACAAAATGACGGAGTCAAACATATGACATTAAGTTCTTGACTCATCTTGAACATCATAAGATTAAATAATAATAAGTATATCATTCATATGAAAAGAAAAAAGTTACGCTGAATTCTTTATATCACCAGATAACTTGAACGTCATCATAGTCTTACCTAGCGAAGGCATCAATTAAACATAGTTGCATTGTTCCTTACCAACCAACTTTACTCCTTAGTTTTCTCCACGAGAAGAAAAATGTCCTTTGTAGTAGTCTTGAACATTTTAGTACGTTGAGTCTTATATTAAGTCCACTTTAGAAGCGTAGGCCTATTTAAGAATGGTAATTCCGTCTTGTATTTTCACATTTTTAATTTTCCAAAAAACACACATGTATTTTATTATACACAAATATTAAAATAATTCAAAAAAGGTGAGGGCATGCCCCCGGTTCCATTTGCAGTCATTATTAAATACTATTCACTTTACCTATTATTATCATCATCTCAAAGTTCTCGTTTTTTTATACGGATTATAGAGTAATCCTTCAATTGTTCATATTTATTGCCGTATAAACATATTTTTTTCAGATTCGAATCTGTTTAATTAGACAGCAAAATTGTACTATAATAGATTATGATTTATCCTTTATGTACTAATAATATTGATCACGAAAACATGCGTAATAGTACTTGCTTATAAAATGATTGAAGAAATAGAAAAAAGGAGAGGAACAAGCTATACTGTTGTAACATGTAATAGAATTTCATCTTATACAAAATAATATTGTCAACTTCATCATTCGATAATAGTCACTATTATAGAACATGAAATGTTATAATCAATCTCTTGATACGTAGAAATATATATATGATCTTAAAAAGAAGTAACATCATTCATTTTCATTGTTTCCATATAATATATACATATATAATTGACGAGAACTTATAGAACAGTAATTATCGTTATCATCAAACACATGCGTTTCAGAAAATTAGTATGATTATTATGAGTCAAAGTTAAAAACATGAATGTAACAATAATAGCTAATAAATAATAGGTAATCCATTTCTTATTAAACATCCTTGAGATGTTTTATCAATTTAAGAAGAACATTTTTAGATTCGTCATCACGAAGTTTTTTCAGTTCTTTTTCACAAACATCAGAATGATCCTCTATCACTTCATGAGTTTTTTCCAAGGCATCTCCCGTTAATATTTGATGAGAAATCTTTTAGAAAATAATAATATTAAAAGTTATTACAAAAATTATTTTATTACCTCTTTCCAATTCACTTCATCGACAATCAATTGATTTCCACGAATTGGGAGATTAGAAAGTAATTTCTTATTATTTTGAAAATAGAATACAAGAGGGAGGGACGTTAAGTCGAATCCATCGACAGGACATTCCGAAATGACGTCAATTTCCATTTGTGCTTGGTGTGCTAATGCAAAATGAATTCCAAATCTATATCCGAGATTCTGAAGCTACATAAGAGAGTGTATCATATTAATGTCAATGCCTGTATATCAAAGTCGATAAACATACTTCAATGGAATGTCCTCCGAGGCTACAAGATCCTCTACATACGTTTGCCATGAGACCAGCCCATGAGAGGGAACTTCTTAATTCCCAGTGTTTATATATTATTTGATCCTTTTTAGGAAGATGCCTTCCGCTTACATCTCGGGTTGTTATAAATTCGGACTGTGTAAAATC
Organism: Lepeophtheirus salmonis; assembly: GCF_016086655.4. Lineage (NCBI taxonomy): Eukaryota > Metazoa > Arthropoda > Copepoda > Siphonostomatoida > Caligidae > Lepeophtheirus > Lepeophtheirus salmonis. Next base: position 33,078,031 of record NC_052131.2, read on the forward strand.
AATTAGTGACTTCGAAATGATGTCGACAATCATTGAGCTTCTCATGAGAGCAAGATTCATACAGGCCTAAAACATAACAATACGTAATATCAAATTGTAAATGTTTGTGATTGCATGTTTGCTCGAATGATAATACCTGAGCCAATAGGTAATCTCCACCAAGGAGTGCTATCTTATTTCCAAATTCTAATTGAAGCAAATCATCTTTGAGCTCAGAGTCTACTCGACTATGCAAGTCATTTGGGAGATTTATCAGACTTCTATGTATATATTGGGCGGTATAAATGAGTTCAAGGGTCTCTGCTAATTGTTGCTGAACCTTGAGAATACCGTGTTCTTTTATAAAGTCATCATTATTCTTAAACTAGGAGAGAAAAAATATAATACCACAAATGATATGAATTAAAGCATAATAAAGTATTCGATAGATGGGCCTACATGCTCCGGATCATTGATCAATCGAGAGAAAAGAAGGGAAATGAGACCACGAACTTGAAGAGAATTTCTTCCTTGGAAAACAAGTCTTTTCATGGTAGTTGTAAATGGATGATTTGAAGAAGCAAGTTTGCGAGCGTGAACGGCCCAATTCGACATATCCTCGTTCATGAAAGCACTCAAACTTGCAAAACTGGAGGGAAACCCAACAAGTTTTTCCGCTTCCGAAAGAACACGATCCCATCCTCGTCGTTTAGGAATATGTACTTGAGAAATATGAAGAGTCCGAATGATGCTTCTACTACTCCCTATCATTTTATTTAATAATTAAAAACTCTGGATTATGGATAATATCAATATAGTTAATGACTGCAAAAGAAATTGGAATTAAAAGTTTCACTTTACTACTGTCAAAATGCTAACATCATTTTGATGAAAAATGAGAGCTATCGGCTAGAGCTTATTTACTCTAAGCGCTCATGGAAGTGCAGGTAGAAGATTTCATCGGTGCTATCTCTTTAAATACAGGCTCAAGAGTCGACTGCGTATGATTTCATTTTTATATTATTAAACAATTTCATATTTTCCAAAGAGAGGTTGAGAGACCAAAAAAAATTATTCACAGAAGAAAGCTATGACCATAGAGATAAAATAAATGTGAGGATTTGAAGAAGTAGTTAACGCCGTAAAAAATATAAATAGTTGACCAAAAGATTCGAATTGTAATAGTTCAGTATGTTAAAAACATAGAAGGCGCTCCAAATATTTATATATATATTTTTTTAATGTTTATTGTAATAATAATAATAATTTATTACTATAATTATATGAATTTAGAGATGCCAATAAGGATAGATTACATGTAATAATAACAATAGTTACTTATAGTAATCTATGAAATAAGTTGATTTTTAAACAGATTATTTTATGAAATAGGTATATTAATATCTTAGTCCAATTTTTACATTTAAATATAATTTTATCTAGTCTTTCAAAATATTTATGATGGATTTGGGAGATTATTTTGACAATAATTCGATTCAAAAATCAATAAAATTATTGATTATTAAATTGAATAAAATTCCTGAGTACGCTCAGGGCTTTGTTTCCTGAATCCTCTCACTCTAAAGTTTCCCCAAATGATATAATTTTATTCCTGTATAACATTTGAAATAGATTTAATTAGTGTTTGAATCAGGAGATGAATCGAAGACATGATAATTAATAGATTGAAGGGCCAAATTATTTTTCTAAAAAACCGATATTTTTTACACCGACTATACTATAGCTATAAAATAGTCAGAGCATGTAGTAGGAAATACTAAAGACCCCAAGAGTCCTTTAGGAAATACTAAGTGTTCTCGATTTTTTGGTCAACTATCTTTTTTTTCTCGTCTGCTGTCGCAACGTCAAACAATTTCCCTTGATATTGCTCAGTATATAATAGTTTTGGATAGGTCCAAGAACTGATTTCCTTAAAAGTATTTTTTCCCGTCTTTTCAGTCTTTTTTTCATTCCAATCTTCTTTACAATTCAACAGTCCTAAGGACTGATACATGGGCCATGGGTATTTCAGTCCTACGGTACTAGCCAAGCTATCTTTTTATTTTCTTCACTCCTAGCTAGGATTAAAGAATTTAAAAACTAAGGATTTGGATATAATATAATGATCATTATTACAATCATGATACTAATGATTGCTATAATAATATTGTTGTGTAAGTAGTTACTAATTACAACATTATTTCCTTTAAAATCTTCCATATAGCTTAAAGTTAATGATTTGCCCTCATTCAAAAATTGAATTTTATTGGAATTTTTTCAATAAGTAACTTAGTAATATTTAAGGGATATGATATGAATTAGATGCTGATTTATTGCTTCAAGAATTAATGTTTATAAATTAATAATATCAAGTTAATATGTTTTAACATTATGCCATTTACATTAATATCTGTATACTACACCTACCAATGCATATAACATTTAATATTACAATCAAATTTTCTTAATTAATTTTTCTATTTTCGCTACCTAACTTCATTATTACATTTGTAAATAACTTATTTATGTCGTTATCTGTCATTATTTTGAATGTCTTTAGATTATAATTTTAACTCTACAAGAAATACAGTCCGTAAATACCTTATGGGTATACTCAGAGACACAAAGCTTTAAGACGAATAGATTCAAAAAGTTTAAAAGTATTTCATTGGATAGCTGAAAATATGAACTTATATTTTAAAAAATGTGCCTCTCCAAAAACGCTCTATATCGTTGTCAATTTGAGATAAGGCCACAACAATATTTCAACTCATTTTTGAATTGATCTCATAATAAAGCTATGAGCTTTTGAACAAAAAGCACCTATTTCCCTCTTTAAACAAAGATAACTGGAGTTAAAAGTATGATGCAGGCATTTAAAAAATTGTTTTAATATTTTTTAACATTCAGCTTTAAAACATATTTACATAATTTATCCCTATCTTCAACACCAAGGGCTTAAAACAGCTATGAACCTTAAAAAACAACAACAAATGTTTGGCCTTTTTCTGAAGACCACGAGTGTATGAGAGAAAAAATAAGGCCATATTTGGAATCAAAGATAAAATTCTATTAAATAAAACATATACTGTTTTTGTACGATTTTTGCTGTTAGACAGTGTTATCAGATATGGGTTTTAAAGAAGCATCCCTTTTTTGGATATACATGGAGTAAGAGTTAACGTCGATACAGTTCCAAAAACATTTCAGCATATATAAAAATTTATCTGTTTCTTTGAAATTTATAAATTTTTCATCCTGTGAAGCATAATGATTAAGGGCGTTAATAGTAGATTCGTGGAAAAACCTTACTGACAAATTCACATTTGTTCCTTTCGATCGGTTGAGGGGAAATAAATTCTATGATTAAGCTTGTTAGCTATTTTCAGTCCATGATCCAGTTCCATATTATAGATTTGTTTAAAAGGAAGGACAAGTAAAATTCCCATAGTTTCTAAAGTTGTTATAATAATTTCAAAAGATGTGTACAGAATCAAAGAGCAGAAATATTTTTTGTTCTGATGATAGAAAAGGTTGAGAATGTATGTGGGAGCAGTTCCATTTCCAAGTTCATAAGCATGGCACTTATGCTCATGGATTTGTTCCATGAGCATCAACAATTGTTGCAACTGGTTCAAAGTCAACTTCGGTAACTACTTGAAGAATCTTCATACAATTTTCTTTAATAATTAATGACTTAATTCAATTTATAGGTGCCATAGCCACCATTTCACTATAGTTTCCAATAATACTCTTAATCATGAAGCAAAGCAAAGGTTTAGAGTAATTTCCACCATTTTCACATTAAAAAATTCCTATAACTGAATTCTACTCGCTGCGATAAATAAACTTTGTGAATTATTATTGACACAAATTTATCTTTTTCATTTAAAAGTCTTGATTTGAGATAATCAATTCTAGAATTTGCAACTCCTCCATGAACAGAGAAAACACTTGCTAATCGTTTATAATGGGTTATTGATGGTAATAAAATCAATCCAGATTCCTTAATTTATTTGCATAAGACAGGCTAATACCACAGCGTTGAAAGTCCTAATAATGTTGATTAGTATCTTCGTCTGCTCAAACTTACAGAGAATAAATGGAGTTGTTCAATAATAAATCCAAAATGATTAAGGAAATGCGATTCTTGCTCATTAACAGAGTCTTCCCAAAAGTTTAATTGCATAATTTAAACTTGATACCGGTTCGCCTTTATCTAATCTATATTTCAGATAAGTCAAAATGTTGACAACGTCGGATATAAGAGTTAAGATACTTGAGGAACAAATTCTTAAATTTTTTGGTGCATTTTCGAATCGACAACACATACCTTAAAAAACATTGAGACACGTGAAATCGATCATGTCATATGAAAAAAAAAATCAACTTATTAGCAAGAAAACAAGTTGCCCTCCAGAGCCCAGGAGTCTTGTCTGACCTGAATTAAATATAGCCCCATGTGCGTAACCCAGAATTCTCAAAAACTTTTTTTGATGCCTAAAGTCTGTATCTGTCTCCGTTTTTGAAAGAAATATTCTATACATTTTATTAGGGGGCATCTACTATAAATTATAGTCTATAATATAATTATAATAATATAGTAGATGTCCCCTAATAAAAACCAATACAGACTTAAGACATTAAATAAAAGTCGTTCAGAATTCAGAGTTACGTACCTAGGGCCATGTGTCATTCGGATTAAACCAGATTTTGGGGCTGTGGAAGCTAAATTTGTTTTTTCGCTAATAAGCCGATTTTCTTCATAAAACAAGGTCAATTACTCGTGTCTCAAAGTTTTTTTTAAAGATATTGGTTGTCGATTCGAAAATATACCAAAAAAATAAAAAATAAAAAAAACGAATTAATGCACAACGGGAAAGGGAGGACGTATAATGAATACGAATTTTAAAAAAGTATCCGAAGAGAATTAGCGAGTTAGTCTTATTATGGTTGAAGAACATATTTATAATTAAATGGCCAAAGGATAGAAGAACTTCATATGTTGTCTATCGGCATGTTTTACTAAATTCTGGTGTTATTTAAAGCATTAATAAAATAATTTTAACTTAAATATATAATACGGGTACGTCCTAGTATTAATATAAATTATATTATTGTTTGCTTGATTCTAAGCGAATACCATCTATATATTTTAAAAATACTACAAATTTTACGACAATAAAATTAATATTCAATTAATCGAAACAAAATTGTGGTTTATGAACAGTTAATTGATAATAACGATAATTAATGAACAGAATAGGTAACGAGTGCATTAAGTAATATATAATAGTAACTACTAATAAAAAAATGAATAGGAAGTAATTATATTGAACTACTCATGCTCGTTTTTAGCGTTCAAGTCCTCTAGTAAAATATATCTTTTGGGCTACGAGTTAGGACGTAAGTACGTTCCATCACTCTCACCTATGCATATATGGACCCCAGTATCGGGGAAGACCCTTTATCTTAGATTAATCAGTTATATACCCCTAAAATAAAGTTTGGAATAAATGGGAAGATATAAATAATATATGTGTGCATTTATATATTATAAAACCTCCCACATATTCACAGTTCTCACCAACCTACTTCTTCAAATCACTTTTCAAATGCAATATACTGCAGTAAATACCTCATATTGCATATATAGAGACGACATCTGTACCTGGTTTAATCAATACTCCATCCTACCAGTATCTAATGAACCATTTATTAAGATTCGAAATTGAGGCATCTAGTAGCTAGGAGGGATTTTAATTCAGCATGTGATGATGAAGCTAAAAATACAAGAGGAGAGGAGGGGGAAAAGCATTAAGGTGAATGAAAAGAAAGAAAAAGGTTTGAAAAATCAGAAATAAAGCCCTGACCAATGAGAAGGGAGACTCTGAAAAGAAGTAGCGAATGAGAAGCAAGGATAGTCGTTGCCTCATGCGCCTGTAATCACTTACCTTCTGTCTCAATAATTTAAGACTTAAGTGGATTCCAGACTCCAAATTAGTGGTAAGGACCCTCAATTATTACTCAATCCAGTCTCTCCTTCTTCATAATATAAATATATTTGGAAGGAACTATTAATTATGGACTTGTCAAGTGCTAAAGTGTCAGATGAAGATCGGGTGACTCTCTGTCGAAAGTATTTCATTGCTGGATTTTGTTTCTTACCCTTTGCATGGTTTGTGAACGTGCTCTGGTTCTATCCACAAGGATTTAGGAGAGAGGATTTTCCAGGACGAAAGAGCATACGTAAAATGGTTATTGGATCTGCGATTGGTGCCTCGCTTTGGACGGCCGCTTTCATATCTTGGATCATAGTTTTTTACAATTACCGAGCTTCATGGGGTCCTCTTGGGGATCGAATGTCATTTAACATTCCAATTGGAATACCTTAAGCATTACGCCTTGACACTTCACATTCTAATCTTTGTATTGATCATATATGTATAAAGGACTCTGATTTAAAAAAAAATTTATTCATTAATAATAATTAATAAATATGACGGCTAAATTAAAAAAATTATCTAAACTCATATAAATGTATTACTTTTTATCTTTCAGAGATACTTTGTGACAAGTGACAACAAAGTGAATTATTCTTATATCTACTAGTATGCTTCCAGTGATGGAGATCATGCTTCCATCAGTATCTTCAAATGTCCCAGCCTTTTTAGCTAAACTTTGGAAAATGGTAGATGATCCGTCTACAAATCATCTTATTGATTGGTCAGACGAAGGAAATTCTTTTATAATTCATAATCAAGCGGATTTTGCACAAAAAATGCTTCCCTACTATTATAAACACTCTAATTTAGCCTCTTTTGTGCGGCAACTAAATATGTATGGTTTCCATAAAGTGCTTGGAATAGACTCAGGAGGTCTTAAATCTGAAAGAGCAGATCAAATGGAGTTTGCACATTCGGATTTCCTTCGAGGTCATGGACATTTATTGGATCAAATTAAGCGAAAAATATCGACTGGGAAGAATAGTGGGGCTAACTCGGGGAATTACTCCACTACATTTGTTCCAAATCTCAAGTCTGAAAGAGTAACTGAGGTTTTAAATGAAGTCAGCATTATCAAAGATAAGCAAGATGAAATGGATGGAAAGTTGGATTCCATGAAGAAAGAGAACGAGGCACTCTGGAGGGAAGTTGTGACACTGAGACAAAAACATCAATCTCAACAAAAAATTGTGAACAAGTTGATTCAATTTCTAGTGAGCCTTGTGCAACCTCGAGTGGGTGGAGGATCTTCAACTGCTGTGAAAAGAAGGTTTAATAATCTTCCACTTGCTTTAGAAGGAGAACATTCTTCTTCAGCGAAGGAGCCTAAATTATCTGAAAATGTTAATGGGCCCATCATTAAGGATGTTACCCATATATCGAATGCAGATTTCTCTTGCCCCATCACATCTGGAATAATTGAAACTCCATATAGTCCCATGCAAGCTGTGGATCCTACTCTTGTAAGTGGATCAATACCGGTCTCGCATATGGTCACAAAAGAGAAAAACACAAATTCATTATCATCTTCTTCAATTTTGAACTTAAACGATCCTCTCTCTGGCATCAACACCATGATGACAAACTCTCGGCCTATTTTAACACGAGAAATATCCAAGGAGGATATTGATCTCGATATGAACAACATGCAAAAAGATCTAGACAATTTAAAGGATATATTGTCTGGCCAGGTTACCCTGGATACATCCATCATTTCCAATATATTTAACCCCGAAGAACCACTTTACTCCTTTGTACCTTCCTCTGGTGGAGCTCCAAGCAGTAACAACTTGAGTTCCACACCTATCATGGATGATCTCTTACGTGCCATGAATTCGAATGAAAAGTCCTCAGTCGCTCCCTCAAACAACAAATTACAGTTAGAGTGTGATCCGCCTGTTGGTTTGGAAATAAACATGAATGACCACCACCACCACCATTCATCTTCATCCAATAACATGAACAGAAAAAAATCAGTTCTTAAACTGTCTAATAAAATTATTATGGAGCCTGATGATATTTCAGAGTTAAATACTCCAGCTATATGCTTAGAAGAGGATCCTCTTTTAACTCAGTTGAACGAATAGACTAAAGTGGGACAAGAATTCACACACATATATTTATTATATATATATATATATCTAGTAATATAAGACACCAAGAAATAATTAATTATAATTATCATCATAGTACATAAAATGTACTATTGCATCTTAATGTTGGTTATGTGTGTATTTTTAAATACTTATTTCTAGTATTAACAACAAATTAAAAAATTCTTCATTTAGCGAATGTGTGGTTGTCTAAAGTTCACTTTCATGGTACTATACATGTAATTATTTTACATCGCAAATGAATTTGAATATATGAATATCTGTAAAATAATTAAAATACTATTATTATATATATTAACAACAAGAGTGATAACCGATAGTCCATACCTCACTAAAATACTACATCGTACCATTTTTGGAATTAACAGGTGTAGACTAATATAAACAAAATATATGGGTTACGACAAAATGGATTTGACTCAAACAATTTGGTATGTGGTATTATTGATACGTAAGATCTAGTATTTAATCTGACTGGGTGAGTTCTGAGGTCTTCAAAATTAAGGTTGAATCGATTTGAATTTTGATTAACTTTTGATTTGTGATAATTCATATATCGGTAACTAAAGCGATAATTGAAGACAATTAATAATTAAACCTAATTGAAAAGGTAATTTGAGGCCGTTTCATCGCGACAATTTATCGTTGAATGAACCATCAATATATACTGTATAAGTTGTTACTTCTACATGTTGGAAGAATTTAGAATACGTGTTGTAATAAGGATATAAACACCATTAGACGTTTTATAAGTAACTATGTAATTTTTGACAAATGGCTAAGATTTTTCAACAATGGCACATTATAAAATTTATGTGTCCATAGTTATATTAATAGTAAATTCAAAGAAATAGGTCATTTTAACGTTATCAAAATAAAGTGATTGTGTCAATGTTGAGTGATTTTAATCAAAATATTGTTATCAAAAAATACCTAATATATCCGAACTATAAGGATTAAAAAAAATCATCTTGCATTTTATAAAATTGAGTCTTAATGTACTCATATGTGACAAATATGGAGCTGCTCGATTATATGACTTTAAATTATAAAGTGACTCACTTTCCTTGAGAGATGATATTGTATTTAAGGATCTTTAGAGGAAAATAAACTCCTCAATTTATTAAATTGAAATTTTTATTGTTTTTTTTTTTTTTGCAAGCATATGCTAATTTGTAAACTCAGCTATGAGCAAATGACAATGTATGTTAAGGAATATAATATCTTCATATTTATCACGAATCCGCCATGAGCTCCTTTCTAAGGCGGAAAAGTCTTTGTAACCACATTTCTTCCCTTTGCTCGGCATTCGCAAAGAGCTTGGGGTGACAAAGTCCTTCAGAGTCAATGGTCTTGAGGATTTTCTTCTCAACAGAGGTTCCAAAGCCAAACTCTGTGGAAACGCTTTCTTTATTCACATGGGTCTGAGACTCCAAATACTGTTTGTAAGATGCTGATGAGGAAAATTCTGTTGTAACGAAGGAGTCACCATTTATACTCTCAATGTCTTTATTGCGTTTGAGACGATCCGCCTCGCTCAAGACTATATTTTCTTCAATGAACCTTTTAGGAGAAGGAACAGATTTCTTATGATCTGGAGAGGAGGATGATCTCTTTTTATTCTTTTTTATAGGAGGCGGAGAATCCTTTGGGTATTTCTCGGAGGATGTTGAAGGAGATCTTTTTCGGTGTCTCTCGGAAGAGGATGAACGTTTTCTACGTCGATCTGGGGAAAAAGATGGAGATCTCCTTCGACTGGACTTTTTTGAACTTTTCTTTGGATTTCGCTTCTTATATTTGTGACGTGAGTGACGGGAAGATTTTTTCTTCCTACTGTTATAATATGGATCAGAGGAGGAAGATGACGTCGAGGAGGACCGAGATCGAGAAGCTGATCCGTGTGGCATTCTTTTAAGCTTTTATTCAGGTATCACAATAAATTTAATTTTTCAGTAAATAATAGTATAGTCCACAATTAACTGGGTAAGGAATGATAATTATTTGTTTTTCATTTTGACGTTAATATGACGGAAGGAGACTTTAAATTTTAATTATTAATACATAAATAATCCTAGACTTTGACTTACAGAAAACTATCAATAATAACAGCTAGGTACGGGCCAAGGGGCTCAATCAGCTGTTTCAACTTAATTTCTAGCTAATTCGGCCCGACTGCCAGCTGGCCTGCTGTATCCAGTATATCCCATTCATCTCAAATGTTATTCATGAATCATGAAATAGAACTACTTTGTAAAAATTAGAGGTAATGTATAATAACTTGTGGAAATTATGTGGTATTTACTATTTAGTAAATTTTGTATTTAATAGAAAAAGCCATAACTGTACTCTGAATGAACTCAGGACCTTAGCCCTAGAGACTACGGATTAAATATAAACTCAGATACAACACATGAAATCTCTAGCTCAAAGGAATTAGAAACAGGATTCACGCAACCTTTTAGAACATTCTTTAAGGTTTAAGGAATGATAGACCTGTTGGATTTACGCCTATAGAGTCAAGGATGTTGCACCGGATGTTGGGTGGATTGCGAAGGGGTTTCAAAGCAAATTCCCTTTGGACTAATACCTTAACATGTGGTATCCTTCTTACAGGAGGAGACATTATACAACAAAGAATTGATCAATCCTTAAATGCATCATCCTCTAATAATTCTTATGACTATGTAAGAACGGGCCGAATGTGTGCGGTGGGTCTGAGTCAAGGCCCTCCACACCATTATTGGTACATTTGGTTGGATAGATATTTACCTAAAAGAGATCTTCGCACTGTCTGTTTCAAAATACTCGCGGATCAAATTTTAGCCGCACCGTTTTTTGCACTTACTTTTTTCTTTGGAATGGGTCTCTTAGAGGATAGAAGGATATCAGAGATTTGGAAGGAATTCCTCAACAAATTTCCTACTATATACATTTTTGACTGGTGTATTTGGCCTCCCACTCAATATATCAATTTTAAATGGGTTCCTCCTCACTTTCGAGTCCTATACGTCAACATTGTTACACTTATTTGGGATGTCTTTCTCTCATTCATCAAACACATTGTACTAATTTGATTTTTTAGTTGTAATTACAATTTTCATTAATGCAAACAATTCTATTTTCCAGGATGAAGACGAAAAGAATCATCGAACCTAATAATTTATTTTTACAAAAATGTATAATTAATTTTGATTAAAACTAAAGAAGAAGAGGAGATCCAGAGTTAATATCCATGCATGACACTGAGGATGAGCTATAACCAAGCATTTGGGAATGAACGAGCTTCCTCAAATTTGTTACCTCTCTGTTCCAATAATTCTTCCTCAATATTCTCTATAAATGCATTAAACATCTCATCGTCTTCATCACTCATCAATTCCTCCAAATTTAAGACAAAAATTTGTATCAATAGACTCTCTAAAATTCGCATACTATTTAAACAAGAAGACTGAATGTTTTTGTAATTGTTAGAAACGATTAAAGTCCGTATATATATATTTCTTGGGATTGAAGAGGCGTTTCTAGCCAAGGATAGAGATTCCTCCGAGAGTGAAAGTATCTCTTCTAAAATCCTTAGATTTTCCCCATACATATCGATAAAATCACAAAGTGTGTCTCTAACTTCAAAAAACTTGTGTGCGAGGCTCTCAGATACGCTACTTGTACTTAAAATCTCTTTTTCCATAAGCTCTGGATTTCCTCCAATTTCATCTATAATCATATTTAAAAGAATAGTTAAGTTATCATGTTCCTCCAACCTCGGGAACTTGAGTTCATTCAACAAATCCATCATTTCCTCATAATTATTTAGCAATATATTCCAAAAATCCACTGACGAAGACATTTTTCAATTAACTTCCATTTAAATCAATATTCATTCACTCTTATTAATTTAGGAAATATGTTTGTCATTGTTCAATACATATTTTAAACTCTTTGCTCAATCACATAATGAAAAAAGTATTGTATTATTTTATATATATATATATTTATGATACATATAGTTTTGTGATTTTCCAATATTTAATTTAAAATTTACATTCAACAAGTGTTTTGTATCCCATAATATAAATGTTATGGATTATAACATGTATATATATATATACTTAATCTTGTTCATATAAGATCTTCTCATTTCTGAAGTATTTGTAAGTGTAACACAATATCTTTTATAATGTATGGATTTCATTTGCTCTTGATCCCCCCCATAAGAATTATGTTCCGTTAAAAAAGTATTTTTTTTTCTTTACTTATTTCGTGCTCTGTAAATATTTAATGTTATTTTAGTCTCGTTGTTCATTGGAGGTTGATAGCTTAATAGTCCGTTATATCATTGACATATGTTTTTTTACTCTATCAAAATTATATTTTATTGATATTTAGTTTTATACATATATTATATAAATCCATGATATCCTCTCATAGCTTGTTTGGTTTCTATTTTGATCAAAGATTTTTGGTGCTATAATTCCATTATAGATAGTAATTATAAAAAATGTCTTAGTTGGCTAATAGATTTAAATAAATATAATTAATATTCCTCATAATTTTTTTTTAGGTTGATGGATCAGTAAATTTCATTAAAAGAGAGGGAAATCAATTAAATTCCTCATCAGCTTTTTGATAGTGTTTGAGTTATGACGTCATCTCGGCCCGAGTGGGTTTGATTTAAATCTGTCAACAACATGGAAATGGAACCAATACTTTCGAGTCCCCGTTATTATTGGGGATGTTGTATGGTTTGTCGGGAAACAGGGAGTCATAAAAGACCATTGAAGCGATGCTCGCGTTGTTTGTTTGTGTAAGTCAATAAACCTACAGGTTTATAGCCTATTTTTTAATTTTCTTCTTCAGGTATTATTGCTCAGTGGAACATCAGAAAAAGGATTGGAAATCTCATAAGAAAATATGCAGTTTCTTTTCTCGCTCACCATGCTTTGAGGAAGTACACGAGGATTTAGAGAAGTGGATGAAGTATCGAATCCAGTTACTGCGCGATTGTGAGTCAATTCAAAATGAACGCGCTCTTCAGCCCTGGGAAAAAGATATGTTCTTTTTTCCCAAAGTCTGTCGATTCTGTCGTAAATTCAGTAAGGATAATACTTATGACTGTCTTGAGTGCTTGAATGTGACTTACTGCTCTGAGGAGCATAAAAGATTTTATGATCACTCCAAGATTTGCAAAGAACTAAAATTTGCAATGGGATGTGATAACTATGAGGCCACTGTGTCTGTTGCTGCTCCTCGAATGCCGTATGAAAATGATGGTGAATTTTATCCTCATTACTCCACAGGAGATATTCGATCCTTTCTTATCAAACAAACACAGTACCGACCAGGAAAGGCAAATTTTATGGCAGAGTTAGAATTCAGATTTTTGACGGATCGTTTATCAGGGCCTTTGTCCATCATTTACTCTGGAGTATGTTCTAAGCTATCCAACGAGAGAGTAATAGAAGATCTAAAGCATCTCACTATTCATATCCCCGGTAGTAATATCATGGAAATGCTGGGAATTATTAAGTTTGAATATATTCTTCATCGACTCCCACAGTGTGAATCTCTAAAAATAGTTTTTGTTGGACCAGAGTTAGATAATGAAGAGGAAGGACCTTGCTCCAGTATTAGAGAGTGTGGAGATTGTGGTGATAAGGGAAGGAGTGTATTATACGAACTTCATCGGTGTGAATACAAGGACTTTGTTTCATCTCCTGATTACTCTCTTCCGGACTTGATCACTGTTTTTAATTGTGGGTTCCACGAATTTGAGAATCAAAGTGAATTAGATACATGGAAAAATAGTTTGTCTAGCTTAACCAAAAATCCCGGAGTTCCACTCGTTTTTACTTCCTATACTCTGAGTGAGGCTCAACATGATATGAGACTTGTTAAAGCTTATGCTAATAGATCCTTGAATATCATTCTTTCATGCGTCAATAATCCTTACAGAAGCCATCGACCAATAAGAGATCTTGAATTTGATGGAAATGTTGATGTTTTTTACAATAATCAGTTTATTTCCATTGTTAAATGAACATTAATTTAAATGCATTGCTAATATTTCAAATATATGTAGAATATTAAATCAGGCACGAGTCCCATTTGTTCATGTTTATTCAATAATACATATATTGAAAGGTAATTTCAAAAAAAATAAGCTCTCCTATTTTAGGACATTATACGGATCTTAATAGTGCTTGAGGTTTCTATATAGTTAAAATAAGGCACTGAATAATATTAATTAAATATTGATTTGAAATGTAGTGTTTTTTGATTGAAGAGGAAATCAGAGGTGGGGTTGATATTTTTTATTATTTTACAAAACATGAGTGAAATTTTGTTCTAATCTACCTCCCACTTTATGGAGATAATATTAAAATCATCGGGACCATAACTACAGGAAAAAATACTTTATTTAATGTATATACGCCTTTTAATAAATTATGGCATAAATACGACTTACGACTGGCATTAATACGAATATTATAAATAAGACTTAGTTAATGTCTGCTAGGCATTTATTTTTCTATGATTGGAACTAAAGCTTTAATTGTAACTCTTTCAGTAATAACAGTCTCGTGAGTATCTTGACGTAAGATTGACTTGTGGGCTTCAAATTCAAACAAACAACAATAAAGAGCCGCTGCTTCCAGCAAGCTGTTTCTGTATACACTGCTGCTTTTCAAGCGAGCAGGAAAAACGAGAGTCGCTTCTGATGCGCCTTATAGCCCAAGCTATCTATTGTTATTTATTGTCTATATTAAGGAGACACAACATTTAGTGAGGCGGTCCGATCCAATACCAAGGAAGTTCAAAGCCGATCATTGAACCAAGTTGTTGTTTTCTTTCGTCGAAAAAAACAAACAACCAATATCTGGGTTCAATGATGGAGATAGAACCTGAGGTGATTCCTTCCTACTACGCTTACAGCCCAGAAGGAAAGATCAAAGGATTAAGAGGTCCTTTTTTTAATGGTGTAAGGGAAGTCTCGTCTCGGGACTTAACTGTGGGACTCTTTCAACGGGATGGAGGTTTTTTGTCCCCTATTCTTATTAAAGAGAAGGATGGTCTTGGCATACGTATTCAGCCTGGGAGTTCATTGGGTGACATTCGATCTGCCATTGGATCTCGTAAACTCCTCCTTGTCACGGATTCATCTTCTCTCTCTACCTCAGAGAAAACATTTAAAGAATTGCATAAGTTCCTTGAGTTACCTCCCGAATCCCGCTCTGGTTCTCTTTTTACAACAATAGACTTTGTGGGTACCAAATTAGAAACACAGGTGGTTTCACCTCGTATAGTCCGACACTTGGATTGGGCCGATAAGGCATGGCCTCCTCATCTTAGAGACACTCATTTCCCTAATACTCAAAAAAAGCTCTATATTGGTTCTAAATCCTCGTTCATTGATTTCAAAGTCAATCCTGGTGGCTCCTCTTCATGGCATTTTGTTTACTCAGGTCATCAAACTCATCTCCTCATTCCCCCAACAGATGATAATCTCAAAATATACGAAGACTGGGTTGCACAAAAAAGAAAGCCCATCGTCTTTCTTCCAGATTCTGCGAAAAATATCCTCAAAGTCGAATGTCCAGAAGGTGCTACACTCTTTATTCCTGGTGGATGGATACACGGAACTTTTAATAATGAAGACTCCCTCGTTTTTGGTGGCTTCTTCATGCACAGCTTTGGAATTGAAAAACAGCTACAAATTTCATTTATGGAAGAGTCCTTGCAATTGCCAATAGGTGAACGGTATCCACATTTTACTGAAATGCTCTGGTATGTTTTGGATCGTTATATTCACAGACTCCTTGGTAAAACTCATTTAGATCTACCTGAAGAAGAGAAACGTCGCATGAAGCTGGAAAGAGGAGAGAATATTGATCCTAACAAAGAGATCCTTTTCCGAAATCTAAATGAAATCCCACCTTCCTCCGAACACATCCATTTAACCCAGGCTGAACTTCAGGGTATCAAGTTTATAGTTATGTATTTGCATCAGCTCTCATCCAATAAAAAAAATGTGCCTTTGATGTTGCCTGATCCAATTGGTGTCATCAAGGATGTGAGAGCACTTGTACTGGAGCATAAAGAAGACTGCCCTGAAAAAGCCATTACCTCCAAATACATTCTACGTTGGACTGAGAATGATGATGTTGATAACTTCCTTAAAAAATCTCGCAAGAATTTCTTACCTCCAATTGATAAAAAAACGGCGGTTATTAAATCCAAAAAGGAGCCACCTTCAAGCCCTTCCTCAAGTAGAACGAATACTGTTGTATCTGCTGCAACTCTTCTTATGGGTAATAATAATTGTAATAGAAGACGTCGGGTTCGTTGTAAAGTCTGTGAAGCATGTATGGGAGGGGATTGTCAGATTTGTATTTATTGTAAGGATATGCTCAAATATGGAGGACAAGGAAGAATGAAGCAAACATGCGAAAAAGTAAGGAGAAATTACATCATACTAATAGTAAATATAGAATAATTCATTCATTCCTTTTTCAGAGACGATGCTTACAGCCTCAATTACCCATTTGTGCATTTTGCTCTGTGTGTAATTTGGATGGTTGGTTTGGAACTCCTAAGCTTCAATCAAAGGAGTGCGATCGACCAGAAGAACCTCCTAATCTGTTTGAGTGCACAGTTTGTCTTGAAATTATTCACCCAGCATGTGCTGAAAAGACAATTGGCCTTGGAAAAATTAACAATGAACTCTGTAACTCTTGGGAATGTACTAACTGCTTTAACTCCGGCTTTGGAACTGCTCCTAGTCGAATACGCAAGAGAAAATTGTCAGTGGAGGGCGAGGATACACCTCCAGAAGAAACTTCACAAGAGTATTAATCCATGTTGTGCTAAATTTAGAAATTAGGTGCCTGTAATCTATTTGAGTTTTTTTTTTTTTTTCTCTCCAACAAGTATTTATTTATGTACATTCAAACATGTATAGTGCATGTACATTGATTATTCTATGGTATACATGCTTGGTGCTAAGCATTTAATTTTAATATTATATGTAGTTTGTGTCAATTTTATTATACGAACAAATATATAGAGTGTAACCTTGTTTCCTCTCATTTCTTAGCTTTTTCCTATTAAGACAAGTCGTTAATGCCAGGCAATAAGTAATAACGTAAAGCATCACGGAAATTTTATTTTATATCCAGTTTGAAGAATAACCAATAATAGTAATTGTAATCTTATAATTAAAAAGTATTTTTGAGGGAATGAGTCAAAACATCGGCAGATTCATTTGAATAGTTTCTTGATGGACATATTCTTTTCTGAATCCCTCTGCATTATCTTGGCAACAGCCATTTCAAAGTCTTCCTGTGTGACATGAACTCGTCTCTCCCTTAGAGCATACATTCCAGCCTCTGTGCAAACTCCCTTAACTTCAGCGCCAGAAGAGCCGGGCATCGTCTCAGCAATTTTACGCAAGTTAATCCCTCTCGTCAGGTTCATTTTACGAGAATGAATTTTTAGAATATCAAGACGAGCTTCCTCATTTGGAGGTGGAAACTCAATCTTACGATCGATTCTCCCAGGACGCAATAGAGCAGAGTCTAGAATATCAATACGATTGGTTGCCATAATGACTTTGATGTTTTTGGTGGCTTCAAAGCCATCCAATTGATTGAGAAGTTCCAACATAGTTCTTTGAACTTCCGAGTCTCCTCCCCCACTTCCAGATTCAATTCTGGCTGAGCCAATGGAATCAATTTCATCCATGAAAATAATGGAAGGTGCATGCTCTCTGGCCATGACAAAGAGCTCTCTCACCATGCGGGAACCCTCTCCGATGAACTTTTGAACTAGCTCTGAGCCTGAAACTCTGATGAAGGTACACTCCGTGTGATGAGCCACAGCTCTTGCAAGCAGTGTTTTTCCAGTGCCAGGAGGCCCGTAAAGGAGCACACCTTTGGGTTGAGCGATCCCAAGTGCATCAAAGAGCTCGGGGTGTTTAACGGGCAGCTCAATCACTTCCTTTATTTCCTTGATCTGCTTGTCTAATCCTCCAACCATTTCATAGGTGGAGTCTGGGACCTTTTCCACCATCATGAGTGAGACCAAAGGATCCACCTTGTTGGGCAATATCTTGTGCAGAGCGTACGAGTCATTTCGAAGAGCAACTCGACAGTTGGGAGTGATTTCTCCAATGTCAATGTTCTTGTCAATGTCCACCACAAACTTCCCTTCGGGGTGAACCTTCACCAAGACCTTCTTCTTATCCATGGCCTTCACGACCTCTCCTACATATGAACCCTGCTCCTGGAGCAATTGAAGCTCTTCCCTTAACATTCGCACCTTCGCATTCAGCTCATTCCGTTGAGCTTCCAATCGACGCAAATTCTGGTTCTTGTTCGCTACAGTTTGACCCAACTCCTCGATTTTTGTCACGTAGTAGGTTCTCAGACCCTCGGAGGGTCTTTTCACCACTTCATCCGTTTCCATGGAGATTAGTCGTGGGTTGGGACTCATGATGTCTCTCGTATAGGATCAATTAATATTCAGTATTCTTTGAAAATCTTAAAGATTAGTACCAGGAGAAAACCGCCGATTCACTCTCAGCAGCTGGCTTCAACTTATTTCTTTATTTTCTTAAATCAGTAATTTTCTACAATATTACAGCTATTCCTAGCTGCAGCAGTTGTCAACTCATTTCCAGCCTCTTCAATATTCTGCGGCCCTAGCTCTAGCTAACTAAAACACTCTTCTGGTGACGTCATAAATACTACTTTACATAATGTCCTATTCTCATTGGAAAATCATTCCGTCTCCACTTCAATTAACATCCAAATGTTGATATATCTGCCTCTTGATGGATTACTTCTCTCCTGTAGCTATTATTCTTCCCTCTTCTCGAATAGATCTAGAGAGAATTGAACGAAAAATGTGAGGTTGTGAGAGTGCTTTTACATTTTGAAACTCGAAATGTGTAATTAGAAGACTTGTCTTGTCATCATTTAGAGGTATCATGCCTAGCTATATTTCTTTCTCTTTTCGTTAGCTCTCTCTCCCTCTCTCTCTCTCTTTGCTTAATTGTCTGTCTCTTTCTGCTCTGAGGTGAACAATATATATTTTAGGATGATACACTAGGAAGTGTTGGTCTCTCTTTTCTTTCTTTCTTTCTAATTTCTGTAGCTGCTATCTAGCTAGATGAAATATGATCGAATGGAAAGAAGGAGAAAGAGGTTGAATTTAAGGCAAGAAGGAATAATAATGAGCTGACTTTGTATAATCTATGAATTGCAGAGTGTCTGTTCCTGGGTTTGTCTATCTTTCCCCCCCCCCTCTTTCTCTCTCTCCCTTCCTCCCTCCCTCCCTCCCTCTTGGAGCTAGAGAGTAGCTGTGGCTTATTCTGTGATTGCTGCTGGAAGTAGCAGCATTTATTCTAGCTATGTGTGTTAGCTGTTATTGTATCGGCCCTCTCTGGGTCGACTTTAGAATTCTTGTCTCTTGCAAGTTGCTCCCCGTTTACACTTGGCTCTTGGACCTGGATTCAGTATTCTCAATCATTAATCAATCAGTGATTATTGAGGGGCTCCCTGGATGGAATCAGGAGTTTAGAAAGAGAGAGGAGGTGCAGGACTGACTGAGTGAGTGAGTGAGTGAGTGAGCTTGCTCCTTTCTTGGATAGGAGATTCTTGATACTACTTGATACTTGAAGAGAGGGAGCGGAAGAGTAGGTGACGTAGACTCGTTTTTGTGGAGTGAGTGAGGATGACTCGAGTGGGTGCCCTATGGATCGGAGGCCTGGAGCCTTACATGGATGAGACGTTTTTGAACGGCGCCATGATGACCCTTGGGCAGGACGGGATAGTGAGTATCAAAGTTATGAATAATCGCTATACAGGGCAACCTGCGGGCTACGGATTCATCAACTTTGAGTCGGATCAAAAAGCCATTTATGTGATGCATCGCTTGGGAGGAAAAGTCATTCCCAACAGTAATCCTCCCGTTCGATTTAAGCTTAATCACAATTCCACTCGCCTCCAAGCGGGAGAAATTGACACCTCCGTCTGGGTTGGAGATCTGACTCCGGAGGTGGATGACTTCCATCTCTATCAGTTCTTTACTGCGAGATATAGTTCTGTTAGATGTGCTAAAGTCGTTTTAGACGAGGCCGGCACGTCCAAGGGATATGGATTCGTTCGATTCGGATTGGAGACGGAGCAACAGCATGCACTCGCCAATATGACAGGAGAACATGGTCTAGGCTCTAAGCCCATCAAAGTGTCCATGGCAAACCAAAAGAATCGCCGTATTCCAGATAACAGCACTCCTTGGGGTCCTCCTCCACCCGAGTCGGCTCCATCTAATAATAATGAGGCATGGCCCACTTCTCCCCCCGCCGTTGCTGCTCCTTGGCCACCCAATTCAAACACTTCTAACATGCCGCCGCCTCCCGCTCCTCATACACCCGACTATAATCTATACCAATACTATCAGTACGCCCAGCAATTTAATCAACAACAATATGCGGCCGCTTGGACCGCATGGCAACAACAGCAGCAGCAACAACAGTAGTAGTAAATCCAGTAGAAAATGTGCTTTCACACACCAACAACAACATCATCTCTGTACACAATACGTATATATATAATGCATAATGACCATAATAACTTTGGTGCTCTTCTCACAACAACAGCGTTTCTCTTCTTCATGATTTCACTCACTAGCATTGACATTGTACATAAACTCACCTACATATTTCATCATAAAGACCTTTTTAAATTCAAGCAAATACCTAATCTCAACAGACCCCTTCCCCCCATTCCCCACCCTTCATTTCTTAATCTACTTCTTCTCTTCTATGTGTCCTTTTTTTTTTCTTTTTTAAAGCATTAAAGTTTAACTTTTTTTTATTTTCTTCTTATAAGAAATATTAGTTGCTTTACAACTTTCATTTTATTACAAGAGAGCAAAAACAAACAAAAAATATTTTTAAATAGAAATAATAATCGTTATACATAGGTATATGTATATCATTCAGTTGAGAGAAAAATAAAAAAGTTCTTACAAATTTTGATTTTTTTTTTTCTAAGATTTTATTGCATGAATTATTATATATATATATATATATATGTAGTTTTCTCAATATACTCATTTTCTTTTAAGAGTTTTCCTTTTCATATGAAAGGCAGTCAAGTCACTACATAATTAGTACTAATTAATAATAACCCAATGAAAAGGAAGCATTTAATTATTCATGGTGAACAAAGAGCCTTGCTCCTTCTGAGTTTCTCCTCTTCCTCCTTTGATCCGGAGCGATGATTATTATATAACTTATAAGTAGACCATCATAATGGTTGCCTTCTTTTGTCGTTTCCCCTTCTTTTAACAAATATTCATGGAGCTAGTTGATAAATATTATAATTATACACAGATAGACAAACCTCCAAGTCAGTAAGACGGAGAGAATGTTTTAAGAAAAAAAGGAACCTGGTGGTTTGTTCGTAGTAAACCTTGTTATTCATTACTGTCAAAAGTAGCTGCTACACCAATCAAACAACAAAACAAACAGAAAGTAATATGTCTTGGTTCTTTATGTTGTCAGAATTACTATGATTTTTAATATATATATATATATTCTTTTTTTTTTAAATTTTTTTGTTAAGAAAAACCACACGTTACATTAATACTAGTTTCATAAACAGATACATAGATATATGATAGCATTTATATATGATAATTGTGCATATAGCTTTGTTTGTTTGCTAAAAGAAGCCCCTTTAAATAATAATATTGCTAAAATAATTTATTGATTTGTCAAATCGCATTGAAAATTATTTATTATTTTTTTAAACAAAAATTTCAACCCAATTACTATAATTAATTTTGTCAACAATGTTCATGTTTGTTTCAAATATATTTATATTTAATATATAATAATAGTAAGGCTCACAAAAAAAACCCAATATTTTATTCAAAAACCATTGATATATTATTAATAAATAAATATTAAATATGAAGTGAAGAATTATAATATTATGTAAAAAATGTTACTTATTAATATGATTATAACATATTTCTGTTAAATTATAATAATTGTTGTTTTCATTCAGATAATACATACACATACACATACATTACAATTCAAAATTACAAAAAATAAGGCTATTGTGAACTCTTAGCGTCATCATCTTTGTAGTTGTTTAATTTTTCTTACTTTTTTTTCTATTTCTTTTACTTTTAATTGATATGATTATTCTATTTCTTAACTTTATATATATATATATATGCATACACCTTACACACCATAAAACACTGTATAAAACCATATTTTATTTATTTAAAAAAATAATGATTTTAAAGCAAGTTCTCCCTTCTTTTTATATCAAGAAACATCGTTTACATACTCACTGATTTTCTGTACTGAGAAACCACAGACAATAATGTATATATAGACGAGAAAGGAAGGAGGAAGGAAGGGCTAGAGAGATAAAGAGGAAGAGACTCGGAAGTGGTAATATATCAATAAATATTAAACCCTTAATATATCCTCTCCAATCTCCTCCCTATCCCCCTACCTCCCTCGTTCTCGAAGCTTAATCAACTATAAAAAAATATTATGATTAATTATAATTACTATTATTATTACAATTTAATATTGTACGTACGTACATACATATATATATATATCAACAATAAAGCACATGTTTTTTTCAATTATATTAGGTTGTCCAAATATTTATTTCCTCAATACAACCGACAGTGAATTCAGTTATATCGTTGTAGTCGTCGTCAAGATACATTATTAATTAATTATAATTAAACTTTTAGCGTTCAAGTGTCCCGTTCGGGATACTTAAATGTCTAAAAAGGATAAGCCTATCTTAATAACCGTATAAATTATTCAGCATTAATTTAATCCAATGATAAACTAGAAAATCTCAGGAGTACTTTGAACTATTTAAGGTGTGGCTTTTGTTGTTCGTTAGTCATAACTCATATACACGCATAATAGGAGTCGAGGACTCGGCAGGGGCGTCCGCAGGTTTCTTTTTTTTTGGGGGGGGGGGATAATTTTTTCCCCATAGAAGGGATATTTAAAAATTTCTCCATTTTTTTTTCTGCTCTGATTTAAAAAAAAATTGAATTTAGTGGTTGGCCTTCCTACATTTTTAGATAAGGAGCTAATATTTTTTAAATTACACTTGAATATATATATGTAAATGGACTTATTGAAAGTGATGTAATTAAATTATAAATTTGCATTTGAAAAAAGAAGAGTCCCGGACTGCATATAAGACAGCAGTCCCACAAAGTATTTAAGTCTCAGACGGGAATTTTTGGCCTTTAGTGTTAACATTCTTATACATTATAAACACAACTTTGATTATTTTTCTTTGCTGTATTTTGAGACATTCTTTACTAAGTTCTTATTGTTCATCAGGTCCCAACTATAACTTTTTACTCTCATTGTAAAACTGACCAAAAGGTTGAATTCTCAAAACATACTAAAAGCTACATTGAATTCGATGGTGACAATGATTATATCGATCCCCATTTCCTCCCAGACTTAGATGACGAAGAAAAACTATCGAAACATTAAAGTTCGTTAAAATCAATATATAGAAAATTATTTTATTGGCCTTTTTAGGTTATAAAACTAAAGTAGGGCCTCAAGGTTTTCTTGAAAATATCGAAGAAAACAATCCTTTTTTTCGAAACAATAAATCGTCAAGAAGCTTTAATCTCTAACCATTCTTGGTTAGAAAAAAGACATATCGCTACCATCTCTTCAACCTTGTACATATGAAGCTCAAATCATTCGCACACCATACGACTATTTCGTACAATTTTTCACGGAAAACTTATTTGAACATATAGTATTCGAAACTAATATTTACGCTCTACAAAATTCTGTCAAAACATCATTTTCATCTGATATATCTGAGAGCTGAAAAAATTAATTAGAATACTCCTCCTAATGCGAGCAATTGAGTTGAGTTGAAAAGGCGAATACTGGAACACTTACCTAAAATGGTAACAAGTAGTCGAAATTGTGCCATCTAAAAGGTTTAAACGTCTACGATCATTCATCTATTTCAATGACAGCAAAAATGCCCAAGAAGATGACAGATTTTCTTCAATATAAAAACAATTTCTGAAATTAAAGGCTACTCCTAAATCTGTTGATATAGTTATGGTTGCATACAAGGGAACAAGAACCGGCAATCTCAGAAAGACAATACATGAGCCTAAAATCGTTCCGCCTCGAAATTTTGTAAAACTCTTCAAAAAAAAAAAAAAATCTGCACCGAAAATAGGGGGAAGAACTAAGTTACCAAGCCAGGAAAACTGTTTCAATTCAACAAAATTACATTTACCATTATTTGTTCAAAAGAAGGAAACTCGCAAAAATTGTTCTTCTAAAAACGAAATTCATCGGTCTATATGGATGTGCAAAATTGCATTGTTTGTTAGATAGTCACAACTGCTTCAAAAAATTCCACAATTATCAGCAGTGTAAAAAACCAATGTTAATATTTTTCTTTGTTTTTATTATAAAAATAATAAATATATATAGAAATTACATTATATTTAAGTTTGAGACTCATTAATATAACTTACAATACTGGTATAGTAAAATATTGAGTCATCACTAATTTTTCAAGTCCTCGAATAATTTTGTCCACAATAGGCAGAGTCCCAACCTGGATTAACGTAATTTACGGTAACACAGACGAGGAGCCCGTTCGGGATACTTACATTTCTACTGATATTCTGGGTAAAAATAAAATAAGTAAAAAACAGTATAAATAATTATTTTTTAAATTATTTATATTTCGATCTTAAGGATTAATAGGGGTCAACCGACTGCTCAATCTTTTTGAACGGCGTGGCGTGACAGTCTCAAAATGGACGAGATCTTCTTGGACTTTGTCGATAGGATTGATACCAGAATTATTGGTAAATGAACTTAATCTTCTAGAAGAACGTCTTTTTGGAGTTGTTAATGTAGTTTTTGGTGTATGTACCCCTCATCCTCTATTGAGCTGACGCATATTTTGGGCAAGTCGGTACTTTCATCTAGTGAGCAAATTGATCGTCGAGCAGATGATGATACCTTCATGACCGAGTTCATTAAAATCGATTTTCTCAAGTAGGATGACGTACTAGAACGTGGTGTAATGCAATTCATTTTTGAATTTTTGGAGATGGGTTAGTTTTAATAGCCTCTTTGACTGGACTCGAAACTTGGAAAAATCCACCGTCAAAGTTCTTACATTCTTCATCTTTCAAGTACGATGCATTACAAGGACTACTACTAATTATACTGCTCGTTATTTCGTTCTTCATCTGAGACCTTTTAGCCTTTAGCATGGCCATCAGTCCACTCGATGCCTTTGCTTTATTGGTTTTAGGGGGTATTAACTTTTTGAGGGCTTTTGGGCTTTTTTTAATGGTTGGCTCAACCACCTTTTCTTTTGACTTCCAGTTGTTGGCCTTGAGTACTGAAATTTTTTCAAATTCATCATAAATTCCTTCAATTTGGTAGAGGATCATGTCCCAAAATCCCCTTAAATCCTCAGTATTTGTTTCCTTTTCTCCTCTTCCAAATTCACAATTGTCAACCAGGTTTGAAAATTGTTGTAAACGGCCTTTTTTACTTATTATTAGTCTAGCTTTACCCACAGTCGCAGATAGTCGTCCCTTTAATTCCTCACCAGGTGCTTCCACATTTTCCCAAACATCGGATAATGATATTAATTTATCCACATTGTCAGCATAAAGTTTTCTAAAAATAGTTACATCCTTCTTCATACATGGGACCTCATTGTGATCAACTACTCCCAACTCATCTTCCAAAGACTTTCCGCTCAGCCTGGCATGATCAATTTCGCGAAATATATTATCAAAAGGAGAAGTCAACTTTGAAGGTAGGCCCTTTTTTAGCACGGCGAATATCGCTTGAAGTTCCCCTTTTGAAACAAATATCAGTTCTCAGTGCGTCTATAAGAGGAGAGATAGAGGATCTACGGTGTCGACGTGAGGATGGAGTGGAGGGATATGGAGCTTTGAAGAGGTCAATTCCTTCTTCCTTCTCTTCTGCTAGAGTCGGAAGAGGAGGTTTAAATGGAGTTTTATTAATGGGAGGCCGCTCGATTCGTACATGATTAACAATGTTTTCCTTCTGAGGAGGCGTTTCCATGGAAATGTCATTGGTTAGACAATCCGCAGTTTCCTTAGAGGAGGGTGATATGGAGAGGTGATCCTCTTGTGATGATTTCTTTAAGGATTGTGACCCTATGTTGCTTTTGAATGTGAAGGACTTTGGAATCTCTTGATTAAAGGAATATGGCTTATGATGTACGGCTCCCACTTTAAAGACAGGCTTTTTCCCCTTAGCGTCTGTTGCCTTCTTTTCTTGCTTACGGAGTCTGTACTCCGCTAAGCGATTCAGCATTTCCGTTTCTTCATCCTCCTTACATTTGCCCCTAGAGGAGCACTTTCCCTTTCCCTTTCCCTTGGACAATATCTGAAATCAATCAAATTAAGTATTAAAGCGACAATTTGAAATGTGTCTCAATAACTACTAATAAGTACTGAATAAGGAAATGACGTACTCTAATTGATGGACAACTCATTTCATCCTTGCTTTCAATCATTTCTCCTCCTCCCCCAATTCCTCGAAGTAGATGCAGTTTGCTATTTCTCTTTTCCTTGGCTTCTCTTTTTTTCGCATCTCGTAACTTCTTCACTTGTCTATTCCCTTTAGCCTTGTACAAGACTGATCGCTGATTCACTTTTTCCCCTGGATCAGGGGACCCACGACGAGGGCGCCGAAGAAAATGGGATACATCCATTTCCAGATTACAATAATGTCAATCCCTACGATTTTCCCTGCCTCTTTGCCTTGAATTTGAAAATTATATTTGCTCTCCACAGGTCCGACAGAAGGAAGTAAATTAACTGAAATACAACTAAGAAATATAACGAAATTAATGTTCTTTCAAATAAAAGGAGCCAAATTTTTATTCAGGGTGACAAATGATCCAAATATAGCCCAACTGGTCAACTAAATAAATATTAATCCATAATCAATTAAATAATTATCTGAATATAATAAATAACTATGAAAAAATAGACTAAACTATTCTCCATACCCAATGGAATATTTAAAGATATCCTTATTTATCTGAATTGTCGTAAAAGGGGAAGGTAGTGGCCGGCTATGTTTAGGATGAGAAAAGTGGAGCTGATGAAGCGATGAATCAAACGAGTTTAGCAACTGTAGCGGGGAATTTAATTTTTAATCATTCACGAAATTGATCACTCACTCCAAATGAAGTATCAATTGGTTTGGGCCAAAGTAGAACCTTGGCCCTTTTGGCCCGCAATAGCACATAAGATATCCAAGAGTTCCTCCTACCGTGTGACTTTCGTGGACAAGACCTGGTCTGAAGATGACGTTAGCGTTAGCCTCCTTGTTCCTTTCGACCAAAGTGCTCAAGAGTTGAGTTTCGAAGACTCGGATTTGGAATGGGCGGTGAAGAAAGGACTTGAATTGCTTGAGTCTACTGAGGCGGAGCGTCAACACTTTGTGGACTCCTTTAAATATCCCACAAGAAAGAGAAAGACTACGACGACTTGTACAAGTCTTTGTCCCAAAGTCTCGTTGTCCTCTTCATCTACCTGCGAAAAGACACAGTCATCCATCTCAGAGTATGAAAGAATACGCTTGGAAAACATCCAAGAGCGGAAAAGACTCTTCAAATCTCTTCAATTCAAGCCCATTGTACCTACTCTAATTAAAACCTCAAATCCACCCAAAAAAAGGAGTGGGTTTGAATTTGACCTGAAGAGAAGAAAGTCTTTCAGATCCATCCCTAGAAAAATCGAAGCCATCCAACTTCCCTTGAAGAGGAGAAAGTCTCTTCGACCAAGGAAATCAACCGTAAACTACAATGACGTTGAATCAGACAACATCGATCTTGAACACCATGAAGGAATGAGAACTAATAAAAGAAGCTCAAAGGACCTCTCGGACGATGATGAGATAGGAAGTGAAGAAGAGTTTCACGTTCCTTCCAAAAGGTCCTTCATCTCCAGATCTTCTCTACCCCCTCCTAAACGAATATTTCCGAATGAAGTGACTAGAGAAATCCTGGGTAACATTGCTGTTCGCTCTGCAAACAAAATTTATGATCAAATGTCGGGTTCGACATGTCATCAATGCAGACAAAAAACATTGGACACTGTGAGTTCAAGGTCTAAAGACGAATCATTTGCTTTCTTCATTTTATATTTTATATTATTTAGTTTTTATAATTATATCATTTTAGTTTTAATGAGACACTAGAATTTTTTATTTATTAGTATTATAAAACGGATCCCTCAATGCCCACATACACTAACTCCTTTATCTACATACAATTTTTACATTTTCTGACCTTTTTGTTCTTTTATTACATGAAAGAAGACATCCTGTCGCTCGAAATCTTGTGTTGGAGTACGTGGTCAGTTTTGTGGAATCTGTTTGAAAAATCGATACGGGGAACTTGTAGAAGAAGCCCTCTTAGATCCTAATTGGAAATGCCCCGTTTGCTTAGGGATTTGTAATTGCTCGGTGTGTCGTAATCAAAATGGAAAAGGTGCCACTGGTGCTCTTACTCGTATATCTCTCATCAAAGGATTTAAGTCAGTGAAACATTACCTCCAATCTCTGTCTTAATTCTTATTTTTGAATTTACTGTGCCCATTAATTAACTTATACATTAACAGAAAATCATTTTTTGGGTTAACAATGTAATTTTACATACTTATGGATTGTAATGATGTTTTTTTTAATATTTTTTTACAATATTTAATAAATCGACTAGCAAATCAATTGAATGGATCCTGTGTCAGTACCCAGAAGTAAGAGTCTATTCATGGAGAGAAACTTCAAAGACGTGAGGTTCCCCTTGATAATATCCGACTTGAGTTTGTTTGAAATAAAAGGAGAGTCTGGGGAAGTTCCATGACGAACTCCTATTCGATTAGCGGTTGAGCCAGTAATTATGTCCTCTGTGTCTCCTTGGAAGGATGTGCAGATGCAATGAATGGGCTCTTGTGGGCCCGGAAGTGTTCCTTGGAGTTTAACATCCTTGTCCCATACGTTAACGCTTTGATCAAGGGAGGTGCTAACAAATTTGGAACCAGAATTAAGAGGAGCCAAAACCAAGATTTCTCCATCATGCCCCTAGAAATATATATATATATATTGAAAAATATAATTTAAAAATTTGGCGCACTTGAAATGAACCAATGAATGAATAGATTAAAATCCCAATCGGCCATTCATTAATTCAATGGACCTATTATTATCCGAGGGAATGTTTAGTAAGAGCAAGAGGTATGGCGGGGTTTCCCGAAAGACACGGAGTATAGGATTAACCTGCGATCGCATTTGCAGCCGCTTTCCTCTGATAGTAGAAAATGGGGAATCTTGGGAGGTGTCCGTTGACTCAGTAGTACGGACACTCAACGCAAGCAAAGGGTCTGTTTATGAGATTTTCCATGTACTTGAAGGGATTCTAGTCGTGAGTAAAATAGGAACGAATGTTTATCGCTGGAATGGATTTCAACACTTAAGAACAGTATTGGGCTTCTTAAAGGTTATTGGCCGAGATCTTATTGGAATTGACACCAAAATGAACAATGTTAAGAAATCGGAACTCTCCAATCTGGTAGAAAAGAGTAAGAAGAAGTCATCCATGATTGGAGTTAAAAATGAGGAATGTATTGAGGTTGAGCATGTTGACATTTCCATGGAGTTTCATCTGGATGGGACAGTTACTTTTCTTCCTCCCCCTAATGTTTTAGAATTTAACGGGTCAGAGGACCCCATAGGAATTGATTCGATTGGAAACTACACTGAAGATGACGACGACAATAATAACATTCACATCCTTGAGGCTTGTCAACAATTTGTAATGATATTTCTCCTTGCTCCATATCCCAAAATTATCACATTGGAGTATGCAGCCAAAATCATTTATGGAATGCATCTTAATCTACAAGGAGTTCAAAGTAGAACTCGTAGACTTTGCGACATGGCTAATGTTCTCATTTCTCTACCTATCCCGTTTATAGAAAAAGTTCAAGTTGCAGGTCCATCTGGAAGACGAACAGCATTTAAATATACTGGACCAATTATTCATGACATGACTGTGGATCCCTTAGAAATTATGAAACTTCCAGACTACAGAAGAAAGCATCTACTCTTTAGTACAGGGAAAAAAATGCTGAATATTCCAGAGAGACCGGAAAAACTGAGTGGTACTGTTACCCTTCGAAGATGTATAGTTCAAGATGAAATGGGTAATGAATACTCAGCGACTCAGCCGAATAATGGCTTAGATTTAGATCGTCTAGCTGTTGAGTATTGGACTAACCTAACACTTGAAGATACAATTGAAATAGAAAAACACAGAATCCGCTTTCCCGCCATTCATCCCATTAGAAAAAGGACAATATATAAAAATCAAAAGGGAAATGAAGTCGATTTGGATCTTTTCATTTATCCCAAGTCAGTTGTAGAAATGTAAATAGATTTTTATGGATTTTATGACGGATAATTAATTAAAAGATATGCATGAATATAATATAGCTATTAATTTGGAAAAAGAAAATTAAAAACGATGTGATTAAAAATGAATAAATAATAATAAATATTTATTACGTTAAAATATATTCATAGCTACTTTTTTTTTTACCTTTCGAGTATGTCGTATTTTCCCAGTTCGAAGATCCAAATTTGATATATATCCTGAAGAATGGCCAATTGTTGCTGTATATCCATCTGATTGGATACACATACATTTAATTAAACCAGATGATCCAACGCAAACTTTAAGATCTGTAGTTACTTTGCTCCTTACATCCACTAATGCACACGAAGATAAACTTTGGTTTATTAGCATAACTATTAATTTATTATGATTACCTAAATGTATGAGTGAATCGAGAGTTGCAGCAAGTAGAGTTGTCGAAGGAGAAGGTAAATTTAATACACTGGCTACGTTCTGTATCCCATTAAATTGATGTATGGATGACCCTACAAATGGGTCCCATATGTGAATCGTTGAGTCACAGCTAGCAACATAGCTGTTATTTTCCAAATAAGTAACAGAGAAAACAGATTTCTTATGTAAGGTGTACGTCCATTGAGGTACAACTAAACTGGTCTCATCATTCTGACTCCTTAATGACCAGACCTTGACAGTTTTATCTCGACTTCCCGAAAGAAATGAGTTTTCGTTGTCAAGAACGTGAAGGGATTTGACAGGAGCAGAATGACCATTAAATCCTTGGAGGCGAATTTGTTTCAAGGTAAACTTGTTTTCTGGACGTCCTAATTCGTGTTCCCAATAGGCTAGCCAGTTCCCTCTAAGATGTCGACTTGTATTGGGTGACTCACGAGTAATCATAGATCTAACAAAGTCATTCATTCGACTATCAAACTCACCAACGTAGGTCGATAACTTGTTTCCAAGACTAGCTGGAGAATCTGACTCTTCACTTAACTGTACACAAGAAGGAATACGTAAATGTGTAAAGTTTATTGGTTTTAACATGAGATAATTTTGGACGGAATAGCATAAGCTTTTGATAAATTCTATGTTATAAACATTAGAATCTAAGTGCACTTTCCCCATTAAATGATAGAATCCAACGTATCCAGTGTAAGCTACTTCTGGAGTCATAACATAGTCTAATTCCTCAGTAGCAATATCTTTCAAGTTAGCTGGAGAGTGAGATTTACTATTTTTTTCAAATGATGAAAAGAAGGAAGTGCAGAGAGGAGTTAAATGCCCTCTTGACATTTCTTCACCAATCCGAAGTCCTATTAAGTAAATAACATCGAGAATACGAAAGGCTAAAAGACGTCTAACTTCGATTCCACCAGGAAAAAGTATTAACTTAGATGTAAGTAATTGTAAAGCAGGAAATAAAACACAAGTTAATAAAGTGTCCTGTAATTCTGACATAATGACAGAGTCTGACAAAAAGGGTATTATATAATGAATCAGTGCCATGACTCCAAGGACCCCTCCCTCCATATTACTATTTAATCGCGTTTTGCAATTTTCTATAAGGTCTTTGGCATAGGGAATATACTGAAGAAGTATCATCTGTTCACCATAGAGATCAGCAATAGCTCCAAGG
This sequence comes from Lepeophtheirus salmonis, assembly GCF_016086655.4. NCBI lineage: Eukaryota > Metazoa > Arthropoda > Copepoda > Siphonostomatoida > Caligidae > Lepeophtheirus > Lepeophtheirus salmonis. The sequence continues at coordinate 33,110,300 of NC_052131.2, forward strand.
CTATCTAAAACATTTTCTGCATTTGAATCTCCCTTCGTCTTAAAGTTACTAATACGACTTTTGCGATCATTAAATGAAACGCGTTCTGCACATTCTGGACCCATGAAACAAAGGTTTAGCATTTTCAAGAGATTTCGGGTTAGATATCTTGCACTTAGAACCGGTCCCAACCGATGAGCAAGCCAAACGATACTCTCACTAGCAACTTGACTAATATTTCCTTCCTTAGTATCATCTAATACTTCAGATCCGTCATCATTCTCATATTCCTTAAGTACATCATCAAGATTGTAATTTGAAGGGACTCTTAATTCTTCTTCTGAATAAATAGGAACTTCATATTTCTCTTCATCTCCTCTCTCTGATCCATCATCAGAGCAACTTCGATTGGCAATTATATCTATTGCAAACATTTCTCCTTCCACGGATTCTTCCTTATCTAACCCTCCTGGCACACTCCCTCCAATCCCTTCCTCTTCTATATCCTTCCAATTTTCTTGAAGTCTCTTTTTAAAATCATTATGTCTGAAATCTTTATACCCTCCAACGGCCTCAATGACATATGATATGAAATATTCCAAAAAGTTTTTCGTACCCAAACGAAGTACCAAACTGAGCAGAAAGGTTCTATGATAGAGCTTTAAATGCTTTGATGTATGCGAACTTGATTCAAAAATATTGATGAGAGGCTCAAGAAAATTTTTCAGAGATTCTGAAGGTCCGAGTGCCTTACCAAGTGGATCAAAAAGGTACCAGGATGATAGAATAGTTGTATTTGAATCCTTAAATAGTTTTTGAATTGTTGGGAGGAAAATATCTAACTCTTCTTTTTTAAGTTGATCCAACAAAGGAATTATGTTAGAGGCCACTAATTTCACCTGGAATGCACAAAAGTTATAATTAAGTACAAATAATTAAATTAGGGTCCCTAATAAATTAAGGAACCGAAATGTATCATCTAACCTTAATTTGATGAATATCATCTATATTAGAGACACATTGAACTTGATTCTGAGCAATGAATTCATCAATGATTGAAATATTCTCAGACGTTTCTGTGAAAATCTTAAAATGAGGAGAAAAGGGCAATTCAGATGAAATAAAAGGAATAAGTAATTGCTTTGCTGAGGGGGAAGGAGACCCATAACTTTGGTTCACAGTTGGATAAATATCACTCTCATTTAAATTAAATTTCCCATGATTTAAAAGAGTGACAACTGCATTTCTTATGTTCAAGGGAATATAATTAAGCTCATTCTTGATAATATACTTGGCTATTGAATATCGAGACTCTAAAGAAGGACTTTGTCCAAGGCATGAGAATTTTTTATAACAAAATAGTTCCAATATGAGAACTCCTAAATTTTGCATATCTCGAACGTTTCTCCGATGCTGAAGAAGAGAAAGAGACTCTTCAGCAGGAACTTGAGCAGGCAAAGCTTTTGAGTTGTCTGAATCAAGGGCCCTCACATATGACTTTGCTGAGAAGGCAAAGTTTGACTCAATTTCCGTAAGAGCAGCAATTGGATCATAATCGTTCGGAAGTTGAATTTTTTTCCTACAGGATAAATCGTCCACTTTTAGAGGATCATCTGGAGAATACTCCCCTCCCTGATTATAATTGTTAAAACTCAGAAAAATATCCATCAGTGGAGGATTTGAGCTAAAATAAGTACTTTTAGAATTATGAAGAACAGATTCCCTCATGGGATGAGGAGAGTTAAAAAGTTGAATTACACCACTATCTCTTAAGTCTGTATGCTCATCAGCTAAATGAAGACATACATTTTTGGCACGAACTGCAGCGGAACCAGTAAGTTTATAACCAAATGTTAAGTCTATCCAGTGATGCAGTCTTTCTGAAACGTATGAGCTCTCCAAGGATTCCATGTGCCACTCAATGAATTCTTCAGGACTGGAGGTCCATGGCGGCAATTCCAAGTCCTCCAAATCATCATGAACACTTTTAAACAATCCTGGGGCTGTATAAAATTCTGGAATGCACTCATCGGGAGTCCATTCCTGAAGACGTTGAATTGATGAAGGATATTCATGTGGGACCCATCGGGAACGAACGTACTTGCAAAGAACTGTCTTTGATGTTACTCTTGCTCTATATACATAGTATGTAATTTCACTCAATAGATCAGATACATGATGAGGTGCACGGATTTGTTTTTTAGAGGAAAATGACTCTTCTTCTAATGGAGCCTCATTCAGTAGACAATTGTAAGTGAGATCTAATTGCTGATCTCCTTTATTTAAGCGAAATTTTGACTTGGTCAAATCTCTCCATCCTCCAGTAGGAGAAGTAAAATCACGCACCCAAGGTAAAATTGGGTAGTAATTGGGATTATGTCTGTTACGTCCACATAGATTATTGAGAATCATGAGATACTCAAAATTGGATATCTTTCCCTTCATCCACTCATTTAATGCAGTGTTTAAGGGTTTTGATAATTTAGTTAATTCTTTTGACTTTGAGGTAACATATGTCCTTTGAGGTGATGGGATCAAGTTAGCATCAATAGAAGACCTAATATCAATTCGAAAGGTACTGTCCATGACGATGTCTTTCAATCGTAGATCTCCCGTGGATAGACCTGTAAAACAATAAATTATATTAATTAAGCATACATGTGTATAGTCACATACATATGACCATGAGACCTTGCCTTGATCATGTATCACTGCAATACGTCGAATAATTTGATACAGAATGAAAAGCGTTCTAAGGGGTGTCAAAATTGAATTAGAAAAGTTGAATACACAGTAAAGGTTATATCGTTTGTAAGGTTGAAAGAGAATGAATTCATCATTTGTGATTATAAGTCTATGAGCAGAGGAAAAGAATGGATCATTAGATCCATTATTATATCGAATGTCATTCGAATGATTAATCACAACAGGAGCGTAGAGTCGTTTCAAAATGGTAAATAAAACCAAATCCTGAGACAAAGGGTGTCTCTTTTCAAGCGAAGAAGGGCTCATGTTCTGTCCACTTCTATAATTATAGATTTTTTTCCAATTATCTCTATTGATCCTGTTATGAACATATCGCAAATGATCAGGAAAGGCGAGGGATTCCTCAGGGTAATATTTTAGATCAGGAAGGGGAATGACCTCCTTCGAGCTACGAGAATAATTTTCAAAGTTAAGGAGAATCCAATCATTGGATGGAGTTTGAGCTTCTCTCAAGTAACACTCAATTTCATCATTGGTTTTGGATTTCATTTCAACAAAGTCCTTATTCAAATCTCCTTCCTGCCACCAGATCCGATTTACAAGGACTATTCCATCATCTCGTCGGTAGCAAGAAGGTATTTTAGTTGCTATAAAGTCCTTCATTTCACTTCTTAATTAGTATGTAGATATATAAATTATAATTAATCATTATACATAATGACTAATGAGAGATAATGTATTTATCTCAGATAAATATAGAAAAATTAAATTGATAAAGATGTCAAACACCCACGACTACATATTCTGAATCATAAATCATCTACAGAAGAGCTTCTAAAATATTCTTAACACAATTTGAACAGAGACTCGAATGAGAAAGCTCCACAGAACCTCGATAAAAATATTTCATGCAAACTTATCTTAGTTAAACTTAATATACATAAATATAAAGTCAATCAGTTTTATTTCATTTTAAATCATTACAAAAAAAAAAAAAAAAAAAAATCATTATGAAACATCAATGCTCATCTGACCAATTATAATTCATCACTTTGGTTGCATGGTTTGTTTAAGAAGCTCATCCCATTGATCCAAACTCATTTCTTTAGCCCAAGAAGGCGTGGCCCCTTCGGGAAGTCGTACATTTGCCATGACATTCATGATAGTAGTGGCTTTTTCGTCATCTACGACTATATCATTCGACGATGAAGAGACTCCATTCCAAAGTATTAGTTGTGAGGAAGAGTCATTCGTGGAATCAGCAGATTCTTGTGTGTTTAGTGCAGCTTCTTCTTGTTGAGGAAGAAGTTCATAGCCTCCATTCTCAAACTGATCTTCCTCCTCATCTTCATCAGATGACCAGGATCCTGAGCAAATTATATTCTCAGGAGTATCAAATTCCCTAAGAGCACAATTTTCCAGAGTCATAACAGCAGCAATTACAGGCTAAAAAATAGACTCATCGAATTTAAGACATAGAGCCGAGATTGCGCAGTAAAAAGAAGGGAAGTTGTGAAAGAGTCGGGCGCGCTTTAACTAGGAAACAACATTGACATTGTTACTGGCCATAGTTACCCATTCTTTGTCAAGTGTAAGGCTCTTTCTCAAGAGGATCCATATTCTCGTGAACCATACACGTTTAAAACCCGTTATCATTATAAATTGAGTGGCAGAAACACATGATTCAAAATTCTGGAATAATTACAAATTATGTATTTAACAAATAAAATTAAAATTTCAAAATTAAAGAGTATCATCATAAATAATAAAAATTAAATTAACTATTTATATTAGAAACGATTATCTTGAACTCGACGTTTTTTCCCAGGATGATCTCCATGATCCCCATGTCCTCCCCTTCCCCCTCGATTACCATGATAACCACCCCTTTGATTAAACTGATTGTCGTAACCTTGGTTATAATGATTTTGACTGTCATAATCCTGGTTGTAATGTCCTTGACCAACGCGATTGTCGTACCCCTGGCTATATTGCCCCTGGCCACCACGGTTGTCATAGCTCTGGTTATATTGCCCCTGCTCCCCACGGTTCTCATACCCTTGGTTATATTGTCCCTGGGTACCACGATTGCTATAACTCTGGTTATATTGCACCTGGCCACTACGGTCATAACTCTGGCTATATTGGCCCTGACCACCACGATTATGGTAGCCTTTGTTGTTAAGATTATTCTGACCTCGATTGTCTTGAGACTTTTGTCCTCTTCCTCTATTTTGATAGCCTCCTCTACCTCTATTATTTTGTTGCCATGACGGAACCTCTGGAGGCGGTGCCTCAGACTCTCTTGGCCTTCCACCACGATCTGGAACTCTTCCCATTTTGACTTTAGCAAACGATGAATCCGAGCTGGCTTTATTCTTGGATGAACTCAGTTTCTCAAACCTAAGAGAGGATTGAGAAGCAGCGAGAAGATCCCCAAGGCTCACATTTGGCCTTGTAATCAAATCTCTTTTGAGCATGCCATAGGTTTCTTCGACAGTAATCTTCTTTTTATCATCCAAACGGTTAGACCAGGTAAAGGACTGAATGGTGGAGTCAAGTCTTGCGAGAAGCATGACCCATCGAATGGAATATTCCTCATTCAATTCCTTTTTCAATTCGTTCAAGTAGCCCCATTGATCGGGACTGAGTTTCTGAGAGATGATGGGTATGTTGCCAGGAGAGATGGGCAAAGCCTTATTCAGAGTTTCATGGAGTTTATTGAAGAAAAGAGAGGGAGAGAGATGGGATGGAGGTCGGGAGAGACTCAAAGCAAGACAAGAACTTTTGAGGAGGCCTTTGAGGGTCTCCATCTCATCCTTATCAGAAATTTCGTTCTCTGCCATACACTGAAATGAGCTGAGGCGCAGACATTTCATTTCCTCTACAATCCAGAAAAGAAGATCCAACTTTATTTCAGGGCTCAAGCTCTTGAGCTCCAATGGAATATCGAATTCCTGGAGAAAGGCCTGCACTTCAGAGGTCCAAATATTAACATCATGAGTGGTTTGAATTGAGTTTTGAGCGCCAAGAGAAGGAACAAGATATGTATTGATGAGATTCGACAACAGTTTGATGTAATGTTGGTGATTGGAAGAATTCGAAATTGACTTTTTAAGAATGACAGAGCCCGTTTCTGAGACTTTGAGATCCACAGAGAGAAACGAGGAAAGCTGATCCACTTTAGCATCCATGATGGTCTGGTTGAGTCCTAAGTGAGTGCTGTGCTTCGCAATTTCAAGTGCAATCTTCTTTTATGCTGAATGTTGAGTGTAGAACGCACGTACTACTAATAAACACGCAACCTTCAGTTCCTCTGGGCCGATCCCTTTGAATGTATAGCATACCTTAGGTACTTAAAGCCTGTTCCCTTCTACTCATATATCCCAAGAATAAAGATAGAGATCTAAGGAGGAATACCTTGTTCAGAATAGCTACTCTATGGATTTTCTAACCCATATGGTATATATGTAATATCAATATGAATTATGTACACTATATAAATTCTAATATATTTGTAAAGGTTGAGTGTTTACGTGAAAGTGAGGTCTTATTTCCGACCAGTTACTCTCATCTTGAATTGAAATTCTCTTGTTTGTTCATAGTCATTTCATTTTTTTTGTGAGCTGCTGACTGAGTGGACCTGAGCTGATTAATAATTGTATCTTGTAGGAGTTGACTTGGAATAGATAAGTCATAAAAGTAGATCGGGAGCCCATCCTTCTGCTAAAACATGAGTGATTGAATCTGAAAATGACAATTTATAATTTGTATATATTTCACGAAAATGGTACTTTACTCTATTACCAGGAATGGCATCGACGGAAGCATACAGAAATGTCCAGAGAGGAAGTATGTTATGACTTATAATCCAATCAAGGATTCATGAATTCAATTAATATCAATATTGCACTTTTATTTATCTCTAGGAAGGCAAACTTCTCTATGGTATGATATTTTCCATGAAATCTTTCGTAAATAAACTCAGCCCCAGCGATTTAAAGGACGGATTTCAATCCTTCAAAACATCCAAATACCGTCTAAATTTCTACGAGACTGCATCGAGTGTCAAGTTCATCTTAAATACCGACACTTCCGTTACATATTCTCTCGTTAAAGACTTACTCAAGGCTGTTTACGCCCAGGTGTTTGTTGAATACGCAGTTAAGAATCCCTTATACAAGCCAGGGGACCCCATTTTGAGTTTGCTCTTCAAGAACAAGTGTGATCATTTTATAAAGGCATCATCTTTCTATAAATAAACCAATCAATCACTTCTCACAATGTATGTTCACGAAATAATGAGTATGATGCATGGCTTTGGAGACGCTCGAAAACCCAACTCTGAGACTGCAGTCCTAATTGAGGAAATTGTGAGAGGACAAATGTATCAGCTACTCAAAAAAGCTATTGAAGTCTACCAACTTTCCAGGGGAGGAGGAGAGTCAGGGTTAATTAACGTAACTATAAGCGTGGATGAGTTGCTTTTTCTCATGCGAAAGTCCCCGATTCGTGTTCAAAGACTCATTAAATATCTATCTGTCAGAGACGCTGTTTCTACCTTAGAAGAATCAGAGGACTCTGTTGCTGGAGATTTGGGATCCAAAAGAGCTAAAAAGTGTAAAGATTTTCTTGAGCGAATTGATACAGATGGTACTTTAACAGATGCTGTTGAGCAGAAACTTGTAGATGACGTTAGAACCTCAAGACTCCATAGACTGGATCTCCTTTCTAGAGATCTAGATGAGCGTAAATATGCAGAATTTACCAAGGCAAGACAGTCCAATTTTCGAGGCCCAAAATTTCCAATAAAATTCCACCAATGGATCACAAGAGAAATGAGTGAAGACATTAAAATAACAAAGTTTGGGCTGGAAATACTCTCGTACCTCTCCTATGAAACTGTTGGACAGTTAGTTGACCTTGCTTTGTTATTTAGATGTGAAAGATCAAATGAATCGGATCCTGTTGCCAGGCAAATGACACCTCTTAGCATAAATCCTCAATTCCCAATGGTTCAAATTAAAAAGAACACAACTAATAATAACTCTGCCGAGCCTTCCACCCCTGGAGGAGACTCCAAGGTAGATGATTCTGCTTTGCAGCCATGGGAGGTTCTTCAAGTAATCCAAAGGCTACATCATCGCATTCAACCCCTTGAATGGTATCACCGAGGGGAAAAAAGAGCTGTTTCATGTCCTCTTTTTGTTGTGTAATTTAGTTCACAATTTTTTTATTTTGATATTTATTTAGATGTACTAAAACGTCATCTTATATTTTCCATCTTTTTCTCTCTCCCTGTCCATATATATCGTTATTTACATGACATGCTTAAGGAATCTAAATGAATTATTCAAATAAAACAGTCTTGCATATGTAGATTAACTTCACAAATATATTTGCAACAGTATTAATCATGATTCTAAAGAATCAATCAATTTGTATCTTCCTCCAACTCTTATAATATCTATCAGACAAACATAAAAAAATATAAACAATGGTGACAGTTTTTGTTGATATTGTGTGAATAAAAAATAATAGTAATAATTATTTAGTTTTGAAAAGTCCATTCAAGAATTTTCTATAGTGTAGAGAGATGGATTGTAGTTATAACAGATATGCTGCACATATATATAAAGATTATAAATATTTGAAAATCGATTGAATTCCTTGAGATACTTTCTCAACAGAGGTTCTCCTTTGGAGGCCCGTTAATTTATCCTTGACGTCAAGTGTAGAGGCATAGTCAACATTGTCCTTTGAATAAGAAATTATGGTTCCAAGGGCAACCAGAGCACGAAAAATTGCTTCAGGATCACTCAATCCTTCTAAAAACAAAAGTACTAGACTAGTGAGTACTTGCACCTGCCCTTCCTCGTCACCTTTTAAGGCTACCGATAAATTAAGCATGACAGTAGACATAGCGATCTCGACGTTCTTATTATCAGCAGGGAAAACAGAATTTACACGTGTAACAACAGACTCCCTGTATTTCATTACCTCCTTGAGACCGCTAGTTGTGCTGAACAGGTTGCAAATGGTTCTAAGAGCAAGCATTCGATTGTTCGGGGGAGATCCTGTCTCTATGTTTGTAAGTAGGACTGAGAGGACTGTGCTCACTATAGTAGGAGCTAGAAGGATATTTTGAGTGGACTCCTTGAGAACAGAAAGTCTAAGTAAATCTAATCCCGGAAATAGATTATCCATAGGCCACTTGAGGATTTTAATAAGAACATCAATATCGCTCTGAGTTGCACAGTCTTGGGATATAAAATCAGGCAATTTCCACAATTCCTCCTGAGATAGTTGATGCTCTGGCTCAGATATATCATTAAACTCTTTTAGTTTTTTCAACATAGGAGAAATCTTGGGCGGAGAAGCAAATTGAAGAAATTCTATTTGAGGGAAATAAGGATTGGGTGTTCCTCCTGATAGGGAGGTGGTATAAGCTGAAGCCCCAGTGAGCGGATCACCAGAGAAACCACCTCTGCTATTGGTTGTACTTAAGTTATCACAAGTATTGTATGAGGACCCTCCAGTAAAGGGATCCGCGCTCCTAGAACCTCCTTCACCAAGAGTTACAGTCTTGGCATTTTTAATAATGAAATTTGCGATTTCTTGAAGGTAAACTTGAGGAAGTAAATTCTTATTTATAAACCCCTGAGCTACAACCCATGGATCTTGATCGGCGTTAAAGGGTAGTTTGATAATTCTAGGAGGATCATCAAGATCAATGTCAAAGACATAGTCATACTCTTTTCCCTCATAGATCTGTTTATTGCTCTCGGGAGCACCTACTACATCCCCAATTTTTGTCCATTGAGCAGCCACTTGAGACCAAGAATAGACAGATACACATTTACCATCTCGCACCATCTTGGTAACACCGTCTTTAGTTCCCGGTTGAAGTAGAGACTCTTTCCCAGGAATATCACTCATTTTCATATTACCTAAATGAGTTTGATTTGCTAGTTTCTGTTGAGCAATTACCTCTTCAAATTCTTTCTGAACCTCAAGAGAAGCTTGTCGAGAAGGATCTGATGAAAAAATCCAAATATTTCCATCAGAGCTACCAGCTGCAACATCTCCATTATGGAGTACATTGATACACCAAATGGACTGAGCAGGAATTCTAAGAGTCTGTTTCACCTGAATGATAAGGATATTGAAATGAATGAATATTTAGATATTTAAATAAAATTGGATATACTCACTGAGCCATCCTTCCATAGACGAACGGTTCTATCCTCTCCAGAGGAAACAAATTCAAAGTCAGAGGAGTAGCCGGAAAATAAGCTATAAATGTAATGTTCATGACCATGAAAAACCTTGAGACATTCTCCGTTCAGATTCCATTTTCTAATGGTTGCATCATTTGAGCCGGACAGAAACTCCGAGTTATTCAAGGCAATCACAGCTCTGATGCAGTCTGTGTGGCCTTGAAGTGTTTTTAAACACACTCCTGTCTTCCAGAGCTTCAAGGTCTTATCTGCTGAACCAGAGACGACAATTCCAGATTCGGGAAACACAGAAACAGCCCATACAGCTGCAGAGTGGCCCTCTAATACATTAGTGCATTTATCTCCAGCCCAGATCCGAACTGTTGAATCCCATGAACCAGACAAAATCGTTCCAAACTTAGAGGGAAATATGCAAGAAATGGACTGCTGATGTCCTTCCAGTATCGTGATGGGTGCTTCTTGCCCATCTTTGTAGATACGGATGATCCCATCATTGCAGCCCACGACAATGAACCCATCACCCGTGAGAGCCAAACTAGATAAAAATCAGTGCATTGTAAATTTATTTGGATATTATTAATGCACATTATCCAATAATACCTGGATACGTATTTGGAAAGGGTTGTGACTTTTGATGGATTTCCTTCAAGACTCCATCGGAGAACACTCTTATCTCGAGATCCAGAGTAAATTACTCCTTCTGATGTTGAGATCAGAGCTCTCACATCATTGGAATGCCCTTGAAATGACTTGGATAATTTATACATCTCAACTGCCCAGCCTCTAATCTTTAAGGGTGTAAGATCAAACACAACAACTACCAAAAAGTCACAACTACACACACACTCACAGTGAGTCGCCGATCATGACGTCATTAATACATCCTTCTAATATTACTTGTATTTGTATGCATGTATACTTGCACAAGCTATAACATATTCAATTTCACAATGTTATTTTTAATGTTTCGTACAATCATTTTAAGTAATTAAGGACTGTAAATTCCTCATTTAAACGTTTAGTCTTAGTGTTATGTTGTATACAACTTGCACACGGCATGGTTATTTATTTATTTCCCATATGCCGTACATATATGTATCAATATTGTCATTGATAAATATAATATTAATTTGTCAACGGTCCATTGATACTAGAACGAAGCCGGACTCGAGTCTGACTTTTGTGCTTCTTATGAAGAGTACATAATCTAATGAACTTTTATTCTCAAAATTATTTAGAGTTAAATTCAATCATAGATTGTCATTTGACATTTCATCCTCAACTTATTGATTAATACTTATTAATGATCACATTCTATCTTCCCTAGGGAAGACGGATAGCTAGCTTCTACATTAAGAAACGAAATGAACGTTGTTGGAGTTCATTCAAAAATACATAATGAATGCAGCAGAGTACTCAGATCTCGTTTTTCGATGAATTGAATTGAACTCAAGGGCTAGTGATGAAACGGTTTAAAATTACAATTTTGTCTTTTATTAATAATAGCCTATTATAATAATTTATTATTTATACAGAGTTTAACTGAATATATTTATATATATAAGGGCGATTGGCGTACGTATGGTTTTCTTGGTAGTTTTTTCCTTATTCTGCTATAAAATGAAAAATATTATTAGTTATTACTAATAAAGAAGTTTGTAAGCCCGAGTCATCCCTAGTAGTACTTTAAGGACATTGGTTCATCACAATTCACAACAGCTAACTAAAAAAACTCAGCGCTGTTTTTGAGTTCCCATACAAAAGAAGGAAGAAAAAAGGGAAGAAACGACAAACAATAAATGGGATGGCGGCGGCGTAGAAAAAAGAAAAGAAAAAAAAGGATTGTGTGCTCATGAACGAAGTACTCCAGGATTATATGGTCATTGTAGCAAAAGCCACCCGATTTATCAAGATTTCAAATGGAACAGGTAAATGCTTCTGAGGGTTGTTTTTCGTATCAAGGACCTATCAGTGTAAAGCTGATGAGCTTCTCAATGAGGATCCATTTTGGATCCGTAGTTTGGGATTATGATCCCAAAGATCCATTTCGTCGTATTACGGATTTCATGGAATTTGAATTTGTAGTTTGAATTTGACTTTTAGAGAGTTTTAAAGAAGCTCTTTGCCTTTGTTCTACTCAAAATTTACTTAGAATAGACTCAAAATATGTCATTTTTTTAAAAATCCTAGGACTATGGTTGCCTATATTGGGTTCCAATTTGAATGATTAGTGGACTAGTATGAGCGTAAATAGCAACGGTGGGAGTCATCAGGTACCATCGGCATCAATGGCATGTAATCACTGCAAGGAGACGTCAAAAGTCTTGAAATATGTCATCCCCACTGCAGATGGTAAATTTGAATTTTGCTCTGAGCCCTGTCTTATGGGTTATCGAAAGGCCAAGAAACAAGCCCAAACCAATGGAGATGCCTCTCCCAACAACAATAACAACAACAGCACCAGCACCAAATCCTCAAACAACCACAATAACAATCATCATCATGACACTCCATCCAATGCTGGGGGAGGAGATCGAGATCAAGAAGTCTCATTTTGCTGGAAAGACTATATAATTGAATCTGGGGCGATTCCAGCTCCAGCCACTTGTTTTCGGCAGTCCATAGTGCCTCCCTCAAATGAATTCAAAATTAACGATAAAGTTGAAGCCTTAGATCCTAGATCTCAATCCACTTGTGTAGCCACAGTGGTCGGATGTATGGGGGGACGTGTAAGGCTAAGATTGGACGGATCGGATACCAAGAACGATTTCTGGCTCATGGTGGACTCGGGAGATTTGAATCAAATTGGTACCTGCGAAAAAAATGGCGGAATGTTACAGCCTCCTATAGGTTATACACTGAATGCCATTAATTGGCCTAAATTTTTAATAAAGACACTCAATGGTGCTGTTATAGCCACTTCTAAATGCTTCAAGAAAGAGCCAGTCAAGCCTAGAAGAAACTATTTCCAAAAAGGGCAAAAGTTGGAAGCTGTGGATCGGAAAAATCCCGTCCTTATTTGTCCAGCCAGTGTAAGCGAAGTTGAGGGTAAGTGTGTCTATTCTCCTGATATACTTTGTAATTTTATGTATGTATTTCATTTTAGGTGATAATATTTATGTAACTTTTGATGGCTGGAAAGGAGCATTTGACTATTGGTGTCGCTATGACAGTCGAGACATTTTCCCTGTGGGTTGGTGTGAAATTTCCGGACATCCTCTTCAACATCCTGGTCAAAAAACATATCCTGGTAAAGCCAAAGTTATTACTAACATAGTGGACTCTTCTTCATCCTCCTCCAGTTTAATTTCTCCAATGACAATTAATACTTCACCTAAATCTAATTCTGTAGTAGGATTACCTGACAGTAGTCATAGAAACAATTCTCCCTCCATTAGTACGACATCCTCTGCATCAGCGGCTATTAATGGAAATATTGGCCACAAAATGAACTCACCATCTACTGTGGGTCAACCAACCATCAAAATTTTTGTTAATAAAAAGAAAATAAGAGGCTCTTCAAGCTTGGGACCATTTTTGGATATGAAAAAAATTGAGGAGCTACCCCGAATATTTGGGCCTGGTCCTATTAATCGTGTCTTGAGGGAATCCGTGCAAAACTTGGTTGATTGCTCTATGAACCAAAAAGAAATATTTGGTTTACTTCGACAGGGTGAGGGCCGTGTCATTATTCTAGCCTCTTTCGAAGACAAGATGCAAACTGTTCGTCTACCTGTGATCGAGTCTGAAGAGGCTGTTTGGGATTTCATCGAAATTTTATTTGAAGAGCTGCGTTGTGAAATATTTTATGTAAAGGAAGAGTTTAAAGGAGAAGATACGATGAATGAGAGACTAAGCGAGGATGAGGAGAAAAAGAATGATGTATCCTCCTCTTCTTCCTCTTTAAATGATGATAAAAAGAAACAGGACAAGTCAGTGCCGTCCGTGTCTTCACCCATGCAGCAAGTTGAATTACTACCCTTGAAAGATGAGATTGAAGAAAAGGAATCTCAACAACCTTTAAAACGCAAACAAATTAATAACACTGAGCATGACCTCGTCGGTAAACCCTTTAATCCTAAATCACAAAAATTTGATACAGCTACATCTACTCCAAATAATACCACCCTTGCTTCAGATAACAAAAGGCCCAAGTCTCCATCGATAGCTACACCCGTTCAACCTAGACCTAGAGGTCGCCCTGCGGGTTCCAAAAACAAAACCCCATCGTCCAGTCGACTTTCTAAACCTCAAAATAATAGTCAACAACAATCAACTCCATTGCAGCAAAATAGCTCTGCAACGAAGTCTTCGAATTCCGGGCAAAATGCGTCTTCATCTTCTCCCAAGCGGGTTCCCATTTATCACAATGCTCATAAAATATATCAAGCTCAATTATCCGCAGCCAACACTGATAATCCTGTAACAACGGGGGCTACACACATCTTGCATCCCTCCTCAATTCCTATTGTGACAAATCATTTGGCTGCAGTTCCAAATAATGAAACTTTCTATGCTACTGCTGCTCAAGTAAATTCTAACTCAAGTGGTGTTGCACTACCTCCGGCATACACTGTGGTAACTGCTGCACCTACGACACTATTAACTCCTGTTACAGAAATGCCACCTGGAACTATGTTTAACATCACTAACAATGATGATGTACCTGAGGATGAGGAAATGACTGAGGATGTAAAAGGATTTTCCCATTCTCCAACTCTTCCTCCAGATGAGTGGTCCACCGAGGAAGTTATTTCTCGTATCTCACAACTTGATCCTACCCTTGGTCCTCATGTAGAACTCTTTCGGAGTCATGAAATCGATGGTAAAGCTTTATTACTCCTCACATCTGATATGATGTTGAAATATATGGAGATGAAATTGGGACCTGCTCTTAAAATATGCAACATAATCGATATGTTTCAAGGAAGGAAGCATTTGCCAGTGCCTCCGCCTTAACAAATAAATAATAGAACTTGTCTCTCTCATTGAACTTTTCTCGTGTCATATCAAAGCTCTTTCATGTATGTGTATGGATTTGTGAAACTCTATGGTCCCACCCATCTTTTTATTTACTATCAAAAGTCTTTTTATCGGGTAATGAATGAAAAAATAATATGTAATTTTATTTTTATATAAATATCAGAATAATAATCAATATAGTATCTATATAAAAAAAATAATGCCTGTTTTGAATTGTTTTTTTATAGACTTTATAGAACGTGTTTCAAGATTCTCCCTTCCCTCAGCATAGAATAGAAGTATAGTAGCGAATGAACGTTATTTAAAAGGGTGACTTTTTTTTAAGTTCATTATTAATTGATTTTTGAAAAAAGGATGAATGCCGATTTGCCAAATCCTGACATTTGACGAATACTGTTAGACACAGAGCACAAGGAAGTCTTTTAACTAACCCAAGTAGAAATTTTCCAAACTTAGTATTTTTCTTTATAAACTCACTTTCTTGGGACGAAAGGATGGAGTCTAAGATAATGTCTTGATTCCCTTTTGAGTTCAGTACTTCTTTATTATCTGCCAGAATCTCCATAAGAGGCAAGTTCTTCTCATTCGGTATCCGTGGGATGGAAAAATAAATAGGGAAGAGAAAGGATTTAATTGATCCATTTGCTTGACGTGAAAAACAAGTTGTGATAAAGTCAGTGAGATTATCCTCCTTGAGGAGAAGCAAAGATGCAAGTACATATCGCGCAAAGTGTTCAGTAAATGTGCTCAGAAGCTCAACGAACAAGTTTAATAAACCACGTGGAAATGGTAGAGAAAGAGATAGTATGCTGGGTGTAATTAAGCATTCAAAAAGCATTCGAAGTAAAGGAGAATCCTCTTCGGGTGAGAGTAACAAGGACTGAGAGCAGAGATGACTCAGTTTATTGGATTCAAGAACACTTCTATTTGACAGAGAAATACTGCTACATTTACGAAAGTCATTGAAGATAGGGGCAAGGTCATCTTCGAGTTCGATCCGCTCAAGGAGATCCTTAAACATTTCTTTTTCTGAAGTGTCACTCTCACAACTCTGAAAACTATTATCAGTTTCACATTCAATTCTAGAGCGTTTCACTTCCGGATCAGATGGTTTGATTTCTTCAGTACAATGTCTATCAACACAGTAGGAGGGGAAAATATATTGGCGTATAGATGAAAGGTGATTATGAAGTAAAAATTTAGCGTAACGAGACTTATCTTGAAGGACATCTTCAGGCTCTTCATATTCCTCATCAGCTAATTGTTTCAATAGAGTTTTTAGGACGGGATCGTCATTGTAGCGATCACTAGGGGGTAACCAGGATGACGACGACATGATCATTTAGAATATATATTATGTAATATGAATATGTAAGTACACTAAAATAAATCAATATTATAGTCTTTTAAGCATTCGACATATCGGGTAGGATTCCATATCCAGCAGAATTAAGGGTGGATGTCATTAATACAGTTCCTTTGAAGTCATAAAATGCAGTCATGTGAAATCCCATATTTGAGAGCACAATAAAGTATTCTGTTATACAGAAAAACGAATAAACATAAGGCTCACAGAAGCTATTGTGTCTATAATAAAAGTAGAGTAAGAGTGGAATGGACAGGAATTGCGCCTTGAAGATACGTCGCTTGAATAATAGACTAATTCTGTCGTTTCTGCCCTGAGAGTTATAACCACTTAGGCGTGGATTGAATAGTACATATGAGACAAGAAGCATGTAGAGAAAAGAACTTGTGATGAAAGCTCCAAAACAAAATTTATGGATGGCAAATATATCAGCGGAGCTGACTATGGTGAGTCCAAGGAGGGAAGCATTCTCAATCACGGATAAAATATGAACAGTGACGATGACTCTTCGAATAATCTTTGTTTTGGAGAAATCACATTTGTTTTGGAAGTATCTTCGATATAAATCTACGAAGAAGAATCGAGGTCCTATGTGAAGGGCAATTGCGGTTTGCCATACATATTTCTGTGGAGCAAATGAGCCAATCGCGGCAGAAATACTGGGACTGAAGTTAGGGACCTCACAATGAGTATAAGTAGTTTTATCGAAGTGATAGACAAAAGAGTAGAAGAGACAAAATATAAAACCAAAGAGAGGGAAACACACTGTGATCACCGCCAATCTCCCAACAGACCAAGTTCCAAAGTTAATTCGAGGCATCTTCAATGTTTATTTTCCATTTCTGATGACGAGACATGTTGATTTCTAAAGGTTCCACCAATCAGAAAGCCCATTTACTTTAGTTAGGTGGTTTCATAATATATATTATGTGCGAAAAGAATTACCTCAACACAACTCTATGACGTCACTTTTCTTACCTCTCCCTAGCCTGGCCTGGGACTATATAAAGGAGGGCTTGCATCTTATTTTGATACTACCGGGTGCGGCGAAAAAATCTTTACACTTTCAATCTAGAACTTTATCAAGATATATTTCAGTAACCAGTTGTAATAGGGTATGTTAATAAAATAAAAATAACTAATATGATGTCTTGGCTACTCTAATCATCGATGTAGCCCCCTTGGCAGTAATCATAGCTTCCCGGTGGGCACAGAAGCCCTTGCACCAATTGCCGATGTAGTCCTCAGACATAGTATCCCATTGATGGTTGACGGTGTCCTTGAGGTTGTTGATATTTGGATGACGGACGGTGCATGCCTTGGACTTAACATGCACCCAAAAAGTGAAGTCCAATGGTTTGTGTAATGTATTTGTGTCTCCTTCCCTCTGATTCTCTTTTATTGTATTTTCTTGTATGTATTTATATTTGTAAAGTATTGCTTTTACCTATTGATTAGTATAAATAGTTTTATATTGTATGTATATACCAGAGTAGGTTTTTTTAAAAATTAAGAATATAGATGTTCCTATAAATAAGCCTTGTCCTTATTCCTCCACGCCTTTCCTTCTCCTCATTTCTCTAAGTCGTCTTGGATCCTTTTAATTAAAATAAATGGAACCTCGTCTCCTTCGTCAAGACACAAAAGCTTGGAATCTGGGGAGTAGGGGGCCACATTTTCTTTGGCCAAAAAGGCATGTTGTCCTCCATACACTTTTGGGCCTTTTTAGATGTGTGTGCAAGCGCACCATCCTGCTGGAATACCAAGTTCATGTCCAGGAAGTTGGTATGTACCCAAGGTAGCAATGCAATCTCCGTTGGTTTCTTGCCAGCGTCCAAAAGTTCGCGGACCGAAATTCATTGGTAACGTGCAGATGACATTTTTCTCGGTTTCAAAGACACTTAGGAAGTTCTAGTTTTTTTGTTTATTTTAAGTATTTGACTGCAATAATTTTACCTCCTTCACAAAAACCTTGATTTATGTAGCAAAAAAGGAAGTCTAAAGATTTTTTCACAGCACCCGGTTTATCTTAGTAGGTATAGAAGAAAAAGAAGAAGAGGATTAATAGTATTATGTAAAGGACTCTTAGAGTCCTAGGCCTTTAGTATTAATTCATGTAGTTACATTTATCGTAGCATTCAGGGGATATCATAACTCATAGATCATTTATATTTATGAACATTTTCTACTATATTTATTTTAATTAAGAGAAGATATATAGTTATGTTAATATAAACTATATATTTTTAATAAATAAAGAAATGAATTTATACTAGAAACTTGAGAATATTAAATAAAAATCAAATAATACCTATGAATGTGAAAATAAAAACATCATAAAATTTGTAATCACTGATGTAGTTCTTCCAAATGCATATATCTATTTTCTAATTTTAATTTTACTATGGAAGAACCTCGAGCCAATATGTACGGGCACAAAGCCTCTTTTATCATTAAGTTTTTTTTTTTAATTAAAGATTGTGAACTTTTTGATTTCTGGGAAATCAATTACTCACGGTCTTGAATTTTTTGGTGAAGATTGAGATCTCCTCGAAACTTTTCAAGATAGTGTTAATAGGGGTGGCCTTAAAAGGGCTTCAGATTTATTATATTTAACTACGTTACATACTAGTCAACTTTACACTATGATATTTCAGCGACCAAAACTCGACAAATCCAAGACGATGCTTTACAATTAATTAGAAATGGTAGATGCCTATCCGGTTAAATTGTAAAAAACAACATCATTTTTCTAATTATATTGCTCAAGTTTGATTGAAATATTTTAATATATGTAGCAAAAATCTCATAAATGAGGCTATTAGTAATAAGTATCCTCCCGCTCAATTAAAAATGAGGTCTTATAGGAGTATTTCAATTTGACCACTCTTTATGATTGCAATTAATATCCTGAAATTTATATATACTATGAATTCTATAAAATGAATAGAAATAAGGTACAAGAATGAATAAAACTTAAAGATCTAAAACTATATTTGAAATTAAAAAAAAAAAATCATAAAATGATTAATCCAATGTTTTAACTATTAAATATTTTATTAATTGACAAAGATTTTTTTTTTCTCTCAAAGTTTTTCATATTTTAAACTATCCTTAAAAAGTAGACCACCTTCAGAAAATACTCTCTCAACGCTAACTGAGGACAGCAGTGTATAAATCAGAAGGTAAGATTTGTCACTGATTAGATCTAATGGAAATTCTACCAAATATGGAAATATTTTTGAATAAAAAAGTATTAAATTTATAGAATTTACATTACCACATGCAAGTATAATAATATTAAGTACTAATGGGTAGTGGTTCCTAAACAGTGTGTTTTGAGGCACGATTTGTGACAGCCATACATTACTTGCAATAACTTATAATAATCCAAATAATTGGTTTAATTAAAGTAGGGATGTAAAGAAATTTATATTTGTCTAAAAATTTTGGGAACCACTGTCTCAGGGGTGTACGGTAACATCGTATAAAACTTATTCGTATAAGGACAATTCGTATAAAACATTTCCATATGAGGACATTTCGTATAAAACATTTCCATATAAGGACATTTCGTATAAAACCATTTTGTATAAATTTATGAGAAAACTTTAATAGACTTTATAAATTGTCATTTTGTACCCCGAATTTTGGGGGTGTTTTCGGGTACCGTCGATACTTAAGTAACTACTAAGAACCTCTCACCCCCCGCCATTGTACCCCGAATGTTGGGGGTGTTTTCAGGTACTGCCGGGTACCAAAACAGGATGCAACTTACCGCCAAAACTTTAGTCAACAATTAAGAGCCCCTCACAACCTCTCAAGTGTACTCCGAATGTTTGGTGGTTTTTCGGGTAGCGCCAGGTTCCAAAGCGAAATGGAACTTACCGTGCATACTTGAAAAGATAATTAAGAGCCCCTCAGAACTCTTGAGTTCTTATTGGCTTAAAATTATAATCTACTATATGTCCTCCTATATGTTCGGGGTACAATTAGGGGCTAGTGAAGGGATCTTAGTAGTTTCTTCAATTATCAGTGGTGGGTTGCATCCCGTTTTGGGAACTGGCGGTACCCAAAAACACCCCTAACAATCGAGGTGCGATTTGGGGGTTATAAGGGACTCTTAGTTGTTTCTTCAAGTATAAATGGGGGATCGCATCCCGTTTGGGACTCAGCAGTACCCTAAACACCCCCAACATTCGGGGTACAATGGGGGGTTGTAAGGGGCTCTTAGTAGTTACTTAAATATTGCCAGTACTCGAAAACACCCCCAAAATTTGGGGTACACAATGACAACTTATAAAGTATATACTCTGTTTTCTCATAAATTTATACTATTAGTAATAGGTAACTTCGTATAAAACATATTACCGTCTCAGGGGACTCTTATTATGAGGTTTAGTGCACTATCATCCAGTTAAGCCTGAAAATTAGTTTGAGATTGAACATAGAGCTCTCAAGTTTTTGAACTTATGCTTGCGTGAGATTTTGAGATCATATGTCAATTTGCTACATAAAAATATAAGGAAATCATATTTCAGTTGGTTAAATTTATATACAAAAAAAGAAAGATTTATCCTCCAACGTAATCTCCACACACGAAGGAGCTGGCGGTGTCTCTGAGGCTACTGATGACAGTCTTCTTAGAGTGGGCAGTTACATGAGAGTCAAATTTGTCAAACGAAGACAGCAGAGAGTCACAAATATAGTATAGAAAAAAAGATTCTAACTTATCTTGAGACATAACTTCGACCGTCTTGTCTTGTAATTTTTACAATTATCTCAATTTTTTTGATATTATCTCATAAGTATAGTTGATAATATTGTAGAGAAAAACGCGTGCAAGGAGGAGGGGGAAAAAAGACATATGGTATCATTGTTTAAAATACTGATGTGATTATCATCTGCCTGCTTTATTATGATTTTTGAGGGTATAACGAATGTATTTATTAGCAAAATGTTTAATGAAGATATACTACGTATAATTGACTTCGACATTTTTTATCCGTTACAGTAGATTTGAAAACGTCACACTCCATGAAATTGTAATTCATTATGAACCTTATTCTCAGAATAATAGCTAATGAAACAACAAAGTAGAGTATTTGAAATATATTTGAAGCTCAGAGTTTAAAAAAGAAAGCTTTAATTAAATATAATCTACATACTAAAAAATAAACCATTAAACATTTAAGTTAAATATACATAATTAGACAATTAAAATCATATAACTATTAATAATAATAAATTATAAATACAGAATATTGAAATAATAGATTGATCCAGATAATTTTTTCTTGTTCTAACATCGGAATTCAGTTAAATATGTCATAACTTTAGGTTGCAATACACAAGCGAGACGTGGAGTTTAATCAAAAAGATAATCACCCCTCTTCTTCAGTTGCTATATACAATTGTGCACAGGATAGATATATCTCTACCGATGAGATCTAACTAATTATTAATAATAAAGTAAATGTCAAAATCATAAAATTAGACAATAAATATATTAATAAAAAAATGTTAGAAATAAATTCATCGTAAAGATTTAGAGCAAAAGCTAATTATGTAGTAATGTCCGGCGATATTACTCCCTATTAAGAGCATCAAAAAAGATTTCCCCCCGTTATTTAGGTATGCTTATATAACAACATACTATTATCATGAAGGATATACACAATTGTTAATTATAATGCAACACCCAATGTAACTACCCTCGTTGTTGTGACCATTTAAACAGTTGTTTTGTCTTTTATGAGTTTTCTGAACACCACTTCTTGGAGCCCATCAACCATAGCTAAGCCTTAAGTGATAAAAAAGTAATATTTATTGACTATGTAATATTGGAAAACCTAATTATCATACCCAAGTCTTAAAGCGAAGTAAGTTGTCTCAGACAAACTAGTTGCAAACCATCCAAAGCTACTACCCCCGTTGTTGTGACCATTTAAGCAGTTGTTTTTGCCCTTTACTGAGTTGTATATCATAATTCTTGATATGTTTAGCTAAAATAGAATCATATTTTATGGTTAGATTTAAAAAAAAATTGAATACTTTCTGTGAGATAGTATAAAATTCAGAGTTCCATTTCGATATTCGTAAATACTTTTTAATGATAACTTGATCGTCATTTGGTGTGGATGACTCAAAACATTTTCATATGTATTTCTATGAATGACATCAGTAACAACATCCTCCATTAATTTAATGATGGTTTCTCGGGAAGGGATATGTTTACCCTTGTATTTCTCCATAAATTTTTTGAACGTAGATGATTAGCAATGGATAAGGTTATATTACATGCAATAAGCATCGTTGTGAGATCAGAGTTAAAGTCTGACTTGATGTATTCATCGTGTGAAATTGATTTTATAGATGAATATCGATACCCTTATTATGAGATGAGGATAATGAGTGGCGTGTAATTCTAGACAGGGTACTAAAGGCACATTTATATCGACAAATCCGACAAACCATCTGTTTCTCATCCGGCAAGTATTTTCCAAATTCCTAGACCTCTATTTTCAGAAATCCAGACAGAAGGCGACGTTATTTTTAACATTTTATTCAGTTCTCTATCGACTATCCCCATCTAATATTATTATATTAATATTGAATAATAAAGGCGGGAATGATTACGTTTTTGATAGAAGAAGATGTATATTATTTAATCAATGATGCCATAAGTATTTCTTCTCTTCTCCTCGCACGCTTTTGTATTCTTACCAAAATTATCACCCTTACTCATAAGATGAAGAAACAGAAAATGTAATATAAGAGAGCGATAATTCGAGCGATTTTATCGCAATTCTAAAATGGTAAGCGCGCTTCCACTTGTTATTCAAAACAATGAGCGCGCTCCTGCTTTCTTTCAAGAATTTTGTGCGGCTCTCAATTGAGCGCCGCTCATTAATGCAAATAAATAAGTCATAATAATTAGTGAAGGTATACAAACTTTTTAGAACGGAAACTCATTTTGTATTGTATTAAAATCAGAATTGGTTTTACCTAAGGCAAATATATATTATGTATGAGCCTTTTTTTTTGTCATTCTTAAAATTTTAATTTAATTTAGAACCAAACAACATTCAGAGCATTCAGATCGACAGCTGATAACAAATTATACCAATATTATCGAAGATAAATATTTATTGAATATACCTATTTTATCGAAAATACCCTTTGAAAAAAGACTTTCTATCGAAATTTATATAATTTTCTGAAAAATATGTATTATGTGCGGGCCTTTATTTTAATCAAGCGCAGGTTCTAGTACAAATACTCCTCATAAACCCCTCCCTAAAATCAGCATTGAACAAAAATATCTTTATTCAACCGTAAGATCAGTAAAAAATAATAACTCAATTTATAAAGCCATTTATTTAAATTAAATCCAATAACAGAGTGATCAACTTATCTACTTAAATTATTCTTCGAGTATGTCATAGTCCAAGTTAAAGTCTGCCTTGAAGGAATCCCCATTCATTTGGCTCCATTCATTAAAACTCCCTGAATATATTCTTAGATTTTCAAAACCAAGGGGTTTCATTTTTTTGTCAGCAACTAATACTCGTCTTCCCGAGCGACACGTTAGTACAATGTTGCTAGAATCCAGGGGATTGGGCTTTGAAAATCCATAGCGCTCTTGAAAATCATTTTCATTAAGCTTGGTAAAAGCTAAAGGGATTTCATGAAGTGGAAGACAAACGCTTCCACGAATTTGTCCCACTTCATTCAGCTCTGTTCGATTTCTGACATCAATCAGAAGTATTTTTTTCGTTCAATAGAGCAGAAAGAGCATCGAAGTGAACGAATCGGGTTACCTTCAATTCCTTTCCTAATTCCCTCAAATCTCCCTCAAAATCATCTAATTTGGATGACTTCAATTCTAGAGCTTGAATCAGTTTGGTAGCATCTGCCTTTGTGGATCTCTTCCCTCGAATACATAGTATGAGATCCGTAGACTTGCCTTTCAAACTATAAGGGAATAATATTTCTTAGCACTTAGCTTACATTGAACCACAACTTACTCATGACTAGGAACAACATCATCCTTTATCTGACAGTTATCAAACCAATGACTTCCCTCAAGGTAGCCTTGAACCTCTCGTTCAAACTCTGAACGACAATCCAAAATAACTTGATCTATTCCAACTTGATTGACTGATGAGAGGAATTCATTTGCACCTAAAGTCTCACCTAATGCTGAGTCTAATTTTAAAGCAAATAAGACAATTGCACAGAGAAAATAGAGTTTTTGGATTGACTTACTCATGTCGCGTTTGGTTAGTAACTGAATGGTTGATACCAGGGCAATTCTTTGTTATGATAAATAAATAATAATATTGACCATTATTATACGACTATGGGCTACAACCTTAAAAAGAACCAGTTTTATTTGTTTGACTAACCATTGAGTGTATAACTACTAATATATATTCTCTACATCAACAACCGTTGCTAGTTGCTACTCACACCATTCTCAATTCATGCTGTTCACTTTATTCAACGGTGGTAGTCCGTTAGATATTCATATTGACTGTATATTAATTTATATTATGTTATGTACAAGTTGCAACTTGTATCAGTCAATTGTACATGTTACAATTTATACGTCTGATAATGCTTTACTATAAATTACAGTTATTAAATTAGATCCTTACATTAGTCAACAATCATAGATTGATACTTTCATTTCATTTTGATCAATTAAAATTACACATTTATACGTAATGTATTTACGAGTTATATAATTGTGAGCGTTTGAACTTAATAAATAATAATGTACCATAAACAGGACCGACATTAGACCAATGCCGTTGAAATGGGCCCGGACTTCCAATAGACCTCTGCTTGAATAAAAAAATAAATGAGTAATTTTTTTTCTAAAATAAGGTCATTTAAAAGTCATTCGATGATAATTTTAACTAATTTTTTTATTAAACAAGGCCAATGAAATTTTTTTCTTTTAAAAATAGTTTTACTTATCCTTCTAAAAAGTTCTTGAACCAAACCTTTTTTTTTTTCTTTTTTTTTTCAAATAACCTTCTCTTGAACGACCTTTTTTTTTAAAATAAATGGCATCTATAAATAACGTTTTTTTAAATAATTTTAATTAATTTAAAAAAGTCATAAATTATAGGATTTAATATATCGGACACACATGGAATATTCAATTATTGCATTATCCTCCTCAAAAGTACTGCAAATTATTCATTTTTGAGTAACAACTAGTACAAAATTGCAACTAAGATAACATATATTAATATATCTAGATACCATAGTCTCATAGAAATAGATCAATACGTTTTACCCCAAAATGATTGTGATTAAAAATGATAAAGATTAATTAATTAATTTTATACGGAACAGAAGTACTCTTTATTATTTGTTAAAATTCTTGAAACAAGTACAAAACATGGATGTTAGAATACTCTTCAGAAGTGGATTTGCTAGATATAATCATTTGGGGGGAATTGAACCAAAAATTATCAAAAGCGTAACCCAATTAGTTATATAAATTGGTTTGATATTTATATTTTATTAATTTTTAGGGGGGATATTCAGAAACTTAAGCCCTCAGCCCAAAAAAAAAAAAGGGTAAAGATCCCACTGCTCTTGAGCATACATTATGGTACCTCTTCAGAATATATTTTACTACTTCTAGGTGACTGATTTTCTTTTACAATTCTTGGGTTTTGAATTTTATTTTTTTATTTAAATTTCGAATTTGAAAGACAAGTTTCGCTTATTTTTTTGGAAAATTTGGCGTCCTTTTAAACTATTCATGGTAGGAAAGACCACAAACCCCTTGTATCTCGAAAAATTATCAACTTAAGTTGAGTACCTAGATAACAACACAACTTTACAAATTAGTTCAAATTTAATTTTTGAAAAATAACTATTTCTATCGACAATTGTGCTGTTATATAAAGGGAACCTTTAGATCGTTGTGCCTTTTTTTTAAATTTTTTTTTTAACAAAATGATTATTTTTGAGATATGTAAATTCAAAATTTATCCTACCCAAATTTAGCTAGTTATTGATATTAAAGTGAGTGTGTAGTTTAATTTTAGCTTCTTCGTTTTAGAAAATTAAATATAATTTAGCTTACTTAAAAAGCGCATATCTTTGGAATTAGCTAAATCAAATTTTCAAACATAATTAGAACTGTTTTTGTTCGAAATTAGCTAATTCCTAGATATATGTATTATATTGTTTGATTTATGGAAGTTCCTAATCCTTGTATAAGTTAGGGTAGAGTAAAGTGTAATCCTAAGAGGAAACAAAGTTCCTTTAAGTTTAAGACTTAAATCAACACTGATATAAAAATTATGGATATGATATATATATATATATATGTGTACAAAGTATTACAAAATTTATGCTTACTTTAGTAGCGTTGAGTTTCGGTCTGAAAATCCTAGACCGGCCTGACACCGTTATATTTTAAATAATTCGGTCTGGACCGTTTTCATAGTAAAATTCAGTCCCAAAAAAGGTCTCAATTAGATCCCACAGAAATAAATGGTTTAAAAAAAAGAGAAAAAATGATTTGCTTGACTTTTGGATTTAAACTACAGTCTTATGTGTCTAGAATAAATCACTTCAGACCAAACTGGGTAAACAATTTCGACTCAGACCATGTTACAGCACCAATAAATAGACATAATTAATTCAATAAGGAAAAAAATGTTGAATGTCGAAATTTATATTATATTTCGTCATTTATCTTAGCTTAGATATTCTAGGACTTGGAGTATTAGGACGTTTCCCCCACCTTTAGAAATTCGTTCTATAATTAATTGACTGTGATGATGGAAAATATATATTAGCTCTTATGAAACGATATTGAAATATGAATTCAAGATTAATTAGCACCCTTAAATCATATTATATGATCTTAAGATTAGTTACATATAACACTGGCCAAAACAAATTTTCTTGCATGGGGGTTTTAAAATGAATCTAACTCAATTTTGGCTGCTGATTCCAAATCTGTCATTAGTTTTTTCCTATCACATCAAATTTTTGAATAACGGGGTGATGAAAAAATACTACAACACATCCCACAATCCTTAATTTACGAGAGAAAAATAATTTTTTTTTTTTAACTATTTTTGTTTTTTTGTGATTTTATTTGCATATTGGCTGCTGATTTCAATGTGTCACTAGTTGTCAGTTTTTTAACTATTGGTTGATTAAAAGGTTTTATTTTATTTTTCAATACAAGACACAACAATCTAATTTTGTTTAAACATACAAAACTAAAAAAATACAAAACATGAAAGTGCTAACACATATTTGGCAAAATTCAATATTATTACAAACATAGAATGTTATATTAAACTAGTAGATGCAGGAACAGTGTATTTTTGTTTGTAGACAAATATATTACTTCATTTTTGGGGTAAACTTCCTTTTTTGATGACGCCCTTTTATGTAGAGTATCTGAATGATCCCTCATGAAACACCAGCAGTAATCCTCCATCATATGCGAGCCCCAACGACCTTAATATCTGTCTTCAATGACTTTAATGGCTTGGTGGAACCTCTCACCTTATTCGGCGCTAAAATCTCCAAGGTTGTCTGGAAACGTATCCAAGTGACCGTGGAAGTAGTGCAGCTTGATGCTCATTCTGCACCCGAGCTCTCGTAGACTAAGGAAAAGTTCATCCAAAATCTCTTGGTAATTGTTGTTTTTCTTGTTCCCAAGAAAACCCAGCACCACATTAGTAAATGCAGTCCACTCTCGAGATTCGACAGCGGTCATCCTCTCAATGAAACGGATACCCCTGAGTAATGTTCTGATCTGGGGCCGGTCGAATATCTCTGCCTTTTTCTTATCATCACTAAGACTCGGAAAGGTTGAACATATGTATGTATTGAAAACAATCACCATTGTGATCAAGAGCTTTTACAAACTGCTTCATAATACTGAGTTTGATATGCAATGGTGGAAGGATGATGTTTTTTTCCATCAACTAGTGGTCCATTAATGACATTCTTCTCTCCAGGTACCAACGTATGCCTTTATGGTCATTCCATTATAACCCAGTGATCCTTGTCAGCTTTACTGCCCCAGAAACAAAGGAAACAAGGGTATTTTGTGTAACCTCCTTGTTGACCCAAAAGGAAGTTCGCCATTTTTAAATCCACACAGATTAACCACTGGTGATCGAGGTATTTCAATCGTTCAAGTACTATTTTGATGCTTCCATACTCCTCCTTCATGGAGACTGAGTGTCCAATGGAAAATGTTTAATGGAAAAATCCTGTATTGCCATTGGATAGTGCAAATGCGCTTCACATCAAGGACTTCTGACATCGCTAATCATGCTCAAGAATACATAAACTCCTCCAGATCTTATACGGAATAATTGTATACTACTACATATATGAACTATCGAGTTCCATAAAACGACAGAATAATCGACTGAAATATCCAGTAAGGAACATGAATAGCTCTCATCCTCCATCCACCGCTCCTTAATTGAATTTCTTGATTCCTTTTCTCCTTAAGTCAACTTTGCTTCGTCATCCATAAGTGTCCTTGATGCATATATTTATAATGCAGAAATGTACTGTCTATATGGATAATTATATAACCTGGACACTTTAAGGATTACCTCTGATAAGTGATTTCTTTATTACTTGTGAGTCCCTTTTGGGATTGGAAAACAAGTGGAAGATTATTCTAGACTTTAAAGATGTGTTTCTTTTCATGATAGTTTTGTCTACAAAGCGTTTTCTATTCTGCTATTGCTTATAAATAATTATTGGGAATTATCAAGTGATTATTTGTTAAAAAAATAGAAGTGACTTCTTAACTTTTGTAGATTTTATTGGATTATTTGAATGTCTGCAATTTCCAAAATTATTGACTCAAGAATCCTCTTCTAAGTGGCTAAATTGCTTGTTAGCATATTGAAATATTACTCTCACGAAAATTTGGGATCTTTACAAAAATAAATAAATACTATATGTGTGCCATACGAGCTAATAATAAGTTGCTTGATTGAAGACAATAGTTGAAATTTATCAAAGTATAATTGGATTTTTTGAGTATTAATTGAACAAATAAAAATAATTAGAACATCAATGAAATGTTTCTAAATTTAAATTACCTATATATGAGTTCTCCATTATTTTATCTTATTGATTCATTTGGTTTTATTTTGGACATGCAAATGCTATTTTGTTATTGAAATTCTTGTGTGGCGAGTAAAAATTTCATAATCCTTCCTACTATTAGTTGAAGAACTATTATACGTGTTCGTTCTTCAAAAAATGATAAAGTGTAGTTTATGTAAATTAGCACCGTTTCACATTGTGGAGATAATCCTGACAAAGATCTTATTATTCCGTCTGGATAAATGTGCCGTTTATTATTTCTATAAAAAAAATATTTCGCAATTACAGACGCTCATTTTCGAACAGATATAAATAAAAACATGTTAATTGAAGTTCTTCCAAATATTGACATGAATTTAATGAATTAAGGTTATCAGCTCAAACTTTAGATACATCAGATGGAATAGATAATTCTTATCTCACCATGATACATTTAATTTCAGAAAAATATCTATCTTTCCGACCCTCTTGAACAAAATATACAGTCGTATAGTTATAAAAGATTGCAGTTCATTGCATGGATAACGAATATTTCAGAACGTGTAATTAATATGTAGTTTTTATGATATTTTATTTAAATAAAATTAATAATCATGTTAATAAAGATAATAATTAATTAAAATATATGATTAATAAATATTTCATTATATATTGTTTTGTTGATAGTTTCAGTTCCATTTTAGTTAATTTATAAAACATGTCTATTGATCTCACTTTCCTAACTCAAGTTTGTGTTATTCATAATCATAAATACTTGAGTATCAGTTAAAATACACCTAGAGTGTCCATAAAGTCTAACATTATTCATTATGTAGTGCCATTACCCTTGCCATTGGTATGGAACTGAATTCGGGTACGTTTTTCTAAAATTGATCCGAGGAATGTAAATACAGTTATTAGTAAATGTAAATATTTTAAAGCTATACATTTTTATTAATCTCCCGCCAAAAATATGAAAATTTAATTTAGAAGGAATTCAAAAATAAAATAAAAATTTAAAAACAACTGAATATGATTTTAATCAGGAACATATAAAAGGATGACAGTACAGTTTTTCCATATATATGAACCCAGTCCTAAAATACACTATTATCAAGGGTTATCTTATATCTATAGCTGTTTTTCTTTCTTAATCTTTCATTATTATTTAAAATGTTTGATGGAGTGTTTTGAGAAGTTTACGGATAAACTAACTTTTGAGGATCAAGGAAGATATCGAATCCATTATGTTGCATCGATTTCTATATCCGGTATTAGGTATTTCTTCGAGAAGGGATAGAACATAACTTTTTATAAGTTGTAATAGTTTTTTTTTGGGAGGGGGGGTGAGAGGGCAAACGATTTTCTCAAGAGGGGTGAAAAAGTCTCCTAGATAAAGACCAGGAACTGTCATTTTGATAAAGTTATTGCCATCACTTCGGATAATGCAACCAATTTTAAACTTGCGATTAAATTAATTGGTAAATTGTACATTCCCTGCATTGTCCATTTAATTTATTTGGTGGTAAGTCAGGGTTTAAACAAAGTAGTTTCAATTAAGCATACAATGGAGAAACTAAAGAAAATAATAATTGCCATTAAAAATGCCCTTCAAAATCTATTAAACTAGAAAAAAATTGGAAGAAGAAAAATTGGATAACTATAAATTAGTTTTGTGGACAGAAACACAATGGAACTCTGTATTTTCATGGCACAACGTGCATTAAAATTGAAAAGTTCAATTGATATGACTTGTTTTAAAGTGAAGATAGAGTTTAGTGAATAGCAAATGCTGAAGGAATCACAATAACTATTAAGACCATTTTATAGCAGCAAAAACAATACGTGGAACAAAATACTATACTTCTAGCTTGAATATGCCAACTTACAAAATGATTACTGCCTCTTTGAATAAAATTGTACATAAGTTTCCTTCTCTAGGTAAAGAAAGTTCTATGTTATACGATGAGTTAATGACAAATTTAAGTGACTAGTAACATAGTTATAAATAGCTATATTTCCAATATTTTAATTTAAGGACGATTCTCCATATTTGAGGGGGAAAAAATATTTTTTTTTGCATATATCAACATAATTGAATCCAAGATTAAAGAAACATGGGTTTAATTCATCAGAATTAATTTCAGATACTATTTCAAAAATTGAAGAGGAAGGGAAAAGTGTTGAAAATCTAACACAGAAGAGGATTATGATGAGGAAGAAAAGGATTTGTGTCTCTGGAGCGCAATCTCCAACGAAAAAAGAAAAATAAATATATATTTATCCTCTGACAATGACAAAAAAAGAAGTACTCATCCATTCTCGGATCGTCTGTTCCTTCTGAAAGATTATTTTCTTCTGCAAAGCGAATCACCACTCAATCTAATTCTAGATTGAGAGGTGATTTGGCCGAAGTTTTAATAGTATTAAATGGAAACTTACAAGATGTAAGCCTATAAAATTTAAATTGCCAAAATATATATTTTTAAAGATATTAATCATAGTTTTATTTATTGTGGAGTAACTTTGAAATGATAATTATTATTTTATTTAAGTACGGGGTAGGGAAATTTTAGAGTTTTTTAAACATAATTTTGCAAATGAATCATTTTTTATGCTTGATAGAGCTGTGGTATAAAGTAATAAAAAGTTATTGAGTTATTTATACTTGTGTTTATCAAAATAATCTAGTAAAATAATAAATCAATTCAAATTATTTAATTATATTTTAAAAATCGCTATTATTTTTGTATACAGGTATATATATTTTTTTTTTGAGTAAGACAAATATTATTCCCTTTTAATGTATAATGGTCCTTTGAATATACTTTTTTTTTTAAATCTAAAGTAGGAAATAAATCGCATCGCAATAAGACTTTTTAAAATTCTCCTTAAGAAAATCATCCGTAACTACGTGTGAAGGAGTAATTATTAATAAATGAATGGATAATATTCAAATTCTCTTGAAAGATCATGATTCAAAACGATGTAGGCTCTTCTATATATTTCCTGATACAGGCATTGGTTACTAAAAACATAGATTCAGAGGGTTGAACGTTTTGCAAAATTACTATAAGAATGAGAGCTATTCGTAACTCGTTCACGAACTATTTCCAAAAATAAACAGGAAAATGGATACAAGTAGGCGAATAGGTGGATTCCACTTGGCAAACGAATGTTTCTCATGCATACTTGAAATAGATTCCCAAATAAAAAGTCGTTCATTCGAATAATTAATTAAACCACTATCCATAATCTGATGAAATCAAATAGTTTTCTTAGCCACGTAAAAATAAAAAAAATTCCCTTTTATTTATGTTGTTAGTTGTAATTGTTGATTTCTTGTCTCTCTTGTATTCCTTCAGACTCAAGGACCGGTCCTTAAAAAGACTAGACCAACGGTCTTAAGGATCGGTCCTAATATTGGACTGGACTGAATAAATAAGGACCGACACAACACTACCCCTGAGTAATCATCCAAAAATAGCCGAGAATCGATTAAACAAATTTATTCAAATCAAAACTAGGTTACTTTGACAACTATTTTGTAGCCACAAGTTTGCATACCTATGACACTTGTGGCTACAAATAACCATACCTTAAGAGTTCTATTTCTAAGATACTAGTGTCTGTGAAAAAATAGAATTCTGTGATGATTTCATTTTGAGTTACAAGGCTCAGAGCTTCATGCACTTGTAAAAAAGTCAAATTTTCTAGAATTTAATGTTTCTATACCTTTTTGGGATCTATAAAACAGAACTTGAGTAGATGGTTTTGCATCAAAGTCAACCATTTGTATTTATTAGTTATTACTTTAAAAAACAACAACTTAATATCACTTTTATAATGTCGCAAATATTACATTTATGAACAATGAAGTCAAAATAATTTTCAGTCTACAGTGAACGGGGGTGACGATTTAATTCTGCTTCTTGTCTTTCTAGTAGTCCTTGCCCAGATACATGTATTTATCGATATAAACAAGCATCTACAAATTTTACAAGAGTATATACTTGCATAAAAAACAACAAAAATATCACAACTTAATGTTGTATGCAATTTCTTTTAAAAAATCTAATTTAGTTCTATAATTATCATAATCTGCAACAATATAATATATTTGTTTATTAATTCCTCTTTGTGTTGGAGCTTCCTTACCCGCCATCATTCGTGTAATAACATCATCATTTAAAGATTGTTCTCGATGAAGGATGTCAATGAATTCCCACAAGTTGGGGTGTTGGCTGCCAATATTGACCTGAAAATGACGATACCATCCTTCAACGGAATTATCGTTTCGAGACAAACCATCAATAATTCTATCCCTCACATTCCATATGGTATGAAGAAAGGATGGTTCTTGTCGGCGTTCTTGGAGCTGAAGGCGACCAATATATGTGTCTTCAAAATAATCAATTATAGGTTGTCCAATATCAGGCATAGTTTCAGAGAGAGCCTCAAACACTTCAATAGTTTGATCTACAGGTACAAATGCGATAGCAGAAAGCATTCTAATATTAATATTAAAATCTGGATTGTTTTGGTAACTATCTTGAAGTCCATTTTCTTGTATTTTACGATAAATGGATTGACTCAAATGATAGAAGCACCCTTTAATTTGAACATCAGGGAATACACTTTGTAAGGCATTCATGGAGGCCATTTCAAAGTCAGTTGTCACAAGTTGTGGAGATAGACATGGGTTGATGGCACTTATTTCTTGGAATAATCGAGTATAAGTAGCTTGTGTCTTGTTTGGTAAAAGTGCATAAACACACGGAATGGCGTAGTTATTAAGATAAGCGTGGATCGTAAAAAGCTGATAAAAAATGGTAGGAATCATCTGAAATGTGCTGTCACAAAACCAATTAATGGATTTCTCCAAAATTTGAAGGTTACGATATGTGGCAAAAATTAAAAATCTCTCTTCGTCACCGTACCCACTATCATATATAAGGAATTTATCTCCTGTTGGAGTGGACTTCATGATCTCAGGAAATACAATTTCCTTCCTGGACTGTGGTAATGGAGGTGTAGTGTTTCTTAATTGTTGTCGATGTCGACGAATACATCGACGAATGCTTGGAAGGGCAGGTAAATTAACAGTAACATCTTCCGAGATGCCAAACAATTCTTGTGAGAGTATCTGTTGGGCACTTTCTCCTGTATCTTCCGTTCGACGTTTAATAGAATTGCGCACTTTCAAAGCGTTAGCCTTTCCAATGTCTGGTGCATGTGTATGTTCATTAATCCTCCGAACTATGTGATTATTACCACTGATATGGATCTTTGCTTTGCACTCTCTAAAATTCCTTCTCATCTGACACTCATACGAAATGATTTCGTTTGCAAGATTTTTTTGCTTTACATAAATAAAGCCCTCAAATATCAACTTTTGCCCACCACGGGAGGAGTTGATGAGTTCCATGATAAAAAACCACAAAAATAATCACTTAATTCACTACTCAACTATACTACTAATCACATCAGTCATCACAGCATTCAGTATTCTAAATTAATTATTATTGTTAAAGTAAATACAAGGGAATTCTGAATCAGGTAGTTATTTATTTTATTACTTAGTTATTAGGTTTAATTTCAAATTTGAACACTCAACTGATAATATTAGCAGGCTAATATTATTAAATAATAATAGATCACACGACTCACTCTTTGGCCAATTAATTCTGACTATAAATATCTGGAGTGATACCAAATCTACTCTGCAACCTCATCGTCGGGTTTAATAAAATATTATGGAAAATATTAAGTGGCAGGTTCTTAGTCAACATGTACCATTTATTTTCTTCTTCAATATGTCATTTTCTCTTCTTTATTTATAAGTCACGTGTTATAATGTGCATTTCCAACCAAATAATAAAACAGATGGATACTAAATAAATGAAATAAAAGCATTTCTCACTTAAAATAAATAGATTGTTTCGACCTATATTTTACATATAATCTTAAATGAATATTTCTGAATGCTATCATTACAAAAATTAGCTCAACAATGTGTTTTAGTAGGTTATTTTATATGATGGATCTAGGGATCGATTTTTCAAGTAGTATATACACGATGTTATAACTTATAATAAATATCTGAGAAGGAATTTTTCGGTAACTCTGTAAATACGGTGAAATCTTCACATGAATATCAAGATGAAATACTTAAATATATTAATTATGTCTAATTTTTAATATGTGTATTATTTCAAGATTGAAAATCATATCGAAGTAATCATAACGGCATATTTTCGTAAATGAAAGTTTCAAAATACTGATAGAACCTTTATAAAGAGATATCAAGATACATTAAAGCTTTAGATTGCAAGTCAAGATGGCAGACAAATTGGACACCCGTGAATCTTGACAGGTTTATCAACATTGAATGAGATGGAATCAATCGGATTGGATATCATCTTAACTAAATCTTAATAAAATATAGAAACGCAACACACTCTAGGTTTGTTCGAAAATCCGGTCGGAGGGGATGACTCGTTTTTGGTAATGTACATCAGTATACTTCCAATCTCTTTATAAGTCAATAACTTTGAACACATAACATATTCAATAAAATCCGTAGGCTGCAAAAGAGAAGCGAATAGAGTAAACTGGAGGGCCAAGGATTGTTTTCATGTCTTCGCCCTTAGTATTTTTCTGAGCTGATGCCCAACGAATAGCAACTTTAAATATACCAATCTCACCTAAATCAGCATTATCAAGAGATAAAGTGCATTTTATTATTTTATTGTTACTAATATCAAGGAATGAATCAGAATGAAGTGTCTGACATGCATTTAAACCAATGCAAATCTTAATCCAAGGTAATCATTCTGAGACATTGTTTATTTTTGCTTCATAAAATAGTGAACAAAGAGTCTCAACTTGGTTATTCTTCTTAATAAATGCAATACGCTTACATTTTAGCACCAATAAATCATATTTTTCAGCACAATAAAGAAGGGGAAACACATTTGAAATGTTCAAATTGAGTTCATCCGTATATATCTATTTTAGCATGTCTTTAAATGTAGATGGAGTAACATCGGGAAGATATATCTTCGTTTCCTCCTTGCTTGACTCTTTAAAGCCTCCGTTGAACATCCTTCCAAAGACAGGACTTGCAGAAACTAATATAAGCTTATGAACAGAAAGGGTCACGGAAGAAGATACTTCTATATTTTCTCCAACTATAAATGAAACGTCAGAGAGTGTTTCTGAATCAAGCAGAGCTCTCATTCTCACCGATAAAGTTGTTAGTGCATCGTAGTCCATATTTGACTTATTTAAGGTAGACCGGAACATTTTATTAGGGAAAGTCAAACTTTGTTACCTCAATAATTAAAATCTTTGAAGGTACTAATTAAATGATAAACTTCTTAAATACGGTGAAATAAAGTCATGAATATCAGAATGAAATACTTAATTAGTTTGATTATGTCTTGCGAGTAATGAATAAACGAGATAATCCAGGTAGTACTTTATTACTGGAGTATGAATTATGATTTATATTTTACACGTTCTAATAATATTCAAGAAGTTGTGTTACTATTTTTTAGTAAGACTAAGTTTATTGTCTATTTTATTTGTGTGGCAGTAATTCTTAATTTATTGTTAGTTAATAAAATTTTAGCCCAAAAATTTAAAATAAATAGAATATTACTTTAAACGAGAATCATTTTGACTCATAAATGTTAAGAAAAACTCTATTATTAACATTCTATGGATGAATATAATAGGTCATATTCACTATGACCATTGATTAATATAAATCTGCAGTGTCGAAAAACAAGTATTTGACCTCTTGTCTATTTTGTAAGTTTGCCCAGTTATAAAGATTATCGATGAGATTGAGGTCCGGAGACTGAGAAGGCCACTCCATGACCTTAATGTGCTTCTTCTTATTTAGTAACTCCTTTGTTGCCATGGTCGTAAGTTTTGGGTTATTATAGTTTTAGAAGATCCATTTTCAGTTCCCTGCCCTGAGATAAGGAGGTTGTCACCCAAGATTTCCCCGAGGAAGGTTCATCCTCCCTTCGATGTGGTGAAGTTGTCATCTCCCCTTCGCAGATAAACACTCTTGGAACATAATTCCCATGTTTGAAGATGGGTATTTTTCTTTCTCCAAATACTTTTGTTTTGATTATATAATCAATGTTAAAATAAACCAACCATTAAAATTATAAACCGTTCTTCTCTTTGTCAGTGGGCAAACTTACAACATCGACAAACCATCAAATACTTATTTTCTCCTTGTTGTTTTTCAATTATTATCACAATTTATGATTGCTTATTAAATATAATACTTAACAGAGACGGATTAACGTCAATAACATTTTAATCAACTTGCAAAGGGCATCGGATCACGTTTGAGCTGCGTCCAGATTATGATTATCCATCAATGACGATGTCAATTAACATAACTATTAATTGATATTATGTTATGTTATGTGAATATTTATAATAGTTATATGATTAATGAAATTGCATGACCTTAACCTTAACTAAGAAACACTTTATGATTAAATGCTACAAATAAACACTGAGCTTTTTAAATAGTAGTGATTAACTCAAGGTTAATAGAAATACAAGGTTAGACCATCATGTAATCGGGCTTGCTAGAATTTCCAATCTGATGCATTATAAGTATAGTTGATAATATTGTAGAGAAAAACGCGTGCGAGGAGGAGGGGAAAAAAAAAACATATGGTATCATTGTTTAAAATACTGATGTGATTATCATCTGCCTGCTTTATTATGATTTTTGAGGGTATAACGAATGTATTTATTAGCAAAATGTTTAATGAAGATATACTAC
Organism: Lepeophtheirus salmonis; assembly: GCF_016086655.4. Classification (NCBI taxonomy): domain Eukaryota; kingdom Metazoa; phylum Arthropoda; class Copepoda; order Siphonostomatoida; family Caligidae; genus Lepeophtheirus; species Lepeophtheirus salmonis. The sequence goes on from NC_052131.2 coordinate 33,148,509, forward strand.
GTATAATTGACTTCGACGTTTTTATCCGTTACAGTAGATTTGAAAACGTCACACTCCATGAAATTGTAATTCATTATGAACCTTATTCTCAGAATAATAGCTAATGAAACAACAAAGTAGAGTATTTGAAATATATTTGAAGCTCAGAGTTTAAAAAAGAAAGCTTTAATTAAATATAATCTACATACTAAAAAATAAACCATTAAACATTTAAGTTAAATATACAAAATTAAACAATTCAAATCATATAACTATTAATAATAATAAATTATAAATACAGAATATTGAAATAATAGATTGATCCAAATAATATTTTCTTGTTCTGACATCGGAATTCAGTTAAATATGTCATAACTTTAGGTTGCAATACACAAGCGAGACGTGGAGTTTAATCAAAAAGATAGTCACCCCTCTTCTTCATGTGGAAGTTGCTATATACAATTGTGCACAGGATAGATATATCTCTAGCGATGAGATCTAACTAATTATTAATAATACAGTAAATGTCAAAATCATAAAATTAGACAATAAATATACTAATAAAAAATTTTTATAAATAAATTCATCGTAAAGATTTAGAGCAAAAGCTAATTATGTAGTAATGTCCGGCGATATTACTCCCTATTAAGAGCATCAAAAAAGATTTTCCCCGTTATTTAGGTATGCTTTTATAACAACATACTATTATCATGAAGGATATACACAATTGTTAATTATAATGCAACACCCAATGTAACTACCCTCGTTGTTGTGACCATTTAAACAGTTATTTTTGCCTTTTATGAGTTTTCTGAACACCATTTCTTGGAGCCCATCAACCATAGCTAAGCCTTAAGGGATAAAAAAGTAATATTTAATGACTATGTAATATTGGAAAACCTAATTATCATACCCAAGTCTTAAAACGAAGTAAGTAGTCTCAGACAAACTTGTTGCAAACCATCCAAAGCTACTACCCCCGTTGTTGTGACCATTTAAGCAGTTGTTTTTGCCCTTTACTGAGTTGTGTATCATAATTCTTGATATGTTTAGCTAAAATAGAATCATATTTTATGGTTAGATTTAAAAAAAAAATTGAATACTTACTGTGAGATAGTACAAAATTCAGAGTTCCATTTCGATATTCGTAAATACTTTTTACTGATAACTTGATCGTCATTTGGTGTGGATGACTCAAAACATTTTATATGTATTTCTATAAATGACATCAGTAACAACATCCTCCATTAATTTAATGACGGTTCCTCGGGAAGGGATATGTTTACCCTTGTATTTCTCCATAAATTTTTTGAACGTAGATGATTAGCAATGGATAAGGTTATATTACATACAATAAGCATCCTTGTGAAATCAGAGTTGAAGTCTGACTTGATGTATTCATCGTTAAATTGATTTCATAGATGAATATCCATACTCTAGTTATGAGATGAGGATAATGAGTGGCGTGTAATTCTAGACAGGGGACTAAAGGCACATTTATATCGACAAATCCGACAAACCATTTGTTTCTCATCCGGTAAGTATTTTCCAAATTCCTAGGCCTCCATTTTCAGAAATCCAGACAGAAGGCGACGTTATTTTAGGCATTTTATTCAGTTCTCTATCGACTATCCCCATCTAATATTATTATATTAATATTGAATAATAAAGGCGGGAATGATAACGTTCATGATTGATAGAAGAAGATATATATTATTTAATCAATGATGCCATAAGTAATTCTTCTTTTCTCCTCGCACGCTTTTGTATTCTTACCAAAATTATCACCCTTAATTATAAGTTATAACCACTGCTGGGCAAGACAGGCAAATTTTGACAAAAACGGAACCACTCATACTCTAAGAATCTATTGCTAGAATTTTCAATTTAATGTATCGTACCGACTATTGAGCAGGAAAAACATATTTTGACCGAACACGCAACCACTCATCTTCTATGTCGTCAATATTAAAAGTGTGGGGAAATTCGAACATCAGTCGTACACATATTACTATAGGTAGTATTGTAGATATCAGCGATGCTTGTCAAAAGAAGAGTTGCACTTCTTGGAGAGCTCCTGGTTGAGTATGTAACAGTTTGGGTTGTGGGGTTGGTCAGGTCTGAGAAATACTTACCCGAAATAATGACACGAGTCCCCAAGATATGGATGGTGAGGTGTGGTTGTGACGAGAAGGAGTTGGATGAATTGGTGGAGAGAAGCCATGCGATGCACCATTGTGGCATAGATACCACACTCCATTTTGCGAACAATCACTGGACAAAGTACCGAAAATGTTGGTTGAGTAAGATAATTCTACAATTTTAATTTTATCGACCCAACATCAAAAATGTGTCATGGAGGCTCATTGTCAGTGGAATTAGACTGGTATAGATCGGCTAATGACATCACCCGTGTTGGGAAGGAAAAGTTCCTTACTGTAGTAGACAGTGGTCCTTATAGTTTTGCAGTATGGAAAGCTCTTAACAGTGAGATGAAAGATGAAATGTGTCAGAAGATTGGAGAAATATTCAGTCAAATGGACCCCCAAGAGAAATCCTTTGTGAAGTACTTTTCTCTGAAGTGGAGGAGCTAGTTCAAAAGAAAAAAACATATCTGAGATGAGTGGAAGATTGTAAAGTTCAAGATGCAAACAGGACTGAGCTAATAGATTCAAATCAAGCATCCACTGTTAATTCAGAGAGCTATTCAGTTTCAACTTCACCGGCTACACATCCCTCTTGTGATACTAATGAAAGTATATAAGATTCTACACTAATGATAAGCCTAATAAACCTTTTCTGAGCGAAAAAAGTTATCGCACTCAGTCGTACCAGGTCACAATCACTTAACAAACGCAATAAAAATATTTTTCACTCTGATTGGAAAACGTCGTACGAGATGGAGAAGTCCAAAAATGTCTCTGACTAATAAACACCAGCACAAAATAATCGACTTTTTTCCTCCAAATATCTCTAATGATCTGAAGGCCAATATTAGACTATCTACTTTTTTGTCGTTGAATATAAGGGGAGGTGGAGATAGATGAGTTAGACATTGTCTAATGAAACATTTATTGAACTTAAAATCCGACATCCTATGTCTGTAAGATGTTGGGACTCAGGTGTTCTCGTCCTGCTAGGGAAATTGTCCTCTGTGTCCGCAATCTTTATTTGAATTTTTTTTTCTGGTTCAGGAAAGAGAGGAGTGCTAACTTTCGCTTCTAAAAGAGTTCCAAAGCCAATATTTGCAAAAGAATATACTATCGACAGTCATTGGCATAAAATTAATGTTACGTATATGGCTGTACTTTTTCAGTAATAAAAGCGTTTAGGCCAAGTTGCAAGTCGTATACTCTTTTTCAGTATATTATTGATTCCCAATCTACTGAAAATTTTCCAATGCTTTTAATTGGAGATTTTAATGTAGATCTGGATAAGCTAGTGAGCTCCTATCTAAATGCAACAATATTGTGGGAACTTATGAAAAAGTTTAATATAGTGGATTTGACAAAAAAGTTCTGTCCAGAGGATAATATTTCCTGGAGTTGTGGAGATAGACCTTCGAGAATTGATTTAGCCAGCCTTAATATCGTCTATTTTTGTTAAGAAGGTTAAAAATGCTTCATATAGACCAAATCCGTCGACCGATCATAAAGTTATTGAAATAGCTCTTCATTGTATTCCTCATCATCATCAATTTAAAGTTCCAAAATGGATATTAGGGGAATGTAATTTAAAAAAAAAAAAAAAAAAAAAAAAAATCCAATCTTTTAAAATGCCTTAGTTTATTGCCTTATAGGTGTAAAAAATAATTTATTGTCTGATACTATTGTTAAAGCTACGAAAAAATTTATTAAATCTCACAAAAAGAAAGCAAATAGGTCCAAAAGTCTTGAAAAAGTTTTAAATGGCTCCTCTGTTTTTTTAAATTTTTTAATTACAATACAAATTTGGTGAATTCATACAGAATCTTTGACATGGCTGAAACTGAAATGAGAAGAAAAATAGATCGCGAAACTGATCCCATTCTTAGAACCAAATATTTAACAATACAAAAAAAATGTTGTGAACAATAGAAGAATGGATAAGCCCTCTGAAGTATTGAAATATTTCCATAAAAGGTTCTCAGAGATTTTAGGAGGAGAGAGACCCAATTTCCAGAAGAAAAGGAGACCCTCAAAGGTTGAAGTATTTACAATGGCTAATATCGTAAATTATATAAAGAATAATTTCAAGGATTCCAATGCATCTGGTCCGGATGATCTTTGTTGAAGAATTTTCTCTCTTGCTCCTGAAGAAATTGTGCCATACCTTTTATAAGTAGGAAAATCCATGGAGAATAAGGAAAAATGCCACCTTCTCTTACAAAAGGAAAGATAGCTCTTATACCTAAAAAAGGGCGATGGTACTGATTTCAATGACTGGAGGGCCATCACAATTTTAAATGAAGCTTACAGAATATTGTCTGGTGTTTTAGCTAAGCAAATTGAACCCACTTGAAACCAAAGTATTAAAGAGGAACAAAAAGGTTTCCTGAGAAATAGAAAAATTACGATTATTTCACTAAATATAGCTACAGCAATAGAATATCTTAATAGGAGCGGCAAGTTAGGTGCATTGATTGTAATTGATTTTTGCAAAGCATTTGACTCTGTACGTCACTGCCACATTATGAGATCTGTTAAAAGGTTACTCCGCAAACGTTTTTTTAATCCTATCAGAGCTTTACCCCCTAACAGTTCTTCAATAATTTCAAACTTAATAAAGGCAAATATATTATTTGGACCTTATAAGAAAATAAAAATACTTCTCTTGGTCACAAAGCCATGGAGTTTGCTTTATTAAATATCCAATCATTGATTGCTAAAAAATAACTATTGACTCTCCATTACATGTGGAAGAATTAAGAGCTATATTGATATGTGCAGCTGCTCGATATTTAGTACTTTCTTTCAAAATCCCTCTGTCATCATCTTCATCGGGGACATGGGCCAGAAATATCCTCAAATTTGTTCCTTCGATGTCCGTGCAATATTTTAATATCATCAAGTCAATGATAAGAAGACATCGTCGTTTTTTATTAACTTTATCTGATATTTATACTTTTAAAAAATAAATATTATATAAGGTTATTTTACTTCAGGCCATTAAATATGAACTATAATGTTCATGTATGTACGTAATTGTCCTGTAGCTTTTTATCTCTATGCGTAGTTATTATTTGCACTGTTTGTATTGCAGAATATAAATAAATTATTTTAACCAAAAAAAAAAAAAAAAAAATCGTTTGTGATAATGGCAGGACATTTAGATCAAAAAAGCTTACATCAACCATCGATAGAGAGAACGCAAAACTTATGTTCAGATGTGCCTATAGACCGTCAGGATATGGAATAGTCGACATAAACCAGAGAAAAATCAAAGTATCCACTGCTCGTAGAAAAAACTCTATTACTCAATGTGTTTAGTGGTATGAAATTTGTCCCAAAAGTGAAAGTAGGGTGATTTCGTAAAGAAGGATATTTAAGAATCTGTTGAGAAACCCCTTCATGGAATTAACTGGGGAAAAAGAGGACAAAGCGTCAGGTGATTATAATTTTTGTTTTGGTGATAAAGTGTGGTAAAACCACATAAAGCGAGATTGTCACAGCAGGCAATACGAAGTTTAGCGTCGACATTGACGGAGTCCCTCTTCATGTAAAGGAAATAGGGGGAAGGGAGAATGAACGAATGGATCAAAGCAAAGAAATAATTAAGAACCAACCGACTATAAGATCTAAGAGAAAAAGAAAGAAGCCCAGAAGACATGACGGGTTTGTTTGTGATGAGGACATCACGTGGGAATTTTATTATAATGTACTTGTTGTTTATTGTTATTTTAGATCAGTGTAAATAAAGTTCGTGAGGAAGTAAAACGTGTCTCTTGTTTCAATTCATGGTTAAAACAAGGAAGGAAAGACCAACACCTTAACAGCAGAAAGTGTAATGTCAATCTTATAATAGATGAGGTATACTCCGCAGAAAGAGTCGAAGTTGTTAGAGATAAGTTCTTTGGCTGCGAGAACAACCAGACAACTAAAATGGTCCTTACATTTATGATCAAATATGTTGGAGGTAAATACATGGAAGTGGTAGCACTTATACCGGTTGCCTAATTAAAAGCTGAATTCTTCTCCAGCAAATATGCTTTAATTATGAAAACCGTCTATAAAGTCGAAGTTATCGTTGTGGTCGTATTAGTTGATAAACACCCAGTCAACAGGAAGTTTTTCACTCATTTTCTTTGTGGTGGTGAACTCCAGAGGAGTTGACGTCCCACCTTTATACTATCAACACATCACTCGTTTTGTCTTGGAGTTTAATTCGTTTTAGAGAGGTTTAAAGTTCCTTTTCACATTTTTATTAATTTAAAAAGTGTTATAAGTGCACATTCTTCATCTTCTGAACCAGGATGGGTGGGACCTTAGGAATCTTAATTCCACCAATCAATGGATCAATAGAAAGCTAAGACAATGATTTCTTCTTCTTCTTAATAAGGGCGTTTCCAACTCTCTAATCGAGTAGAACATTTTTTCCCATCAACCTTTGACTATGACTGAAAGCGAAAGTGAAGAGAAAAATATTGATAAAGCATATCTAAATAGAAATAGTAATGCCATTGACCTGAAATGGGAGACCGTCACATACCACAAGTGGTGTAACAGAGTAAGAGGCCATCCCACGATGGGAGAACAATGTTCCAAAGAACTTCAAAACAAAAATAGCAAACTTGGAGTCAAAAAGTCTAGATCCATGAAAAATAATAATCAGAAAGTGCAACTCTCTGCACAAGAAAAAACTGAAAATCAAGCCCTCGAAGTAAGAAAGGAGAGAGGGAGTGGCATTCTAAATAAATTTTTCCATCCAAAAGGCCTCAAAACTCAAAGCAGGAGTCTGCTGAGCTACAAAAATTTCAACAATCGAAGCTTGAGCGTAAATTTGTATTGCAGAAATTGCCAAAGAGGCCACAGAAATCACCATTGTAAGGAAAAGTGGTGATTACATCTCCCTTGTTGATTGGAACAAAGTAATAAAAATACTGGAGACATATTATATATGCATCATATCCACCACAGAGTTCTCCATAAAACTGTTACCTAACTATGAAAGTCGCCGCTACACTAACAAAAGAGTGGTGATCTATGTCAGTAATTACGCTAGGGAACAATACGTCTGAAGCTATACTACAGATACTTAGACATTTTTTATCCGTTACAGTGGATTTGAAAACGTCACATTCTATGAAATTGTAATTCATTATGAACCATATTCTCAGAATAATAACTAATAAAACGACAAAGTAAGAGAATTTCGAAATATATTTGTAGTTCCAAGTTTAAAATAGAAGACTTAAATTAAATATAATCTACATACTAAAAAATAAACTAGCATACATTTAAGTTAAATATACAAAATTAAACAATTATAATCATATAACTAATAATAACAATAAATTATAAATACAGAATATAGAAATAATAGATTGATCCAAATAATATTTTCTTGTTCTAACATCGGAATTCAGTTAAATATGTCAAAACTTTAGGTTGCAAAACACAAACCAGACGTGGAGTTTAATCAAAAATATTGTCACCCTTTTTTCCTCATGTGCAAGTTGCTATAAACAATTGTGCACAGGATAGATATATCTCTACCGTTGAGATCTTAGTAATTATTAATAATAAAGTATATGTCAAAATCATAAATTAATAAAATAATGTTAGATTTAAATCCATATCTTCTTCCAATCTTAGTACAAACAGCTTTTAGAATCCCACTTTCATTTATTTCATGTTTATTTAAAAAAAAGAAAAGTTAATCCATGCAGTCAAATTTTAAACCTTAATTACTTATCTTAGATATAAGAATAAGACTCCTTTAAAACTGATAAGACATTTCAGGCAACCATTTTTGACTTAATGTAGTTTTCTAACATGACATTGTAAAGATTTAGAGCAAAAGCTAATTATGTAGTAATGTCCGGCGATATTACTCCTTATTAAGAGCATCAAAAAAAAGATTTCCCACCGGTTATTTATGCTTGTATAACAACATACTATTATCATGAAGGATACACACAATTGATAATTATAATGCTACACCCAATGCCACTACCCCCGTTGTTGTGACAATTTAAGCCGTTGTTTTTGCCTTTTTATGAGTTTTCTGAACACCATTTCTTGGAGCTTATGAACCATACCTAATCCTTAAGTGACAAAAAAGTAATATTTATTGACTATGGAATATTGGAAAATCTAATGATCATACCCAAGTCTTCAAGAGAAGAAATTAGTGTAGGACAAACTTGTTGCAAACCATCCAAAGCTACTACCCCCGTTGTTGTGTCCATTTAAGCAGTTGTTTTTGCCCTTTATAAGTTTTCTGAACACCATTTCTTGGAGCTTATCAACCATAGCTAAGCCTTAAGTGAATAAACTAGTGTCAGACAAACCAGTTGCGAACCATCCAAAGCTACTACCCCCGTTGTTGTGACTATTTAAGCAGTTGTTTTTGCCATTTAATGAGTTGTGTATCATAATTCTTGATATGTTTAGCTAAAATAAAATCATATTTTAGGGTTGGATTAAAAAAAATTGAGTACTTACTGTTAGATAGTACAAAATTCAGAGTTCCATTTCGAAATTAGTAAATATTTTATACTTTTTACTGATAACTTGATCGTAATTTGGTGTAGATGACTCAAGACATGAAATATATTCCTTAAATTTAATTTAATTTCAATCAATCCACCTTCATTCGTTATTGAATTAGTAAGTGTTTATATTTTAGTGGACCACCTGATATAAACATCAAGCATGGTTCATTTTCTTTTAAAATATCTTTATTTCAAGACTTGTACACTGATTTGTGTTGAATGATGGATAAGAAAATCATGATGTCAAATAGCTGAGGAAATGAGTGATTACATTGGCATATCAAACAAGTCATCAAGGGTGTATTTTTATGACAAAGAAGCCCTTTTTTTTGACTGGAAGGACTAAAAAATGAGCATGTTCCAAATTTAGCCATTGTTTATCATGTCAAATGTGTGATGTTCTTGGAGTTGATCTATGCTGTTCAAAAAAATCCCGAAATTCTTATTAAATCCTCTAAATCACTAAAGATGAGGAAATTGTTCAAAAACAATACTATCTTAGACTACTGTAAATCATATGGGAGTGTTGTTGATAAACCAATCGTTTTTTTAGGATTGAATGTGAGTATCTTGTTAATCGATTCACATTGAATCAGGCTTTTTTGGCGTTTTGTTCAATTTTTTTCTGCGTTCCAATCATAAGATAGTACTTTATGACAGCAAATTGCGACTTCCAATTTGATAATGTCAGGAACGCCTCATTTGAGAATTACGTTACAAGTTTTGTAAGAAAATAATCCGGTGATTATTAACGTTCAAATGAGCCAAAACTAACTTAAATCTGTTCATTCATTGTTGAGATGGAGGGCAAAAGGCGAAGTATAGTCAATTTGATTCGCCTCCACAATGATGCTGGGAATCGTGGTATCATACGGGAAGAGGAGGCCTCCGTATTCGTTCTCGAAAAACTTGAAAATCGGGCCAGATAGTACCATGACGTCCTCCAGAAGGCTGCCTTCCACTGGGTGAGGTCCAATTACCCATAGGGAAAATATGTGTTCTAGCAATACTCTACTATGGGCAAAAGGTCAGCTATGGCTCGAGGATAATTTTCCAATTTATGGCCTCCCTTCTCCCTCGACATGAATCCTCTCGACTATGGTATCTGGGCTATGTTGAAATTAGGACCTGTGCCGTCTTCTATCCAAGTGTCGACGCACTAAGGACGCCCTGTGCCACTCCCACAAAATAGGTCTCCCAAGTGTTCGTCTTTGCTGTATCACCTCTTTAAATTATATTAATAAAACATATATAAACTTTGATTTTTAATATTTTTTGTAAGTACTATTGAAAAGGAGAGATAAATTCTCATTTTTCGCGTTCAGCGTTCAAAAAAATGAAAAAAAAAGAAGAAAAAAAAAGTATCTTCTGCTCATTGAACTAATGCTCAATGGAACGCCGTTCAAGTTTGTGCTCTGCTCACAACCTTACTTTGAATTATTGTCTCATGTGTGGAGTATTTTCCACAGGATTTCCCTCTCATAAACGACTCCAAGAGTTGAAAGATTTGTTTGCTAAATATCTTGAGGCTGGTGCTGAAGAAAGCTACAGCAAAATTGCTATAGAGACAGTAAAAAATAATATGCAGTTCATTCGACTCTGATTAGGAGAAAATACTCTTTGATCAGTTAATATTTCGAGTCATTTATTACCCTCACAACGAAGTTTTATGTTTTTGCCTGTGTTCTTGTCAGTTTGTTTGTGTGTTATTTACCAGGATTACGGTAGAAGTTACAGTTCGCTTTTAAACAAAATTCGTACGAAGATTAAATTTGGTCATAGTAAGAGTAAGCGACAATTACATTTTGAGAAGTAAAGGTGAAGGAAACAAGTATACAATGCACAATAACGATGACCATAACTTTGGAACCAAATGAGTTAAATAAGTTACAAAACTTAATTTGATTTTGGGTAGACATTTTGCACTCTTCAATGTGACCATTCTAGTTTAACATAATTTTAAGATATTTAGTATTTTTATTACTATAATAAAGCAACACCTAATTTATAAGATAATATCTAAAATAGAATAATATTTTCTTACTTTATTAACTTTGTGTATATATGTTGTGTACCAATTTAAGCCAAAAAATAAGATGAACAATTTTAAATAAAAGATTTAATGTATGTACTTGGGATGAGGATAATGCAAAGGCGGAATATAATGATTGATATATTAATGGTGAATTTTTGACTATTTATATACAAACTACTAAAATATAAGTATTATCTGCCTCATTACTCATAAATACATAATCACCATCTAATTTGAATAGATCAAAATAAAATGTGGGAATGAATTAATAAATGCTATTTAGAATGACCAATATTGGGATTAAAGAATGCATTTTAAGACAAATAAACTGCAACTTGATCATATATCGCAACTCTTACACAACATACATATACATATATTAATAGGCGGTCATACATTTCAGTGTGATTTTTTTCAGCAGGGCTCTTTTGGGCGCACATTTTACAACACAGCTTCTTTTCAGCGCGCTTCTTTTCCGCATAGCTCTTTTTGGCGGCAGCAAAATCTTTCGTATTTATGTTGACTTTCTTGCATAAATGAATACAATATAAACATATCTATATCTATTTTACGTTACTTAATTTCCAAAATCAAAATTCCATATTTTGTTACAATTTTGGCTAGAAAATTGCAATATAATCCGTTTGAATTGATCAAAATTGCCGTTGTATTCTTAACATTGAAAGAAAATTAAACAAACGAAGTTAGATGGATCTTTCCTACGAAGCATTCGGTTATACTGTACCATCGTTTCCATTCTTAACAATTAATATTATTCTTTTTGGATATCTAGTCTTATGCCTTCTGATCCTTGCTTCAACTTCATGTTCTGTTCAAGGGATTTCCTCTCCTTTAATGGAGGGATCGTTCATTGTGCAGATGCCCCTTCACATCAAGATCTTCTATAGTGACTACTGACTTCTGATCTTTTCAATCATGCCTTCTATGCTCAAGTACACATCAATTCCTCTACATCTTGTAAGGAATAATCATATACTTCTAAAAGAACTAAGGAGTTTCCTAAAAAGGCAGAAGAATCGACTGAAATACCCAGTGAGGAATAAACACATAATAATCATCCTCTATCCACAGCTCATTCAATGAAATAATTGAGACCATTCCTCCTCAAGTCAACTCTGATTCGTCTCTTACTCTAAGAAAACATTCATTGATAAGAGTCCTTCAGTATCCTGAAATGCAGAAATCATTCGTATCTATCATATTGATATAATTCCATTTATAAGATGGAGTTTGTGATATGCAGTCTATAGGGCTAATTATATAACCTGAACACTTCAAGCTCACCCTTGATTTCTTTATTACTTTTGAGTCTATTTTGTCATTGGAAAATATGTGATAGACAATTATATTCTGTTATATTATTACATATAAATTGTTATTGGGAACTTTTAAGTGATTATGTGTTTAAAAAAAATATGTGACCTCTTAACTTACGCATGCTTCAATTGGAATATCTGAATGTCGTTGAAATTCCCAAACTTATTAATAGATAATAACTAAATAACTAATTATAATGTGTTTTATTGAAGACAATATTTAAAATGTAACAAAATAATAATACGATTTTGGTTCCTCCAAAATTTAATTCCCTATTTATGAGTTGTCCATCATTTTATTTTTGTATCTTAATGATTCCTCCAACTTTATTTCGATAGGAAAATGCTATTTAATTATTGTAATTGTAGATTGATTTCCTTTTACGCTCCATATTTCATGAACACACTCACAAGTAACTACTCAATTCCTACATTAATTCATATGAGGTGTTCTCTCATCAAGAAGCAAGGAATAATAATAAGAGTTTGGTATTTTTTTTAATAAGATGGGATGATTGATAGCTTGATGAATACTTTAGTCTCTCGAGCGCTCACTAACAAAACAAACAAACCAGTGTTCCCTGTATACTAAATACAAATCGTCTGTGAGAGTTTACTCATGTTAACATACCAGCGTTTATAATTCTAATCTTTACATATACTGTAAATGCATATGAATAATGATTAGAGTTGACTAGTTTGTAATGAAAAAAAGAGAGCATAGAGAAAGTGGGAGCCTGATATATTACTAAATTAAATCCCATCATAATATCAGATGCATGCTATATAATTTTTTAGGGAGAAAATATATTACTGCGATAAAGAGGAGAGCCTTCTACATTTAAAATAACATTAGCGTAAGGAAAATATTATAACTACATTCCAATACATATATATATTTATTTTATTATGAATTTTTAAAACAGTTTACACCAAAGATAGGCGAGAATTCTTCTTTCAGAGAGAGAAGTTAACACCACTACTACCTAATAAATAAAGAACAAAAAAGAAGAAAAAGCACACGCATTAACCGTTTTTCCCTTTCTAATTTTTAAACGTAGCTTTTTCATTACAAACTGTTCAATTCCAGGTATGGCAAATAGTATTGTCCCAGTCCTTATTTATTTGTTCCAGTCCAGTCTTACGATCGATCCTTGAGTCTTCAGACTGTCAGCACTAGAACTTACTTAAAAATAAGAAATAAAGTGGGGTGACGTCATCAAGGACCTAACTTTATAATTTTTTAGGACTGATTTGCAGGAATGAACTGGACAGGACAAAGAGTGAACTGGAGGGGACTGCAGTCTTCATTCCTAAATAAGGAATGCCACAACACTAATGAAAATACAGGGAAAGCATTGGTAAGATTTTTTTTTTTTTGGGGGGGAGAAGGCAGGCCCAGAGCTATGGGAGTTTGTATATTAATATAATTACAATATTTTCCTTGCACTAATCAGAGTCATTTGTAATTATGAAAATCCAGTGTAGAATAGACATGTTAAAAAAAAGGAAACCGAAAATCAATAAAGTGAAGAATGTTTTGTATAGAGTCCTATAATATCGGGTAGGACGAAAGTATTTATGAGCAAAATATTTAATGAAGATATACTAACTATACTTAGACATTTATTATCCGTTACAGTAGATTTGAAAACGTCCCACTCCCTGAAATTGTAATTAATTACATAATCACCCCTTTTTCTTCTTGTGAAAGTTGCTATATACAATTGTGCACAGGATAGATATATCTCCACCAATGAGATCTAAATAATTATTAATAATAAAGTAAATGTTAAAATCATACAATTAGACAATAAATATACTAAAAAAAAAATGTTAAAAAAAACCATCTTAAAGATTTAGAGCAAAAGCTAATTATGTAGTAATGTCCGGCGATATCACTTCCTTATTAAGAGCATCAAGAAAGATATTTTCCCCGTTATTTATGCTTATATAACAACATACTATTATCATGAAGGATACATACAATTGCTAATTATAATGCTGCACCCAATACAACCCCCTTCCCATTGTTGTGACCATTTAAGCAGTTGTTTTTGCGTTTTATGAGTTTTCTGAACACCCTTTCTTTCTTATCAACCATAGCTAATCCTTAAGTGATAAAAGTAATATTTAATGACTATGTAATATTGGAAAACCTAATTATTATACCCAAGTCTTTAAGTGAAGAAACTAGTCTCAGTCAAACTAGTTGCAAACCATCCAAAGCTACTACCCCGTTGTTGTGACCATTTAAGCAGTTTTTTTGCCATTTGAATGAGTTGTGTATGATAATTCTTGATAATTTTGGCTAAAATAGAATCATATTTTAGGGTTAGATTAAAAAAAATTGAATACTTACTGTTAGATAGTACAAAATTCAGAGTTCCATTTCGAAATTAGTAAATATTTTATACTTTTTACTGATAACTTGATCGATCATTTGATGATGGATGAATAAAAACATTTTTATATGTATTTCTAGAAAGTTGAAATCAAAAGAATAATCAAATCCTCCATTAATTTAATGATGGTTTATCGGAAGGGATACAAAGTTATATTGATTTAATAATCATCTTTGTGAGATCAGAGTAAAAGTCTGACTTGATGTATTCATCATTAACTTGATTTTTTAGATGAATATCCATGCTCTTGATATGAGGATAATGAGTGGCGTGTAATTCAAAAAGGTAATTCACCTGTAATAGACAGGGGACTAAAGGCACATTTATATCGGTGTCCGACAAACCATCTGTTTCTCATCCTATTCAAGTATTTTCTAAAAAATTCCTGGGCCTCCATTTTCAGAAATGACCAGAAAATACTTTAAAAATACAATAGCTACATATGAACAGTGGGCATTTTATTCAGTTCTCTATCGACTATTCATCTAATATTATATTAACATTGAATAATAAAGGTATCGTTTAGAATGATAACGTTCTTCATTGATTATTTAAAAGATGTATTTATTTATTCAATGATGGCATAAGTGTTTATAAATCTTTATAAATGTTTTATATTCTTACCAAAATTATCACGACAAAATATAATTGTTAGTTAGAGAATATCAAACCCATCATTACAGGAAGTGTACTTATAACTTCTTAGTGACCACTTACCAAATGATGAATAGATAACTTTGGCACGAAATCTACTTAATAGAAATGAAGTAATAATGTAACAAATTATTTAAAAATATTGTTAATATTTTACGTTGACAATTAAATGATAACAAAACATTCATTCCATTTGGTGATCAATAATTATCTCAATTTCTTAGTACTTAGTTTGGACCTCCTTTTCGTATTGATGATATTCATCATACTAAAGACTTTCTCAGCATCACAATTGGCAATTGTAGTATTTTTGTATACAAGGTTTTCACTTGTTGAGAGTTGCTTTAGTTTTGTGTAGCCCGGATTCTTTTGAAGCACTTCTTTTAACTTGGTCTTGAATGGGTTTTCCTTCAAATTTTAAGTTAGACTTTCTACTATGGTTAGGCTGGTGAGAAGAGGCAATCTTTTCTCAGGCGCAGTTATTGCCAAAGGTATTTCACGAAAATTTTCTTGTATAAATACGACTTCTTCTCTTAAGGAATCATTATTAATTACTTCTTGTGCTCTTCTGGTTGCTGCCAAATCTTCAGCAAGGCTACTTAAATATTCTCTGAAGATGGGGAAAACATCATGGTACTGTGATACAGGCAACAAACACGGCAATTTGATAACCACTTTCGAGGCAACTCGCTCGAGATCACTGGCTCCCCCAAAACCATACAAAAGTTCGTGGTTTGATGGCTTCCTACCCAATTTGAACTCCACACCCTGGCAACTTTCTTGTATCATATACTTCTGGGCGCTGCAATATCTGAAATTATATGTTATTGTCTTTTTTTTTACAACATTCCTTGCAGATTGCCCAGTCGTCCTTGAAGAACCCTTCTGTTAAAAAGACCTGAGACGAGATACGGTATTTCAAGTACATCTGTTTTGGTGTAAGGATGGGATCCGAAACACGCTTGAGGAAGTCTTGAACTCATTTGTTTCACTTACATCCTCTTTAAATTTGTCTGTATGGTCTTGCCAAGAGATGTTGTCTCTCTTAGTCTATGTGGCCACTTTGAAGGGGTCCCTTAAATGAGTATTGTTGGAGTTGTTTCTTTAGCATCACCAATACTCTTGCTCCTTGTATTTAAATTTCATTTATATGGTATTTTGATTAACTATGCAATCGAGTAGGGCCAATCCGAATCAATTTTGCGTCCTATGCAAAATGTTAGCCAATAATATACAGAGTTCGGAAGCAAAACGTTGACTGTTAATAAATGCTAATTATGTAATTAAAATAGACAGGTTTTGTAATTCTTTCCTGCATATTCCTAATTTCCTGTCCTTTCTGCATAAGTAAACAATAATAAACATTTCTCAATTCTTTCATCATGAAAATTGATGTGGCAGAGATTATGGACATTGTGAAGTGCTCCAGGAGCTTCCTTTTTTAAGGCGGCCAAGATGAAAAAGGATGGAAAATACCTCTCAAGCAAAGGAGGAAGTGGGGAACACAACTAGAAAAAAAGGATTCTGAGTTTCTGAGGGACCTGAAGAAGAAGATTAAGGAGGACCACACAAGATCTGTGAAACGCGCTCTAACGAGTTTGACGTGGACGAATGGACAATCAGGAGGGTTGTGAAGGAGGACTTGGGGTTGTCCTCTTATACAAGGACCCCACCCCACCTGTTGATGGACACTCCGAAGGAAAGGAGACTGCAGAGGTGCAAGAAAGTTCGTGCAAGACGAGAATATTTTCACCGTGGTCGAGGTCTACAACCGTAGAACGTCCGTTGGATAGGGGATCACCTGAGGAGGTACATGGGTGTTTTGTCCAAAACATCCGGCCCAAACAAGGGTCAGGGGGGCCGTGGCGTCCGACGGCAGAAAGATGCCTCCTTACTTTTTTAAGGCTGGAAGAAAATCGGTCAGGATGCCTACTACAAGGTGCTGAGATTCACAATACTACCATGGCTCAAGGCCACCTACCCGAAGGACATCTATGTGTGGGTCAAGATGGTGTACCCTCTCAGACATCGGCCAAATGCCAGAAGTTCTGCACCGACAACATGGGTGATTTTTGGTTCAAGGACATGTGACCATCATCTTCGCCGGATTTGAACCCGTTGGACTTTGCTGTGCGGGGCACTTTGGAGAGGGAGACTAACCTGACAACTCACCCGAACATGGACTCCCTGAAGGCTGCCATTGTGAAGGAGTGGAAGAACTTGTCCGAGAAGCTCATCATCAACTCCTACAAGGGTTTCCGCCACCGTGCGGAGGCTGTGATTGCTGCTGAGGGAGGCCATATTTCGTGAACATGTTGATAAAGGTAGTGTCTCAAAGTTTCGTAAAAAAATTTCAAAATGATTTATCAAAAAATAATATTATTTACATTTTTCTATAATCAGTCATTCGGTCCATATTTTGCTTCCGAACCTGTATATATTCAATATTATACTATTACACTAAGCTGAATATATTAATTACCTTAGAAAATTGATTATATTCTGAGAAATTATAAATACCTCTAATAATATAATAAATAATTAAAAAATGTAATATCCTTAGCCAATACAAAATATAAAATTAAACTATGTACAAAAAGAAAACTGTAGACAAGTGTTGCAAAGTACAAATATTACAACTCGACAAATATATGTATAGTGTATACCGTTGATATACACTCATTATTTTCATAATAAGAAATGCAATTATTAACTGGTCGGAGCTGTGCATTTAGGTCGGGTGGTAGCCGAAAATACAGACAGTGATTCGGCACTAATTTTATCCTCTCATACGGTAAACCTCCCCCTCAACCCCAAAGTTTTGCATTAATGTCTAACAATAAAAATGGAACTCATCTGTCTGGATAACACTATAGGCAAACTAAGACCACTGTGGGTATATCAGAGATGAACTCAAAGGACGAATTTAGAACTTGTTGAAAAAATCAGCAAAGCAAATAAAAACCAATGATAGGTTTTTCAAAAGAAAAGAAGAACAAAAAAAACAAAAAAAAAACAGCCAGAATATACAAAATTGAAACTCGACAGAGCCTGAGAATTAAGGACTGACCAGACCCTAGTTTTATGGGGGCTACTTGACCTAACTATAATGTTAGAAAAATTGAGCGCGGCTGGTAAGTCAGGTTAAGTTCGAGGTCACCTATTTTTTTCTTCGCACCCATTATGCCACTCCTAAATGAACGGCACACTTGGCATTTGCCAATATGGGGTCCCTTCTCTTAGATCCAGCCACTAAGTCTTCATAAACCCTTATTGTCCTCGCTTTCAACGCTTTTCATATGAGTACCAAAAAAAAATCAGAATATGGGTAGCCTGAACAAATTCAAAGTCTTGCAGTATTCTCTTTACTTTTTTAATTGCTACATCTGCTCTCCCATTAGACTATAGAAAATAATCAGAAAATGTGGGGTAGGTGATCCCCATTTAAAAAAAAATCTGCCGTTTCATGGGATGCAAATTCCGTTCCATTGTCGTTTGTGATTTTTTCAGGAACTCCAAACGTTGTGAAGAAACTTCTCAAACATGCCAACAATCCCTTTACTCCTTTTGACACCTCTGTCCATCCCGACAATCTATCTACGATTACAAGGTACTTGGAACCGCTAACGTAACAAAAGTTGGCAACAATGGCTTGGAATGGTGTATCTGGGACATTTGAAAGTATAAGTGAACATCTAGGCTGTGAAGGAGCAATAGAGTTGCATGACTTAAATAAGTCCGCATACTCGTAATATCGTATGTAATTCTTGGCCAAAACACTCATGATGACGCATGAGATATCATTGCTGAGGTGACCTGATGAGCTGCGTGCAATAACTTCAACACTTCCTTGCAAAGTGTTTTTAGTACGTTGACTTTGTCCTGGTAAATAATGACGCCACCCATTTGATTAAAAGACTTCCAAATTTCCAAATATGTTTGTATTCCTTTATCTTCTTAGGTAGATTGTCTTTCAGAACTCCATCCTCCATCATTTTCAGAAGTGTCTGAGAAAATGTGTTCTATCTCGTTACAACTGAATTGTTCTCCACGTGATTCTTTATTGACAATTTATCACATCCTTGAGTGTGATAAACTTTTTCATGTGACGGTCTTCATCTCGAATTGGGACACTGTGGAAACCATTCCATGTGTCCGTGACTGTAGATCTTTGTAGGTATGGATCTTGCCATGTAGAAAAGAGACTTCATAGCACGGGTTTATCTTAGAATACTTATTAAGTCGAGACAAATCCACTGTGCGTCTAGGATTTCCATTAATTTTTCTTTCACTTGCTTCTTCCTTATGCATTCTATGATACCCATCCTTTCGTCATTTCTTAAATATTCTTCCACTTTATCTTTCCAGTGAATGGGAACTGGCGAAAGAGTATGTACTGCTCTAGGGATATAATTTGGTTCAAATAGTATTTTAATTGGTGAACCCTCAACATTGGTTAAAGGTTAATGCGGACATCTATTAATGTAAATGTTGCATTTCTGTCAACTATCCATTTTCTCATTAGAGTAACATTCGATTCAACAGCTTGAAAAGGCCTTGGTTTCTCTGGAGGCACCATGCGCCTCAAATAGCCACATTCGACCCTTTTTTATGATTTCTCTTCCCCATCACTGCGTTTGCTGGACATGGAAATCACCTGTCAATTACTTTCAGCTGCTTTAATACATCCATGGATAAGTAGTTTCCTAGCTTGTGGACTTACGTCTACCATTGCTCCGCTGTTCCTAAGCTTTCTATTGCTATAAAAAATAAAACATCATCATCGATATTAATTTTTTCCTCATTTACTGCCATAGCTTGAACTTGAACTTTTACAAGGTCTTACAGCTGTAACCTGGTTTTGAAAAATCTTATCGCTCCAAAGGCAAAGTTGATCCCTGTATCAGCTATTGCATGGATCATCACTGGACCCATTTTAGGATATCTGTGTGATATATTTGTGTAGTCCATTTTATGGGAATATACATTTACTTGTACCCTCGGTTGCGCCATGGGTTTTTCATTTATCCATATTTCATTCCTGAATACGAGGTTGGCTTTTAATGTGTGAGAAGTAGAAAGTTCCTATGTAGGAGCGAGCCTTTTCTTTATTAACTTGATTTTTTGAAATTCTCGACACCTCTTCCTTATATTTCTAATTTTGCACCAACATTCTAGGCTCTATTTATGAGGTTTCTTGTTATAACCCTTACATATAGCCATCAGTAAACAATTTTAAAGAACTTTCTGCAATGTGTGCATTTTCCCAATTTCTTGATTCATCCTGAACCGTCATTTGAAAGTGGAAACTGCTGCTGATATTTTGTGGCTGCTCGTAGCAATCTTGGCTCTTTCTCTAGATT
Source organism: Lepeophtheirus salmonis (assembly GCF_016086655.4). Lineage (NCBI taxonomy): Eukaryota > Metazoa > Arthropoda > Copepoda > Siphonostomatoida > Caligidae > Lepeophtheirus > Lepeophtheirus salmonis. The sequence continues at coordinate 33,168,977 of NC_052131.2, forward strand.
TAATAACTTGGTTCAACTCTGATATAGTTTTCTCATCAATTTCTGGTATAGTGACAATCTCTCTGAATATTTATCGGATCAATCACTCCAGTCATTAATGTTATTCGAACTATCTCTCCTGTAAAATCAACATTCCTATCGTGTTTACACTTTGTTGAGAAGTAACAAATAACTTCGAACGCTTTAATTGGTTCTCCATGAAATTGCTTCATAGTAAATAAATCTGTTTGTTTTACACAGTGAATTTATGGTAAGACTGCCAGTGATTTAATAACTGACAGAACAACATTTTCATTTTCTTCCAAAAATTTTGAACTTGCTTTCAGCAAATCATTTCCCACTGCAACCTCACTGCATTGAAACAATTGGTCTACTCTTTCCCGATTTTCAACTTTCTTAATTGTTGTAAAACATTCCACGAAGCGAGAAACCTATCGCAGCCATCTTCCTTCGTTTCAAAATCAATTTTGGGGTTCCCATTGCCTCTGAGTCACTCTTGTTAACTTCATCACAATCTGGGAACGGGCAATTGATAATTGTTGGTGTTTTAGGCATTATGTTGAATCTGTTGAGATCCACGAGCACATAAACTCGATTAATGAAATGTAATCATGAATAAAAATCCTCTTGAACAACTAATCTATGTATTTCAAGATGATTACATACTAAAAGAGATTTACAATTAGATATTACTTGTCATTTATTAAATAATCAATACACTTACTGATATTAAAATGTATAATTATGCGAACAAAGCCTCCACATGGAGTCTCATTTTAGAAAATAGGACTGAACTCCCTTCAGTATTTATTATCAATCAAATAACCTGTAAGGCTCCCAGTTAAAGCTATATAATTCTTCAGTTTGTATGTTCATGACTTTATTTCACCGTATCTAAGTAGTTACGGGGAAATCCCTTCTCAGATATTTATTAGGTACATACTCCTTCAAAATCGATCCCTAATTTCATTTTATAAATTAACCAACTAAAACTCATTGTTGAGCCAATTTTTTGTCATTTGATTGTGCAGAAATATTTATTGAAGATTATATGTCCTGCATAGGTTTAAACAATCAGTCTAAGTATCTATTGAAATAAAAATTCCAGGATTAGGAAACAAAATTTCACCAGTCTAATAATGGCCATGCCAGCAAATATAAATTTAATAATATACTGCCACTTAATAGATCAAAGACTAAAGTTTACCGAATCCTGCCTGTAGTTGACTGGAGATGTCCGAAAGTTAAAGAAAATTAATTTTTCTTAAAACACAAATTCTAAAAAGTCAATTTTGAATATACTAAGAGCTATTTAAAATCAAATTTTTCATACACACACAGAGTTGTAGATGACAAAAAAAAGTTATGCTTACCCTTTGAAAATTGTATTTTCCATGTTTTGTTACCAATTCTCTAAATTTGCTATTTAGAATCAAATTTTTGCAAGTCCTATAATGTATATATCAGCTGAAATAATTTTATAAAATTTTGACGGTTTATAGAAAGCCTGCAAGGTCGGAGTCGGAAAATTTGTACTGACTCTGACTCCGGCTACAAAAGTTATTTTAATTTATGTAAATAAAACTTATTTATAATTGAAGACTTACATTACGTGTTCTTAAAGTTTTTCCTAAATGTTTACAAATTATAATTAGGTGTTAAATACTATTAATTTATGAAACTTGAAAGTGAACTCATTTATTAATTTACATAACAAATTTCAAATGTGCTCTATATTCTATACAATTACAATTTCCGAACATCACAAAGGTCTAAATTATTATGTTTGTTAGAACATAGCCACAAGCCATGCAGCGTGCTATTTTTGTACTTAGTCTTGTGAATAGTCAATGGCATCAGAGTTAAGAATAAGATCGAGTAATATTGCAGTGCAAGGTTGCTTGTATTGTTGTTCCTCGGTTAAAAGTTCATAAATTACGTTCAGAAACTTATGATTGTATTAACAATGGATAGAAATTGATTCGTTTCATTTGTTGTTCATCTTATTATTAAATATCTTATATTCCAAATATTTTCTTTATAACAGGCATAATTATTTACTACATATAATTAATAACTACCTACAGCTATAAATTAGATCTATATATTAGGTTAAGTAAAAAGTTCTGTGCGGTTTTTTTTTTGCTAGATGTATTTATTGAGCTGATATCTCACTATTAATACATTGGATAAAATAAAGCTTAAAGGTTAAAAGGGCTACAGTTTTGTGTTTGATGAAGCCCTTTTTCTGTTACATCGTTCCAAAATAGGAGTCAAAAGTAGAAAATTCAATACATTCTTCAGTGAAAAAGAGGAGGAGGTGGTAAAAAAAATCTGCTGTTTATGGACCTAATATAGTATCGAATGCAACAGTAAAGCAGTGGTTTCCAACGATTCTATTCTGGTAATATGGACGTGGAAAATGTCGTTAAAATGAAAGAAGTCGTGGAGTTGGCATGTGAGCACTTATTCCACTCCCCAGGAGCTGAAGATTAGCCAGAAAACCGTTGTAGCCATCTGAATCCGGTACTCCTAACTGAAATAATTTTATTGTTAAAATAAACAGAAAAAACGGTGACATTCAAAATAATGGAGCTGGAGGCGGAGTCGGGCATTTTATTTATCGACTTCACAGTCCTAGTTTATAGGCACAAGCCTAAAGTTTTTCTGTAATTTACCGTAGATGTCTGAAAGTTGACAGAAATTAAGTTTTTTTAAAACACGAGTTTTAAAAAGTTAATTTTGAATTTATTATAGACATTTAAAGTAGTTTTTTTTTTACACGGAGTTGTAGGTTGGGAAAAATGTATTCGTAGGCATATATAAAAAGCTGTACTCTATGTATTGTATCCTTTGAGGGTAGTCGGTATTTGAAATTATTTATGTCTTTACACTTAAAAAGATTACTTTATGTTAAGCGCGGAATAAAACTGAGGGATTGTTGACAATTCCCTCGTCTCACTTGATACTGTTTATGTGTCGTTCGCGAACACAATGGCTCTATGAACCGGTTCTTTAAAGTGAACAACAGGAGCCAAAACACACCAAATGTATTAAAAAATATATCTAAATTGGTTCTGTATACTTTTTTGAATCGAGGAAAATGATAAAAAAAAAGTATAAAAAAATCTAGTCTAATATATTTATGATTTTTGACTAGAAGGATAAAAATCATACTTTCTTGTAGAATGATGACATAAAACTTTTTTTATTTTTTTAAATAAAGTGCACCTTTAAAAAAATTAATATATACATTTTATGTTGAAGATATATTGCTTCAAAAAAATATCCATATAACCCTAAAAGTCCGAGCTATACCATATATTTAAATCTCAAGGTTTTGTAGTATTTGAATTTTGTGTTGGTAAGACGATTATAATTACATCATTCAATGTCTATCTTATCGACTATCAGATGTTAACTCTTCCCTTACCATTGCTCTGGGACATACATTAGTGTACTTGTATTTACACACATGATTCAAATCTAAAGTATTGTCCCTAGAATAATAAAAAATATTATTTGTGTAATGATAAGATAACAGTAGCAGGCAATATCTCTTAAATATTCATATATTGTTAACTTTGTGAATTTACTTGAAATTAGGAGAGGAAAGTTTCATCAGATCGAGCGTTCTTATGAAAGGTAAGAAGAAGTCACTTGTTCCAACTTTAAATACTCCTTTGTCGTAATATTTTAGGAATTGTCATTCTTATTCATTCTAGGAGAGAGAGGAATTAAGATAAGTAATTAATTATAATGGGACCTAAATATATTTTTAATTTCGTTTCTTTCTGAGGATGCTCAAATTTTCATATTATGTGGTAATATATTATTTCATTACGTTCTTGTTTGGAGGAGATTTAGAAGATTTCAGCTCATAAGTATATTTTAGAGACTGCAAGTCCAGTCTTTGAGAGAATGTTTAAGGGAGACTTTAAGGAGTCAAACAAGGAGCACATGGAGATTGAGCATCTGGATGTGATTCTTTTTGCATCCAAGGTTGTGTAAAAATGTGTTTGCACCGATGAAACTGACTTTAGCGAATTTACGAGTAAGTATCTCCACTGAGGTATTATGTAGTTAATTAATTGAGAACTACTGTTTCTAAAGAATAATGTTTTTCATGAACGAGGAAGAATGTATCATAGATATCACCCCAGAAATATGCTGACTCACATCAAGATTCAAAATTAACCTGAATAAACATCTCGTAAACTAAGTAAAATCTGAAAATGAATTTAATACATTTTTTTAGTCAGAAAAATCATATTTTATTTACAGAGTATAGTAGAAGAGAAATTATAGTATCATGACATCTGTGTAAATCCATTTTAACATATCCTTGAATGCAAAAAGAATCACATCCAGATTCTCAATCTCCATGTGCTCCATTTGTTTGACTCATTAAAGTCTCCCTTAAACATTTTCTCTAACACTGGACTTACAGACTCCAAAATATATTTATTGGCAGACATCTTCTAAATCTCCTTCAACCAAGAATGTAACGTAAAAATATATTACAGGTATCACCAAAACTAAGTTGGAATAATGAATTCAATTCTATATTTTAAAATCGTATGCTAATGTCGATTATATTTGCAAAACTTGGGTGACCTAGGTGTCGTAGGTCTCTTTTTGTTTGCTAAATAGGTGAAATAAAGGAGCTAGATACCTACGTAGACTTTAATTTTGACAACAGAGGATTTCTGTGGAGGTATGTACTATTAGAACAAAATGTTTTTCATTTAATGTATAATCATTATTTCCAAATATTTTTCCTTGGCTAGAAGTATGAAATCAATGCCTATGTCAAAGACAGCAATCCACTAGGAAATAACTGAAAATTCCGAATGGCGTTCAACTTTGTTTGTACTTGAATAAGTATATTATATTGTATATATAAATAAAATTGAATAATGGAGAAATACAGCTGAAACTGAAGATTCGTAAATATCATTATTCTCAGTTCTACTTAATTAGTCTAACAACCTCAATTTGAATATATAAGTAAAAATCCGTTTTAGGTTTTACATACCTATATCCGCCTATTACCAAATTATTTCACTTTTATTGTAATTATGATGTTAAGGATCAAGCTTTTTCTGTTCCAGAACCATCTTCGATTAAATCGTGTTTCCTCCTCAATTATGATCCCACAATAATATTAAAAACTTTTTAAGAGTTAAAGATACTGAAAGATGTGTCTCGAGTAAAACTTATCCTTTAGTCCTATATAAGGTTCGTGAAGCTCAAGAAAAAACAAAAAAAAAACATACAAAATCCTCGGCTCTTTTGTCTAATAGGGATTATTTGCAGGGGCGTCCTAGGGGATGGGTTGGAGGGACTGTACCCCCCTCCCAAATAGCCAAATTTCCAAAAAAACAATTCTTCATTTTTTTTCCAAAAAATTTAATTTTCTGTCAATAGCTATGGATTTTTTTGTATGTAAAAAGAATATAATTTACTTATCGAACTTTTTTATTAACAACTCTAGATTTTTGAAATTTGTTTCCTAAAATATATTTTTTTGTGAACAGCTGTGGATTTTGATTTTTCTTTCAAAAATTATTATTTTTGAAATTTTTGTGAATAACTATGGATTTTCGAAATTTAAAAAAAAATCCAAAAACACAAGCCTTTACCTTTTTGAAGAAAATGCATGATTCAATAAATGTAACGACGTGTTGGGAGGGTACTCATAAAAAACCAAGAGTAGCACTGAGGTTTTCTTGAGGAGTTACCTTTGGATTAATAAAGGAAAATGTATATGTTCGTCTACACCTAATAACTCCGGGCAATGCTGGGTACTACCGCTAGTTGATAATAAATTATTTACTTTGCATTCTTTAGAAGCAAAAATGAAAAGAAAGATTCCTTTAAAAGAAGACCCATTTTCAATATAAGTAGATATTTCAATTCTGAAACCCGGGGCGTCCGCAGGGGGATGGCTTAGAGGGGGAAAAAAATATCCCAAAAAATTAATTCTTTAAATTAAAAAAAAAAAAAAATATTTTTCTGTGAATAGCTATGGATTTTTAAAAATATTGGTCACCAGCTGTGGATTTTTAATTTTTTTTTTAACATTTTATATATGGATTTTTTTCCCAAAATTTAATTTTGCAACTTTTTTGTCAATAGCTATGGATCTTCGAAAAAAAATCAATAAATTTAACATTTAACATGTAATTTTGGATTTTTCCCCCAAAAATATAATTTTTGTAATTTTTATAAATAGCTGATAATGAATTTTCGGAATTTTTTTGAAAAAAAAAAAATCCAAACACCAAGCCCTCCCAAAAATATAATACTGCGAACGCTCCTGGAAACATATTTCATTTTGAACCCTACCTCAAAATCAATTATTTCTATTATTTACCTATTCAATTAGATTATAGTATTAATAAAATATTTGTGCTTAAATGACATTTAAATTACTTTAAAAAATATATATGTACTGTTACTACTTTTATTTTGGTTTTGTTAATTCTCATGATAAATATGTAACTATGAGTTTTATGTCAAAAAAATAATTAAAGCTTTTTTTTAAAGAAGGGGTAGCTCCTACCCCTCTAAATTAACAGCATCTTTCATAATATTTCTTTTATCATTTCCTAATGAACTTATGTTTTTATTGTATTTTACTCTCATATTATTTAGTTAAATAACATTATTGTAATAAGGTTATTTATTTAATTTATCATAACTTACAATAAATATAGACTAAAGTTGTAAATTTTTCTTAAAAAAAACCCAAAATTAACTTGGTAATTTGAAGGAGAGCAGCTTAGCTGTCATGACGTTTTATTAGAGCTGCTTCAAGCAGCCATTCAATGAAATAAATTAAAATCTATCCAACTCTATGATATCCAGCAAAAACACTCTGATATTGATCCTCAGTTCTACTTTGTTTCGAACAAGCAATCACTCTCTGATATTGTTTCTCAATTGTGTCTAACAAGCTAAGAAAACTATATAGTAATGTGTCGAAACGAATCTTGAGGAGAATTCCTTGGCAGCTTGAAAACTCCCCGCCTTCAAAATAAAACTTTTGTTGTAACACATATTAGAGACGTCTGGAGAGGCTGGAACCCCCTCCCAAATTAATGATTTTTTTTAAATGTTTAAATTTAATATTTAAAATTTTTGTGCATAGATTTTGTGTTTCAAGATTCAAACATTAATTTTATATAAAATCTATTCATATTTTCAAATGGCTATAAAGGTCAATTCACGTCATTTGAAGACTGATACTTTACAACCATTACTTTTTCATTAATTTACAAGAGAAGACGTTGACCTCGTTTTTGACCCTTATGCCCTTAACATTGTACTGCATAAACTCAAAATGTTATATAACTATTGATTTAAGCATAAAAAGGCGTTAATCATCACGACATTTCTGAGTTTCTTTTTATTACTTTGAAAATTGATTTATAAAATATGCATTCATGGGTGAAAAAGTAATTTTGGGGGAAGGGGTTTTGGCCGGATTTGTTATTTTTTCTTCCAGAGTGCTTAAAAGATCCTTGTGTATTCAAAAAGTTGTGCTAAAATTGGATTAGATTTTGAGACCCCTTCCTAATAATAACAACAAATCAATTTTTTGTAACCGATTCTTAAGTGAAGGACTTTAAACCTTGACGCCAGAGTCGTCATTTGTTATTCTGTTAATAACCATATTTTTTCTTTCTGTAAATATATTTTTGGGTTCTTCCTCATAACTCTACAAACTTCCCTGGAGAAAGAAATCCTTCTTATCATTCATGAAGGATGTAATACAATAGAATTCCTATTTTTGATACATTTTGCATAAATGCCACTACAACACCCACTCAGTCTCTAAATATTTTATATTCCATTGAATTCATATTTCTTATCATTATAGGGTCAACCAGTATAATATGAATTGTGAAATATTAAATAAATTCAAATTTCTAATTCTTTTTGAAAAGCCTGAATGAATTAGCATGTTAATACTTTTTTTAGTAGATCGTTCTGTTTTTTCAATATGTATTGGAATGTGTCATAGAAATAAAACATTTTCATTTTCTGCCCTTTTCTACAACATGCCTCAAATGGGTCTTGAAAATATTTGCTGCAAATGACTGTATCCTATTTTGTAAGGGATTTCATATCTAACATATTTAATTTAACATGCATAAAATTTCCAATTTTGGAATTAATATAACGGAGTTAATAACCACAAGAATTTTCAACATAAATGGATAAAAATGGAGTGTGTTGTTGATGTTGAAATAATAGTCAAGTCAAACTACTTAGCATTTGTTTTATGGAAAATGTATATAACTAATTTTAGTGTATCCATTATATTTTGTAAAAAATGAACCAGTTTATCCCAAATTTTCAGCATTTTCATGCCTTAAATGTATCTACATCTAGTAAAAATATTAGCTAATTCCATGACATGTAGCAAACTACCGTTGTCGTTTTGGTGTTGAATAGCTCGAAGTACAGTTACAACACTTTTTTATTCTTGGTTAAATTACTTTAAAGTGATTCAATGTATTAAAGCAGATTAATATATTGTAAGATTTACATTATATTTCTTACAAGTAGAGAATATCCTATTAGGACAAAACCACTCAGAAGACAAAATTCACCGAGAACAAACTCCCTCTCAATCAGGGGCGTCAACAATATTTTTCACTGTAATTTATTTCAAATCTGGGATTCCTATCAGCTACGGATGCAGTGTTTTAGTACTCGTTGACAACATGAAAGCAACACTGTGGGGGAACCAAAACCAAGAGGTCGTAGCATTTGAGTCTGTTTAGGATCTGTTGGCTGCAATTGCATTATTCCTTTAGCTTTGCTTCCTCATATGCGAATTATCTTCTACAAAAAGGAGAAAAGTGTACACAGAGTGTAGAAATTTCCCCGAAAAATTTACATTCTCTAATAAATATCTTCACAGAGGTGAATGGAAGACCCATGTGCTTGGTATGCTAGCAGCAGGTTTCGATGTTTCAAGAATACAATGTTCTGTGCCATTATGAATCTCAGCATAGCGAAAAATATATTAGCTTGCATGTGAGAACTGAGAAAACAAAAGATAAATAAAATGATGATTTGTCTGAGGAAACAACAATCTGTTTTCATTCAGAGATCAGAAGTCAGTGATACTGTGGTGAAAGCCAGTTACCTAATCGTGAGTCAAATAGCTTTAGTATCAAAGCTTTATAGTGATGGAAAAACTGCATGTTGACGGCTGTTGAAATTCTGTGTCCTGAGAAACAACATGTTTTTGCTAACATTGCTTGACAAGAAATACCGTAGCTGTACGGATTTCGGAAACATCAGCAGATATAGAGCATCAACTAAAATGCAGTTTGAAGCCCTTTTTGGCATTTTCTGTTGTGAAAAAGTGTTGTTAAAATGGCACATATTTTTTTGAGTTTTTAGCGTAGAATCCAAAAACTGATCTCAGTTTTTCTTTCAGTCTTCTGAATTCTGAAATATCTGGAATTATAGTAACTCGGGACTATTATCGTTCAGAGTCATTTTTTATCCTTAAAACAATCACCAAATTAAAATTAGGATAAATAAAACTTATGTAACAGTGTTTTTTTATTATTATTAAGTGTTTTTATTGATTCTGTATCATGTTTTGAACTCGAACTATTTCCATTTTTAGGCTGAAAAATCATAAAAAACGAAACTCTTTTCTCTTTTTTAGACCCTTTTATCTTATTCATAATAATCTGGGAGATTGCCACAGAAAATTTCACGCCATAAAGTACAGAAGGTTTGCCCCCCTGAAATTACTTATCTCACCTAGAACATTGAATTTTTTTTTCAACCTGCCTTTCATCTCTTGCTGGGTCTGGCCTCTGGATCTCCCTGAAAAAAAGCCTCCGGACGGGTATTTTGAACCAATAGGTACATGGATAAAACTTAAACCAATGTATAGTATTATATCAAGACATCATAAAAAACAAAGACTCACAAAAAATTTACATTTTTACTTTTCCAGATAAAAGTACATGGACAAAACTTGCATCAATGTATAGTACGTTGCCAGGACATCATAAAAAGCCAAGATTGACATAAATTTTTTGTCTGAAAAGTGAGGTTTGCCCCCTTCCCCCGCCCCCGGAGTCGCTCCAAAAACGTTGAATTTACGGTTTATTTCAAGCCCATAAAGTTTATACACAGACAATACTTGTATCAATGTATAGTACTATCTCAGGGCTTTATAAAAACCAAGACTGATAACCAATAACCAATTTCTGTCCGGTAAAATTGAGTCAGACCCCCCAAAAGTTCCACTCCCCTCAAAATTAAAAAAATATCTTGATTCTGCTTTATCAGGACAATATAACAATACCAATCTCACTACATTTTCAGTTGTACAATGTATTATAAACTTTATAGATAAATATTTAAATGAAAGTTATTAAAACATTTGCCATATATAGTGTGGATTTAAGTTTTAAAGTATCCACTGTCATTTAGTCATGTAGGTGAAACAATGCAGAAAACTCCCAAAGCAGTACTTATGAAGAAGTATATTGATTCTCAAGTTTCAACAAGCCTTCCAGCATCAATTAATGCAACCATCATAGATGCACTGTTCTTCTTACATCTTCAGATAAACTCTGCTGTTCCGTCCAGATTTGGAGATGTCTCTCACTTTATTCTCAAGAAGATGCTTTCGTCAGATAGGAAAAAAATTTCACTTTGTTTCTGACAAATGGCTGTATCCATCAATCAAGAACTGATAGAGAGATTCAAGAGCTCCATCTTCTGTTGCATACCATATTACTGGACCATGCCAGAAACGTCCAAGTAACTGGATTCAATCCCTCAGAAATACGAGTTTTAAAGAGTCCTTGATCAAGTTCCTTGTCGAGAGTCGGGAGGATGATAGATTGGCGGGTGTTTGTAACAGATAACACTCTTTGCTAATTCAGGAGATACATGCTACAGCTGCAAAGTTGTTAATAAAAGATAGGACCACTAATGCTCTTCCAGAAAAAAAAGAAGCACAGTCAGCTTTTAGGCAGTTTGGATTTGCATCTGAAATCAACACATCTACTATTGCTACTGTTGCAAAGTTTGTTTGCGAGATTTACACCAAGAAGAAAATGCCATCTGTAAATTAAGTGCAGTTCCAATTATTTTTCAACAAGTACAAACCAAAGAAACCTGAGGAACGAATCACATGTGTACAGTACAGAAGGTAAGTTACGAATTGCATGTTTGTCTAACAAAATTTTTAGTGGGTACAAAAATTTTCAAGAAAAAAAAAATGAAAGTGTTAGAAACTGAAAAGCTGTGCAATATTTCCCACAATAAATGGCTAAAATAAACAAAACTGTTCATATGTTGGATAAACAGGGTGAATTCAGTTTAAAGACTGAAAATGATCATACCTGAATTTTGTCCCAGTAATTTCCCACTAATCCTGCATACATCAAAATTACATTTTACACTCTTAACCTCTCAAAATTTGCATAATTGATATGAGTAAATAATTACGGTTGGTCCGATACCTGAAATATATTTTAATCATTTAAGAAAAAGATATAGAAATGATTTAAACTATTTTTCGTATGTAGAAACAGGTATCTACCAACTATATTTTATGTATTTTTTCCTTTTTTTTCATATCGTTCAAGGCCGGTGTCAGGAGAGCTCGCATACGGAAAATTTGTATTGGGAAAGTTTGTACTGGGATTACTTGGGCTAGGATAATTCGAATAGTATAAAGCTCGCCGGGGAGGAGGGAAGAATTGCCTTCTTTTATTTAATATAAATAATAATCTCCCTTATGTAACTAATGACTAATGTGTTCGAACCAGATATAACAAAAGTAATATTAGTAAATTCATGATTAAAGAAAAATAACAATTAAGACAATAATTTGAATGGAAAAAGTACTATTCACTTAATTATCAATTATCATTAGACTTTAGACATGATGGATTAATTATATTGGAAAAGACTCATGGCGGGACGAATAAGCATAACATGAAACATCAGATTAGGCAAGATCAGTGATTTCCTCTTCGTTATGAGCTAGGATATATCATTAGAAGAGATGGTTGGATGTTGTGAAGCAAATCACAGAGAGGATTTGAAGAGGCACCTATGAGAGGACGAGGAAATGAGAGATGTATGGGAGGAAAAATACACAACTCAGTACATTTGGAGCAACCTAGAATTGAAATCTAGAGAGATGTGAACGATGTTCTTCATTATTCTTTTTCTTATTTGAAGATTAGGAAGCAGGTTGTTAAAATTGGTATTGATTTACATTCATTAAAACAAATGGAATTAAACATTGACAAAGGAATATATATTAATATTAGCTATACACATCAATAAAGTGGGAGCCAGATTCTCAGTCTGAATTGGAATGAATGAATATATTAAGTTGTATTATATATAAGATTGATAATTTTGGTAAGGGTATAAAAGCGTGCGAGGAGAAGGGAAAAAGTTCTTATGGTATCATTGATTAAATAATAAACATCTTCCTCTATCGTCAGACTTTAAGCGTTATCAATTTTTCCATTGGTAATCATCCTATGTTAAAAAATTTATTATTCAATATTAATATAATATTAGATAGTGATAGTCGATAGAGAACTGAATAAAATGCCTAAAATAACGTCGCCTTTTAAATGGTCACAACAACGGGAGTAGTACCTTTGGATGGTTCGCAACTAGTTTGTCTGACACTAGTTTCTTCACTTGAAGACTTGGGTATGATCATTATGTTTTCTAATATTACATAGTCAATAAATATTACTTTTTTATCACTTAAGGATTAGTTATGGTTGATAAGCTCCAAGAAATGGTGTTCAGAAAACTTGTGTCTTATAACTTAAAGTTATAAGATATTTAATGTCAGACCCAAGAAGTATTATTTGGATCAACCTATTATTTCAATATTATGTATTTATAATTTATTGTTATTATTAGTTATATGATTCTAATTGTTTAATTTTGTATATTTAACATAAATGTATGATGGTTTATTTTTTAGAATATAGATTATATTTAATTTAAGCCTTCTTTTTAAACTTGGAGCTTCAAATATATTTCGAAATACTCTATTCCTTTGTTGTTTCATTAGTTATTATTATGAGAATATGGTTCGTAATGAATTACAATTTCAGGGAGTGGGACGTTTTCAAATCTACTGTAACGGATAATAAATGTCTAAGTATAGTTAGTATATCTTCATTAAACATTTTGCTCATAAAATCTTTCGTTATACCTTCAAAACTCATAATAAAGCAGGCAGCTGATAATCATATCAGTATTTTAAACAATGATACCATAAGTCTTTATCCCCCTTCTCCTTGCACGCGTTTTTCTCTACAGGATTATCAACTTTGGTCATTACTAGGGGTGTTGGAATTGTTGAAAGATAACGAATTTGATTGGTTGGAAGAGATTATATAAAAAGGAATAAAATACGTTGGTACCCTTGCATCTTCTAAACAACTTTTCCTCAGTATTGTATTAATTATCACCAAAGGAACTTTGCCGAAGAAAATGCTTCATGGGTTTCTGACGTGTATCATTTCATCATGCCGTTTTTGCAGTTTTTCGTGCCCATCTCGTTCGCAAGTAATCCGCCACTCCAAAACCTCCCATCACATCAAGAACTTAAAAGTCTCCAAGAAATACAAGATTCAATGAGACGAAGGATAATTAAACAGTTCATCATTCAATTTGGACATAGCAAAGTTATCTGTGCCGTGTAACATCCCTTTAAATGTTCTGGATGTTTCCAATTTGTCCAAGTTTATTGAAAAATATACTGGAAAAACTTCTCCATGTCAGTGGATCATTAACAACTTGTTTGTGGAAGTATGTCAAGGAGTTTTGAATAGAATAAAAGAAGAGGTGGTAGAAAATGATATTTTCGTTGCACAAGATGAGAATAGAGATCATCAAGGGAGGTCAATGACGGCAATTTTGATTGGACCTTTGGACAGACATTTCTTTGGGAGACCTTACCTTATTGACTTGATTGATATTTAGATTTCTAACTCAAAAAATGTAAAGAACTTCGTCATAAGCTCAGTTTATAATCAGATGATCAGTTTTTGATCACAAAATGAATGAATGCTTTGTTATCATTTAATTGTCAACTCGTAAATATTAACAATATTTTTTTAATATTTGTTACTTTATTGCCTCATTTCTATTCTTTAAATTTCGTGCCAAAGTTATCTATTCATCCTTTATGGTCAGTGGTCACTAAGAAGTTACGAGTACACTTCCTGTAATGATGTGTTTGATGTTCTCTAACTAACAATATATTTTGTCGTGCATAAATTCACAGAATATAATATACATTTATAAAGTTATTTATATGGAAGTTATATATTAATGATATACAACAATCCATCTTTAAAATAAATAAATAAATAATTTAAGTTAAAGATATATTCTAAACGATACTCTTTTAATTATGTTGGAATCGATATTTACTTTGAACTCTTGATCCAGCGACAGATACAACTGCACCACTGTCATATGTAGCTATTGTATTTTTAAAGTATTTTCCACGGTCATTCAGTGCATCGATTGGTAATTTATTTAGATCAAATTTTTGAATAGGGTTGATGATCGAAATAGAGTTTTCTTTTAGACACCTGCATACTCTAGCAGGGTGGCCTCTCTTAACACATCTTGTACATTCGACGTTTTTTGTAAGGCAAACTTTCACATTCTTATGAGAAAATTGGAAACCAGATTGTCTACAAAATCTTTCTTGGCTCTTGTTCCACGATCTCCTATACCTTTGACTTCTTCGATATATATTACATACACATAACTTTGTATTTGCGATAACACCCTTTGATACTAAATCATTTAGACTATTTTGATTATTCTTTGCCATTTCTACTATTTTCCATTAATATATACTTCTGGGAGAGCTTTTTCCTATAGGAAAATAGCATTTTTTCCTTCTCTTCTATATTAGACTGTCAATGTATTTGGTAAAAGTAGTTGGAACTCTTCATTTTTCATCATTATGGATGAAACATAATTAATATAGAATTATAACTAAATAAATATTCAGAAATACGATTTTAAATATGCCTTGATATATATTATACAAAACATTCATAATAAACTTTTATGAGAGGAGGAAGAATTTTTTTTTAGAAAAGAAATCATTGTCAAAAACACTTCCTCAATAAATACATCTTTAAATTTGTTGACTACGAAAAAACATTTGGACTTCTTAGTCACACAATGTTGTCCTTGAATCAGGTAAAAGTAAGTCTGACTCTTTTTCTGCTTTATTTCTCCATTTCGAATTTCCAAGAATGAAAAATTGAGGCCTGAACAATTTTTTCATTTCGTCCTGAAAAAGGGCATATAATTTCAAGAATAGCGTTTTAACCGCCACATCCATCCGGAGAGCATCCAAAAAGTTATATTCAAGACCAATGAACTCCCCACTTTCCTTGAATTCATTATCAGTAACATGGTAATATTTTGTTTTGACGGAAGACTCATGAGCTTTAGCATAGGAGATAGCAACAGAAACAAGAGTTGGTGCTAGAATAATAGACTCAGCTAATTTAGTGAAATCTCGTCTTCCTTTAGCCTTGCAAACGTCCACAAATCTGGATGCGATTAACCGATACTTTCTTTCTTCTTCCCACAAGGGGGACAATACCTCTATCTCTATATTTATGATTATAGATTAGATTTGAAAAAGCTCATAGCCATTACTGAGCTACATAACTTCATTCCTTTACGCATTGAAGCAAGATCATGGTTCTGAGTACTACTTCCCACCTGGAGGTAGACGAAATAGTGTCAAATATGATCATTTGTTATAAGGGGTATTCCCAATCTATTACATTCAATGATAGTCTTTAATTCTGAGGAGCCTTGCCAGAGTGGCATCGGATTCTTTTCAGGAATCTGAAAGGATGAGCCGACGAAATCATCATTCCGATCATATGATTGAAGACGCTCAATCAACTTGATTTTTCTTCCATGAGTGCAGGCACCTCTTCTGGGAATTTCACACTTCAGATCCATCAATGTTCAGTCAGAATAATTTGATTTTAAATCCATATTTTAAGAAATTCTAATCCTCAGAGCTTATCATAACAATTAATAATAAAAAATGTAGGGCTGTTACAAACAACGTTATCTGGTGGATTTATCTTGAACCTCATTGTTTACTCCCCTAGCCTATTCTGGAACTATCTATGACTGAAAAATTATCTTCAGAGATCACTAAAGTGCTCGGCTGTAACATCTCTACTGTGTGCCGGATGTCCACAAAAAAAGAGAAGCTTCCACAAGGTCCAGATAGAAGCACAAGAGGCAAAAATAATTGATTGAGGCTGTTAAAGACAACATTGAAGGCAGAAGAGGCAAGGTGCCTTCAATGACCTTGCTCATGAATTTGAGAGCAGCCAATCACAATGTATTGCTAGGTGAAGCAAATTTGATTACTATTTTTTGAGGTATAAAATTTTTTGTAATTTACAATCGAATAAAATACGATGTAGGACTTTAATATTTTGAAATATATTTATGTAGACAATTCCTTTCCAAAATGGTGTAGATATGTTAATTGAAGGATAGCCTGGGAGTGCTTAAGAGATAAATAGTCGTTGGTATAATTGACTTATTTGGCTAACTAGCACCAACTGATTGAAATCATTTTTTTGTTTCTTTTTGGAAAGGAAAAGGTTGTATGGTACAATAAAGGTAACGACGTAAAGCGAGCGGGGATCAAATTGTCGCCAAAATATTTTTCTACAAAAAACAACACAAAATATACATTTTTTAACTTTTTTATTGAAAATCAAAACTATGACGAGCATATAGGTATAGAGTAGCCATTCATTCGATATAATCACTCTTGGCATCAATAACGGCCTCAATACGGCCTCTGAACCGGCCGCAGGCTCTTCTGACTATCTCATTGTCCATGTTGCCCCGAATACCTCCTTGATGGAGTCCATCAGGCTGGCCTTGGTGCTATGGGGATGTCTGTTGTATGTCTCCCGACATAGCCCCAGACAAAATAGTCCAAAGGATTAAGGTCAGGAGAGTTAGGAGGCCACAAATCCTTGGTTACGACGTCATAACAGTTCTCGGTTAACCACTGCATGGAGATTTTGGACACATGGCAGGATGCTGAGTCCTGTTGCCACACCCAAGGCCTGCCTCCGGCATTCATGGACCTGGTAGGGTCATCTTCAACCATCTTCTTCACCTTGTCGACAAAGTCGGTGTCCCTGACCTTCCTGTCGGCGCCCTCCTCCTTGGGTGCCCTGTTTATGGTGGCATAAACATCCCAGGTGTCCTCTAGCTTCTTACAGATACGCTGAACAGTCCGTAAATTCACTCTTAAGGTTGAAGCAATCGTTGAATTGGAGATTTCACTTCCATTATTAACCAATGCCATGACTACGGCGGACCTCGAAAGCTCATCGTTCCACTTATAGCTCTTTATCTCCTCATATGATGACGGCATGATGCTAACTGAACAACGTATCGTCAGCTGATAAGAATAGCTTTCCTATTTGGTAACTTGGTTTTTTATTCGATATTGTTGTCTTCAAGTTATCAATGTTTAAAGTAGGCGACAATTTGATCCCCATTCCCCGTACATACTGTCAGAAGACCTTGCCGATGTTATATACATATATTTTTTAGTTTTTACATGCCCATTGTTTGAATATAATAATATGCAAATTTTTATAAATAAATTGAGAGACCAGTGTACAGTTTCATCATTATGGAGTTTTTAATCCACTTAAACATCTTGAGAAGGAAAAAAAAAAACAAAACTTTTATAGAATATTTAAAGGGGTTTATGTCCGTGCAACTTGTATCATTGGGTACAGGAGAAAATCGGGCAATAGAGTGCAATCAGTAAAAATCGTTCACAATTGGAAAACAATTAAATTTCGACCCACAGTCTCAGTCGCAATCTTGACTGAAATATCCAAGTCCAACGAGCTCTATTGATGAAAATATACAATGAATGACCCTCAAGTCTCAACTACATGCTATCCCCAAGAAGTTTCAAAGTCTTCCCTACAAATAATCAATGACTAATTAATGAATTCTAAAATCATTATAATTGTATATTAGAATAAGTTAAAAGAGGGTGTTTTTTAATATATGGATCGAACTTTTCATTCTAGCACTCCTTCCGTATATTTTCCACAACAGTACTATAGGAACTTCCGCATGCTTATAATAAATCATTTGCACATAAACACTCATTGTACCGTGCATTTTAAAATCATTTCCGTAAGTGATTCGATTACACCCATCATTGCACAAACTCCCTTCTTCTCTTCTTCTTTTTCTCCCTTTACTAAAGATAGGATGGATTCATATTTTCTCGGACCCAGGTCGGTTTAGATCTTTAGAACTAAAACTCGGGACCCCAACATTAGGATCCAGATCTGAAGCCAGAATTACAAAAATACTTGTCTCAAATTTTATAAGCATTTAAAGTAAGTTCAGAACTCAACAAAAGAATTAAGGTTACATTTTTACTGATGACTCATGTCGAAGCAATAAATAACAAAATTTTATTACTATTAAAATATAACTATTTGCATTATTATTGTTATAATAATATTGGAGACCTCATTACCTTTATTTTATCTCGCAATCTTTCAAATTGAAAAAGGCCAAAAATCGGTTGGTATTTGGATAACCTCTTCTAACTATGGAATTATTATTGAATGATAGTTGATAATGGATCACAGATGATTAAAAACTAATTTGTATCCAAGTAATTCATTTTAAGAGCACTGATTAGAGAAAAGGGAGAATAAACTTTGACAGTCAACAAACATATAATGTGCGTTTTATGTTGGTGATACGAAAATATATAGTGTATTTTCTTATCGTCTGTCAATTTTTTGCTTCATTTCCCCTAATCAGTGTTCTGAACGTTGACTGGAGGAATCATAATTAGCTCCTTTTAAACTGTGAGCAATTCTCAACAATCATTGAACAATGGTTCCATAGTTGTGAAGAATTGGGTAAATACCAACTGATTTTGGGCCTTTTTCTGTTTTTTTCTCGGACAAACAGTTGTATGATACAATTAGGGTGACGATGTGTAAGAAAAAACAGTAAAGAATAGCCACACGATGCAATAGTATGTATAGATGTCGCTCCAATCACTAATCAACATAAATAAACTGTATGTTCGATAACAAGGATTAATTATTAAGCAATACTACAACTTTTTAAGATCTGGAAGATCCTTTGGATCTTTTTGATCCGTAAAAGTTTGGGTCTCATTTTTTTAAAGATAATACAAGCTAACCTACACTGCACTTTGGGTAATTCGGATCCAGCTCCGAAACCCATCCTATTTCTATCCTATACCAATATATACTACCTAAACGATCATTAAAAAAAAATGAGTGGTTCTAATAAAAGGTTCAGAAAACTACTAAGAGGAGATATGTTACAATGTCAATTTATGAATTGAAAATGGGATTTTTCTTTGTGTATGGAGTGTTTCTTGCCATAAGTACCTCTATTATTAAAATCCATTGGCTATTTACTGAGAAATCCAGAGATTTGTGATCGAAAATCGTCTTCTCCTGGAATCACACGTACTGAGAACTGGTTTCTTAAGACTGACGTATTAAATATGAGGCACAGAGTTTGTTTATTATCATTGCACTCAAATTATGTCTGTCTTCATTTAAGACTGCCGTAGTTTCAATTGCAGAACCTACACTGTCCTAGACGTGAATTGTGCGAAATTCAGTGACCGTAAGAGAATAAGTATAAAACAAATATGAAACGCCTCTCATATTTTTTTTTAGCCGCGTCAAACTTCTTCATCCTATAAAAACTAATTCCCCCTATTAATTTATATATATTTTTCACTAATGAAATAGAAAAATGTTAAAATTTCCTTCGATTAAAAGAAAATCTCTATTAATTAGAAGGGTCTTTTTTGGCTCAAAACGTTGAAGCCAATTTGAAGATACAAACATAGTCCTATTATTTATTAACGATTACAAAATTCTTAATCTCATAAAAACTGATCCCATGAATCAACTTTTATATATTTTTTGACCAAGCTTCCTAAGGTGGTTTTAAAATTTTTCTCTGTCAATTGGCAGGGTGATTTTTTAGTCACTCCCACGTAAATCTGCAGATAATCAAATCCTCTATTTATTAGCGACTACAAACTACTTCCTCTCAAAAAATACTTATTCTTTCCATCAATTTTTTTTTCACTAATGAATAGAAAAAGGTTCAATCTTTCTTCGGTTTAAAAAAAAATTATCTATTAATTAGAAGGGTTATTTTTGGCTCAAAATATCGAACCTAATTCGGAGATTCTTTTATGTTATTAAATAAAGCTGTATATTGTTTTTTTCTTCTTGTATTTTTGTAATACATATATATAGTTTAAACACTCTAGAACATTATTAAGGTAATTTTTTTGTAATGTTTTTAAGAAAAATTTATCAAATTTATAATTTAAAAGATGTCTATATGGGGTTTTATGTGTTACAAAAAATTTCTTATTGATCAGCTGTTTAGAGCAACTTAATACATGGGTGATACAAAAGATTAAAACACTCCCTCTTTTGTAACATAACTACTAAGAGGGACTGAAGTAAATTCAAGGTGACTATATATAAAGTTGAGGTAGCAAGGAAATTCGACGCTTGTGTTCAAGAGAAGAAGGACAATTTAATTGTTGCTACACATAGAACCATGTGCTATATAATTGTAAAGTAGTAACTTTAAAATCCAGGCTTAATTCAATGTTAGGCAACATGCAAAAACAATTAAGTGAATAAATTGAATCAATATAACTAAAATTCATTAATAGTATACAATTCTAAACTATGCTAGAACCATGGCAAAAAGTATAAAAAGCAAGAATATATAACTTAAATTGATATCAATAATAGTAAATCATTTCCAATTCTTATTGCTGTGTGTCCAGCTTGATTAAAATCATGGACTCCTTCTCAGCTGGAGGCACACCACTAGCTACACAGTAGTTTTAAATGATACTCTGCTAAACCATTAATGTATTAATCATTAATAAATATGCTTTTTTGTCTGTTTAAATGTCAATATATGTAGTTTATGAAATTGTTATTTCAAAAGTAAATAATTGTATGTATAATAATATTTAATAAATGCATCATATCTAAAAAAACTTATTTTGATTCTTTTGAAACTTGACGATATCCTTACTTGATACTTTATACAATAATAAAATCAATTTCAGAACTAATTAATTATTAAAAAAGACTCACATTAATTTGCATAGAGTATATTTTAATAACAGTAAACTATCGGTATGTAAGCTTATATTAATATGCTTTATGTATATTATCTAATTTGCCAATTCATTACATAATATTAGAGTGGTGAATAAAAGCTTAGCAATAAGTAAAAATTATTGTATATATATATATTTTTGAATAATAGAGCAAAATATAACATGCATACATGAATAATAAATATAAATTTATAAATTGACCAATCTGTCTAACTTTGCTAGGGTTAGCACTTACGTTCTTCAATTTGAGCGTTTTATTCAGATTATTTACAATAATTCTTGTCCTTGTTTTCATAAAGGATATGATCACTTCTTTGACCAGTTAGGATATAATCCAATTAGATGATTATGCAACCTTTCAAATACATTTGGGTTTTGTCAATTGCGTGTTTGTAGTGACAATGAAGAGCATTAAAATGATTTTCCAAGCAATGATAAAATTTAAAAACTTACAAGAGGGGATGTTAAGGCCTCCCTCAGACCTCAAGTCTTCTGAGGGCTTCCACTGGGGATGGAAGAGTATTGTTTCCTGTGATGGCACGAATCTGTGAGAATATATTCCCAAGACAATCTTGATTTAGATGAGGGATTAAAATTAATTGCATTCCATCATCCTTGATACATTGAAATAATTTTTTGTTGAACGAATGGAGATTAAAATTCCCTTCTGAAATGGAAGCTTAAATACTCAAATAAACCTTTTAGGGGAATCTAAAACCAATTATGATGAAGACACTAATACAGAGAGAAGTGCTCCTAAACCCATTACAATGTTTTTACTACTAATTACCCAAACGATTATTCTAATACTGTAGAGGATTCATCTATAAGGTCTACAACTAGAGGGAGTTATTTCCAAGTATTGCCTTGAAGACTCAGGTCTTTTTGATTAAGGAAACTATCTGTATATGAAGTATTACAAGAAAAATAAATCAGGTGAACTAATGGGAAGTAGACTAGATTATATTCTTGTCTCATCAAACTTAGCAAAGTTCCTCACGGAATTCAGAGCTCTTCCACCTTACATATACGATCACTCACAAATTATGGCAAACTTTCATCTCTCTAAGCTAAAACTTAAAACATATTGGAAATTAAATGTATCACTCCTCAATGATTTTTCCTCACGTGACAAAATAGAGAAAACATTTTGACGAATGCAGGTACTTACTTGACAATAAAACACTTTCCCCGTGCTTAGCCCTCCGACGCGTAGAAGAAAGGTCAAAGAACATTATTGTCTGGAAGAGTATAGCTGTATTCCAACAACGAAAGGAAATAAACCATCTTCAAGAGAAAAAAAAGATGTGTGATTGTGGACTCGCTATTCAAGAGGATCTGGATAACATTATTCGAAATTGAAACCAAGGCAGAGCAATAAGCTGATTGAAAAAAAAAAATATATATCAAAGGTCTAGTACCCTTCTCTGCCAAAAAAAAATAATATTCAAAGTTCCAGGAAAATTGCTGCTTTAAGATGGGAGAATGGAGAGGTAAAACAAGACTCCACAAAAATTACACAAGGAGAAAGTGCCGAGAAGAGTTCTCACTAGAGGATTTAGATGACGCTGTTAAGGATCAGCAGAATTTTTTTTTATTGTAACAACATCAACAATAACGTAGAGTGAGTCTTATAATCTATCTGTAGTACTATATCGTGGTACGATAGGCACTATATTAATATATTAGATAGGGTAAAAATATGGAATGGTGTTGCAATACGCCGAGTACATCCCTTATTCAGAGACAATTAAAGACAAAATACAGATCATCCAGGAAAAATTTATAAAGGGTTCAAAGCTAGCTTATCTTTCAAAGAACAACCAGTATGCTCCAATTTCATCGTTTGGGCATAGGCCTAAAAAATATAAAAACTGTGTGAAAATCTTTAGACTTTACATTGATGATTAGACTCAGAAGCTCTTTGGATTGCTGGGCAAAATGCTTGAAAGACAATTTTAAAAGGAATACGAGATTTCCACTCAACAAAATAATTTTCATGGGTCCTGCTGAGCTGTTCAAGTCTTCAAGTATGGTTGTTGCTTACTGGAGAGAATGACTTATTCATGCAATTGTGGTCTCCGTTCTTCCTATGCTGGGTGTAGACGAACCATTGAAACTTCAGCCACAGGTTGAACACTAGAGATTAATTCTTCAAGGGATCAGCAATTAGACAATTGTGGAGCGAGTCCACAGATGCCACACCAACGACCTTCTTGTATTTTAAAAGGACAAAAAAATGATTAAGCCATATTTTCAAAGTTTTATAGTCTCCCCCAATCCCGCTCCACATGGCGTTTGAAACCATAGCTATTTCAAGTTTCTGCAAGAAAGCCAACAGAAGCCAAATTGTGTGTTCTTTGGCTGGTTTGGTTCGTAAACGTTTCTTTCGATTAGGTTGTAAATCATCGGAAGATGTTCTGAAAAACTCATATATAATATTTTGCAACCCTTTCGTGGACTCAAAAGAAAGGTGGTTCTGCTACAGGATGGCTACTTCTAACCTTTTAGCAAATAAATCGAGAGTCAAAGAAACAGAGAGAGACTGCACATTCTGTAAGTCCAGTTCAGAGACTTGAAGAAAACTGTTTTGGGATTATCCAAGTGTGGTTAACATTGTGCACATGACAACTGAGTTTTTGAGGAAATACTATCATTAAGAAATAAAGATTGGGGGTTGCCTGTTAATGTCACCAACTAAACATAGATTTCACTTCAAAATAGCATGTTTAATAACAAAGGTACTATTTATTCTCGACGCCGCAAGAAGTAAAAACTCTTGCATACCTACTAGTCTGGACAGACTCCCCTTAAGATCCCACAAAGTGCTGGAGAGTTTCGATATGAATTGAATTGTCTTAAAGTTTTGTTTTATAGTTTAATAGATTTTCGTTAAGATGTTATTATCTTTTTTCATTAACCCATTCTCGTTTTTGTTTTGTTTGATTTAACAATGAACAACAAATGGTTATCAAGTGATAAATTAATTAATTAATATCATTTTGTGATGAAATTGTAATGTATTTTTTGGAATGCATGGATATGTGAAATTAATGTAAAGAGAATAAAGTAACTATGTATTTTTAAAAAAAATACCTAAATTAAATTCAGCAATCCGTGAACTCTCAATAAAAAAAATATAATGACAAATAGTAAAAGTGCACCTTTTATAAAATGCAGCATGGTTTTAACTCAATAACACAAAGAGTTGGGTTTTGCTTTCAACTGTCGATTATTTTGCTTCTTTTTTAGTGTTCTGAATGCCGATTGATTGAATTTGAATTACTTATATTGTATAATTATAATTCCATAGACGTGAAGAATTGACCATCAATGCTAAAACTAATTTTGGCTCTTTTCTTTTTAAAGGAAAGGTTGCAAGATACAATAAAACTTACAACGTACGGAGAGAATAAAAATCAAAATTTTTTCCACAAAAATCCCTTTCCTATCTGTGTCACGAAACAAAAGTTGAACTTAGCGGAGTATTTTTTTTAAACGTATCAGAGTTTTAGGAGATAATTCTGATTTTATTATTTGGCCAAAGTATACATGTGGTTACTTTTTATTTCTAACCATGTCAAATGGTTCATTGCTCATACCAAGTCTCAAGTCCTTCTATTATTATTTTTTTTGCATATCCAGTTTGTCAATCAATGACTCTGGTTAGCAACTAATTTCTAAGCTCAAAAGTGATATTGTCAGTGGGATAATAAATTAATTTAGGATTATAAATATTAACGTGGACAGGGTTCATGATTTGTAGAAACATCTAGAGCCGAGAACAGAATACAGTGTAAATTTCTATGTATGCTAGTGAGAATACGCTCTGGAGAACTGTTGCTTACAAGGGAACGGATATTTTTATCATTGAACATGAAAAGTTTCTTTAAATTTAAGTAAAGTGAAAAAAAAAAAAAAAAAAAAAAGACAAGAACCAAGGACTTATATTTAATAAAAAACATGGCTTTCATTTTTCATCTCTCTCATGTTTTGAAAATCTATTCCGTTCTAAGTCGTTTATATAAAAATGTGGAGTGAATTTTGTTGCAAGCTCTAGATTTTTCTACTACTCATACCCTGTTTAGTGTTTGAGCAACGTTGATTGGTTGAAACCAACATGAATTAATTTTTACTTTTTGGGAGGAAAGGTCGGGAGGTAAAATAAGGATAACATTGTATTATCAGAATGTTAACGCTAACATACAAATTCACTACGTATTTTGTTGTCAGCTGTCTATTTTTCTGTTACCCCATATCAATGTTAAGAACATTGATATGTTGATTTCGAATTAGCTTACGATAAGCTGTGAATAATTGCTAATGATTATTATAAAACAGTCATTTCATAGTCAGAGAGCATAACTAACTACTAGGCGTAACCTCACTTACTCAAAATTATATATGTGTTAAGGGGAATATGGAAAATCGCACATTTTGAAAAATGCCTAAGTAATCTACAAAATTCTTGTTAGAGATGGCAGTGTACAAATGCCCGGGCAATCTGTAAAATTTCCAATAGAGTGGTCAATCGTCATTTCAACTTCATTTACATTGTCAAGTTAAATGATTGTGGGTAATTTGATTGCTAAACAATTCATTTAAAGTAATTTGATCAACTCAGGACTTGCTTATGATACAGTTCCATTGCAAGCAATTTGATAATTATGTGCATTTTCATTGAAATTTATACTGTATTCAGACAATCAAACTATTGTATGTTCAGACATCGTAACGAGATACTCCATTTTATTTTTCAAAAAATATAGCTCGGCCAACAGGTTGTGCAGTTAGACAGCTGGTCGCCACGGGGATCAAAACCTATCTCCTCTGCTATCCTGAGGAGCAAGGATCCTTCTAATATCCTATAATACAGCATATCCCAGTGGTTATGCAAGTGAACCACTTGTCCACAAGGGGTGACAAAACCCACCACCGCCACTTGCCCGACCATCAAAGCCCCCTTCCAATATCGTATAATACACCCCAGCCAATGGGCTGAGTATGTGAACCGCTAGTACAAAAGGTGGGTCAAAACCCACTGCCTCCACTTCCCTGAGAACCAAGAACCCTCCTTATTCTACACAACTCAAGGGCATGAACTATTTTTGTTATTATACTTAGTGGGCTCTGTAAAGGTATATGAAAATTTGGCGTTGGTTAATGACCCTAATGTGGATCCTCCGCAACCGGATGATTCAAGTGCTTTTTAATACTAAAATGTAAGCCAAAAAAGTGAGCAATTTGAATGAACATGATAAAATGTGGGTATATCAGTATTACTACAGTAACAAGAAAAGATCTAATAGAAATTTATATTTAAATTTTTGATCCTATTTAATAATATTCGAACTACATGGTTCTATATTTCATATATATTTTATTAGTTTCTTCAAAATTGACAAAAACAAAAAACTTATTTCAAAATATTCTTTAACATCAAATGTAATAATTTCAAAAAAATATCATCATCTTTTTGAACATGGATTTTTTTTTTTACATAAACATTAAAAACTTATCATATTAACCCAAATCAACTACTTATTTCCAATTACTGTGCTGACTGGGGACCAGCTGTCCACTTATACAACCTGTTGGCGAGCGTGTATAATAGGATATTAGAAGGGATTCATGACATTCAGGAGGCGGCAATAGGTTTTGATCCCCTTTGTAGACCTTCTGTCCACCTGAACAACCTGGTGGACGAGGTATATTTTGCAAATTAAATGGGGTCTTACATGACATTTTTTATCATACAATAGTTTGATTATCCAAATAATATATAAATTTCAATGAAAATGTACACGATTATCAAATTGCATAATCATCATAAATGTATCATAATCAAATCCTTAATTATAAAATAGCTTTCAATGAATTGTTTAACAATCAAATTACCCGCAATCATTTTACCTGACAATGTAAATGAACTTAAAATGCCCACTCTATTGGAAATTTTATAGATTACTCGGGCATTTCTGGCATTTTTCAAAATGCCCGATTTTACCCATTGCCTGTAACATATGTATATTGGGCCAATGTATTATTATACTTTTAATTGTCTAGGACATTAATATTATGAAATATCTTTCATTTTAAAAATGCTGTAGAAATAATATGAGGATTATTCTCAGAGAGTACTTCTTAGATAAATAGCATCTGTCATGACTGACTTATTTGGCAAGCTACCCCCAAATGATTTTGAATCTTTTTTTTTTTCTTTTTGAGAAAAAGTTGCGTGATCGACGAAGGGAACGACGAGACTACCTACTGATTTTGGATGTTTTTTCTATTTCTTATTGGAGGATGAAAGTTCGTGTGATCAATTCGTGTTAATTAGATAATAGTGTAAGATCAGATAATATAAAAAGTAACACTATGTTAACTGAACAGTTGCCTCAGTCCTCTTGGGAGGAGAATGTTTGAGGGAGTTTTAATGACACTCCCGAGAGTACATAAGTCTTCAAAATAAAATAGAATCAAATAGGAATGAAACCTGTTGCCTTCACACATGGTTCATTTACATAATAGATTTAAATTCTTATTAATGAAGTTTATTCTTAAATAATCATAAAAGCTTTGATTTGATCCTGAAAGAGCATGCAGTCACACAGGGAAGGGATTTTGGAACAGAGAGAAGTTCCTTCTCCACTTAGGAGAAGGACTGAATTTTTTTTTTTAGAGTGAGTATGATAATATGTAATATCCTAATAATACATATTATCACAACAATACATAGTTGAGTATTAATAATTCAGTGATTGTATGATGGAGTTTGTAAAATATTTATAGAGTGAAGTATTCGTTGCCTTTCTCTCTAGGAGGAGCATAAATTACTTCTTTCGCCTTTTTCTCTGATGGAAAAAGGATAATGACAGTTAGTAGTGCTTGATTCAATTGCAGTGTGTTTTGTTTCGACCAAGTATTCTTATTATCTCAAAACTGTTTCTGGGGAGAAAACACACAGACACTCATTTGTAGTTACTTAGCAAATACCAATTATAATTATTAATTATTGCCGAGTTCCCTTACAGTATAAAAATGCTGAATTAATATTTTTGCTCCATGTCCATGCTGTTTGTTCTACACTTTGTTAATTGTCATTATTTGACCAGTATTATGCATTATATAAGTAGATCTCTTCCTTCAGAATGAACTTAGTGAATGAGGAAAACGCTCGAAATATGGATCTCCATGCCTCCCTCTCCAAATTGGAGTCCGACATCAAGAGTTTCTCTAAAATCCTTCAAAAAACTAGCCAACACAAAGTCAAATCTCAAAACAGGAAGAAAAACAGTTCCAAGATTGATCAAGACATTTGCGTAGATGAAGAGGAGGAAGACGTGGAGTGCTTCTCCATCTCCGATATCGATTCTCATATCAATAGTCATCATAATAAGACGCAGAATCATTATAATGATAAAAATAATTCCCTTCTATCGGTTAAAAGATCTCCGATTAAGTTTAAGGACCTAGCAGATGCAGTCATACGCCGTCGAAGACGACGGAAATTTGCTTCCTTAAAGAAATGTATGTTGTTCATAATATAGTTGCAGATCTCTCAATGTCTTCTTCTTCTTTAGGGGATGGTTCAGAGATAGATGAATGGATCTTTAGTCCGGATAATGACTCTATGGGTCATTTAGCTCTTATTGGATTAGGCAATAATAAAGAAAGGCCCTTTCAATTGAAAAACAAGATATCCACTGTTAAGATCCAACATTCTCTATCCGAGGTAACTCACATTCCCTCTATCAATAAAACACTCTGATCATACTTATATTCTTTATGACCCTTCCTTTTTAAGACCAATCTCCAATATCCCTCTGTATCTAGACAAAATCTCCATTCACATTCCTCATTGCAATCCAGACCAAATCCTCCTCGAAATCTCAATTTGACACCCTCTGAGCCTGATCAAGTATTGAATTGTCTATGTAGCTGTTTGGCAGGTCGACCAATCCTTCGGCTCTTTCTTATCATCATGTTCAATGGTGTGGTGTCCATGATGTGCTCTGCTATCATTGTAAGGATTGAAAAACCTGCTCAACAACAAAGATTCAAGGAGAAGGACCTCCTTTTGAAAAATGTAAGAGAGTACGAGACAAATATAACGAGGATCCTTCGTCGAACGACACCGTTCACTATTGGAGAAGGATTTTCACTTGATCAAGAAGAGGAGATTTTCAAAATGTTAAAAGAGTATGAAGGGATCGTGGAGGAACTCTATACCTACTCGGATGAGATACCATGGGGCATCCTCTCAGCTCAGTCATTTATTACGTCTATTCAAACCACAACAGGTGCTTAAAAATGTAGTTAATTTTTATTAATATTCCATTCATTTCACATCTTGTTGTAATTAACATAGGAAACGGGGATATTGTACCTATGACGACACAAGGAAAGATATTTACACTAATTTATGCCACCTATGGGGTTCCTATGTTTTTATGGTACATTTTCAAACTTGGAGGACTCTTTCGAATCCTTGTTATTAATGCAGGCTACACTGTCTGTCGCTGCTTTTGGTTTGTAGACCTCCATATTTATCTATAAAAAAAATGTTTCATTAGATCCCCTACCTAATAAGATTATTATATATACAGGCTTGATTTCCCAGAGATCAAGCGAAAAGTTGAACCTGGGCACACAGCTACCACCACGGAAGAAATGGGAAACGAACATTATGCCTCATCAAAACAAAGCAAAGCCAACGAACTCGTTGCAAGTCTGGACGCTAGATTTCATCCAAGCATAATTGGTGGGATCCTACTTATTTTCCTTCTTTCTATCTCTGCTTTTATATCTCATATCGAGAGTATATCTTATTTTGACTCCGTCTACGCATCCTTTATATCCTATTCCACCATTGGTTTCGGAGATATCGACATATTTGTGAGGCTTTTATGATTTCATTTATTTCATCTAATAATTTTATTATGTTATAATAACGCAATCGATTCAAATATTCTTGCAGATGCTCCAAAGGCATGAATTTTTAAAGAGTATTGACTATTTATTAATTATTAACATGTAGTAACTAAAAATATACTTACCCTTATATTATAAAGTATAATATTGATTAGCTCAATATTTTCATATATATATTCTAAATACATGTATAATGTACAAACTTGACATTTATTGAGCTAATTACTGATTAAACAAATATGTACCTTGTATATTGTAGATACACAAATATATTTTGACAATAGCAATATTTCATAAACAGTCCTTACAGTACATAAATTTATATACTTAATTTGGGGGTAGTTAATTAGTAGAGACAGAAATGTATGTATTTGTGGAAGAGTTCAAGTTAATTTAACCCACAAAGTCTCAATTATTTCCTCTTCTGCAAATAGGGACTGTTGGAGGTACAAGAATAGTCACTAGGGCACCCACTATCTAGTAAAAACCTGACAGGATCTCAAATTCCATATACTAGAAAAAAGTCAATTTTCTAACAAAAAATTCAAATTACTCCGTGCCATAAACTTTGCTTTGAGCTTGGATTTCTCAATTTTCATAATAAATTCAATTGTGACTATCGTTTAAAATTCTATTTAGTTTTGTTGCGATACTAGCACCGTTTACAAGTTGTATCAGACCGCAAACATTTAATAATACCTCCTCAAGCTCTGCACACCACTTTCGAAAGGGAATGGTTAGTAACTATTATAGAATAAATAATTTTTTAATGTTATAGGCACTGCTTAACGTCCGGCACAACTTGTTTGCAGATGTAACGTGCAAGTATAGTGGGAAAAATGTGAAAAAACCAAGCTCAAAGCAAAGTTTATATCACAGGAGAACCTATATTTTTTAGTTTGTTCCTGCCCCAAACTGGAGTTTTAGTAGAATAGAATTTAAATTATGTTTATATTTACGTAGTCACGGTCCCTAGTGCATCCTTAGTTATGTAACTGCTTAAATCTAATATCTAATAAAATTATTTGTATCTTTGCAGCAATATTCCTTCCGCTCCAATTGGTTCAACTTTTTTATTTATGGCAATGGAGTTCACATCATTGGATATATGATTGTCTCAGCCTATGTCACCTCCATTCTTGAGAAATTTGGTGTACGGAAGTTTTAAAGATACCCAAATATAGGTCATAATATATATAATGTGTATATTTGACTGTTACCAAAATATATTATTCGAATAAAATCAATAGAGAGCACTATTTCTTTGATTCATTTTGCTTGAAATAGACAATTTTATTTTTAGAGCTTTTCATTTAGTAGTTCAAACTGAATAATAAATAGTTTTAGAGTGTGTTTAGTGACGTCATAAATTACATCATCATATTTTTACTACAATGAATTGACAAACTTACAAAAAAATATTGAGGAAGCTTCATCTAATGGCTTTAATAATATACGAGTACTAAGACTAAAACCTCCATTGAGTACTACTTGATGCCAATGATAAATATTTTAATTAAATCAAAGTAATAAGTATGATAATTTTAAATTTCTCTCTACCCATGTGTATTGATAAAAAATTTGGGCATTTTTCAACTTTGTATATTATCTATTTTTTGATTAAAATGTTTTTTTCAGATTGGAATAAGGAGTATTTAATGTGCATGATATTTACAATTGACATATATATTGCTGTATCTTTCTGAAAAATAAATAAGTGTTATCGGCACTAAAAAAAAAAGTAATAAGTACAAAAACCTTTAGAAAAGACCTATATTTTTACGACTAAGGATTGTTTTACATCGATTAGGGACGAAAAATATCTTAGTATTTCTATTTTTATAGTTAATTTATATTCCAACATCATTGCATAATTTTGGTTGGAGGAGGGTATCTAATTCTGGTTTTATATTTGTCTCTTTGATAATTTTTGTTTGTTTTTGATTATTCAAGTGTTTAGTGTAATCTGTAATTTATTTATTGAATTTGATGTATCCAGTGTACTCTTTGTTCCAGATTAGTTACAAAGTGGAAAACAAAACATTTTTAAGTTTTCAAGCTCTTTTCCATAAGTATTATTGCACGCCACGAAGGAACAATAACGATTTAGAATTTTGACTCAGTTGACTATTATTACTTATTAGTAATAACATATTACTAATTGAATTTTCAGTTAACATCAATCAACATTCCATCGTATATTGGTATTTTTCACCAACAAAGATATAAACAAACGCACATTTAGAGTTCAAGCATAGTCGTTAACAATCAATAAATTATAAATGTATAATTGAAAACTCCGGCCTCTTCTCTTTGGTGGCAAATTCAAAAATGGAAAAATCAAAGTATAACATTTTTCCCCTTAGCAATTTTAGAGCGGGAGGTAGGTGTGCTTTATGAATAACTCTTTATTACATTCCACCCTACCACAGTAGTAAAAAAAAAATGACAGAGTAACGTCATATGAAAAGTGACATCTTGCGAAAAAATGTTAAAACGCAGCACCATTGTATCTGCTTAGTCTAATGGTAGTTTTTCGCTACTTTGTGTAAAGCTTTAAGAGGAATGGAGTTGCTTTTTTCTCCCTCAACCTTAAACAAAATAATCACATCTTCTCCTCAGAGCATTCCCGGTATTTATATAACTCAGTATAAAATCTTTGAGCTCCTTTCGCTATTTTAGTTGGATCTTCTGTTACTACATCAGACGCCAATCTTAGTGAGGATATTCTCCTAGCTCCTAAGTAAGACTTCTTGAGATATTTAAAGCTTCATTTTCCGTTTATATTTATGTCAACAATATTATTTTTTATTCTAATCGAAGCTCCTCTGGACTCGTACTCGATGACGGAATTAATATTCTCCCGAACATGGACATCGCTATCATCGAGATCATTCAGGACCTCTAATCTATCCCAAACTTTTTTCTCTCTGCTGCTGCGACATACCCTTACTTAATTAATAGTAAACGGTATCTGTTCTCTATTTTTTTCGAGAGCTAAAGAACATGTCTCCTCCTTATGGTTAATACATTCTATAATAATCCTCTCAATATCTATGTGTCTTGTCGTCCTCCAGAAGGGAGGCATTTAACTTCCAAAATGGCTCTTTGACTCTTGTAGGAGTTCACAGCGTTAGTTTTTTAAGCAGCGCTGAATATTTGATAGGAGAACAGTTTAGCAGTCATGACATTTTATTAAATTAACTGTGAGATTAAGGAAATACACACAAATCCCACTCTGTATCGAGCAAGGATATAGGCAGGAATCACTCCGTTTTCGATTTCTACTCTTAGCCCTACAAAGATTTACACTCATAAGTCATCAGCGTTACTTTCTGTCATTAATCAGCATAGCTGAAAATATTATGATCTGCTAGTAAGCTAAAAAAAGAAACCGATAATTAAGGTATTTTGGAGAAAAACAGAATAGCTTTTTTGAGGTTTCATAAATTTAAATGCAAGCAACTTATAAGATAAAGGTAAGGTTAATAGAAATACATGGTAATACCATAACGTTTTTCCGACTAATGTTTGACTTCCAGCATGTTTTTTAGTAGTGACGTGGAAGAGTACAACTATTACCAAGAGTACCAACATATAGCTAAGGGGGATAATTTAGGAAAGAATAGAAAAGCGTGCGAAGAGAAGAGCAGAAATACTTATGTCATCATTGATTAAATAATATACATCTTCTTCAATCAATCAAGAACGTTATCATTCCCGCCTTTATTATTCAATATTACTATAATATTAGATGCTGATAGTCGATAGAGAACTGAATGAAATGCCTAAAATAACGTCACCTTCTGTCTGGATTTCTGAAAATGGAGGCCCAGGAATTTGGAAAATACTTACCAGATGAAAAACAGATGGTTTGTCGGATTTGTCGATATAAATGTGCCTTTAGTCCCCTGTCTAGAATTACACGCCACTCATTATCCTCATCTCATATCAAGAGCATGGATATTCATCTAAAAAATCAAGTTAATGATGAATACATCAAGTCAAACTTTAACTCTGATCTCACAAAGATGCTTATTGCATGTAATATAACCATTGCTAATCATCTACGTTCAAAAAATTTATGGAGAAATACACGGGTAAACCTATCCCTTCCCAAGGAACCATCATTAAATTAATGAAGGATGTTGGTAGTGATGTCATTTATAAAAATACATATAAAAATGCTTTGAGTCATCCACACCAAATGACGATCAAGTTATCAGTAAAAAGTATGCAATATTTACTAATTTCGAAATGGAACTCTGAATTTTGTACTATCTAACTGTAAGTATTCAATTTTTTTAAAGTCTAACCCTAAAATATGATTCTATTTTAGTTAAACATATCAAGAATTATCAGGGC
Organism: Lepeophtheirus salmonis; assembly: GCF_016086655.4. Classification (NCBI taxonomy): domain Eukaryota; kingdom Metazoa; phylum Arthropoda; class Copepoda; order Siphonostomatoida; family Caligidae; genus Lepeophtheirus; species Lepeophtheirus salmonis. Next base: position 33,203,598 of record NC_052131.2, read on the forward strand.
GTACGTCAGTATTGCGCTTTGTCCACTTCAGCGGACCAAAAAAAAAAACCTTAGTCAACCGTCCACCAATCATATAGGTGTATGTAAATATAGATGAATTAAGTCATAATTAATTATTAAAATCTATTATATATATGTAACTTATGACCAACTCATAATAGTACTGAGTCATTATAATAAAATTACATATTTGTAGCACGTCCACTCAAAAGGTAGCTAGATAATTTTTCTCAAAATTGAACATGGAATACATTTTCCAACAAATTATAGTTCATTTAAATGAAAAAATGATTCTGATTAATCCTTTGGAGGCACCACAAATTGTACTTAAAGTAGCCAAAATTCACCGGCACATTTATAGAATTAGTAAATTAATAAATTATATCTCCAAGACAATATTGGGGCCAAATTAAGTCAGATAGATAAAACGGAGGTTTTAAACTACAGTTAACACTCTCGGGTATCTCAACTCATCGCAGAAATTTGAATTCAAATCCTGTAATTTACTGTAATATCTCTTTCAAATATTGCCTGTCATTTTATAAATATAAATGATTGAACCTTTGAATATAAAACGCGTTTTCCGCTTCCCATGATACATTTCTGATAATTAATAAATTACTGCAATTATTTCAAGAGTACTTTACAGCCAAAAATAAAAACAAAGACGCACACAACATTTTTGTATGGATTTAAAGTACTTCACATTGAGTAAATATTTGAGTTAGATATTACGTTTAACGTTACTGGTTCCAAATGTGAAGTACTTTACAGCCCAAAAAAAAAAAAAAAAGATGCACACAACATTTTTCGTATGGAGTACTCTTGAAATATTTAAGAGCGTGAGAATTTGTTTCATTGAATACAAGATAAATTAAATTATTACTGCTTAAGAGGGACATAAATAATAGTTATGTACTTTTTAGAGAGGATTGTTGCAGTAATTTATTAATTATCAGAAGTGTATCACGGGAAGCGGAAAACGCATTTTAACAGAGAGTTGGGGATTTGTTCTATCTGTCAGAAGGAAATACAGAAGGACAACTTTAATGATCACAAAGTTAAACTCCATAAGAATGACCCCAGCTGCAAGTATCAAGTGAAAATTGATCATACGAAGCAGAAAACATTGAACTTTGCTGTTAAGAAAACTTCCTCTGCTACATCCTCATCCTCAGTCACTGCCTCCTCCTGTCCCGATGACCCTGCTCCAGTTGAGGCCTTACTGCCTGAACCAAGATCTGAAAAGTCTGTTTCTGCTGAAGAGAAAGTTACTGCAGACACAGAAAATAATGGCGACTCATCAAATTACCCCAGTGGACGGATTTCTCATGGAATAAGACTTCCTAATCTCGATATTGGACCAATCTTCTCTCCCGAGCAGCTCTCTGTAGTCAACAACAACAATATTCCCTCTGCAGAGGACTCTGAGACTAGCGACAATGTCCAGGGAGGTGAGAAGAGCAAGACTGAGGAGATGGAGTTTGTGGACGGAGGCCCAGAGTACCCTGTCGTCTTCACGAGCCAGCTGGGTGACCCGATACTTACCGGGTGGGAGCCAAAGCGGAAGGACATCCGGACCAGAACCACAGTGGAGACTGAGCTGGAAACTGTGCCTAAAGTCGAGAGAGATCATCCTCTCCATCCCAAGTTACATACATACAGTCCTTAGATAGATGACAAATACTCCAGAGACTTTCAATATGATTGGTTCCGTAAGTTCCCGTGGCTAGAATATGACGAGGTTGAAAAGTCAGCTAAGTGTTTCGCCTGTTCCAAATTTTTCATTTCCAACCTTCGGAAATTTGAGTTCAAAACATGGAAAAACAGTTCCTCGTTGAAAGTTAATTCTAACAACAAAAAAACACAAACTGTCGATGGAAAAGTGGATCAATTTCCTCACATCCAAGAGAAAGAATACCTCGGTTCTTGGCCATGTTCAGTCTCAACATGCTGAGGAAGTCGTGAAGTGGCGAGATTATTTGAGGTATCTTTTCCAAACTGTTGGGTTCCTCGCAAAGCAAGGATTGGCTTTTAGGGGTGATTCCAAAACAAGAGAAATGTTGACGGAATATAATGAAAACAATCGGGGAAACTTCTTGGAGCTTTTGTCCCTGCATTCACACAACAATCATATTCTCAAAGGTAAACTGGAGGCTGAAGTCAAAAAATTTGGTTCAGCTGGGGCAGGTTTTGCCAAATGGACTTCACCTGACATCCAAAATGAGCTGATAGAGATTATAGCATCCAAAGTGACGGAAAATATAATTGAAGATGTCAAGACTTGTGCCGGCGGTGATGACTACTGGTTCTCTGTGATTGTTGATGATACATCAGATATGTAAAACACGGAGCAGTTCAGTCTGTCACTGGGATATCTGACGAGTGAAGGCATCAAGAAAGAGAGCTTCCTCAAGTTTGTAAGAGTTACCCAGACTGACGGCAAATATTTGTTTGAGAAGCTTCACGAGGCTATCAAGGATCTCGGCATTAACCCCGCCTGCACTGTCTCCCTGGCCGCGGACAGTGCCTCCAACATATCCGGCATCAAGAAGCGTGTTGCCGCCAGGTGGAAGGAAGCAGCCCCACTGTGTGTCTACATCCACTGCTACGCCCATGTCCTCAATCTTGTAGTCAAGGATCTTCTCTCAGATATAACCCTGTTGAGAAATACAATGGGGACAGTACAAATTTTATACAACTTCATTGAAGGGTCACCAAAGAGGTCAGCAATCCACAAGTCGGTGAAGATAACAAGTAAAGATGAGGAGCATGCCAAGGTGATGACCCTGAAGAACCAGTCTGCTACCCGCTGGAGTCTCCGCTACGATGCTGTACACGCTGTATCTCTAGGGATGGTCAGAATCATGAAGACCCACATAATAATGAGAAAAGATAAAGATACATTGTCGAGTTCAACAGCAACTTCTCTGCTCAACAGCATCTTTAGTCACGAATTTGTTTTCGGCATTGAACTGTTGAAGACACTCCTCAGACACACATCTAGCTTGTCAGATGAACTTCAAGGCAGAAAGGTTGACCTAACAAAAGCCCGGAAACACGTCAACCTAGTGATTAGGACTCTTGAAGATCTTAAGAATGAGAAAATCTTTGAATCAATCTGGAAACTTGCTGAGTTGAAGTTGTCTGAGATGAAATCAGTATTTGAACAGGAGGACTCAATTGATTTGGAATTCAAGGAGGCGAAGATTCCAAGGAGAATATAGTGGAAAGGAACAACTGAATCCTACTTCCGTGAAACAAATTTCGATGTTGCAATCAATAAGATTGTTTTAGAGCTTTAGAGCAGATTTGCCACCGACGATACAAACATCACAATGGATCTCATTGCAATCGTGAATGACAGTGAAGTGGAGACCTGTGTCATTGAGCATGTCGCCAAGCACTACAGACTTGAACTCGAGCAGCTCCAGTCAGACCATGCAATCTTCCAGCAATTCAAGGTTAATATTATAATGTTTCATTTTGCATTATATGTTTAAAATTTATGTTTCTCTAGGCAGATATTGACACAGAAGACATGGTTTCGTCACAAATTGCTGCGAAGTTAATAAGCTCGGGAGTGTTCCGCCTGATGCCGGAGCTATACAAGGTGATCGTTATCCTGGCCTCAATGCCCATCAGTAGCTGTGAGGCGGAGCGGTCATTCTCCTGTCTCAGAAGGCTCAAGAACCACATGAGGACCACCATGGACCAGGAGAGACTCTCCTCCCTCACCCTCTTGAACATGGACAGGGTGATGGTGGACAAGGTGCTCCATGAAGACATGGACAGTTTGATTGACACCTTTGCGTCAAGGAAAGAGAGGAAAAACTTCTTCTTCTAATCATGATAAAGAACACAAGCATTTTTTCTTCATTTTTTTCAAACACATCACCACGTATACATGCGAGTTAAGAACATCAAGACTTGTGAACATAATTTATTTTCTGTCGATGTAACTGTTTCATGGTATATTATAATCTGGTTCATTATCTTCATCCGTTATTATTTTAAAAATATTTAAGGAGGTTTAAATTGTTTGACTTAATTGTATAGTTCAAAAATTTTCATTCTTGCACCGTGCATTTTATACTCCATTATACTCCTTCCTTTATGAATAGGTCGGCATTGACTTTCCGTCTAGAGTTTTTCCTTTTCATTTTATTTTTCCCAATGTTTGCTTGAAGAAAATAATGGTCAATAGTCCATTGGACGATATTCTTGCAAGATTTAATCTATGCTGTAGCATTTGCCCTGTTTAAATATCCCACGTTCACCACTGAAAATCAACCGTTCCCCTTGTAAAGCGGACCGAAAAATCTTCTTGACATACGGCACTGAGAATTATGATACACAACTCATTAAATACCAAAAACAACTGCTTAAATGGTCACAACAACGGGGGGGGGTAGTAGCTTTGGATGGTTTGCAACTAGTTTGTCTGAGACTAGTTTCTTCACTTAAAGACTTGGGTATGATAATTACATAGTCAATAAATATTACTTTTTTATCACTTAAGGCTTAGCTATGGTTGATAGGCTCCAAGAAATGGTTTTCAGAAAACTCATAAAAGGCAAAAACAACTGCTTAAATGTTCACAACAACGGGAGTAGTTACATTGGGAGTAGCATTATAATTAGCAATTGTGTAAATCCTTCAAGATAATAGTATGTTGTTATATAAGCATAAATAACGGGGAAAATATCCTTTTTTGATGCTCTTATTAAGGAGTAATATCGCCGGACATTACTACATAATTAGCTTTTGCTCTTAATCTTTTAGATGGATTGATTTCTAACATTATTTTTATAGTATATTTATTGTCTAATTTTATGATTTTGACATTTACTTTATTATTAATAATTAGTTAGGTATCATGAAGAAGAGGGGTGATAATCTTTTTGAATAAACTCCACGTCTTCCTTGTGTTTTGCAACCTAAATTTATGACATATTTAACTGGATTCCGATGTCAGAAAAAGAAAATATTATTTGGATCAATTTATTATTTCAATATTCTGTATTTATAATTTATTATTATTAATAGTTATATGATTTTAATTGTCTAATTATGTATATTTAACTTATATGTTTAATGGTTTATTTTTTAGTATGTAGATTATATTTAATTAAAGCCTTCTTTTTTAAACTCTTGAGCTTCAAATATATTTCAAATACTCTACTTTGTCGTGTCATTAGCTATTATTCTGAGAATAAGGTTCATAATGAATTACAATTTCACGGAGTGTGACGTTATAAAATCTACTTTAACGAATAAAAAACGTCTAAATCAATTATACGTAGTATATCTTAAATAAACATTTTGCTAATAAATACTTTCGTTATACCCTCAAAAATTATAATAAATCAGGCAGATGATAATTACATCAGTATTTTAAACAATGATACCATATGTCTTTTTCCCCCCTTCTCCTTGCACCGTTTTTCTCTACAATATTATCAATTTTACATATAGCCTCTCTTTGACTGTTACTGAGTACCGCTGTTATACTCTATTACATGATGGTATAACCTTGTACGTAGGCTGTTATGTTTATTTCTAGCGTAATAATGAAAATGTCAATATTTATCTCCAAAAATGGTTTTATTGTTTTTCAAAGTATTCTCCAGCATGATTGATACACTTTTGTATGCGCTCAAACCAATTTTTGAAGCTCATTTTCCACTCCGATTGAGACACCTCCAAAACATGGTTTTTAAACGCTTCAACAGCATGTTATAGCCACGAAAATTATTATGTGCGATAATAAAAAGAAGTCATTGGATGTCAAGTCAGGGATGTACCGTGGATGCCCAGTCAATTGGACGTTTTGGCTGGTCAAAAAGGCACTGGTTTGAGCCAATGTGCGAGAGCTTGCATTGCCATGGTGAACAATTATTCGTCTTCTTGTGTTTGTTTTTCGAATTTCTCTATAGACTTCTCGTAAATAAAATTGTGATATACCACTCAGAATTGACCGTTCTACGATGCTCAGGTGGAACAGTTCCCATATGACCAGTTTTGCCGAAGAAACAGGCGACCATTTGCTTCGAAGTGATTCTGCCACGAATAACTTTCGTTGGATTTGGCTCGTCTTGGAAGACCCAAACAGTCGATTGTTTTTTTTTTGGGCTCATACGCATGGATCCATGATTCCTCATCTGTGACAATCTTATAAACGTCTTTTGAAGCACTGCCGGCGTATTTTTTCAACATTTCTTTGCACCAATCGACACAAGCCTTCTTGTGAGAAATTGTCAAATTGTGCGGGATCCAGCGAGAACAAACCTTTTTTACGGACATGTGTACATGAAATATCGAATGTATGTTGGTGAAGAAATGCCCAAAGATGCCTTTAGCTCACATTATATCACATGACGATCTTGTATTACCACTTCTCGCACAGCATTCCCTGGTACAACGGCCGTTTTTGGACGACCTTCATAGAATTTGTGTTTGAGTGAGCGTAGCCCACAGTTGCATTCATTAAACCTGTTTTTCACAGTGCTATAGGATGGCGCTTCATCACCATAAAAAGATTTAAGTTCATCAATGCACTCTTGTGGGGATAATCCCCGTCAAAAGTTGTGAAAAATGATCGCACGAAAATGTTCACGACTTAATTCAATTTTTTTGCCAAATTAATTTTTTCAAGTCACTGTAAACAACACAAATGATGGTCGTACGTCAAAACATTCTGAGTATGATTATGCTACAAAAATGTCAACCTCACCAAAGGAAATGTCAAATTGCTACTGAAAACATTTATAGTAGCCTAGGTCAGAAATATATATATAGCAGCCTAAGTATTTCTATTAACCTTGGGATGAAAGATTCAAATACAAACGGATCTCCGTATCTAGCAATGATATATGCAGGAATTACTTAGATGTCGAACATGAATTATATCTTGAGTCCAATATACTTAAATGTTCTCACTTTAAGAATAAAGAAATAATGATAAAAACTTTGGAAAATAATGGAAACACCCATGAAGGTAACAACTACAAAAACCCAATCCCTCGTTAATTATCAAATTATTTTCATCTATGTTGATGACTAGAAACACTCGTTGTTACAGTTTACACTTATATTGCATAATGCTAATCGTTAGCTAAAGCTGAGCTTTTTTCTCAAATAAATCACTGTTTTCAGACTAGAAAAGGAAAACAGTTGGTAGAATTTCCCTTTTTTCTTATTTATTCATTTTTTCTCGAATTATTGTTGTGCTAACTTCTCTTCAAATAATCTATTCTTCACCGAGTACCTTTGAATATATACAATAAAATTAGTGAAATGCTGAAAAAAATTTCTCCTTACGCCTAGATTAAAATTAATGGAGGCTATGAAATTTGGAGCTAACTACTGGACGACAATAATTTTTTTTTATAGAATATGCCAATGTAAGTACTCTTACAGCCCCCATCCAAAGTCAACGACACTTAATCCCACATTAAAAAGTATGAATGCATACAAACAACATTTGACTCATGATGATTCCGGCAACTTTAACACCGACCTCTTAAAGATGCTACTTTCCTGTAATATACCTTTTTTTCAGCGTGGAAAATCCGATTTTCTCAAAGTTTATGAAGAAATATGCCAATGGAACCGTCCTTAGTAGAAGGACTCTACATATATTAATGGAGGTTGTCAGCAAAAATGTAATCTCCAAAATTAAAGTGAAAATTGGAGATAAAGATACTTTCGTAGCTGTTGATGGGACTAAAGAGAACCGGGAACGATCAATGACAGCTATATTGACGGGTCTTTTGGATGGCCGTTTCTTGGGTCGTCCTTATCTAATCAACATGGTAGACATAAAAGTTGCTAATGCCGTTAATGTTGCAATTTTTGTCTTTGAGAGTATTCAACTAACTCTTTGTTTGGGCTTTGATGAAAATAGAGGGAGCGGGGATCAAATTGTCGCCTACTTTAAATCTTGATATTCTATTTATCAAATAAAAAACCGGTTACCAAATAGGAAAGCTATTCTTATCAGCTGACGATACGTAGTTCAGTTATTATCATGCCGTCATCATATGAGGAGATAAAGAGCTATAAGTGGAACGAGGAGCTTTCGAGGTCCGCCGTAGTCATGGCATTGGTTAATAATGGAGGTGAAATCTCCAATTCAACGATTGCTTCAACCTTAGGAGTGAGTTTACGGACTGTTCAGCGTATCTGTAAGAAGCTAGAGGACACCTGGGATGTTGATGCCACCATAAACAGGGCACCCAAGGAGGAGAGCGCCGACAGGAAGGTCAGGGACACCAACTTTGTCGACAAGGTGAAGAAGATGGTTGAGGATGACCCTACCAGGTCCATGAAGGCCATGGCGAGGGATCTGGGCTGCCATGAGAAAATAATAAGGGACTGTGTATCTGAGGATTTAAGGTACAGGAGCTACTAGATGCAGGTGAGCCAGATCTTGACCCAGAAGGCAAAGGACAACAGGCTGATGAAGTCAACAAAATTGCTCAACAAGCTCAAGCACCCAAAGCAGCCCGGGATGCTGTGGGTTTTCTCTGATGAAAAGAATTTCTGTCAAGATCAGAAGGTCAACAGGCAGAACAACAGGGGGATAGCCACCTGCACCAGCCATGTGAGGAAGGTAATGAAGACCAAGTTCCCTGCAATGGTCATGGTGTTCGGGGTGGTCAGCATTGAAGGTCATGTTATGCCTCCCCACATGTTTGAAACGGGTCTAAAGGTCAATACAGAGGTCTACCTGGATGTTATGGAGAAGGTGGTTCTGCTCTGGAACCAAGGGGTGGCCGGAGATAGGCCCTGGGTGTGGCAACAGGACTCAGCACCCTGCCATGTGCCCAAAAATCTCTATGCAGTGGTTAACCGAGAACTTTTATGACGTCATAACCAAGGATTTGTGGCCTCCTAATTCTCCCGGCCTTAATCCTTTGGACTATTTTGTCTGAGGCTATGTCGAGAAACATACCAACAGACATCCCCATAGCACCAAGGCCAGCCTGATGGACTCCATCAAGGAGGTATTCGGCAACATGGACAATGAGATGGTCAGAAGAGCCTGCGGCCGCTTCAGAGGCCGTATTGAGGCCGTTATTGATGTCAAGAGTAATTATATCGAATGAATGGCTACTGTATACCTTTATGCTAGTCATAGTTTTGATTTTCAATAAAAAAGTTAAAAAATGTATATTTTGTGTTGTTTTTTGTAGAAAAATATTTTGGCGACAATTTGATCCCCGGTCCTTGTAAGTAAAAAAGTTTTCATCCCGGATGGAGCATCCTTCTTTAAAAAAGTGGGGTAGCTCATGGACTCCATAACTAGGCTAAACTTCTTGCATGTAACGAATTCCCAAAGACAAACGAGTTTATTTCAGAAAAAAAAAATACTTTTGAACGCTGGGCTAAAAAAACGGAACTATACTGCTATACTATAATGATGAGTTTATTTATGAAGAATTGTCAATAATAATTTATCATAATCTCAACCCAATTATCGAGGCCATTAACGCATTAGAAGGAAGACTCCCCCTTTAATAGCTAGGTTGACTATTGTCAAACTAGAGCCATTCAAAACAAAATAAAATACATTTTTAGATAAAAATCCAGCGTACAACAATTTGGGAGACATAGCAAATTCTGAGGAGACAATTTACAGAAACACACCTATTGTAAATTGTGACTTGATTTTCAGCATATTGAGAGCCTTTCATAGAAAAATAAGATTCATTTTTATTAGTAAAAAGTGTCAGGAACAAGGTAATTATAAAATGGAATATTGAAATATTAGATTTGTAAGAGTAAGTATTTATCAAATAACTTTTTTAAGAATAAATTATATTTACTCCTAAATACAATAATATGGTCAAGAACAACAGCATGAATGGTCTCAAGGGGGGTTCTAGCTTCAAATGGAGTGAAATAGTTTGTCTAACATCAGTTTCTTCACATACAGAGACTTGGGTAAGGCATTATTGATGTATGTAAACATTCAAAATTAATAAAACAAATACTTCTTCAAATTTAGGATTGGCATATAGCTAAATGTTCATAATCTCCGAGCTAAAGTTTTAGAGAGCTATAGTAATGTGGTCAAGAGCAACAACATGAATGGTGTCAAAGGGGTATTTAGCTTCAAATGACGTGCAAATAGTTTGTTTTAAAACTTGAACATATTAATTTACTTTTCCTCTTCTTAGCTTTAAAAATTACTTAGATGACGAAAAATGATATTTCTACATGGAATTTGAAATATGATAAGAAAAAGACGGATTTTATTTCTATTCATAATTAGTATATTTTTTTCTATATAAAAATATATATTCATTTTTGTATATTTATAATTTAAATTTGTCCCTAATAATTTGTTGAATCCATTCGTACCATTTAATTTTAATAACTTCAATTTCGTTTCATTTGTCATTAATAATTTGTTGAATCCATGAAATATTTAGTGTTAATAACTCCAATTCCATTATCATTTGTTCCTTATAATTTATTGAATCCATTTATAATATTTAGTGTCGTTTGTTATTATTAATTTATTTCACTTTGTGTGTATGGTTACTATTAGAATTTCTAATTAATAACTGATCGTTATTATTTGTGTTTTTTATTTTAACCATACTTCTTTAACTTAATATCCCAAATATACGTTATAATACTTTAATTTATAAATTTACTAGTACATAATTTAAAAAAAAACAAAACACTTATTGCTACACTTCATATAAAACATACAATCAGTACGGGCACATGTAAGTAAAAATAACTTTAACCAGAAAGGGTATCCTACTGCAGTCCGTCCTGAAGGTGTTCTAGGGATGGAGCATTGTTTAGCCCCCCCCCCTCCTCGATACCAGAATTCATTAAAAAACTGGAGAGACTTGAGACGGAATGTCTAAATTTACTAGTAATTTACTGCTACGGGTTAATCGATAATAATAAGTTTTTGACTATTCATTGTATGACATTTCATATTAGGGACTTTTATTAATACTTGTTAATAAATCTCTAATATAGAAATTTGGAAGTTTTTTTATGATTTTCAAGAAGTAAATCAGGTATTCCTGAATTTGAAAATTTCAAGTACATTTTACATTCACTCTTCTGGTGTAATATGAAATATAGAAGATTCTCATTTTTATAGAAGTATCACGTGATATTATATATATATAAAACCGTAACTTTTAATCAATTGCACCATATGTCTTGCTCCCGCTTTTTACACACACTCGCTCGAAACCCAGCCCTATCGATAGCTAAGTTCACCTATTTATGACCAAGATAATAAGAGTACATCTATAGTTAGTGATGCAAATACGGTATATTTTGTAGCCTGTCGTTTTTTGTTGTTTTTTGTTTGTTTTTCTCATTGGCAAACTGAAGAGTGAATTTTCTTTTCCTCAGTATTTGTAATTATTATTTGACTCCTGAGGAGTGAACTTCCTTTTCTACCACATTCAATTATATTCAAAACCTGATTGAACGTTGGAGTGTTCTCATAAAAGATGGAGCGTAACCTTGAGGATTTGTTGTGAAGTTATAAGTTTAAAGTAGAAGGTGTGTGGCTATATATGTTGCAGTTAAAGTCAGAAATCCGTTAATATGCCAAAAAAACTAGTTAATGTGCATAATACCTGAACTAGACCGTTAATGTGCATAATAACTAGGCAATGTGCATGATAACTGAACAAGACTGCATATTAACTGAAATAGAGGGTTCATCTTCTGAACCCCTTTCCAGGGACACAAATTAATGCTCAGCCCATGGGATGTGCAGGGCTTAATTTAGGGTGGGCAACCTTCGTCAATGCATGCATTATAATGCCATCCACTATAACTCCGATTGATATCCTGGCCCACAGGTTGTTTTGCATGCCAACCCCCTTGACGTACGGGTTAGATCCCACTGCCATTTTATGTAATATCATAGGACGACATTAGGATATTACATAAATTGGCGGTGAGTTCTAACCCGTATGTAAATTTTTGATTATTTTTTCCTTCAAATTATTAAAGCTCATAAAACCACAAAAAAAATTAATTTTTTTTTGAAATAAATTTAAAGAATCCACAGCTTCTCATAAAAAAAAAATTTTTTTTTGGAAATAAATTACAAGAATCCATTTTGTCAAAAATTTAAATTTTTGGGACAAAAATTTCTAAAATTATATTTTAAATATTTAATTTTTAATAAAAAAACAAAAATTCATTAATTTGGGGTGGGCTGGAGCAGCTACAGCCCACACCCTGCTGACCCCCCTGCAATAAGTTTAAGGCGTTTCATTATTTTGCGGAATATAGATATGTATTTGTATGCAATAAATTGTTAGAGGAAGTACCATTTCCATCAAAATTGAAAAACCTGTTCGAACAAAAATTGAATAATATTATATTGATATCTATTACATTTGCGAAGAATACATATTTATTTATATATGTACTTCAGTCCTCATTTCTCCTTGAAAACCACTTCTAAAAATAAACGAGATCACTCCGTTCATGTGTTTCTAAACTTTTCTTATCTATGCAGTATATAAAATGTTGCATTTCCTATTATTAGTTCGTGGTCATATTTAGGTACATTGATCTTTCGTAGTAGCAATTTCGTTTCTTTAAGTACATATTATGTATGAATATTAGGGTGGATATTATTTCTTTAATTTGAGAAATGTTGATCTCCGAGAGTGGCAAATTTTTCACTTTAGCTTAAAGTCATCTTGTATAAATTTTGAAAAGTTTTGAAAAATATTTAGAGGTTACTCAACGCCTCCAATGCTTTTTTGAAATTATATGATTTAAAAAAAAAGAAGTTTCGAGCTAAATATCACCTAAACACATCGTGTTACAACAAACCTTATAACACAAGAAATTTATTTAAATAAATTGCCAATCGATTTTTTTAATATTTTTATCTACCAACGTTTTGTGCAAATTAATCCAAAAGAGTAAAGACTACCATAACTTGCATTTTTTACTGTATGCCCATCTGTTTGCTCGTAAAAGAAATAATATCCACATTTACCATTAATGTGTCCCTAATTATTAGCCATTGTCAATTTATTACTCGAAAAAGAATAACATTAGGATAAATTTGACCTTTTATACACCTTTTACTGACATTTTTCAAATTAAAGTAGTTTATTAGCTAAATCCTTTTAATGAATATTAAAGGGGACTAAAGAAATACTCATTGTAAAGACGGTAACCTTTTTCTGAACTTTACTTGATCCAAAATGTCTTAATAGCCAAATTTCAATCAATAAGTAAAGTAATTAAAACTCATATTATTTTAAACTCAGACAATATTTCTGAGCACAGCTATTTTGTTCAAATTTTTCATGATTTTGGGAAAATTTGTGATCAAATTCAAGGCATGTGCTTTGACCCAAAAAAAAAATCAAATTCGGATAGGACTGCTAGAGCTCGTATTCTTCTTTAAAAAACTGGGAAAAAAACCTTTAATGTCTTGCATGTAGGCAACATGTTATGGAATTAATCATAAGCACAACATTCAAGTCATGTTTCGGACCAGACGTCTTCTCCTGATGTTCAAATCTTGAAAAGATTTCAAGAAAAATGGAATTGCATTCATACAGCTAAGTGTGATCCTGAATTGAAGATCGTGAAATAGCTAGTCTTGTAGAAGATGTGCGAATAGAGTTCCTTGATTATGAGAATAAATGTATGGAAAAGATCTTCCTCGATACGACCACAAATAATTCCTTAACCTGGTAATTATATTCCTTAGAAGTGTGTGTCCACGATGTGTAAAATTTATGTCCCCTGGTCCTATACACCACACAGAATGGCTATCAAAAGTTTTAAATTGACCAAAAATTTGGACGTGTCGATCTCAATTCAAATTTACAACTATAGAAGAGCTAGAATTGAACAATATTTGTGTGTTTATAGAGCGAATATATTTTTGGAGCTTGGATGTCTGCTATTTAACCCTTAAGTGCACTTAATAATGACCCGAATTTAATAAAATCCCTCCTGAAGTATTCCTTAATTAATTCAAACATATCAAAGTCAACATAAAAAATAAAAAAATATTTTCAACCACTTAAGGTACTTTTCCGAGGAATTTGTTGGAATAGTTCTACTTGACAGTGCATTGAGTTTATAATCAAAAAGACGTATAGCAAAGGCCTTGCAACATTTGAGCAATGAAACTCAAGAAATACTTTTCTTTACTCTGAATGAATTAAAATACAAAACTTAGAAAATTTAGCTACAAAATAAACAAAGAAACTGTTTCGAAGTCTGGACCTGCCAAGGTACATTTCTTGAGACAGATTCTGACTTATGGAATGATAGACATGACTACCCACAAGCTCTTGATACCATCATTCATTCAAAAGTTGTTAATGATCTTACTGAGCGTAGAGTTGGTCTCATTAAAGAATACAGTGGTTTACTAACATTCCTCAATTTCTCCTCCAAGTGGTCGAAAAATATCGAAGCTTATATGTCCTTGATTCTAGTAAAAAGACACTGTTAAAATTTTAATTTAAAAGCATATGAGCAATACAAGTTACTAAAACTTTATTACCTTATATTCAAAATTTAGTTTTATAATAAATTAGGAAAATATATGAAAGTTTTATCATAAAAATATTTTTATTACGTTATGATATTTCTTATGCTTACCCCAAAATGAAATTGGTCAAAAATGATTATTTTTAAATAAAACTTGACCATAATAATTCTTTATTACGACTACTACGAAAGTTTTGGATATATAAGATGAATTTTGTTATCAATGCTTTTCTTATAAAAAAAGGTTAGTAAAAGGTCAGAAAAAGGTAAAATTTATAGTAATTTAACTATATACATATGTATATATCAAGTAATAAATTGACCATTCCTAATTATTTGGGAAACATAAATAGTAAATATAGATTTAATTCATTTAATGGGCAGACAGATGGACATACAGCAAAAAATTCAAGTTATGGGAATATTTGCTTTTTATTTACTAATGAAAACAAAACGTAAGTAGATAAAAATATAAAAAAAATCCATTGAATATTTATTTAGCTAAATTTCTTGTGTTATAAGGTTTGTTGTAACACGATCTGCTTAAATGATATTCATGTCAAAACAATCAGTTTTGACATGAATCGTAAAATTTCACAAATTTGGAGCCGTTGAGCTACCTCTAAATATTTTCAAGACTGTTCAGAATTTATATACAATGTCTTTAGTCTAAAAGAAAAAAATGTCGACCTTCGGAGCTCAACATTTCTTAAACTTAAAGCATAAGCTCCACCCTAATGTACATATTATTAATGTCCACGCCCATGCTGGACATTTATAAGGTTTCCTATGAGTGTAACTCATCCTTGGAATATATATATCTTGAAATGTTATAGGATACGTAATAGACTCAATAATTAAGATAAGGTAGACTAGGGGGGGTGCTGTTGTGTAAGAAATTACGAATTTCGTTTATAAATACATAATATACCTATCATTGCTAGTATATTTATATCAGAGGCGGGACATGCCCTCCAGACTTGTTTTGGAGTGACTCTCATCACGAAAGCTATATGATACGCAGGGGCGTATGCAGGGTGTGACCTGGAGGGGCTATAACCCAACCCAATTTGAGGAATTTTTGCTATTTACTAGAATTTTTCTTTGGTCAGGATCTTGCATGTAGGACCAAGGTTTTGTAATTTTAAAGACAATGAATAGCAAGTATGTTGATTGGACACTGCTTTTTTTTTTATAAGGAAAAATACTATAATGCCAATTATTTAATATGCATTATGGGGACTAATGTAATCAACTATTATCTTTTAGTTTACTGAATTAAATTTGCCCTCGTATAAGCACTGATGATGGCAGTTGTTTTGGAAAACCTATAAAACTGTCCTGAAAAAGTAATAAATGAAGTTTCTTGAGATAGCTCATACCTCAAAGATAGTATCTTTACAATACAAAAGTTGATTTGGAAATGGGTGCACACCAGACCCGAAACAACAACACATGAGAATGTTGTTCAAGCGAAATAAAAAGTATTTCTGGCGTCGTTATGGGACAGTGGATATAATATGGAACCATCATGATACACCTGAATCAAGAAGATCGTCAGCTGAGTGGACAACACCCACTGGAAGTCATTTACAAAACTAGTGTTACAAAAAAGGATCATAACTTCTAAACTAACGGTCAGAATCCAATGAAATTTTGACACGTACTGTTTGAAGGGGGGGGGGGTTGTTTCTAGCTAAATTACGTAGATCTGTCAAGAATGTTGCCATATATGAGTTAGACAGGGGACTTATTGAGATATATCTTAGGTAAATAAGTAGAGTGATGAGCACCGGATATCTATTGTGTTTTTCCTATGATATTTTGATAGGTATTTCAATATTCCAAGTTATATTTTGAGCCGAAATAATTACTGCTTATTAAAAAATACTAAATGATGTTTTTTAGATAGCTTTTTGTCGAGATTTATTAGGTTATTTAGATGCTAGTATGTGCATACATATTGGTACCCTCAAAAGTTTTTGCTATTTTTATGTTCAGTGCTTGATATTTGATATTTTTTTCATAAAATTCTTGAATATACTTTTAATATGCTTTTACTCAAACAAGAAGATAAGGCGATTTGAGAGCTTCATTAATCTAAGTGCTTTAAATCTTCCCCTGAGAATCTTTTTAGATGTGATGAATTACTTCAATATTGTCTGGTATGGTCAAGACAAAAGAACATTCTGTTCAAGTCAGAGAGAAAATTGTTCAATTTTATAAGCATAATCAAAACTATTTCCACACTTCCGAAGAAAAGTGGCCAGGGAAGTCAAAATTAACCCCAGAACAAAATACTAAGGTGAGTTTATATGATTTAAAGAAGAATGGGATTGTTGTTTCACGAAAAACAATATCTAGAATGCTTCACAAAGAAGGCTATCATGGGACACGTCCAAGAAATGCACCATTGCTCAAACTTCGAACCCGTAGATAAACATTAAAGTTTGCCAAAGAACACTTGGAGAAGGATATAAACTTCTGGGCAACAGTTTTTTGGTCGGACGAAACAAAAATCGATCTTTTTGGTCACATCTCTATCCAGTTCGTTTGGAGGAAATCTGGAGAGGCATTCTCTCCTCGTAACGCAATACCTACAGAAAAAACATGTTGGGGGATCAATGATGCTTTGGGGATATTTTTCCTCCAAAGGTACAAAAGGTAATTTGAAATCCTCCACAATTTTTTTTGGCTTTTGTCATCAGATGATATTCCAACATAAGAATTACTAAAATAAATCCACCAAATTTCCATCTTCGTGGCTTCAAAGTATTAAGATTAAGGTTTTGGACTGGTCTTCGTTCAGTTCAGACCTCAATCCTGTTGAAAATCTTTAGGCTGAGTTCAAAAACCAGAAAACCCAATAATATTCTAGACTCTAATCATTTAGTATTGAAAAGTGGCAAAATTTTCCTTCAACAACTTGTTTGAACATAATTGTAAATTATAATAAAAGATTAGTTGAATTATTAGAAATAAAGGTTAGACAATTGAGTATTAATGAAAGGGGTGCCAATACTTTTGACATGAATGCTGAAGTTATTGCCTCTAAAATAAAATATATAAATTTTTCTGTTTATCAAAGTAAACAATGATTAGATCATTAATTAATTATCAATAAACATTTCTTATTATTATCCTATCCTGTTTTTTTTTGTTATACTAATAGAGTGTCTAAGTAAAAATGTGGGATGCCAATACTTATGCACTTGACTGTATATATACGACAAAAACTATGTAAATATTTGTTAAATATATTTATAATTAATGAACGACTTATATGCCTAAGTTATTCGAAGGATACTGTAGAATAATTGTTAAAGATATCGTTTTGCTTACTACATAAGACTCATATATGTATATTGTACAATATCAAGGACTCGAGTAGGAGAGAAACTTGTTTATATATATATATTATATGTAGTTTTGCCTTTGTATTTATCACAACGTTGAATTTGAGGATATGTATCCTACCCATTACAAGTGAGTTGTGGGATGATTCAATTTCCAATTCCAAATTACATATTTAAAAGGTACTTAGAGAACCCTTCCTTATATTTTATGTTTTTAGCTTTTGCTCAAACATTAGTATTTGTGAGAGACGTAATTTATGAGAGTCAATTACAATTAAGATATGAATATATTATTATATTTGTAAATGCATCGAATAATATGGGCAAAGAAAGAATTAGAAGAGGAAAAACGGTTGATGGATGTGTTTTTTCTTCTTCTTTGTTCATTATTTAATCAGTCGTGGCTGTGTTAACATTTCCCTCTAAAAAAAGAATTCGCCCCTATCTTTGCTATAAATTGATTTAGAAATGCATAATAAAATAAATCTAAATGAATTTAAATATACTTGTAATATTTTCATTGCACTCATATGACTATATATTAAATATGAAAGGTTCTCATCTTTATTGCAGTTATTCATTTTCTCCCTCCAAAATCATTCAATAAACAGCTGATATTAACCAGGGTCTTAATTCAGGTTTGTTAAATGTCTCACTCCCGTCTTCTTCTCGCTCTATTACAAAGAACTTCTATCTAAATATACGACAGACCACATCATCTCCTGTTAAGAGCTCTGAACAATTCAAAACAGTTAAGAAAAGTTGGATTTTGGGTTCATTATCTGTTTTTTATTTATTGGGAAAGTTTGAACGATAAAATAAAGGTGACGACTTGAAAAGTACATACAAAACATTAAGGGGGAAAATTGGATTGGTGGGATAAGAAAGAAATGATAACAGTTAGTTCATCTGAAAATGATTGGTCTTTCAGAATGGGATTTGGAGGAATGATTATTTCATTCGAAAATGGGTTTAATAAAAAGTTCATCACGATGGATATATTTAGATTTTCTAACCAGAAAATGTATTTATTAAGAACAAAAAAAAATCAAAATCTGTTATGGAGTCAAATTAAAAAAAAAAAAAAAAGAAGTAGAGAAGAATACTGCATTAATATAAATATTGAATTTGACAATATTCTGGAGTAAATAAATAGTGTTGTGATAAATAAGAATACTCCAATTAGTAACGAGAATAATATTGTTGAGATGCTTCGGATCTTCCATTAACTGGAGAACCATAGCTGGATAAAGATGCACTACTTCCTCCTCCAGATACGCCACTTCCTCCGGATGAAGAAGATCCACCAGAAATTCCACTTCCTCCAGTAAAAGATGATCCACCAGAAACTCCACTTCCTCCAGCGAAAGATGATCCACCGGAAACTCCATTTCCTCCAGCGGAGAAAGATCCACTGGAAGCCCCACTTCCTAATCCAGCACCACCTGCACTACTTACACCAGCACCACCTGCACTGGCACCACCTGTGCTACTTACTCCAGCACTACCTGCACCAGCCCCACCTGCGCCAGCACAAACAACTCTTTGTACGTTTTGACAAGATTGACGTGGAACAGAAGTACATTGTTGACGAGGAACTGATGTACATTGTTGACGAGGAACATTTTGACAAACTTGGCTAGGTACATTGGTACATTGTTGTTTTGGAACGGCAGTACATTGTTGTCTTGGCACGTTTTGACAAGATTGTTTAGGTAGAGATTTACATTCCTGCTTTTGGACTTGACGGGGGATGTTTTGACATTGTTGTCTGGGAACGTTCTGACATTCTTGTTTTGGAACGTTCTGGCATTGTTGTTTTGGGACAGCCTTACAATCTTGTCTTTGGACTTGACGTGGAACATTCTGGCACTGCTGTCTTGTAACATATTGACATTCTTGTCTTTGCACTTGTTTTGGAACGGCCTGACATTGTTGTTTGGGGACATTTTGACAGTTTTGTTGTGGAACAGTTTGACATTTTTGTTGTGGAACAGTCTGACATTTTTGTTGGGGGACGGACTTGCATTCTTGACGCTGGACCTGTCTGGGAACACTATTGCAGACTTGACGTGGAATGTTTTGACAGTTTGTGGTAGGGACGTTTCGACACAATTGTTTTGGAATATTTTTGCAACTTTCCCTTTGAACTTGTCGGGGTACGGTTTGACATTGTTGTTTTGGAACACTTTTGCAATTTTGTCTTTGAACTTGGCGAGGTACACTTTGGCATTGTTGACGAGGAATACTTTGACATACTTCTTCTTCAACACGACGTGGTACATTTTGGCAGGATTGTGTGGGAACAACACCACATTCTTGTTTTGGAACACTTCTACATTGTGTTGAGCAGCCGCCTCCAGCTCCTCCTGATCCTCTGTAGTAACTTGGAGCTCCATAGGATGGTCTTGGGCTTTGATTGGAGCATACTTGTCTACACTCTTGAGCCGTAACCGTCTGACATTGTTGTTGATTCACAGTAGAACATTGCTGTTCATACTTAATCATGTACTGTATTTGGCATTTCCTATCTTGAACAGTGTTACATACTTCTTCATTTACAGTGTTTGTAACGGTTTCACATTGTTGTTCCTTGACAATGCTACATTGTTGCTCATTGACAGTTTCCGTGACGGTTTCACACTGTTCTTCAGTTGCTGTAGTACATTCTTCTTTATTGACTGTAGAGCATTGCTCTTCGTTGACAGTAGAGCATTGCTCTTCATTCACAGTATCAGTCACAGTGGAGCATACCTGTTCATTGACTGTTGAGCAAGATTGTTCATTGACTGTTGAGCATACTTGTTCATTGACTGTTGAGCATACTTGTTCATTAACAGTAGAGCATACTTGTTCGTTGACTGTATCTGTAACAGTATTGCATACTTGTTCATTGACAGGTGAGCATTGTTGTTCATTGACGGTATCAGTGACTGTAGAGCATTGCTGTTCACTAACTGTAGAGCATTGTTGCTCATTCACTGTGGTACATTGTTGTTCGTTAACAGTAGAACATTGCTGTTCATTCACGGTTTCTGTAACTGTGTTACACTCTTCCTCTGTTGTGGTACTGCACACTTGTTCATTGACTGTTGAACATTGTTGCTCATTGACTGTGGAACACTGCTGTTGATTAACAGTGGAACATTGTTGTTCATTAACTGTGGAACATTGTTGTTCATTAACTGTAGAGCATTGTTGATCATTTACAGTAGAACAAACTTGTTCAACAGTTGTAGAGCATCCGGCTCCACCAGCACCTGCTCCTCCAGCTCCTGCACCTCCAGCACCAAATCCTCCTGCCCCACCAGCTCCAGATCCTCTGGCTCCGCCAGCACCAAATCCTCCTGCTCCACCAGCACCAAATCCTCCGGCTCCACCAGCACCAAATCCTCCGGCTCCACCAGCACCAAATCCTCCGGCTCCACCACCGACGCTTGCACTAAGTGAAGATGAGCCTAAAGAAGATGAAGAACTTGTGAAAGAAGCACTACCACTACTTTGAGCAGATGATATACCTGATCCACTTCCACCTGATAGAATAGTCCCGCTAGGAGCACCATAAGAGGATTGACGTCTCGAAATTCGTCTAGATGACGAGAGTGACAAACAGATTGCCAACAAAATAAACGTCTGAAAAAAGAAAATGAAAATAGTATGTGGTGATTAATAATTTAGATTTTGTGGAGTCTTCCTATCTTACTGTGGTTCTCATGGTTCAAGCTTCTAGCTTGACTGGGTTCTATGCTCAAGTTGAGGGTTGAACAGACTGATGTTGTTCAAACATTTTCTTTCCACTTTTATATTCAAATAATTATAATAATATAATATTAATAAAAAACAACTAAGCTGACGCTCAAAAATAGAAATATTCTCAAATTTAGACAACTGGTCTAAAAAAGTGCTCTTTTTAATTTTTGATTTTTTTAAGGTCAAGTCATTCGTACCCATCACACGCCCTATTAGAAAATCCTAGTATGTAATTTTTATTATCTCATGCAAACACACATGTAAGGAAAACTTTATTGCGAGTATTAAAGAGGTGTAAGAAGGAATGACAAAATGGAAAATTGGTTCTTGAGTGTCGTTGTTGTACTATCTGGGGAAAAGTCCTACTTATAATTTTTTGTAAATTTCATTGATTTATCCTTTATATTTATTTCAAAACCCAAGTTTAAAGTGATCTCACTTTTATGGACTTATGGTACACGTACAATAAAACTCCTGAGCTTGAGTTTTTCTACACTTGAATCTTTACAAAGGAGAGAAAACATTGAATATTTTTATTTTATGGATTGATTGGATCTCTCATGCATTTAATTTACTCTACTTCCATGGATTATTCTAATAATCCACTCAACTTTTTCATCAGTTGCGGACAACGGACTCAACATACATCACTCTAGTTTATAAACTAATTTTTTAAGGCCTTATTCTCATCTAAACCCCTGAAAGTATTGTCTCATGGACTAAAGCAACTATTTCTATTAAAATTTCCATTTTCTAGGTATATCGTACATGATGTTTTTATTTTATTTTTGCCTCCTCTGTCCTTTTCATATCGGGTAACAGTACAAAACTGTTTAAATGACTATATTCAAACATCTTTATAATAATCATTCAACTCTTTACTTAGACTTGAACCAAGTTAAATCTAATTTAGATGGTTAAACATGACAAATTAAAGTGTTAAAGTGTGATTACGAGAAGTTACTAATAATAGTATGTCGAGTGACCTCTTTGCCTTAGACATTTTTCTTTCTATAAATTCATGAAAAGTCTGAACTTTTTGTGTGGAACAAAGACTTTTATTCGACCAAAATCCCAAATTTTTATACGTATATGTTAAAGAGAATTATTTCATTAAAAAAATATAATGATAAATAATGATTCTAAGCTTATAAATTTCATAATATTAACATCCGTCCCTTGGTCTTAAACCGACACTTTTTCCATATGTTAACTCTTTGGAGATCAAAATTCGATTACCCTGTTATATAGTAATGATGATTATCATAACGACAGACTACTTACATACTAGTAGAAACCATACATGGGGCAAATTTTCATGATAACAAACTGTTAACATGCAAGTACAACGTGCGTATACCAAGTGGTCCACTAAAATCTGAAAACATAATTTTAAAATACAACAAGATATAATTTATTAATTCACAATATAATTTCAACAAAATTAATACACTAAATAGATGTGTCTCTGAGCTCTCTTAATCATTAATGTAGCCGTCCTTAGCGGCAATGATGATTTTCAGGCGGCTACGGAAGGCCTGGCACCAGCTGCGGATGTAGTCCTTTGTCATGGCGTCCCAATGCTGACTGACAGTGGCTTTTAATGGCCTCAATGTTTGGATGACGAACACTGCTGGCCTTTTCCTCGAAATGCACCCAAAAGTTGGGGTGAGGGTGTTGGCATCAGGCCTGTAGGAGGACCAAAAGTGTCAAAAAAGAGTACAAAAGAACTCAATAGATTCATTCAAAAGAGTTTTGCAATGGAAGAGATGGGGTTCTTTCATTGTTGGTGTAAAAGTGGCCTCTCCATCCATATTTTTTTATAGCTCTCTAGACAGTCTAATGTGAAACCCCAAAATATTTGGCATGGGCCCTCATGGACTTGAGGAGATTGCCCTGGCAGATTTTCCTTATATCCTACGGGTCCAATTAGGGCTTTTTGATGGACTCCCTCTTCCTCTCCACCGTCAAGGACTTGCTGACGGCGTAGACGGTTTTCCTGGAGACACCCAACTGCTTGGAGTACACGATTGGAAATTCGTCGATCACGTTCAAGAGTAATTTTCTCAACATATACGTAAGCTAGAGAGCTCAAGTCTTTTTTTTTATAATTAATTCTTTATGCTTTAATATATCGAAATATTAAAAAAAAACAATCACTCCACCTTAATTAATAATTGAATTAGTAAGTGTTCAGATTTCAATGGACCACCCGGTATAAATTATATTTAAATATATATTTATTTTTAGATTACAGTCACGCATTATCTAATGACCGCCTGTTATAAGCGTGTCACCACACTAAACGGCCATATCCTGTTTTCGAATTTAAAAAGGTTACGAAATAAGAATCTTAGTTTAAGAGGTGACCTGCACTATGGAGACACTTTTTGAGTTTACCTTAACTGACCACTTAGAAATGACTGTATTTAAATCCGTACAGCTAGGTTTAAATGTCAATCTATAGTATATATTCTATACTATTTTGAATAATGGTTATAAAATAGTGTTATAGGAAACGAAATGATATTTCCGATTTTGAGTCGATTAATTGAATTTTTATTCGATTTAAATGAAATCCAAATTAAAAATATAAAATACAAAAATTAATTTTTTTCTAATTACAAAAAATAAGATTCAAAATGAAAAAGAATCAAAATTTATAAATATGTTATGCATTTTTCAATTTTATGAATGTCAAAAGACCAACATCAGTTTGTAGTCCAACTATAGAACTATTAATGAAGATAATTTATTTGTGATAATTGCTCACAACTGATCAAAAAGAGCTATTTCGAATTCGATCAATCCACGTTTTTGACAAGATTGATAATAGGAAAAGAAGGAAAACAATTGACAGCTGTCAACATAATATAATATCAATTTCTTTTAGTGATATATGGCTGTAAATTTGAGCATTTTCAGTTTAAACTTTTATCGATAACATCTAATATTTTTAAAGGTTTTTTTTGTCAAAAAAATGTCTAATATTAAATATAAATATTAAAAAATAATTATATACATATAACAAAAAAACTTTTGTAACTTATGTATTTTTTTATGAATATAAATAAAATATTGTGTTATAAACTTCAAATAAGATCCTAATGCATAAAAAAATTGTCTAGATGAGCAGTCCATTTTTTATTTACTCTAAAAAATTCGCAAATCGAAATTTGCGAAGAAAATTGCAGAACACTTTTTTGCGCTGATTTTGCAAAAAATATTTAATACCATTTATTCGAATTGTATAAGAAACACAACACTAATAATATATTTTTTTCATGCTCACAAAAATAACAAAGTTATGGAGAATAATATTATTGAAAAAATAAACCGCCATAACTTGTTTACTTTTGCAAATATTCCAAAAACTATTTAAAAATGTTCTGGAAATTGAAAATACTCTATTTTTAAATGTTAAAGTTAAATATTTATTGAACAAAAACATTGTTTTGTCCTATTCCTTCCTATAAATTGAATTTTTGACGTTTGTTAAAAAAAAAAAAAAGATTGAACAAATGAAAAGTTATTCAGAAAATAACTGATATATCTATTAAACATAAAACTTTTATGTGGCAAAAAATAAATGCAAACGAATTTCTAGACAAATTTCTACAAACTTTACTTAATTAAAAAATCCAATATTTCATTGGAAGTTCATTTTTTGGAACCCGAATAAAAAAAAACAACGAAATTTCAATCTTCACAGATTTGTTTTTTTTTCGTAATTTTTTTGATTTTGAATGAATTAAGAAAACGTTTGTATTGTTATAGTTGTTTTTTGAGCTGCTAATCACTTTTTGATTCATAACTCAACCCCCTATATAGTCTCCTTGAGCTAAAAAAATGGGTTTTGTGGATGGCATAAGCCCCCCTTATATGTATGCCCCTCTCAAAAATCATTACCCGTCTTAGCCTGACCAGGTTCAAAAGAGGCACCCATAAAAAATTTCTGTTTCTTAGGTTCAACGGTGTGGGAATGCATAAAGGACACCCACAAACCCTATTTTACATATTTACCGATAGACATAGTATGAAAAAACTCATCAAAAACTACAAAAAATCTTGTTCTTGTAATCTTTAGTTTTTTAAAACCGCGATATGAGAGGAATACACTGGCACTATGCAAGGAGTTAGAATAATTCCAAACACCGTGGTATGCGAAATCCACCGTGTTTGAAACCGCGTTATGCGAAATCCACCGTGTTTGAAACCGCGTTATGAGAGTTTTTATGTCGACACAATATATATATTATTTTTGGATCAAGGCCTATCGGTTGTCGTTTCTCTAAATAATTCTATTTCTTTCTCAAGGTTATTTCTTTGCATAAATTTAATTTTTCTATGTGTTTTCCTTCTCAGGTTTTATTCATTATAAGTATGTAGGGAAGACCTGGGCATATTTATTATGTGACTAGTTTTTACCTACTTATATAATACTAGAAACCTGCAAGCGAAGGCTCAAGTGCGCCGTAACAAATTGAGTCGAAAAACTGGGAAATTACTAGAATGACATAACATAAGGTCAAAATGCGATTTGTCAAACATTTATCGTTTTTTATGAAAAAAAAAAGAAGTACTTATTAGATTCAAAGAGACAAATATATACCCATATAAAAAAATCAGGCATGTACAATTCATAAATCATAGTTTTTAGGAAGTTATTTTAGTTTAATATCAAGCCTATTGAGGGCCTCTATTTTAGGTATAGTCACATTCGACTATTTAAATCAAATAAATCGGGGGTTTCGATGGTAAATGTTTCACAAATCCTGTGTGTAATGGGCATGTTAAAAAAAGAAACAGAAAATAAATATGGTTACCCTGACAATTTGAGGACTGTTTAGGAGGAGAGAAAGAATAATAATGCTCATGACGTTTCATTAGATAAGCTACAGTCAACTATGACAAGGGAGGAGAGGCAGAAGAAAATAAATAAGGACATTACCAAAAATTATTCCGATGACAATCCTCAATTCTACTCTGAGTCAAACAAGGACTTACAATTATAACTCCGTAACAAATCCACAAGATTACACTCCGTCTTTTATGAGCACACACAAAAACGTTAAAACTGGTTTTGAATAGGATTGAATCTATTTAGGAAAATATGACAACTACTCAGGAATTAAATAATAATGAAAACTACTAAGGAAAAGAAAACGCATTCTTCATACTACAAAATTCAAAAAACAAAAACAAAAAAAACCCGGACCAGCTAAAAAAAAATCACAGGATTTACATCGATGTATATGACCTAGTTAGCGGCCATTGAATTTATTTCAAATATATAGTTAAGCGAATATGGGAATTTTTTACAACGTAAATATGTAGATTAATTGTTTTGTAATTTCATAATGCCCTCAAATTTTTTTCTTTTTGCATTTTCTTTGTTCAGTACTTTTTTTTTTGTTTCGAAATAACCTCATAAAAATTGTCAATTCTACATTTTGTACGTATGATGTTTTTCTGTTGGACGTTTTGCTTGTTTTACATTTGGTCCATTCGAAGTTTTGTACGTTCAACGTTTTGTCCTTCTACGTTTTGTTTTTCGACATTATGTCCAAGCACGTTCCTAAATACCCCCTAGCTACTCCTTGAGCTCAAGCATTTATATCTCAAGGAATAGATTAACTCCTGTGAACTCTTAAATTAACCACAAATACTCAATTTTTAAAAAAATAAGTAAGGGTTAGAATTTAAGCTAACACTTGAATTTGAGAGGAAAATTTGTTAAAAAAAGGATACTATACATCACAAAATGTATTAAAGATGTATCATTTCTCAGAAATAAGTTTATTCATCCCCCTCAAAAAAGCAGTAGCTAATGCAACACTGATAGGTGAAGCACAACTTGCTATAAAATTGATTTTTGTCACCTTACCCCCTTTGTGAAATGGTCCCCTAGATGCCTTAATAACAACTGAATGATTCATTTATCAAATGGGTGTTATGATTCATTTAAATGTATCTTATTATGGATACACATGCTAAATTTCCCCCTCCAATTCAAAATATACAATCCATCAATGTACATGAAGGGACTGGAAGATATTTGAGCCATGACTTTGGCAATTCATATTTCAAAGAACATCAAATATGGAATTAAAACAAGATAAGCTGATGAGTATGACGATCTATCAGTCTGAATATATTTACCTTCCCCCTGGAGTAGAAACACCAAGGAGTGCTCATGATGATTTCTACCGAACGTGAGAGCAAAATCATTGCAGACATGTTGAAAGTTCAGCGCTGAATCATTTGTCTGTAAAGTCATACTTGAGCTGATTGAGTTAAATTATGACTTTGAAGCTGGTGCTGATAGAAAGGAAGATTCCATAAGGTTTGATCGATTGTTAGACGATGAATTCATTAACTAGCTCCAGAAGATGGTTGATAACAACCCTGGTGGAAAGTATATTAGAGCCTTAGCTGCTCGGGAAGTGAACATCAGTGAGAAGACCATCAGAAATTATATGAACGATGACATCTAGCACACGGCATATAAGATGTAAAATAATATAAAAAACAGTCGCAATAATAAATTGCTGACAACTTTTTTGACTTCACCTCTCCTGATGTTTAGACTCCTAACTCACCCAACCGTAATTTCATATACTTTTATGTCTTGGTGCAGTGGAGAAGATACCAACATTACTGCCGATAAGAGCAGGGACGGCCTCATCGAGGGGATCAAAGCTATTTTCAACAACCTTCCCAAGGATGTCTCACCAATACCTTCTTGCGGTTCTGACACTATATCAAGGTTGTGATCCAGGCCAAAGGCAGATTCATCGAATATAATTATTGTCTAAATATCTTCGTACAGACTTCAAAAAACTATTTGTTAATAAATACATTTTTGGCAAAATTATGATGTTTTTAGTTCAGTTAGTTTCCACGAATCAAATAACCTCTGCACCCTTAAAAAAAGAGATACCGAAAAAATTTGTGTTGCTCTTCATAAATGCTATATTGAGGGAACTGGAATAATATAAGACCAATTCCGGGGTAACAAAAAAACGATACGCAAACTAGGTACGGGGCGCAATGCCATTTCATCTAGCTCGGTTAAAGTGATGATAGTTTGTTTGTTAAAACATGAAATACCAGTTTTTTGAGACAATTTATGTTTGGAGATATGTTCTAAGTTCTATAACTTTTTCTCCCACTCCCCCATCTTTGTCACGGGTACATATTTTTTAACACGGTCTTCATATAAACACAGTATATTTTAGATTGTGTTCGAAACTTCAAATAACCTTCTACCTTAAGGTCAGTTCACTGAGGAGAGGTAATAGAAAAAATGGAGAATACTTGTTAAGAAGAAGTGAAGGCGCAAATCCACTTCTTCTGAGAGTTGTGCCTAAATTTAATCTTATTTGCATTTTTGGTATTGTTCCTGTAATAAATGAAGAATAGATTTGAATCCATTCTTCATTTATCCCAGTGAAATAAAATGACTGAATGTTTATATTATTTGAATTTGTGAATACAATTTGTCATTTCAGTGTGAAAATAAAATTACAAAAAATTTATTTGGATAGATTCAAATCTACTTTTCATATATTAAGGAAAAGTATCCTTTATAAAAAATCCTCCATAAAAATCTGAACAATTACTTTTTCAATAATTAATGGAAGATGAGTGATTGAAATTAATTCAGATTTCGATATATTGAAGCATAAATAACTAATTACAAAACAAACATCATGAGCTCTTTAGCTTACGTACAAGTCAAGAAAATGATACTTGAACGGGACTCTCGAATTTCCATTCGTGCACTCCAATATTTACCCCGTTAGCAAGTGCGATACTTTGGAGAAAAAGAAGGGCTCTGTCAAAAACGCCAAACTGGATCCCGAGAAGTTAAAAAAACCCTAGCCCAATCCCCTCAAGTTTATCAGAGACTTGAATTGATCTCGGAGTTTCACACCAAACAGTCCAGGGAGCTATTTTTTGGCCACTTTTGATACAAGAAATGAAAGAAGCCCATCTCCTTCGTAGGAAGACTTGTCCTTTTCTCTGTTTAGTTATTTTGAACTCTTTTTTGAAACTTTTGACCCCCTCCACCCTTGATGCCTAACCCCTCGACTACCCCTTTTGGGTGTATACCAGGGGAAAGGCCTGCAATATCCGTCATCCCAACACCGAGGCCCTCAAATCCCCTGTTAGCTAGCACAGGGACACCATGACAGATGTCTGCATCCGCAGTGGGTGACAGGCCTTCCATCACTGCCTGGAAGTCATCTTGGCTGCTAAGGGCGGCTACATTAATGCTTAAGAGAGCTCAGACAAATATCTATTTATAGAATTAATTTTGTTGAAATTATATAGTTTTTTAATAAATTTGATCTTATTTAAGTTAAGATTTTAATGGACCATTAGTGATTTACTTGATTAACATATCCTTGACACTAAAAACTATTTTTTAAAGCACTAATGCTTGAAAAACTTTGAAAGTAAAATGTGTTCCAAGGTGGTTTTTTTTTTTAAATTCAAGGAATCTCTTTATTGTTCAAATCATAATTGGATTACAGTTATTATCGCCTAAAATGAGGAAATTAAATATCTGTGAAGGAAAGGGTCCTAATATATATATTTAATTCACTTGAAAGCGATTCTTTCAAATATAAAAAAAATATTTTTAAAATTAAAAACATTTACCTATAGCTTATATTGAATTAATCTTTAACTATACGTTTTAACGTATCTTAACTTGAGAAATAACTTTTTGAATCCACAATTTTCAGCAATTTGACAATTTTTTGGCTAACAAATTTCATGGATGCAATTAAGAAAATATATAAAAGGTGCAATTAAAGAAAAAAATATATATAGAAAAATGTATTCATCGGCCTTAATGGGTTCTTATAAAATAAGCCTTTCAAATCAAATTTAACTCAATAAGTTTTAGTTCTTTTACGTATGGACAATTTTTTTCTTTCCAATTCTTATGGGGGAAATCTTGGATGTATGGAGGACCGGGCAAACAACCCTTCTTCTCTCCCAGCCAGTGCTCTGAGCCTGAAGACCACCAGGGATACAAGGAATTTTCTTATTTAGAGCCCTTCTTCACAGTAATCGATATGATAGCGACGTGCACCTTGTCTGTGAAAAAAAGACTATATGGTGTAGCTCAAATCTCATATTCCACAATCAGAGAACACTCAAGACCATTTTTTTTTTTGAAGGATATACTACTTACTGTCCTAACAGACTCAACGGACTTCCAAAAGTTCCTCAATTACTTCAACTCCGATTTTGACGTTCCTTCACGGCGATCATTCATGAGACAGCTGGTCGGCACATAACAGAGTTTTCTTGGCTGGATAAGGAGACCTTGGAGAGGAAGAGTGCAGTTCTTTGAATCAAAGATATTAAATAGAGTCAGAAGGGTAAGTACATGGCGGACGAGATAGCTGAGCTACATGAGGAATTTGGTATCACTAGGAAGGTAATCACCACAACCACTGACAACCGAGGCAACTACATAAGTGCCTTCGCCAACCAAGGTCCTAAGGAGGAGAGGAGTATGTAACAGAAAATGATCAAGAGCCTTTCAACAAGTCCCATCCATCTAGTTGTAGAGCCCCAACACCACAATCTCTGTCTCAGACGCTCTGGGGTATGAGACGCACCCCACATCCAAAGCACAGACGCTGCAGTACTCATACAGTGAACCTTCTTAAATCCAAGAACATTGATGATATGCCTAACTGGTATGTGACTCCCTGTCTTGTATTATAGAAGCCATCAGCCAAGGTGCAGGGGATTTGGAATACACAAAACAGGAAAACATTTAGAGCAGCGAACATCATGGCGGATTTTAATTGGAAACTGATGACTTCTTGCGTTATATGCTGGAATTCCAGGTACGCTCCATAGAAGTGTTAGGTTACCTTCATAAGAGAACCATATGAGTTGTTAAAACTTAACCAAATTTGTCAGGTCTAGCAGCCTTATCCCATTCCTATGGGCTGATAATGTCAAGAATTAACTTCTGAAGGAATTGAAAGACAATTTTCATAAAATACAGTTGCTTCCAAGAGCTGGGAAGGTCTTACTGGGAATTTATTACAATAAAATATTTTGGTTTATAATAAATAATTTGGACGGTATTGAGGTACAGTTATATGTAGTGCAGAATCATAATCTGAAAAAATGGAACAGAAACGGTACCACCTAGTCCAATGGTAAGGAGTTACGGATACGAAATCAAAATTTGGATACCCAGCCCAATTTCTAATAAATAATATTAAAATGGAAGAAGGCTTTTTGTATTTACTATCAGAATATTTTCTTATTTTCTAAGACTGTTCTTATTATTCTTTCATAATTGAGGAGATAACATATTATACGTATAAACACATTCGTGTAACCACGAATGTGTTTTCTCATGAATGATGGAGAGTAACGATGATGGGCAATAAATGTTACTCCTTGTTGCACTTGGATTAAAATTGAGGATTTATACCAGAGTAACTCCTGCCTAAAGCATTAAACCAAGTAGCGCAACGAGGACCCACATGATCAATAGCCGAAAAATGCCTGGGGGATTTATTTTTTTAAGTCTCAAGAATAACAAAAAGAGTTATGTATCCTTCTTCAAAGTAGAACCCGGTCAATTTGACCCATAAGACAACACAAGGGTAAAATACAATATTTTTGGAAGGCTTAAGTTTGAACATGAGATGTTTTACATCGAAATGAAAAAGGTATACAAAAACATACCATTGTCGTTCTATTTTTAATCAAGTGAGCGTTATAGGGTTAATATGCACTAACAAGTCCTTCAAAAATCAATTAGTAGATCATATAAATAATATTTTAAACAGTTTTATACCTAAATATTGAATAACCATACAATGGTTTATTTTTTGTTGTACAAGCCTATGATATAATTAATCGATCATTCCATCTCCTGACTCTTTAACAGTTCCTGACATCCGCTACCTCAAATTAACATATAATATGAATATCACTCAGTCCTTACTTCCTCTAGCGTTATCAATCTTTATACAATTTAAACATTTCAAGGGCTTGATTCAAATAGAAATATTGTGTAGCAGTAAGTGTATATTGATTTAAGAGTATGTATCGGTCTCAAGGGTACAATTAAAAGCTTTTGCTAGTAATTTATGGGATTACAGAAATGGAAAAAAATATAACAAGACAAGAAAATATTATACACAGACTCTTCAAGAAGAAGAAATGAGTTGATCGTATTATAAACTCATTAAGGCATGAATTCCTTATGATGAAGTGGTGTACTCCTTTTAATAAAGAAACTGGCAAGTGAACGGAACTCGATTTTTTTTAACGTTTAACATTAAAAATCGGATTTTAGCGTTCCGTTCCAGTAATTATCTTAAAATTAAAACCATTTGTATGATTAAAAATAATAATACTGTCTTTCTAAAGAACTTTTTTTGAAATTTTCTCTAAAATTAACAGTTCCCAAGAATCCAAACTATAATTTATACTTTTTTTATATTTTAAGCCTTTTTCAATTGATTTTGTGGGCATTTGAAATAAATACCGGATTTGTGTTGACGGATGCCCAAAATCATATTTTATAGCTGTATTCTAATTCTTTGTTATAGTAGGTGGAACACATTCTCAAAAATAATAAAGTCTCCCACGTTGTTACATATATTATTTCAGGCTACCTTTCCTGCGAAAAGAAAAAAAAAGAAGAAAAAAAAACACAATATAGTATATATATTTGAGAACAGCTGGGGTTTATGATTTTTTTTTCCAAAAAATTTAATATTTGAAATGTTTTTCGAAAATATTTAATATTTGAATTTTTTTCCAAAATTTAATTTTTGTGAACATATATGGATTTTGGAATTTTTTTTGTGAACAGCTGTAAATTTTGGAATTTTTTTAGAATAGTCTGGGATAGTTAGGTTTTCAGACCTAAAGAAAGATAACTTTTGTTTACGCAATAATATTAATATATTTTTAAAATAACATTTTTTTGGAAATGACTATGCCTTCGTATGGCCTTTTTGAATGAATTCTGTTCAAAGTTAATTTAATCTATGA
This sequence comes from Lepeophtheirus salmonis, assembly GCF_016086655.4. Taxonomy (NCBI): domain Eukaryota; kingdom Metazoa; phylum Arthropoda; class Copepoda; order Siphonostomatoida; family Caligidae; genus Lepeophtheirus; species Lepeophtheirus salmonis. Next base: position 33,237,296 of record NC_052131.2, read on the forward strand.
AGGTCCTCCCCCGTGGCGACGGCCCTGTCTATAATAAGTAAGATTATTTTATCTTTTGTCATCTTTACTCCAAAAATATGTGAGAAAATGCAAAAAAAAAAAAATGATATCAGTTAGCTTATCGTTAGTCAATTGTTCCTTGTTCCTCTTGGACTATTATTATTCAATAAAACTATACAAATATTTATTTCAAAATAATCACAAATATCATTGTCATAAAAATCAGTAGCGTCCACAGAATATATATATCTGTATATTTTTTTTGTAAGGGGGGGGGGGAAGGAGGGAGAGTTTGTTTATTGTACTTTTTTTAAATTTCAAAAATCAATAGCTATTCACAAAAAAATTCGAAAAGTAAATTTTTTGCAAAAAAATTTAAAATATTTTTTTCCCAAAAAATTTAATATATTGATTTTTCTGGAAAAAAAATTCAAAAATCTATAGTTGTCAACAAAAACAAAATTTATTAGAAAAAAAATTTAAAAATCCACAGCTGTTAATAATAAATTTCAAGAATTAAATTATAAATATTAAATTTTTGGTAAAAAATTTCAAAATTTTCATAGCTATGCATAAAAAATTAATATTTATGGAAAAAAAAAATTGAAATTTGTTAAAATAAATTTGTCTGTTTGTAGGGCTACAGCCCCCCTCACAGCCTTTCACCTGCGGACGCCCCTGCAAAGGTTCTCATTTTAGCCAAAAGAACTAAAGATTTTGTATTTTTTAATTTTTTTGTTGCTTGAATTTCATAAAGCTTAAATAAGACTAAATGCTATGTTTTACTCGCGGACACATCTTTCAATAACCTTAACTCTTAAAATGTTTTTTAATATTATTGGATCCATACTTATTAAGGTTGCTAGACTAATTAAGTAGAACTAAGAATAATGATATAGACGAATCTTCAGTTTCAGCTGTATTTCTCCATTATTCAATTTTATTTATATATACAATATAATATACTTATTCAAGTACAAACAAAGTTGAACGCCATTCGGAATTTTCATTTATTTCCTAGTGGATTGCTTTCTTTGACATAGGCATTGATTTCATACTTCTAGCCAAGGAAAAATATTAGAAAATAATGATTATACATTAAATGAAAAACATTTTGTTCTAATAGTACATACCTCCACAGAAATCCGCTGTTGTCAAAATTAAAGTCTAAGTAGGTATCTAGCTCCTTTATTTCACCTATTTAGCAATCAAAAAGAGACCTACGACACCTAGGTCACCCAAGTTTTGCAAATATAATCGACATTAGCATACGATTTTAAAATATAGAATTGAATTCATTATTCCAACTTAGTTTTGGTGATACCTGTAATATATTTTTACGTTACATTCTTGGTTGAAGGAGATTTAGAAGATGTCTGCCAATAAATATATTTTGGAGTCTGTAAGTCCAGTGTTAGAGAAAATGTTTAAGGGAGACTTTAATGAGTCAAACAAGGAGCACATGGAGATTGAGAATCTGGATGTGATTCTTTTTGCATTCAAGGATATGTTAAAATGGATTTACACAGATGTCATGATACTATAATTTCTCTTCTACTATACTCTGTAAATAAAATATGATTTTTCTGACTAAAAAAATGTATTAAATTCATTTTCAGATTTTACTTAGTTTACGAGATGTTTATTCAGGTTAATTTTGAATCTTGATGTGAGTCAGGATATTTCTGGGGTGATATCTATTATCCAATATATTAAGAGACAAACTTCGTTTTATTCAAGAAATTAATTAATCACGAGAGCCTTATGAGGATTTCCTCGATTGAAATAGTTTTCTTCCACCATTCTTCCTCGTTCATGAAAAACATTATTCTTTAGAAACAGTAGTTCTCAATTAATTAACTACATAATACCTCAGTGGAGATACTTACTCGTAAATTCGCTAAAGTCCGTTTCATCGGTGCAAACACATTTTTACACAACCTTGGATGCAAAAAGAATCACATCCAGATGCTCAATCTCCATGTACTCCTTGTTTGACTCCTTAAAGTCTCCCTTAAACATTCTCTCAAAGACTGGACTTGCAGTCTCTAAAATATACTTATGAGCTGAAATCTTTTAAATCTCCTCCAAACAAGAACGTAATGAAATAATATATTACCACATATTTGAGCATCCTCAGAAAGAAACGAAATTAATAATATATTTAGGTCCCATTATAATTAATTACTTATCTTAATTCCTCTCTCTCCTAGAATGAATAAGAATAATAATTAATGAAATATTACGACAAAGGAGTATTTAAAGTTGGAACAATTTACCTTTCATAAGAACGCTCGATCTGATGAAACTTTCCTCTCCTAATTTCAAGTAAAATCACAAAGTCAACATTTATAAAAGATATTGCTACTGTGTTAGCTGTTATCTGATCATTAGACAAACAATATATTTTTAAAAGATAAAAGTTGCTCGTAAATTTGGAGGAACTTCTGTAAGGAGGGGGGGGATAGAGAGTTGAATAGTTTCCAATGAAAAAACTACATTTGAAAATTAGAAAAGGAAAAACGGTTGTTGCGTCTGCTCTTTTTACTTTTTTGTTCTTTATTTAAAAGGTAGTAGTGGTGTTAACTTCTCCCTCTGAAAGAAGAATTCTCGCCTATCTTTGGTGTAAACTGTTTTAAAAATTCATTATAAAATAAATATATATATGTATTGGAATGTAGTTATAATATTTTCCTTACGCTAATGTTATTTTAAATGTAGAAGGCTCTCCTCTTTATCGCAGTAATATATTTTCTACCTAAAAAATTATATAGCATGCATCTGATATTATGGCGGGATTTAATTCAGTAATATATCAGGCTCCCACTTTCTCTATGCTCTCTTTTTTTCATTACAAACTAGTCAACTCTAATCATTATTCATATGCATTTACAGTATATGTAAAGATTAGAATTATAAACGCTGGTATGTAAACATGAGTAAACTCTCGCAGACGATTTGTATTTAGTATACAGGGAACACTGGTTTGTTTGTTTTGTTAGTGAGCGCTCGAGAGACTAAAGTATTCATCAAGCCATCAATCATCCCATCTTATTAAAAAAAATATCAAACTCTTATTATTATTCCTTGCTTCTGGATGAGAGAACACGTCATATGAATTGATATAAGTATTGAGTAGTTACTTGTGAGTGTGTTCATGAAAAATAGAGAGTAAAACCAAGGATTGGTTGGAGAGGTATTAAAGCAAAATTTGTCTTTTAGCCAACGCTTAATTATTCCCGGGAATGAGGGATACTACTTCTAGTTGTATAATAAGGTGTACATAAACAACTGATAAATTCATTGAGTTATGTAATTATGATAATGTTATCATTGCAACTTTTCAAATACTGCACAATTTCAATGGTTACATATTCAATTTTTTTAAAACAATAAATCTTAAACAAATTAACAATAAATAGGTTAATTTTTTTAAGGTACCTTTTATTTAAAAAATAAAGTTGTTTACTTCTGCATTGTATATCAAACTATGCTTCTGGTCAAAAATCCTAAATTTCTTTAGACTTCCAAGAAAAGGGTTAATTTTTCTTGATTTTTTATAATTACAAGGCATTTTCTTCGATTCAAAAAAAGATATAGAGCCAATTTAAATATTTTTTTGAATCTGGAATCCTACATCTACAAACTATATTTTGACATTTAATCTTTTATTTACATACATTGAGGCAGAAAATAACACTTATATCATTCATATGTTGTAAAAAATCAAAATTAAATTTTTGCTCTGTATGGCAGAAAAGCATATATTTTGTGTTGTATATAGAGAAGAAAATCGTGTGTAGTGTGGCCGTGTTAAAGAAAGAAAACAAAAATTAATATGGTAATTAGAAAACTTTAGAAAGGATGGTTTTAATTGGTTTAGTTGCAATCAATTATGAGGAAGGAGGAGGGAGAGAAGGAAATAAACAAGGACATTGGCAACAATATATCTGATGTCGATCCCCAATGCTTTTCTGTAGCCAAAAAGGACTTACAATTATAACTCTGCAACAGATCCTTAATTTTACTCTCCTTCTTATGTGGACACACGAATGTTCAAGCAGGTTTTGAATATAATTGGATCTATTCAGGAAAGAAAGTCAACTACTCAGTAATTAAATAATAATAACAACTGCTTAGCAAAAGAAAATTCATTCTTCAGATTACCAATAAAAAATAAAATGGGATTTTTTTACTAGTTAAAAGGTTAGTAAAAGTTATGGTGTTTCTCTAGGTAAAAGTAATCAGGGGCACACCATATCAATCCGGGGCAAAGCAAAGTTAACATTTTGTCGACGAGTGTACAAAACACAGTAAATATTCATAAAAAGACTCCATAGTCATGAACGAGTGGATCAAGGGACATTTGACATCTATGACAGGTTCCTATAATGGCACATATTTTTTTTTAATTTTACTTATCCAATAATTTTGATATGCTCACATTTCCACGATTGAGACTTTCTAATAATATATATGTGATTTTGAAAAATATATAATTAATTCTAGTGTCTATATACCATTTACTTATAGCTATAGCTCACTGGTAAAACGTAATAACCATTTTTGTCGCTCACAAGGGGAAGAAACATTTAATAGTATAATTGAGTTACTTAAAGATTACTTGAAATATTTTCAATTTGATGTATCGTACCGACTGCTAGGTAAGAAAGACGGATTTTGACAAAACACGCAACCACTCATACACTATAACATCAATATTAAAAAGCGTGGTGGAAGTCAAACATAAGTCGTACATGTGCTATGGTATAACCCTGTATTTCTATTAACCTTGAATTACTTAAAACTAGTGATGTCCAAATAGTACATAATTTGGACATTACTACTTATAACTAATAAGCAATTGGTCAAAAATATAAAACTATGATTAGAAGATGGAGCTATTGATGTACGTAGTTTATAGATCAGAATAAGGTATTCAGTTAAGAAATACAAGAATATATTTCCCTATCAATCATAATATTGTAGAAGTAACGAAAAATATCATGACATAATTATCATTAATAGTTAATAATTAAGTTTCTACTGTCACTACAATCTCAAAATTACTAAGAAGGTAAAAAGTAAATATTTGCTTATTGCACAAATTCCCAAACAATGTCAAACAAAATCAGATTCACTCATTATATAGACATTCCACTTTTTTATCAATTATGAATTATAAAAAAAGGCGTAGTTAGGTTTGCATACCCTAGGTTTATTAATACAAATCCGGTATATAGGTTTTTTTTTTAATAAGAGGCATTGGGATCTCAAATTACTAGTCTTTTGAATATACTGCCAATTTCGGTTTCTATTTTTTTTACTAACCGAAAGTGCTTAGAAAGTACAACTCTACACGTTATAGGGATGCTCATCTATTTTCTCGTGGGTAGTTGAGAGTAATTCAAAGTAATATTTCATCATAGGAGTCCGTTGGACACATCCGGTGCATATGTTAATTGATGTAAGTAAGTATAGTCCAGATGCATTTAACCGAGTCCACCAACGGTAATGGGTAATGAAATCTGTTTGGCATGGCCTAAAAATTACGAGAAGTGAACCCCTGATATTGTTCAATTATAATTTATGAAACACAAGTTGAAATGATTAAATAAACTATATTTAGGAATTTTTGGAATCTGCAGACTGGAGCCTAATCTTGTCTATTCCAATTTTGATGTGTGATCGGTATATGTTTTTTTCCTCGCGAGGATAATTGTCTGACATCTATTAATCATTAATTTAAAAAAAGGTTAAATATTCTTGACTTTTACTCAATTATTTTTTGTACTTTTCTTTGACACTTTGAATATTTCTTTACATGACTTCGTCTTAACCTTGGTATACTACAATACTGTTTAAAATGCCTTTTAATGATAAAATTTAAATAAGTTAACTCAGAACTATTTTATTTTCAATATACTTTTTTTCCATAGATTTATTGTTGGAGGATATAAAAATCTGTAAAATCAATAATAACTTATGCACTATTAAGCATAAATTTTTCGTATTAAATGCTAAAAATAAGGTGAAATAAAATTTTCTGAGACATTAATATTTTAATCCCGTAACGACAGTACGAAACGGGTTTTTTTCCGCCTGAAATGTGGCATATATGCCATGTTTTTATGCATAACATTTAAATATAGCCAGGCATATTCAATTGTCTAACTTTTTAGTTTTCGGTACTTTTGTACGAAATTGCAACTTGTACATATACGACATATATAAGAACTTATATTTAAATAATACTTTCAGTTGGTGACAAGAAAATTATGAACGCTAGTATCTACCAAAGAGTTTTTTCAAATTATTATCACTTTTCCCCTATTCTTAGTTGAGGTTGCTAGTGGATACGAAATATTTTATGGTAAAGTAAGTCCATTTAAACATAATGATGTTAGGGACTGCTTTGATTAATTAACGCCATGAACATTGAAAAATAGTGATGGAACAATTAATCGTAGTCGGAGAATTGGGATCGGTATCACGAAAAGAATATTAAATTTTTGATACCAATTCCTGTTTTTACTGGCATTTAACATATTTTTTCCAAAAAAATAAATTCTCTGTGAATAACTTTATATTTGGTCAAAAAATTTAAAATTAGAATTTTTATTTTTAAATTTTTTTTGAGAATAACTGAAAATTTTAAATTTTTTTTACAAAAAATTTTACACTTGAAATTTTATTTATTGATCAACTATGGGTTTTGAAAATTTTTCTCCAAAAAATATATTTTTATGTGATTTTGGTAATTTTTTATAAATAGTTGTTAATTTTTGGAAACATTTTAAATACCAAATTGTATATTTGAATTTTTTTTAGCAAAAGCATCATTTGTAATTTGCTTAGCAAAAGATAATTTAAATTCAACGGATCAACGTTCTTTAGAACACTGAGTAGGGGAAAAGAAGCACAATTATCGACAGCTGACAACTAAATAAATATATCATAAATTTGTATTATTGAGGGAACGTAGTGCTTGGAGAAGGAAAAGTACAAAGTGATCTAAAATTGTAAATTGCAACCTCTCCTTCCTAAAAAAGATAACATAATTGGCCCAAAATCAAGTGGTATGTATTATGCAGTTAGTCGATTATTCCAATCTGTCAGGGTATTCTTCATTTAATCATAGGGAATTGTTCGCAGCTTAACAAGGACTAAAGCATGTACAACTAATCAAAGATACAAACACTAATACGAGGGCGTTCTAAAAAGTTTCCGACCTGATAGTGAAACTGGCAGCACTCCTAAATGAATGCTAGTCACATCCATCTAGCATCTGTTGAGAGTTACTTAACAAAGTTTCATCCATTTTGGAGGCGCAGTTGTTATTTAACAGCCGTTTGAATGAGTTGATGTGAGTGTTGAAGATTCACAAAAACGTTTTTTTTTTTAATTTTTTGACTGGGAAAGTGATTCTGTCAGTTTTTTTTTTTTGATAGTCATGGAGTTATTTTCATCGATTATCTTTCAAAAGGAAAAACCATTACATGAGCATATTACGACGCATCATTTCTTGACAAGGCGAGAATAGATTTTCGTCTAATGAAGAGGCAATCCCCTGCAACTGCTAATGAAGTACTATTTGGACGGGTTACAGGGATGGGAGCATCGCTGGGTGAAGTGTGACGAGGTACAAGGAGACTCAGTTCAAAAATAAATCAGAAAAAATATGTTTTATTTCTTTTAGGTTGGAAAATTTTCAGACACACCCTCGTAAGGAAAACAATAAGTAGAAAAATTAACAACTTTGCCAATGAAAGTGTAACTTTTCAGATTACCGGGACAACATGCACAGACAAAATGTAGTGAGTTAACACAAAACCACTTTTGAACAAAAATTAATCAATTTTTGACATCATATAAACTATATATGTACATAGTATACACGCCCTTATTTTAATAGGTCGATTATAAACTTTGTATTACTTAAAATAAAAATAATATAATCTTCCTCCAAATAGTTAATTAGAATAATTTGTTGGTATATGTACAAAAATTATTCGTCAAAGAATACAAATGTATTTTGGAGTCAATTTTGAAAGAAATAATTCTAGCTTGTTTTTGTCATGACGGGCCAAAAATATAAATAAGATCAAATTTCAATTCGTAATTAAATAAAAAAATCAAGTATGTCAAATCATGTGTGGCAATGTAGATATTATTATTTCGTATCAATAAGAAGATTTTGACTCGACAATACAAATATATACATATATATGTATATAAATATTTGCTTCCTGAATGTGTAAACGTAGTAATTCTTCTGCAATGGTGTGGAGATCAAGGTGTGAATGAATAAGAATTAGTAGTTAATTGCATTCAAAGTGAATAGTATTTCCTCCATCAACTTTTAATGAAAAAAAGACACAAATTTGTGAGGAGGACAAAAATAGCGTTGTCTAATACACATCCTGATGCACAAAAATATAACTTTGTAAAAGATTAACATTATTGAACAAGTTGTTACTTTTAATGTATATCGCAACCTTTCCTTCTCAAAGGAGAAAAAAAGGAACATAATCTGTTTGTCGCTAGCTAATTTTTGAACACACCTTGAATTGCCATTCAAGAATCGCTGTAACTTGTTCCCAGCTTAACTGGAGCTAATTTGAGTTCAATTCATCAACGTTCAGTTTTTATTTTGTTAGTAAGAAGTAGAAAAATAGAAAACTGACAAAAAAAACAAAAACAAAACAAAACACCAGTATATTTTTGTGTTATCGAATATCAGCATGACCAAAGATCTCTATCAGAGCTCAAGTCTCTTAATACTCCTACATTAGATGGAAATGTCATATAAAATAGAGGTTATGTGTTTAGCCTATTTCTATTTATTCATTAATAATTGTAAAGGATGAAAATATAATGAAGATATAAATTACCAGAGGTATGTACTTGGACTCGGGACTTGCCACTTGACTTGGACTTCACAGCAAAGGCCAGAGGTGTTCGCAAGGGTTATATATAATTTTTACTTAAGGGGGTTGGTTTTGGATTGTTTTTTGGAAAAAGATCGACCAAATTAAAATTTTTTTTAAGCTTTTTATTTAAAATTAAATTTTGGAAACAAATTTTAAAAATCCAATTGCAAATATTAAGCTGAAATTCAATATATATATATATATATATTTTTTTTTTTGGGGGGTGAAGACTTGTAACTCCACATAAAATCGATAGTCCTTTCAATTTTCTTACTGGGTACATATAAGGTACTCTTTAAGTTATTTTTATTTTATAATGACTTGATCTGGACTCGATGAAAATATTCAATGGCTTAGACTTGTGAGTAAAGACATGAGGCTCAAATTGGAATTACAGTAGAATTACTCATGCCGTGTCTATCGATTAACAGTATTGAGAATCACGGTGTTATCTCACTAACATACAAGTTTACTCTGTATTTTGTTGTTGGCTGTCGATTTTTCTCTTTCCTTTCCCCTTATTAATGTTTTGATTAACGATGATTGATTGAAATTGAATTAAATCTTGAAATTTAACTTAATAATTCACAAAAATGATTAAATACTAAAGCAGCTGCGTCCGCAGAGGATGGTTTGGAGGGGCCTTAGCCACCTGAAAGTAAGACATTTTTGCTTTTATCAGTATTTTTTCGGTCAAGATGAAAAAATATTACACAGAAATAGTGGTTAAATTATTTTGAAAGATTTATTTTCTTAAAAAAGGTGAATCGGTCTAACTATGCAGCAGTTTAATATTTGATTTTTATATGCAAAAAATTTAATTTATAGTGAATATCTATGGACATTTGAAATTTTTTTCCAAAAAATTAAATATTTGAAATTCAGTTTTTCAAATTTTTAGGGAACAACTCTGGATTTTTGATATTTTTTTTCTAAAAAATTTAACTTTTTGTGGATGGTTGTAGATTTTTGCAATTATTTAAAAAAAAAATTTTTTTCAAAAAAATTCCAAAAGCCAAGCCCTCCCCCAAAAAATAAATAAATGTATATATATATAATTCTGCGGAAGCCCCTGCATAATTTGAAAGAATTGGCTAATTATGAACAACTGATACACACATTTCGGATCAACAAGACAAATTTCATAAATGAAGGAAGAAGGATCACGTAAAAATATCACATAAATAATCGTTTTAGTTTATAAATATCCCTTTCTAAAAAAAAAAAAGAAACCTATCTAAACACTCTACACATATTACTGATAAAAAATAAATAAATAAAATCCTTCAACCAACAGAATTGAGAACACACATGCAATCATATAACATAAATCAAAACAGGAGTAAATAAGAAAAAAATGTTTCTTTGCTACGTTTTTATGAATGTCTATGTGAGTGTTCGACTCATACCTTGGTGTTCCATACCATAAAACTCGATGAGCAGTACATCATGAAAATGAGATTTTCTCGACTGATCCGTTTGATGAAATAGTACACATCATGAGAAGCATGTATAGGGGAGTACTTGATACAGTAACTCTCTATTCCAAAAGGGGATTTTTAGTTATGTAAAAAAAATTTTCTGGTATAATAGAGTTAGCCTACCCCCTATAAATTTTTTTGACCTTTTGAGAGAAGGGAGATACTTTGAATAAAAAAAGGTCTCCAGCCACGAATTTTCTTCATTATTTGCCTTTTCAGCTAAAAAAAAAAGGCAGAGAATGTGCCTTAAATAAAACCAGAGGAACTCTTTCAACAAAATAAAATTCAACTTATATCAGGAGATTGTATTTTCTCAATTCTCTTACTTTTTTATGCACCAAATTACACAGTGTCGTCCATTTGTTTAAGTTTCACCGTGTTTTTGCCATTCAATGGTAAAAATTACAACCCTATTTTTGACATTAAAATCTAAAAGTTTAGTGGAAGAGTCTGATTCCAAGTCCTTGCTGGGAGAACCGTAGTTTTACTTTTATTAATTATCATGCCAGACCAGTGGAAATATTTTTTTAAAAATACTTTAGAATTATTTCAATTCTTCTAACTAACTGACCTTTAGAATACAGATAATTGGAAAACAATACGGATCTCGTTTTTAGTGGATCTTCACTAAATATTATTTTGATTTTCTTCAATTTCATATCCCTGTTTTTCAACTATATCCTTGTATAAGTAGATTTTATTCGTTTTTTTTTCTCTAAATATTTAAAACTTGTTAAATTTATTAAATAACATTGTATTGATTTTGGTATACTCTGCATTTCAAGACGTTGATGAAAATGCTCTTTATATCATTTTATGGTCAACACGCGTCGTTAACTTTATTATATGTATCTCAAAACCTTTCAATCCAAGAGAAACAGAGGAAAAAGGCGCAAAATCAGTTTGTTACCAATTTTTTAATTATTATTCAATAATTCTGCATCCTCTTTTTCACGCAATGAAAACAGAACAATGTATCAAAATAGAGGAGCTGTCTTGAAAAGCGGTCAAAAGAACTTAAAGTAAAATTAATTTACCCCAAACTTTCAAGTACTCTGCAGGACAAACCAATCTACTTGCAGAATTCCTCCACTCCCATTACTCCGAAAATTTTCTAATTTATCCCATTTGGGGGTAATTTACCCCTATTCCCCGAACACTGGTTTAGATTCTATACCTCTTTTGATCTCTAAACATAATTTGTAGGCTTGTAGAAACGTGCCCTGCGTAAGTTCTCTCTCTAAGGGGTGGGTTCCCGATTTTAATGAAATATCTAGTTATTATAATTAGAAATGAATAAATACGTCTAAAATTACAATCTTACCTAAGCTAGAAAATGGGCCTATCAAGCCGTGGAGAACTTATTATTAGAATATCAAATTCAAACCATAGTCTTAAAATATAATTCGTAGTTGCGAGTCTTTGAAAAAATAATTGCAGTCAATTTTATTGCTTTGTCTTCCAATCAGTGATGGGCAAGTTAACTTATCTTTTTAACTAGTTAAGATAAAATTAATCATGATTTTTTTTTTTTTAAATGTTGAATTAAAGTTAATTTCGATTTCAATGAAAATTGTTTAGTTAAGTTAAAGTTAATTTCGTGTTTATTTTTTTTAACTAGTTAAGTTTAATTAAATTAACTTTAGAGTAATTTAAGTTAAATTAACTCACCCAACCTTGATTAAGTTAAAATTAATTTCGATATTAAAAAATAACTATTTAAGTTAGTCCATTGAGAGATTTATCAAGGCTTATAATAAATATTATTCTGTCGGTCTCTCTTGCCCAAATTTTGTTCCCTTCCAATTAAATAATATTTGAAAAAATATGTAGATTCAAGTTAATACTAAAATGAAAATCAAAGACAGTTAAAATTTTAGATTTTGGAGCTTGAATCTAATTAAAAACTATACGTAAATTTATAAAAATATCGTAGATAATATAAAAATGAAATTTTTTACGACACTGAGAAAATATTCCTTTTATTGATAAAGATATGGAATGACGTATACGAACAATTAAATTAAAAAGATAATGTCGATAGTTTGACTAAATCATCCAAGAACTAACAGTTACTAAAAGACAGTTTTTAAGTATTTCAACAAGTTAATAGCAAAATAAATTAAATTTTAACTACTTAACTTGTTCTAGCTAAGTTAAAATTAAGATAATGTAGTTTAAAAAAAAAAGTTAAGTTAATTTTTAATTTTGATAAATTAAAAATTGACTAATTAAGTTCAAGTTAAAATAAAGTTGTTTAAATAATTAACTACTTCAGTTAAAAGTTAGTAAACTTAACCTATGTTCGTTAAGTTAAGTTGCATTTACCTTTCCCAACTTCGCTTCTAATTATTTAGATTCAGTTACGCATTTGTGGACATCAAGCAAAAAAAAAAAAAAAAAAAAAAAAAAAAGGGAGTGGATGACGTTTTACGCTTCTACCTACTCTTGCTTGTAGTATTTCAAAAATTTTATTTGAGGTATTGTGATTAACTGTCCAATCAAATAGGGTAATCCTTCAATTTGGCGCCATATGCAAGATATTAGCCAATATTTTGTTTATTCAGTAATTATACTCACACACATATACTCGTATTATTTGCCTTTTCTAAGAAACAATTAAAACTTCTAATAATATTATAAATAGTTAAAAAATACAACATCAATACCAATACATAATATATTGTTTAACTATGTACAGGAAATGTGTTACAAAATAAATTATAAATATTACAACTGCAATAATATACGATTATGTACACCGTTGATATGTACCTATTATATTCATAGAAATAAATGCAGTTCTTAACTGGTCGGGGCAGTGATTCGGGACTCATTTTGTACTCTCACACGGCAAGTACTCCCCACACCAAAGTCCTGCATTAATATCTCTTACAATAAAAAATACAGAACCCACCTATCTGTAGAGGTTTCTCACTTTAGACAAACTAGGACCACCGTGGGTATATGGGAAATGAGCTCTCAGGAGGAATATACTGCGCTTTGAAAAAATTAAATCATGACCAGGCATGAGTGATATGGACCCAACTTTACCCAGATATCATATTGGAAAAATATAGGCCAATCTGAAAGTTGGGTTAGGTTTGGGCTCACTTTTTTTTCTTTGCACTCATTATATCACGACCTGAATGTACGGCATCTTTAGCATTTGCTACGGGTCGGCCTTAATAGTAAATAAGGTTACTCTAATTTTTTTTTTGTATGTTCAGCTGTTTTTTAAATGAGGGAGGCTGTTGAAAATATGTAGGAGGTTGCCTTGAACAAAAGTAGTCCATTTTCTAGGCTCAACTAAAAGACTACCTGGAGACTATTTTGAGGCTGTTCAAAAAGCAATTTGATTCAATTGGACACTATTTTATAAAAATTGAGACCATCATTTTTACCGATTTATTGGAGCCCTGTACATTTCAGGAACCCTGGGATTGCCTCTTCGCTTTTAGCATGCTACACCCTTGTGGCTCATTTTTATGTATTGAGAAACAAAAAGGGCTTGATATATATGTATTAATAAGTACTTTGTAGGTTAGACCTTTTTTACTAGATAAATATAAAAATTAATAAATTAATAATTCAAAAATGAACGAATGAAGAACGAAGGGAAAGTTTTTACAAAATGAACAAATGAAAGGGGAACAGAAAGTTTTTTAAAATGAACGATTGAACGGGAAAAGGGTGAACGGATACTAGCCTGGTTATTTGCGAACAATTTTTGTTCATATATAATCTCTCCTTTTTAGATATTCATTTAAAGTATATGTCTACTTTGAATATTAAATTGAGGAAATGCTAACAAAAACCCCACTTGACGACCGATATTTTCCAATGATATTGAGAGGCAGGAAATGATATGGAAGTTTTGTCATTTTGATTGATTAAAATGCAATGACTTTTCAAGGTCAGGGAAGTTAAATGGATCATGTACATAACTCTGAAATTCCTGTTGTTTGTTTATGAAAGTTGAATGTTTTTTTTCAAAACATTGACTTTAACTTTCACAAATTCTGGGGCGTCCGCAATCCTTGTTTTTTTTTTTTTTTGGGGGAGGTTACATCCCTCCAGTCTACTGCCTGCAGAAGCCCCTCTCATTGAGCTATGTTGATTATTTTTGTCTATATTATTATATTATACATATATAGTTAAGTATACATGAATGACATGCCTTAACTCTATTTCTTTAAGGTGTATAAAATGAGGAAATTGATTCCTGCTTCATGACTCACTGGATACATAAATAATTAAGTGTGTTATTTGCCATTGAGCTTGTAATATTACTTTTTGAGTAATAATATACTTAAATGAACAATCTTAAACAAAAATCAAGAAAAGGAGAAAACCCTAATGTCTTATTTTACTTCATATGCAAGTACAGCCCAATATTTAAGTCAATAATAGGTTTTGTATTCTGCAGCGCCCACAGGGGTGTCCTAGAGGGGCTGTAGTCTCTGCCCCAAAAAATGAAGGAATTTTTGCTCTTTACTTAAAATTATTTTCGTCGTTCAGGCAAATAATTTAGTAACGCAAAATATTAAATTTTCAAATTTTTTTATGAATAGCTATGGATTTTTTATTTATTTTTCGAAAAAAGTTGATATCTGAAATTTCATTTTTTTTTTTTACCGAAAAAATTGATTTTTTGTGAATAAGTATGAACTTTTGAATTATTTTTCAAATAAATTTGATATTGCCTTTTTCCAAAAAATTAATTTTTTGTAAATTGTAAATTTTTTCGAAAAATTAATGCCCTAGCCCCTCCCTCCCTCCTAAATATAACCCTACAGACACTCCTAGTATTCAAATTTATATGGGATCGGTTTTGGATAACCAAGAATTTTAGCTACTTACAAATCTTGAAATATCCTTCGGCGATGAATGAATTTACCACTAAAGCTTCTTGAAGGTTTTTTTGGTCAAAATTATGGCATTCATGTTAAAAAAATTATATTGTAGTGTTTGAAGTATCGTTTTTTAAAGGAGTATTTAATACGGCCTTACCTCACTAACTTAGCAATTTACACAATTTGTAGAGAGTTTTCATGTGATGGCGGCATTGTTGATGTTGCCCATTTTGAGGACATAAACAACCAGGTTTTATGTGAATAAAAACCCATTTTTCATTAATATTAAGGAAAATAGTCTACTAGTAGATGTCAATGTTTTTTGTTTTTTTTACGAAAGTTTTTTCTTCATACTTGTACTTATAATTTTTTTTGATCCTTCTAGTGTTCAGATGATGAGAATGCTCTATTGGATAGTTTCATCTTAGATTATGTATCTACTCAGGCCTAAAACACACTAAAGAATGACTGTACGGAATACAAATATACATACGGACAAACTTTGTTTCATTAATATAGGTAGATAACGCTAAATATAGCCTCTTTGATAGTCTAAGTTTTTGGAGCCCTTATTATGAGCAGTCTGAAATTCCTTCCCCTTCTCTTCAAATAAAAAACTGATTAATATAGTCTAAAATATGTATGTAGGTATTCAACAAAGATTTAAATAAAATCCAGGAAAAACACCCTAGGACGTATCTCACGAAGTTATTTTTATTTAATCTCACAACCTTTCCTACTCCAAATAAAGAAGAAAGGAAAACTGCCGCCAATTCTTCCCAAATAAAAAAAAATCTTAACTTAAAGATCGAAAAATTGTTCACAATGCCTTAACAAGAGCAAATTCGAATTCAAACAATCAACATTCAGAACAATAAGTAGGGTATATAGTAGAAAAATTAACAGCTGACAAAAAATACAATTTGAATTTCTATGGTAGTTGCATAACGTCATACCCACTAAAGTGTCCCGTTTTTGGTATGATCTCCTACACCATGATATTCTTGTGTGGATAAAAAAATGATGTTTCAATTTTTTATCCTTCGAAGACTATTTTTCAGATATCTTAAGGCATTTAAAATTTGATAAAGGACGTTTTCCAGTCAATATTGGTCTGAAATTTGAAAATATACAAACTTTTTTTTTTACGTGACTTCATTCAAATCTCAACTTTAAAAAAAAGAAGCTTTTACTCAATTGTGAATTTTAATATTTGGTGAAATAATAAAGGAAATGTGATACTACATTTTTATTTTCTACCTATAAATCTCATTAATAAGTATATGAACAATACCTATTTATCATATTATTAATTTGGAATTGAATTAAAATATATGGCATTGGCAAAATAATTGGAACAGCTGCCAGAATTAATTTTTTTTATTTTTGTTTCTCAAATTTTGTATTTTGTCTCTTTTCTAAAATTTTATTGTCAAATTTGGCTTTTATAAAAAAAAAACATTCTTCTAAAATTTTCAGATTTATCAAAAAGATCCCCCTTCTCTGCACAAAAAAAAATCCTTTTTTTTGGCCCTTACATGAGTAAGTCCTTGTTGGACTCGGAGTAGAATTGTAGAAAAAGTGGAGTGGAAAAAAATTTCAAAGATCCGTACCTCCTTACAAAAAATTTCAAAAATTAAATATTAATTATAAAAATCTACAGTTGTTTAAAAAAATTGAATTTTAAATGTTATGAAACAAAATTTAAAAATCCATAATTAATCTAGAAAAAATATATATTTTTTTAAATTTCAAAAATTAAATTTTCTAGTAACAAAATCCTTAATTTTTTTGGGGGAGGGGCCACATCCCTCTACGAAATCTTTTCCATTTGTTTATTCTCCTATAGTTTATTGACTTAACTCCATTCACTTGACTCAAGTCGACACAACACACAAAGTTGCCCCCATAAACTTTAACAAGGGTTAACCATCTTTTTTCCCCGATGGAAATGCCTTATTTTTATACCCTGTCCGAGGGCTTTTATAATTATTTCATGAAATGTTCAATTCTTTGTTGAACATTTGTTGAAGGTCGACTTATAATAATTGTAAAGTTAAATTTCAAAACGTCTTGTCCAAAAAGAACTCCACAATATTATATTAATTCATTTTAACAACTTTATAAAATTTTAATTACTCTTTTTAATTAAATATACAACAATCATCTTTACTCACATCGACACTACGCTAATTTTGTGCCTTTTTTTCTTATATCTTTTTGAGGAAGGTTTGATTGATGTACTGAATAGGGTGATGTGAATATGAACAAGGAATGTTTACAATGTGAAGAAAGGAACTTTTATCTGAATTTACATACCTATTATTTCAAAGTTATTAATAAATGAGGAAAAAGGGGGTTCAGGAAATGATAAGTCCAAAAACATATATGTATATGAAAAATAAAAAAAAGATCTTTTAATATTTGTCTCAAATATAAATGATTCTTAAATAAAATTGAAACTCACTTGTGTATTCATATTAATTATTTTAATAACATTTTTATAATTTTAAAACTCTCTATTCCTTAGATTAGACCAATCGATTTCAAAACAGCTATTAAAAGTTTTGGGAACAATTTCAAACATTAAAATCATCTTTTTACAAGCGTACATATCTTGTGTACAAGTTGCAACTTGCATAAGGAAATTGTACATGTTGCAACCCCAAAATTGAGAGGAATAATTTTAAATGAAGGAAATGAACGACGCCCTCAATGAAAAACGCACTCTGGAAATTATTGTCTTATTCTGAATGAGTTGTACAGGAATAAACTAGTAGCAAACTTTGAACGCTCACATAATCAAAGATCTAAGATATAATTAAACGAAAATAATCAATTATTGTTCCATGTATAAAATCCCAAAATTTCGACATCTTTATACAAATGATCCCAAACATAACGTCAATATCACAAGATCTTGGGATAAATCTCCGGGAGTGGCATTCTGATCCCAACAATAAATGTATCAAAAAGGTAATCAAAGGGAGTGGAAAATGTCTTATTCAGATTATGAGCAAAATTACTGTTTACAAATTAGAAAAGGAATTTTTTTTTCTTTTTTGATCATTCTTTATTAGACCGTTATGGCGTTAACATCTCTCTCTCTCTCCCTCACTAAATGATGAATATATGTCTACCATAATATATATTTAATGGAATTATATTTTCCCTGCACTAATGATATTTTAAATGTGGACGGTTCTCCTCTCTAAAATATCTAATACCATAAGCCTGACTCCCGCCTTCTCCTCACCTTCTACAAAATACCCATTCCTTACTGTAACATAATGACTACTATGTATATACACTATATAAGTATACTAGCAGTTTACAAAATGCGCCTGATTAATGAATATTTTCATCTGTAAGTTATTCTGCATTAAAAATGTCATATTTGATTATATTGAGAAAATATTTTTATTCTACAGCAGGGATTCTCAACCTTATTTTAGTGGTGTAGCACTTGTAAAATATTTAATTAACCAAAGTACCCCCTTACACCCACATACAACCTTCTCAGCTTTAGTGACAGGAGTTCGACAGGATAATTCTTTTGGAAGGGGCTTTTGGAGCTTTCTTTTGAAAAGAAATACAACAATTAATATTTTCAAATTAAATTTCAAAATATTAAACTTTTACGGAGAAAAAATCAAAAATCCACAGCTATTCACAAATTAATAAATTTTTTGATTAAAATTGCAAAAATCCTTGGCTATTCAAAAATAATAAAATTTTTTGAAAAAAATTACGAAAATCTATATCTATTGTCAAAAAGTTATCTTTTTTGGAAAACAAATTCAAAATCCACTGTAGTCTAAAAAAAAAAAAATTAAATATAATGTTTTTTTCAAAACTTTTTAAATATTATCTTTTTTGGAAAACAAAAACAAAAAAACAGCACTCCACTCCACTCCTTACGGATGCCCTCCCCCCCATTTGAGGACAACAATTCTACAGTCAGCAAATTTCCTTTTCATTGGCATAAAATATTATTCTTAAACAATATTTTCAGTAGTTCAATGATACTTATAGAATCATATGTTTCAAGTACGGAGGGGAAATAAAGTTTTTTATCGCAAAACATTCATTTTAATATTTTGTGGCTATATAACATATCATGCAGAAGTATTCGTATTGGGATTTGAGGGGAAGTAAGGAAGGATTAAACATTGAAAATTGTCCAGTGCGGCCATTTCAGAAAATTATATCATCCTTGATTGATATATTTGACCCTAACAATCAATGTAATTTAACTATCATCTATTATCAAAAAACTAAAAGGAATGCATAAAATTCGTTACATGGCCAATAATAGGTAGAATCATGGAATTCTAAACACATTGAATAATCACTCATGCAGCTTATCTTGTCTTTCTATACTTCCCCTCTGGAAGGAATGGGTAGTAGAAATGGACGTGTACTCTTTTTTTCCTTTTTTTAACCCATCTCTCCTGGTATATTTACATTCTGTGGAAATATACAATTATGTGTGATTGTTCTAGGTCTCTAAAATTATATAGTAAAATATAATTGAATCCACTAATTAAAAATTATCCGAAGGTAAATTATAGGATGTACGTAGTACTTTGCTACTATAGATGAGCATCGCCAAAAGGCCTATATTTGGGCTTTTATTTGGTTATAAATATTTTTTTGTTTATATTCAATTGACATAGTACTTTATTAGTTTTTTCGTATCAAATCTTGTTTTTCGAGAATTTTTAGATAAGATGACTGCATATAAAGTATTAGCACATATTCGAAATCAACGTAAAATTTAGCAAAGAATACTCAAACGTTTATGTGGATTACTGATTTTTTTATTAGTCAAAAGTTGTGTTGAATTAGTCGTTGGACTAAAATATTAAATTCATTTTTCTCATCGTTCCAATCCTTTTCTCCCACTCAATAGTTCTATGCCTAATTAATCGGTCCTACAATTAATCTAAGCTATAACTGAAAAAAATAATAAATGAGAGCTAGATTAACTAATTTAAGCCCTTGTTATGAATCAATGTCATTGTTTTGAATGATGTATTTTTGATCTCATTAAAGATCAGTTCTAGTTTTTAAACATAATTAATCCAGACTGGACCAAGAGGACTGCAGCCTGTATAGTTTTTTTAGACCGATCCATCACTACTCAAAAGTTTTCTCAAACTTATAAAAAGCGTAAAAATACTGACAACATTAAAATCAAAAATTCTTATAAAATAATAGATTTGTTACGACAAACAACTACAGCGAGTTTATTAATTCCATTGAATGTAGAATTTATACTATTTTTGAAAAGTAAAATTTTATAGACATGTCTTATTTTTACGGGGAACTCAAACATTAATTTAAGAGGGTAAATCGACTGATTAATGGAATATTTTCATTTTTTGAACCCTTAAATAATTAATTCACAAAAATCATAACTTTTGATCACATTCTATAAATCCCTTTTTTAAAGGAACTTTATTTGAACCGTTATATGAAATGAAGATATTGAGGAATTTCTGCACCTATCATGAGGCTTCACCTCTATCTCTTTTAAATCTCTGTCTCAATAAAAATCCATCAAAAACTTTAAAAATGCTATTTTCAGTGAGCGCTCCCATCTTTTTTTACTTCCTATTAGGTCATACTCAAATATTATTTTTAGCTTGAACTTGAATTAACATGAAATAAGTGATTCCTGATACTTAACCTTTGCAATTCCTGTTTTGTGAATCTTCAAAAATAGCTGTTTTATTAAACAAATGAAATATGAAAGAAAAAATCCAAATAGAAGTAAAAAAAACTTGTATTTCATTAAATAAACACATTATTGAAAGCGACAATAACAAGTTATTGGTGTTCAGTATCAACACAAAATATCTTATAGATAAATGAGACCACATTGATTGGTAAATGGATCGAATAATAAATAAATAAGTTCATTCATTAGATATTTGAAGAAACTTATTAGAAGTTTCTAGCCTGAATAAGAGCTAAGTCTTTGGACTTGACTCCTCAACTGTTGCTGAGATTGACGTATCAATTGTTGCTGTTCAATAAAGTTTCTTTCTTGAGAATATTGCTGTTGTGCATTGGTTAAAGTCTGTGCAACTCTACCACCGAATTGTGTAGGGGCAGAGCCAAATCTTTGTGATGCTCTACTTATTCCTTGTTGATAAGAACTAAGACCACGTTGTTGTGAGGATGTACTTGCTCTTTGTTGTTGCTCAGAGATACCACTTTCTTGTTGTTGCTGAGAAGTACGACTTCCTTGTTGTTGCTGAGAGGTACGACCTCCTTGTTGATAAATATTACTTCTGCCTTGTTGAGTAGTTTGGGATCCACCTTGTTGAATAGTTCCAGATCCACTTTGTTGAGTATTCCCAGATTCACCTTGTTGAGTATTTCTGGATCCACCTTCTTGAGTAGTTCCAGATCCCAATTGTTGAGCATTTCCGGATCCACCTTCTTGAGTATTTCTAGCTCTACCTTGTTGATCAGCTCCAGATCCAAACTGTTGAGTATTTCTAGATCCACCTTGTTGAGTATTTCTGGAGCCACCTTGTTGAGTATTTCTGGATCCACCTTGTTGAGTATTTCTGGATCCACCTTGTTGAATAGTTCCAGGTCCAAATTGTTGTGTAGCTCCGGATCCAACTTGTTGTGTATTCCCTGATGCACCTTGTTGAGAACTGCTGCGTCCTCCTTGTTGTCCACTACAAACTTGTCTCTCTACATTTTCGCAACTCTGTTGAGGATTGGACACACATTCCTCACGTGTTACTGTCTCGCATTGTTCCCGAGGAACGTTTTGGCATTGTTGTCGAGGAACATTTTGGCATTGTTGTCTTGGTACATTTTGGCATTGCTGTCTTGGCACATTTTGACATTGTTGTTTTGGGACGTTCTTACACTCCTCTTTTTGAACTTGACGAGGAACGTTCTGGCATTGTTGTCTTGGAACATTTTGACATTGCTGTCTTGGGACGTTTTGGCATTGCTGTCTTGGGACGTTCTTGCACTCTTGTCTCTGGACTTGGCGGGGAACATTTTGACATTTCTCTCTTGGGACGTTCTTACATTCTTGCTTTTGCACTTGACGAGGAACGTTCTGGCATTGTTGTCTGGGGACGTTCTTGCATTCTTGTTTTTGGACTTGACGGGGAACGTTCTGGCATTGTTGTCTGGGGACGTTCTTGCATTCTTGTTTTTGGACTTGACGGGGAACGTTCTGGCATTGTTGGCGAGGAACGTTTTTGCACTCTTGTCTTTGGACTTGACGTGGAACGTTCTGGCATTGTTGGCGAGGAACGTTTTTGCACTCTTGTCTTTGGACTTGACGGGGTACATTTTGGCATTGCTGTCTTGGGATGTTCTTACATTCTTGCTTTTGTACTTGACGTGGAACATTTTTACATTCTTGGCGGGGTACATTCTGGCATTCTTGTCTCTGGACTTGACGGGGAACGTTTTGACATTCTTGTCTGGGGACATTCTTGCATTCTTGTCTTGGAACTTGCCTGGGAACGTTCTGGCATTGTTGTCTTGGAACATTTTGACATTGTTGGCGTGGAACAGTTTTACATTCTTGTTTTGGAACATTTTGGCATTGTTGACGGGGAACAGATTTACATTCTTGTCTTTGGACTTGACGGGGTACGTTTTGGCATTGTTGTCTTGGAACATTTTGACATTCTTGACGAGGAACATTTTGACATTGTTGTCTTGGAACATTCCTACATTGTTGTCTTTGAACTTGACGGGGTACGTTTTGGCATTGTTGACGAGGAACGTTGTTACATTCTTGACGTTGAACTTGTCTGGGAACATTATTGCATACTTGACGAGGAATGTTTTCACATACTTCTTCTTCAACTCGACGAGGTACATTTTGACAAGATTGACGAGGAATGTTTTGGCATTGCTGTCTTGGGACATTCCTGCATTGTTTTGAACATCCTCCTCCTGCTGCAGCTCCAGAAGCTCCATACGAAGAAGGGCTACCATAACTTGGAATTGGTGCTTGGTCGCAAACCTCTTCGCATACTTCTTCATTTACCGTCCTGCATTCTTGTTCATTGACAGTTGTACATTGTTCCTCATATCGAACCATATATTGAACCTCACATTTCTTTTCTTGAACAGTGTTACATTGTTGCTCATTGACGGTATCCGTGACGGTCTCACACTTTTGTTCATTAACAGTGTCACATTGCTGCTCATTGACTGTGTCAGTGACAGTTTCACATTCTTGTTCATTGACAGTGTTACATTTTTGTTCGCTGACTGTTTTACATTGTTGTTCGTTCACGGTAGTACATTGTTGTTCATTGACAGTATCTGTAACTGTTTCACACTTTTGTTCATTAATAGTGTTACATTTCTGTTCGTTAACAGTGTCACACTTTTGCTCATTGACAGTAGAACATTGTTGTTCATTGACTGTGGAGCATTTTTCTTCATTTACGGTCTCAGTGACAGTTTCGCATTTTTGTTCATTAACGGTATTACATTTCTGTTCGTTGACTGTGTCAGTGACTGTTCTGCACTGTTGTTCATTCACTGTATTACATTTCTGTTCATTGACTGTGTCAGTGACGGTCTCGCATTTCTGTTCATTGACAGTGTTACATTTCTGTTCATTGACTGTATCAGTGACAGTTTCACATTTTTGCTCATTGACATTGCTACATTTCTGTTCATTGACTGTGTCAGTGACAGTTTCACATTTTTGCTCATTGACATTGCTACATTTCTGTTCATTGACTGTGTCAGTGACGGTCTCGCATTTCTGTTCATTGACAGTGTTACATTTCTGTTCATTGACTGTGTCAGTGACGGTCTCGCACTTCTGTTCATTAACAGTATTACATTTTTGTTCGTTGACTGTGTCAGTGACGGTCTCGCACTTCTGTTCATTTACGGTGTCACATTTTTGCTCGTTGACTGTGTCAGTGACAGTTCGGCATTTTTGCTCATTGACATTGCTACATTTCTGTTCGTTGACTGTGGAACATTTTTGTTCATTGACAGTGGAACACTTTTGCTCATTCACAGTTTCAGAGACAGTGTTACACTCCCTTTCGGTCGTTGTACTACATTTTTGTTCATTGACAGTTGAGCATTTCCGTTCGTTAACAGTAGAACATTTCTGTTCATTCAGAGTGTCACATTTTTGTTCGTTAACGGTGTTACAAACTTCTTCAGACACTGGAGAACATTTTTGTTCATTCTTTGTAGTACAAACTTGCTCAATGACGATTGAGCAGACGGGGTTTGTAGATCCGCTGCCAAGAGAGGTGTATGAAGTTGAAAGACTGGAGGCATCATCAGAGATGATTGGTCCGTCAGGGTTCCCGTACGAATCCTGTCTTACAAGTCGACGACCCGAAGTGAGAGCCGAAGAAGCCAATAACACGACCACTGCTGTCTGTGGATTATATTTATAAAACAATAAATACTTTAGTATGTATATTTGGTAGGAACAAAAAGGTTTTCATATTCTTACCAATAGTTTCATTTCCCAATCAAAGTTCTTGTCCTTACTACTCAAGTATCTTTTTTCAAGTGAATGGCTCCTATGGTCGAGGCATGGATCTTATATACAAATCAATAATTGACCACACATCCACGAGCATGGGAAAGATAATGCGTTTATGCGCATTAATAACGCCGATGAAAGAGTAGTCTCCACAGATAGGATTCAATCCTCATTCTTTTTTTTTTTTTTTTTTTTTTTCCCTACTTCTTTCGTTGCCGGCTACAAATAATTCAAATACAATATGTCTTGAAGCAGCATTTCCTACGGAGGGAGAGGGTTCATACATAAACCTTCTTTTCGTATAACCATGTCACATCATGATTTTATTATTGGGGCTTTGAGCGTGTGTACATGATAATAATCCTACAACTTTTTTTCCGTTTGTTTTTTAAATCGTACACATCTCTTATCAAACATAAGTCCTATAGAATATAGGGAAATATATTTATGTAAGAATCCTTCAATTGCTTTTAAACATCAACATCCCAATAAAAATGTGTGTACTTTAAACAAACTACATAAATCAACACAACATTTGCTATATCTAGAATAACCTCTAAGCTATGCACCTGCGTTGCATGTGCATTTTTTATTTTTTAAACCACAGAAAATAACTAACTATGCAACTCTTATTATTTCCATATACTATTTGTAATTTATATTTCTAACATATATATTAGGGGGGTTTGTTTCTGAACCTTTTTCAAATTTCGATTACGGCTAGTTCGGACCATTTGTCGTGTGGTTAGAAAATAACCTAGTTCATTTTCCTAAGACGTCATCTTTAGGTAGCACATACCGATCAAATTTTAAAAGGAGTTAAAAAATAAAGCAGTTATAATTATTTTGGAATAATAAATATTATTCCTAAAACGTTTTTTTCTAAGGCCAACTTATGGAGCAAAAAAAAGAAAAAAGAAAATTGATCTTTCCTTTCTGAAAATGTAAAAAAATAATACGCGGATAATAAATTCTTCTTCTCTTTTCTTGTTCCATAGGATAATTTTAGACACCAAAAAAAACCAACAACTTTTTACAGCTGAAACATGTCTGTCAAAATTATTCTATGAAAAATAAGTAAAAAATGTACTTTTAGTATCGATACTCAATAAGTAATGATTAAGATGTGCGACCTAAAGATGATTCATAGGGCAATGCAATTCTGCATAAGTCATTTTTATATCATATGACATCTTTTCCGTACATTGCTTAATCAAAATTCAAAAAGGGTGGAAAAATAAACCGCTCTAATATATTTATTTCATATTTCTTCCTCCATTTATCAAAGAAATATTAATCCTACTAAATGCATTTTATAGAAGAACTAATCCGTCTTAAATAGCTAATATTTAATAAAATATCTTTTGACTGGATGAACAATAGATCATGGAAAATTGAATTGATTTAATATGTACTTAGATAATAATATGCGTTATGTGCAATGTTGCATATTAAACTTAAATTTTATCCAGAGCAGGGGACGTTGGCAAGAGTAGGATTGAAGACTCAAAACTATCAAAAAAGTGGCTAAACGAACACAACATAGTCAATATTTGTCCAAATATAGTTTGTTAGACGATTACTTTTTTGTAACGTTGTAGGGTCGTCTAGTAATGTCGTTGCTACTCTTTTTTGGGAGGTCTAAAGCTCCATCAAATTTTTTCGAAGCGCCAAAAAATAACCACTACCACACTATAATTCTCATATTATTAGACATACATTTTTTTAAATGTATTAAATAAATATATTTCCAAATATTAAAATCATATATTGTATTTTATTCGATACTGTTTTATAACATGGCCTAGTAATATTTTTTTTTTGAAACGTAGATATACATTCGTGTACAATAGCCCAAATTTCTTCATAGAAATTATAAAATTAATTAATATTAAATAGACCAACATAATAAATAGTAAAGTATCCACTGTGATAATGAGTTCCTCAAACTTATCAAAAAATATCATGGAGACTGAAGATATCATTCATGATTCTAAATCCGATCCATTTATGGAAAGACTTAAATACTCGACAAAATCCTGTGCCATCTTTAATTGCCCAAATCTAATTGATACTTCCTACCATTTATTCCCATCCAATCATCACCTTAGACAGACTTGGATTTATTTGTGCGAATTGAAAAAGTCGTTTAAACCAAAGACATCAAGAATTTGTGGCAAGCCTGTTATTGATGATGATTTTACTTATTCAAGTTTAAGAGAGAAATTGACTTCACAAAAATCATTGAAAAGGAGACTAAAACCTGATGCTGTACCACAAATTAATTTTCTTAAAAAATCTATAAAAAGTGATCAATTAGAATTTGTTCAAGACTCTGTGCCATATTCAATTCCAAATTGTCCACTGTGGAAGAATTAATTAACATCAAAGAGATGAAATCTTATCCAAACCTAGAATTCATGGAAGAACCGGAGACAATCATAGAGTTAATTGATGTATCAATAGAGAAAAAAAGTATTGAATCTACAATTGATAAATCTATTTGTTTATCAAGGGCTACTTCTCAAAAAAAGAATTGTGAAAATTATGATTACAGGACGGAAATTCTAAGATATAAAGTAAAACTTCTAAATATTCAAAGA
Source organism: Lepeophtheirus salmonis (assembly GCF_016086655.4). Lineage (NCBI taxonomy): Eukaryota > Metazoa > Arthropoda > Copepoda > Siphonostomatoida > Caligidae > Lepeophtheirus > Lepeophtheirus salmonis. The sequence continues at coordinate 33,264,695 of NC_052131.2, forward strand.
ATTTTGATGCGGGAGAAGAGAGGAAAAAAAATTAATAAAAACAAATTGGTAAAAGATTTCCTTTTGGAGAAAGGTCATAGTAAATCTCAAGTTAATTTCTTGATGGGGAAGACAAATCGGCTAGGAAATTTTTCTCAAGATGAAATCATTGACAGTCTTCTACTTAGAACGATTTCTCTGAGGGCTTATAAGTTTCTGCGACAGAAAAAACTCATGTGTCTCCCCGCTCCCTCTACCCTTTCGAATTGGATTAAAGATTTTAGAGTAAATAATGGATTCCTATGGAATAGCCTTGATGTAATGAGAAAAAACTTTTCTGCGAATAAATGCATGACTAATTTCGATTTAACCGTATTATCTTTTGATGAGGTTAAAATTGCTGAAATAATTGAATATTGTTATTCTTTGGACTAAGCTATCGGCCCATTTAAGCAAATGCAAGTGGTATTCGCTCGTGGTCTTTTGCATCAATGGAAGCAACCCATTTACTTGGCATTTGATTAGCCCATGAAAAAAGAAATTTTATTTCAATGCATATCAGAAGTAGAAAAGCAGGTTGGAAAAGTAATCTAAACAATAAGTGACATAGGTCCTTCAAACCAAAAGCTATGGAAAGAATTGGGCATATCAAAAGACAAACCTTTTTTTATTCATCCAGGTATTTGGATTTTTTTTTCAAAAATGACATACTTAACCTATATTTTTTTAATGCTACAGATGACTTCGAAAGAAGAATATTTTGGATGGCTGATCCATCGCATCTAATTAAACTTGTAAGGAATAATTTATTAACAAGTGGATTTGATCTTCCAAAAGGTGGAACCCTAACGAAAGAACTTTTTCAAAATGTTTTAAAAGCTCAATCATAATGTGATCTGACTCCATTACATTTCATTAATCCTATACATATTCATTGCAAAGATCACGATCGTCAGGGGGTGTACTTGGCTGCTCAATTACTAAGTCATGAAGTGTCCAGCTTCATAAGATTTAAATGGCCAGACCTTGATAAACAACAGGCTTTTATCAATTTGATGTCCAGTTGATACAGTGTTTTCTCATCGAGAAAAAAGTATGATACAGAAAAACGAAAGTGCGCTTATGGTGGATATCATTACATTGAGCAAAAAAATATTTTAGAAAAAGTAATAGAAGTAATGGAGAAAGTTAAAAAAATGTGGCACTGAAAAGCATAGTTGGCCCTTTCAGAGAGGGATGATTATTACTTCTAAAGCTCTACTTCTTATGTTTCCCTACTTACAAGATAAATATGAGGTTGAATTTATAATCTCGATGCAATCAGGATTCGCTAGAAAATTTGTTTTCTCGCTAGCGTCAAATAGGGGGTTCTAATGAGCCCCCTAGTCTAGTAGATGATGCTCTTAATCGCATTCGACTTTTAATGCTGGAAAGCAAGCAGAATTCGCTGTTCCCAATGCTCCTGTTAAATGTAGAAGCAGAATCGAAGAAACTCAAGATGTGCCTTCCTTGAATCAATTAGAACCTACACCTATCTCAAACGAAGAGGAATTTGAACATCATAATTAGGATGATTGCATATCTTTGTCAATGGCTCTAACTTTTGAAAGGGAATCCTAGACTGAATCTTTTCCTTCAACTCAATCAGACGAGTTTTTAATAGAGCTTGAAGAAATAGGTATTGAAGTATTAGATTCAGACTTGGAACAACATTTTATGGCAAGTCAGGGTTTTATTTATGTTAGTGAATGGATTGCTCATAAATTTCAAGATAAGTATCCAGAGTTAGGGGAAAAAACAGCTAATTTATAAATGTCTGAAGTATCTCCTCGGCTGCAAGTTGCTTCCAAAGGCGGGTTAAGGCAACCTTCCGACCTATTTGATTCTTTTAAAAATTGTGAAAAATTATTTCCATTATTTCACGGAGATGGCATAAGAAGGGTAAAAATATAATTAAAAGACTAAATGATATTTTACAATCTTCAAATGCAAAAAAAAATACTTACAAGCTTCCAACCGAAGTCATACTTAAATATGCAAGAACTTTCATTCCAATAAATAAAAAATGAAAGAAAAATATAACGAAAAAAAATCCAAAAGCCTATGTAATAAAACTCTGAGAAATTAAAAAAAAAAATATCAATATTTGTAAAAATTATTATTATTCCCGGTTATACAATAATATAATTGTTAATGATATTTTTACACATTGTAAAGATGTCTAAAAAAGTAAAAGTAAAAGTTATTATCCCCGTATTTTATTAAGATCGTTGTTGAACCCAGTGCTATCGTTATTTGTAAAGTGGTTTTTAGGAGGGATAGACTGGGGATAAAGAAGTGGCCCAGGATCTATTTACGATTCATGGACATACCTACCAATTTCATATGTGATATATTAATAAAAGGGATGTCCACATCCTTCCAGAGCTATTCAAAGAGGATATTGGATATCGTTGAAAACATTTTTAAACTCTGGATGATTGTTATTACTTATTAGCAGCCTTAAGGCTTTATATAGTTAACGTGAGATGCACCAAAGCTATATCCAAATTTTACGAGTCTGAGTGCAAATATTTCAAGTTAATGTGCTTCCAGATTGCATGACAAATTTCCATTGGAGTCCAGTCCATTTTAAGTTCTTGACAAACTCAAATGCGAATGAACCTTTCCTTTTTCATTCAAGGTATCTTCTTATCACGGGAATGAAATATATATGTGAGTAGTTATCATGAGTTAAGAACAAGGAGTAACATTTTTCATCTTTATCACACCCTTGATTGCCGACTGTAAGGCTAAATCTATCCCCTAAGTAGTTAATTTACTAAAAAAGGAAGAATATTGGTTTTGGAAGCTTCCTGGTCTTCTTAGGAACACTCTTTGGATCCTCAAACACGGGTAAATATCACAATTTAGCAAATTATTGAACATATTTGATATCAAGATATTTCTCTTACACCTATTGACTATTGATATTATTAATAATTATAATTTATATGATATATTAATAAATATAATTATTATTAATCAACGTGTAAACAGAAACAGCTGACTATATTATAATTTATTCAGTTAGGGAGCGCTTTTATTTATCGACTTGACGTCATATCTGCCTGGCAAGGATCAAAAAAAGGATGAATGACCTACCTTGTCTCTAAGTATCTTGGGCATATCAAGCGAGATGAGGGAATCGACAGCTGACCAAAAATAAAAAAGTATTTTTGTATTAGCGAGGTAACGCCTTGAGGACTGAACTGGACCTAACTGGATGGGACTGTAGTTTTCAGTCCTAAATAAGGACCGACACAGCATTGATTATAAATATGATTATAACTATGTTAGAGTCCTGATAATTTTTAGGGCTAAGCCACACTACTACCCAATGGTGAAAGGTAGCACTGCTCTTGCATCAAGTATTTAAAAAATTAAATTGCGATTTCCGACTATGTAGAAAGAAATACATGGAGGTGACAAGATACACGAATGATTTAGCAATAGACTTCATTTCACAGAAAGGGTATTCCCAAAGGACGACGTCACATATGCTTTCTTTCTTACATTAGCCGGTCAAAATCTAATTCATAATCGAGAATCCTTATCAGGGGCGTCCGCTGGATAATATTTAAGGGGGAAGAGGGACTTGGTTTTAGGTTATTTTTTGAAAAAAATACCAAAAATTTTGTAACTCAGAGAAAATGATTTTTTTTTGAAATTTTTTTTTTTAAATTACATTTTTGCGAATTTTTTTTTTGAAAAAATCAATTTCAAGCATTAAATTTTCTCGCAAATAACAAACATTCCTTAATTTAGGGGGGGGGGCTACAAACACTTTCTCACCCCGTGCAGCCTTGGTAATTGATCTACTATTGCCTTACTGTTCCAAAATGCCGCCCATCATCTCAATCCCTTTGTCGTCTTTGGGTAATTCCACGTCAAGTGTACAATTTACCGATTTTGATATTTTTTGGTGAGCCGGCTTTTCTATATGAAATAAGAGAGTGTGTGAAATACCATGGTTCTCTGACTCACCTGGGCCGTTCTAGGCCTGCTCAAAGTTAATCCTCATGTGTTGGAACAGTGTTGTTAAAAAGACCATAACTCCATTTTAGAGTCTAAATTTAAAACAAAAATATCTCAAAAGATGCACAAGAACACAAACTTTAACTGATATTCTAACGTAGTTTTATTTTAATAAAAAATAAAAGTTTGGGCCCCGTTGCACCCTTCGAAATAGACCCTCCTTCCATCTAGCCAAACCAATTTTGTTTTTATTTTGGTAGAATATGTATTAGTAAATGTGTTCAAACATATTCAAAATTCTGAGTGGGATCTTAATCGGATCACTTCCAAAGAGAGCATTAATTAGATTATGTAGAGCCGCCTTAATAGTATATTAGTATTATAGTTCTATATTTAAACTTTTATTTTATATAATATAAACTAAGAGTTCGCATGTATAGTGAATCAGAGAAGTCAAAAATTGAATCTGTTATTTAATTTAAGTTTAAAATGAAAATTATTAACTCTATGATGGTGTTATTTGTAAAATATCTAAATTTTCAATTATATTATACTTAAATAAGAATCTAGATCCTCTAATGAATGCTCTGTTTGGAAGTGATCCCATTAAGACCCCACTCTGAACTTTGGATATGTTTGAAAAAATATACTGAGACATGTTTTACCAAAATAAAAATAAAATCAGTTTTGCTGCATGGAAGAGGGCCCACACTTTTATTTTGATTAAAATAAGATTCTGATTGAATAAAAGTTATAGTTTGTGTTCTTGTGCTTCCTTTGAGGGATTTTTTTTTTTAAATTGAGCCTCTCCAAATTGAGTAATGACCTTGGGAACAACATTTGTCCAATGCATTCAGCCCAACTTTGGGCAGCCCTAGAACAACCCAGGTGGATCAGAGAACCCTAATATTTCACACAAGCTCTTATTTCATATCGAAAAGCCAACTCAAAAAAAATCATTCAACCCGTTAATGGGCATGCCGCGAGGGTGTGTACACTTGACGTAGAATGACCCCTTTACGTTTCAAACTCAAAGTTAAAGACTTCCGATTTGAATCAATTGCAAATTGACTCGAACTGGAAGTTAAAAACAATAGACTTGACATTTGTTTGATCTAGAAGATTTGATTCGAATTCATAAAAAAATTATAAGTAAACATACAATATGTACCCTACAATTTTAGTTTGACTGCAGGGGCGTGCGTAGGAGGAGGCTGTTACCTCCACACTAATTAAGGAATTTTTGCTTTTTATTACAATTTTTTTCGTCAATAGGTCAAATTATGCAGTAGAACAAAAAAAAATTCAATTTTTTTGTGAATATCTATAGATTTTTGAGATTTGTTTTAGGAAAAATCCATAACCCCCCTCCCCCAAAAAAAAAAAAATATATATAGTCGTGCAGACGCCGCCCCTGGATTGTCCTTGTAACTTTTATCTTTCCGATTTATTTTCTCCGTCCATCGACAATTAATATTGTCGTGACCAAAACAAATAGACTTAATTTTAAGCACTTCTGTTTACAAGCTGTTTTTCATGTTATGTTTAATTGCGGATTTACAAGGAAAACAGGTATTTCTTTTTCATTGAAGAAAAATCAGTGGGGAGGTGGAATGTGGTATGACCTAGGTTGCGACTAAGGGTGTTGGCTTTTAGGGTGTATCTTACAAAAATATATAATATTAATAGGGGGCTCACTAATTTATTCTTACAAGAAAAAAAAGTAAGAAATGAAATTACTTTAAAACTCCATTGGAGCATATCTGTATACTATTAAAATTACAGTACAACAAATTTATCATTGATTAATTTGCGATCTATATATATTTCGAAACACCGTTGCCAATTCGTCAATATGGTCCTTTATATACTCGAAATTTATATTTTCTTTTTTAACAAATATGCCAAATGATTGATAATATATCTACACTGTACGTATATTATTTATCGTGCACAGAAAAATGCCATGGAGAAAATTGCCCATAAAAGATTGTCATGGAGGAAAATTGTCCATATATTGTCTAAATTTAATGAAAAAAAATAACAAATTATAAATTGGCATAATAATTTTCTAAACATATTTGCTTGTTCTCATCAAGTGGGAGTAATATTCTTGCAAAATGGGAGGACAAGGAATGGGAGATAATTAATTTAGGGCATCTTAAAATATGATTGGATCGGATTGGCCAGTGTACCGGGAGTAGTGTGGGATTGTTAAAAACTACCGCCAATTCATCCAAGGAACTCCTCTAATATCAAAAAATATTTCCAAACCCTCGAATTTTACGAGGAATATGAGGACTTGGAACCATTTTTTTTTGTATTAGAGGGTTTCCTTTGATGTATTGGCGGTGGTTTTTGGCAATACCACACTAACCCTAGGCCAATCTGAAGGCGGATGGTATCCATATTTTAAGAGGCCCTAACCTATTTATTCACCCTTACGAATCCTCTCGATCCATTTCTAAAAAGATTGGATGGAATTTAAAAAATTGCAATTGCAAGGAAATTGTATTGAAATAATATTACTCACCTTTGAAGGTCTCCCTTGGGGGATGGAATAAACAAATATGTTAATATATTTGATATAAATAATATTTAGCGAATTTATAATGTGTTATTATTTATCATGAAGTTTGAACAAAATACGGGCAATTTTCTCCCGGGCAGTTTTCCTAGTACCCTTAAATGTATGTATATTGCACATACATTAATTTATAATATTAATTAATACAATTAATCATATCCCCAGAGTCTCCGGAGTAGGAACCTAGTTTGAAAGATAATATTAAAAATATTATCATACTGATGGAATAGTTAGATGTACATGTATCAAGTGTAAACGATTTAAGAAGCTATGTGAATACAAAGTACATATAGAATGGTCAGTGAATGCTTTAAAAATTATGCATATACCCATTGAATAGGCAATATAATATATGGGTCCTTCAGCCTCGATTAATGGGGATTGAGTAAAAATAAACAGTTCTACGTTTTTTTCCCTAATTAATTATTATGTAGGAAATAATGTTTAGGGACACAAGATTTAAAAGAAAGTGACAAACATGCCTTATAGCTTAAGTCTGGGACTAATTAAACAAACTAGAGTCAATACAAATTGCAATACTTAAAGATTGATGATTTTTGGTCTGGGATTAAATGATTGAATTGATAATTACAATGTTAAAGAGTTAATACATAATATACATTCCGTTTTAGTAATTGATTTGAGTGAATTCAGACAAAAGTATCCTTTGTTCTTCGCAGCAGCAGCATCGGGTACAGTCCACTATGCGAAGCAATATGAGGGAGTGATTCTTATGAGTAACTATGACGCCGAAAATGCTCTCTTTGGTCGCATGCTCTTTGATAGATTGGCTTTTTCAAGTAAAATGTCGCTTTTATGATAAGGATTTTTATATTGGGAAGAGTGTTTGGTATGGATGTACATGTTTCCTTTTCGTCGTTTATAATTACTCAAATCCCGTCAAATCTTGTAATAATTGTCTTATAAAGGGAATTGCTGTTTTAGATCAGCGCGTTTCAATATTTTTAGTCGGAGAACCTTTCAAAACTGCGTAAAATCTCAAGCCATCCCTGTATAATATGATTTAACATTATATAGGATAGCTTAAATTCAAATGTCATGTTTGTAATAATTGTCGTTGTATGTCCTCTCTTTAGCCATACTAAAATCTATCCTAACGATATTTCATGCTAACTCAGAGGAGGTGGATGAAAGCTCGCATTATGTAGGATGGACTATTTATAGTCAATCAAGTCCAGTTTTTGTGGGGGATTTTATTTATAAAACGCAATGTTACTAGTAACATTGATAAAACGATCCATGATCGTGATTGCTGTTGCTTGTTCCTTACTCTTTGTGAAATCAAATGTATTTTAGTGGTAAATGATAAAAAAATATGATGTGCACTGCAGTCAAGCTAAAAATGGTGAGCTATCGACATACACCCAAAAGGCGTTGTTGAAGGTGTTTTCATCAGACCAAAAGTGTCAAAAAAGAGTTCAAAATAACTCAAAAGAGTCATGCAATGGAGGAGACGGGTTTCTTTAATTGCTGGTGTCAATTTCACAAGGCTCTTTCCAATCAACTTTTTTGATAGCTCTCTGATCAGTCTGGTGTGAAACTGTAGAATCTGGTGTGGACCATCATTGACTTGAGGGGATTGGCCTGGACTGTTTTCTTTAACTACTATAGGTCCAGTTTGGCCTTTTTGTCAGAGCCCCTCATCCTCCTAAACGTTTTGTACTTTTGGAAGGCGTAGAAAGGGTGGTCCTGGAGACGTCAAACTGCTTAGATTGCGCAAATTTGTCAATCTTGTGCAAATTTCATTTTCTTGACTTGCACGTAAGCTAGAGATGATTGAATTAGTAAAGGTTCAGATTTAAATAGACCACCCATAATTTATTTATTCAAATATACTTATAGATGATGTGTCAGATTTTATTTTTTGACCTTTTAATTGGAAGCCAAAATACATAATTTATTGTGCCACCTGGGACACGGTCAGGGAGTACACCAGATTCTCGTGACAACAACTCTGAGGGAAAGCTATTTTATATTATAAGATATTGAAAATTTTGTATAAAATCTTAAAAAGAAAAATTATTTTTTCTAGTTCAAAAGTAATTTTTTTGTTCGATTTTGTATCTTTTAAGGAATACCATTTTTCATGCGGGTTTACTATCAAATAATATTAGGATTAATTTCAATGTGAATTTCATATAAATTAATATTACAATGACAAATCCAAATTAAACTATTAAGGAAGGAATCCACTCTACTCTGATATGAGCATAGCTTGGTTTGGTTATCTTCTTTGGATAAATTTCTATCCCATCATCATCCCCATATATATAAAAAATAAAGCATCTCTTTATTGAGAATAAAATATTTTGGATCTCTACTTTTATCCTAATTCTTAAAAAACTGAAAGTTCTCCGTCTTTAAGCAAATGAAAAACACAACTATATTTAAAATTTGTCTCTCCATTAAGGAAATTTTTTTTAACATATTTAAATTTTATGACTATAGCTTATGTATAATATCCAAATTCTGATAATACCTAATCTTTTATACTATTATATTTAGATATGCCATATCCAGTCTCTTTTTTTACTCTACTAGAATGGTAGGATCTGGAAGAAGGGGTATGGCTTGATATTGACCAAATCAACATATATTTATTTTATCATTAGTTATTAAATGTAACATTTATCATTTTGTTAATTTTTTATTCACTATAGTAACAATATGGTTATTAATTAATAAATATTTTAAATGCTTGATTTTCAATAAATTTTAAATTTAGTTATGCTTTACGTTAGCCTAAATCAATCCTCATCAATTAAAATTTGTTGTGATTAATTCAAAAATGAGCTTTACCTTTGAAATTTTGTATTGGTCTTATTTTAAATCGACAAAATTATAGAGCTATTTTGAAAAGAGTCTTTTAAAAAAATTAAAGTTTGGATTTTCAGGCATCAAATGATCTATTTTTATGCTTTCTTGGAGCTATGAGCCTCTGAACCATCATTTTTTCTTATTTAACCCAATACAACTTCAATTCTAAATATTGTAAAGACTTTATAAAATGTCTTTGTAATCTTTAAACAATAGATTTTTCTAATATATACCTCTCATTTATCTTTATCTTCAAGAGCAACTATTTAAAAGAGTTATGAATCTTAAATTTAAGTTGATTTGATTATTCGTTATTAAAAAAGAGTAAAGTTTTATTGCGAGGAGGAAAGTAATTAAATGAAACAAAATAGATGCTTAATATGAAGTGGGGTAATAAAAAGAATACAATATTGCTCAAAATTGACCTTTGCAAATGGTCTCTAAGGTTCATACCGTTATCTTGGATTGCTACCCGGAACCAAAAATATTCAAGGTCACGTAAGCAATTAAAGTTACAATATTTATTTTGTCTACTGTCTTCAAATTATATCACAAATAAAAACTAGACCTGAAAGATACTAGCAGAAAACCCGTCACTTTTTGGAGAGCAATCATCGACTCTTTTTGCTCTTTCTAATGTACAGACATAGATGGCGATAAATATGATTACAAGATCTTTAAAATACAGAGTATTAAAAAATGTTTACAAGCTATTACATTAAAAATATGTTTATACAGACAATATATGGATTTTGATTGGCAGTTGGGCAAGGTAATTCTGTATTAGATAAAAATCTTCAGTCTGCATCAATAAACATCAAATATTTAAAAGGTTAAAACATATTACTTTATTATATTTATATTTTATTATTTATTCATTCTTTCAAATTACTGTACAAAGGTACATTTATACTCAATATACTAGGTTATTTTAGATGGCAGAGACTTAGTGATTGGATGCAAGAACTTTTTCAAGCTCAATTTTCTTTTGTATTATTTTTAATGTGATAAATTATTATAAGTTATGAGTTCTGTCCAGGAACGAATTTAACTCAATATAGTACTATATAATATAATTTAATCGTCAGCTTAAGGAAATAAGTTAATTGGTTAACTTTTATTACAACATCATATTCAATCAAATTTCATTATCCTTTCTCAACCAAGTTAAAATTGCTGATTAATTATGATTAGTGTAAGACCAACCCACAAATTTGGTGTCATATTATAGCCTTTATGTCAGTTGATATTTTTAATTAACTCTTCGCACATCTGTAGTACATAGTGTAGACGCCCCTGGAAGTAAAATTTTATTATAAGCGTAGCTGTACATTTCTATTGCTTATGAATTAAAATTTCTCATTTAAAAATTAAAATGGCCGGTATTTATTAGATACAACAACTAGTAGGGATTAACAAGAAATTGTATTCTTGTTCTTTTGGAAACAGAGCAGAAGGACTTATACCTTATTTATTTATTAAACAGAATAAATGAAATGAAATGAAAAAGTCATAACGTATCAAGTGAGACGAGGGGATCAACAAAATGCTGTGTTAGCAAGATAACACCGTCTTAAATTCATGGAGCTGATCAAAAGCCAGGAAACTTTCTTGAAATGTAATGTTAGTTGACCAAAACAATGGACACTAGAGTGCAAAACCTCCGCTTTAAATCAAATTGGGTCAAGTATCTCAATTTTTTCTAAATTTATGGTCACATTTTTTACGTTAGTGTTACCTTGACCTCAACTTTTCAAAATTTAATGACCTCTTACTATGAACCTATATAATCTACGAATGTACCAAGTTTGATCAAAATCGATTCGTAACTTTTGCCGTAATTCTAGTCACAAACAGGGCCAAAACCATAACTTCCCTTCAGCTTTGTTGGGGGAGGTGAACATCTACAGTTATTTATACATCAACTGCGTACGTAAGAATATATTTTTTTTGGGGGAGGGGGCTTGGTTTTTGGAACTTTTTATATATATAATTTTTTTTTTTTAAATTATAATTTTTTGGGAAAAAATTGAAAAAATGAAATTTTTATACAAAAATTTCAAAAATTAAATTTCAATTATTAAATTTATTGGAAATTTTTTTAAAAATCCACAACCATTCTCAAAAAATTTCAAAAATCCAAAAATGAAATTTTGTGGAAAAAAATCTCTAAAATCCATAGCTGTTCTCAACAAATTATATTTCAATTATTCAGGTCATTTAAAAAAAATATCACAAATTAAATTTCAAATTTTAAACTTATTGGAATTTTTTTTTAAATCCACAAGCCTTCACAAAAAATTTCAAAAATCCGTGAGGTTTACAAAAAATGAACTTTTTTGGGAAACAATCTCTAAAAGTCATTGCAATTTCTAAAAAATAATTTTTTTTCGGAAAAAAGTTTCATAATTCCAAGAAGTTTTCACAAAAAATGCAATTTTTGAAATTTTTGTGATACAAATATTTTATATTGATGAGATAAAAATCTCAAATATTAAATTTATTTGAAAAAAATTTATAAAATCCATAACTATTCCCAAAAAATTTATAAAATCCTAGACCATTCTCAAAAAATTATTTTTAAAAAAAAATTTCATAAATCCAAGAAATCTTTTACAAAAAATGAAATTACTAGAAAAAAATCTCAAAAATTAAATTACAAATATTAAATTTATTGGAAATACATTTATCAAATCCTTAGATATTCTCAAAAATTAAGTTTAATCCAAGAGGCATTGACAAAAAATGAAATTAAATTTCAAATATAAAATTTGTCAGAGAAATATTTCAAAAATCCATAGCTATTCACAAACAATTAAATTTTTTGGAAAAAAAAATTAATTAAAATTGAAATGTTAAACTTTTAAATTTTTTTAGAATCAAGAATGCTTTCATTCTACTACTGCCCCTCCAGCCTCCCCCTGTGAATCGCCCTTTAAATTTGTATAAAAGCTTAAGAGTTCCATAATAAAATGTGAGGATCGAACATTCAAACATTTTATGTCATCTCTGTGTTGTTCACTTACCTATTTATATATTCTACAATTTGAATATTTTGGTCAACAACGAGGGTGTACCCCTTTGTTTTTTTATCTGTATGATGTTTATGCATTTGAATATGAGTAAAAAAATATTGACACTCCATGAGATGAGAATAATTTTTAATACAACCCTCTAATTATCAAAATAAATTAAAATACTACACTGTTTTGAAGGTGTTTATCGGCAAATTTAATTAAGAAATACAACCTTCCGGTAAAATAACAACGCACCCAAATGTTTTAGACACTAGTATATTACGTGATGTAGGATATTATATTTTATTATTATTAATTATTTAAAAATCCTTCACCACAATTTATGTAATATGTTCTACAGTTGTATATAGAGTACACACTGTATTTATTATTAGTTTTTAACGTTATTTATGATTAGATTTGACATCTGGAGGGCTTAAACTCCGGAAATATGTTGGAGCGTGAATAAAGGGATTGATTAACTTCATCAATATAAGTCCTACATACAGATAACCCTACAAAAATATGCATAAATTTACAAAGAAAAATATTATTGTATGCTAGAGTTGGTTTTCTGTGTAGAAATCCTAATTTAAGCTGCTTCTGTACAACTTTTGTCTCACGGTGTTCCCTCACGAACACAAAAGTTTGGGTTGTATGCTGTTGCCACCTGGCGAACGTGGATTCGGCCAATTCGAATTGCTCTTTTTCAGTAATGAAGAATTATCAAAATTTATTGACTAATAATTCAACAATTTTTTTTCTAGTTCGTGCCTAGGTGATTTTTTTACTCAGATTCAAAGCAATTTTTCGGTCCAGACCGTGGAACGAATTTTTTCAGTCTTACTTAATAAATCAATTTTTTTTTCGGGCTCATAATAGGTTTGGGAAAAAGTAACTACGTGTTGTGTTTCCTGCCTTTTTTAACTAAGTATATCTTAGTTAATTAAAAGGTCACCCCGAATCATACGACAAGGCCATTTGAAGGAGTGAGGTTATACTACAAACACTTTTTGGAATGTATTGCACTTGACCAGTTCAGTTGTAAATGATTGTGCGTCAAGTATGGAGGTCTCAAAGGAAGAAATTCTCCATATCTTACATTTTTACAACCTGAAAGGGCAAAACGCATCAACAGCGACCAATAAACTTTGAGATGTATGCAGAGCCGATATTCTTCCGGATCGTGTTGCACAACAGTGGTTCGATAAATTTTGTTCTGGTGTAGTGGAGGTGAATACTGTACTGTAAAATGCGATAAAATCAGGGAAAATATCCGGATAAACTGTCATGTTAGTAGTCATAGGCCACCTGCCCAGGCACTGAACATTGATCATAAAACAGTTTTGAAAAATTTGCGGAGGGCTGGATACAAAAAAGATGGTAAGTTCTTATACATCCACCATAAAGTCCGGTGTTGGTACCAACACCTCTTCCTGTATATGGCCAACAGGCTGGAGTAAAGGCCTTCAAAAATTTGTTATTCAAGTTTTTTGCCAATTGGGACAAGGGGTTCTACGAGAAATTGAATTCTCATTGGCAACAAGTTTTTAAACAATGATTCTATGAGACGTCTGTGGATTAAATTTTTTAAAGGGTCAAATCAGTTCTGTCCAAGAAAAATTTTAATGGTCCCTAGAATTTCTGTACCCCAATAATAATAAATACCAATTGATTTTGTGTTTTTTTCTGTTTCTTTTCAGAATGAATGTTACGTGACACAATAAAATTAACGACGTTGTTTAGGTTGTTAATTTTGGTACACGATTGTAATTTCTATTCAATAGATAAATTTATGTCTGAACCAAAATATTGGTTTTGAGCTCTCTAGAAAATATCACTCAATACCAAATCGGAAAAAGAATCTGTCTCAGATCGAATTTCAAAACTAAATATTGGGTAGAATTTTGGGAGAAAACACTACCTAGCATTCAATTTAGGAATAGACTCATTGATCAACCTTAAGCACAGGCCTGGCTCCTGTTCTGAGTCTGAGGTTTTAGTTAGTTTTTATGTAATATCTACAGCTAGTCAAGTTAACATTTATAGACAAAGAGGTTGTGTTCGGTTCAGGTTAAGCGGTTCTATCGGTCCCAGTCTCAGTCTTTCATTTCAACAGTTTCGGTTGGGGTTTATCGGTTTCGGTTCTTTTTTAATACATGCTCAGTTTGGTAATATGTACTTAAAACAAGGGTGTCGTTAGAAAATTTGGGCCCATGAAATGGCATTCGATACAAACAGGGTCGTAGCTACATTATTCACAGAGTGTGTAGTGCCCCAAGTTTCAGAAGGGGTCCCGCAAACTCGTATAAAGAAGGAATCCGCTTAAATTGTATAAGTGTAGAGGGGAGCTAGGTATAGTGAAGTTTGGGAACCCCTGGCTTAAGAAATATTATAGTTGTCATATTATAGGGCCCTGATAAGATTTTTACGTACCTTGATCGATAATCTACCTCTTACCTTCCCTCTCGTATTTACACTGCCTTGTGCCTAAAACCACTTTTCCAGATCCATAAGAAGTCCTTAGCTATTTGAAACTCATATATAGCTGTATCATCCTAGCGGCGTAAAAAAAATCATTGGAAAACGCTGAAAATTGTACAAAAAAAAAGCAGAAAATTGATCACTACTAATTTATTTTTATAATATATATTTTATTTTCTTTATAAATTATATATAGGAACAAAAGCAAAAGAACGGAGACCAATAAGCAGTCTATAGCGGCCTCGTTCGGCTTTTTTCAAGAACCGGAACCGCTTTAACTGCAAGACCGCCGTTAAGGGCACAACCCTGTTTATCTCTATAGTAATAAATCAAAGTGTGTATGTCTGTCTGTATGTATATTTGAAAAAAAGTCACTGGGAGTATTGTATATAGGGCTCCATGGTGTATAACATAAACATATTTCGATCTAAACAATCAGAATGTAATTATATAAATGAACTACTGTAGGCTGTGCATATAGCATCGAACGTATAGATAGTGTGAATTGTTTATACTGCTTCCTGATGGATATTGTAGAAATATTTTCGATAGAAGAAATAATAATGTAGTCGTAAGTCGTATTAATGAAATATTACAGGCTGCTACAATATGCCTCAATACAAGGCAGACTACTTCTGTATGTTATAAGTATCTAATGTATATCATAGTTCATGTGTATTTTCAGTATATGCTAAGATTTGAATAAAATATAAACGCCGAAATTTAATTTAATTTTTTGTGAATAGCTCTAAATACTGCAGCATCCCTGCATATTAAAGCTTTTTATAAAACTCTTATTATTATTCCTTCATTCTTGAGGAGAGAACACATATGAATTAATATTAGTATTGAGTAAGTGTGCTCATAAAAACAGAGATTAAATGAGATTTATTTTATACATTATTATAGCAAAAAATTATCTTTTTGTCAACGCCTAATTGCTTCAGGGAATATTGCCAGTCCATATTTTAAAGAAACGATATTCAGACGTTTATTTTTAAGCATTTTGTTTGATATGTTCTAAAGTTTACTATTTTAGAATGGTGTTAAAGTAAATAATTATTGACTGAAGGAATGATAATATTAATTCCATAGTTGTGATGAATTGGCTAACTACTACCACCTGATTTTGGCCTTTTATTTATGTTTCATTGTATGGATAGGGCTGGGATATATACAAAAGGATATGCCGTGTATTCATGGACGTCCGCAGGATTATACTTATGTATATTCATTATTATTTTTTTTTTTGGGGGGGGCTACAGCCAGTCCAGCCCCTGCTGACGCCCCTGGTATTACTTTTATGTGACTTAAGTAACACCTCCTCACTAACATTTTTTTACAGTTATATGTTTTGGGTCTTTGATTATTTCCTATTCATTAAGAGTTGTCCAAACATTTTTTCTACCTTCAGATCAGTACTGTACATCTTCCTCAAATCACACCCATTCCACTTAATAATATTAATATAAAATCAAGGTTCGTCAACTGGCATAATGTCTTTCCATTATTTTGTATACCTACCCTACATAATTTAAAATGACCAATGAACAGGAATGACGTCAAACGCACTATTGAGCTTCGGTACTGAAGAGTATATTATGGATTACATTAACAAATTGTATAAATTACACGTACACTATATGAATAACATGAGTGCATGTATAGAACCAATTGTCCATTGACATTGAGCGAAGGTGAATAAATTTATTTATAGTTTGAAGAATGAACATTATGTACTGCTAAATACGTAATACGCAAGATTACATTGAGATATATAACGTAATGCTTCCTAATTTTTTGTATAAGTATTGCTTATTTATAATTTTAAAAATTAGTTCTAGGGGATACCGTAACATGTTATAAAACTAGCAGGGGCGTCTGCAGAGGAGGGTTGGAAGTGATGTACCCCCCAAAAAAAAAAAAAAATAATAATAATGAAAATATAATTAAATGTGAACAGCTGTAGATTTTGGAAATCTTTTTAACTAAAAATTTAATATATGATTTTTCAAAAGGATTTCATTTTTCGAATTGCTCGTGAGCAGTTGTGGACTTATGAAATTTTTTTCCCCAAAAAATTTAATATTTGAAATTTTTATTCTTAAAATAATTTTCCAAAAGATTTAATTTTTGAAATTTTTTGTATATGGGCATGGATTTTTGAAGTAATTATTGGATTTTTTTGTCAAAAAATTCCATAAACCAAGCCCGTTCTCCCCCAAAAAAAAAAAAATAATAATAAAAAAAATATGTATATTTATAATCCTGCGAACGCCCCTGTATTACAATTACATACCCCAACAACATACGACAATGTGGCCCTTGGGAGACTCCAAATTTGGATTGCAGATACCTTGGACCTTTACTTAAACTATTGTCTATTATTAACTTTGTGATAAAATTCTTGCAAGAGCGCGAGGAAAAGGCGGGAGTGAGACATATGTTACTACTGAATTAAGATCCTTGTGAATACAAGCTGCCATGGAGGAGTAAATGAATTACTGCTATAAAGAGCAGATCATTCTACATTTAAAATAGCATTAGTGCAGAGAAAATATTATAATTATTTCTGCTATAAAGATTGCAATCTACTCGGTAAAACATGATAAATTTTTGTTTGTGACCGATTTTTATCGCTCTTTTAGTAGTGCGACATTTCAGTCGTTGAAGTTTAGTGAATAGTTACGATCATAATAATCATTTACCTACCTCAGTGTTACTTAACTAAAACAAAAATCTAAACTGTATTTTGTGTCCAGCTTTCTATTTATCAGCTCCCCCCCCCCTAATCGGTGTTCCCACTAATTTATCCTAGGATTGTTCAATGGGAGAGAATTATTGTAGCGATTAGAAAAAAAAAAGACTGACTATGTATTCAGTCCTAGAACTGATCCAATACTATTGTTGTCACGATACAAAAATTGGTACTTGTATTTTGATACTTTTCAGTACTTTTTCTACTAAAAATATACTACCATTTTATAAAAAAGGGCATTTTTTGTGTGTTTTGTCAGAAATTTACGTCATTGGGGGGGATTTTTTGAAAAATGTAGTGATGTTGAAATTACCGATCCCAACAGAAATTTAGTATAGTACCGTTTTAAATGTACCAGTTCTTTTGAACTTGTTCACCTTTTTTCTTTTTCGTTAAATTTCTGAAAAAATACCGTTACTCGCCCTAATATTTATTTTTGAATTGTAAAAAAAAAAAAAAAAAAAAAAACATGAAAGAAGAACATTTTGCAAGAATGCAAAAAAGGAATGTTCCCATGACTGCAAGGCAACAAATTTGTAGATGTCAATATAAATATAAAGGATTACATTTTCCTATAGTAAAAACCAGAATTAACTTAACGTATCTAAGTTAATAAGTTAAGTCAATTAACTTTTAACATAACTAGTTAATTATTTAAACAATGTTATTTTAACTTCAACTTAATTAGTCAATTTTTAATTTATCAAAATTAACTTTTAACTTAACTTGTTAATTTTTTAAACTGCATTATCTTAATTTTAACTTAACTTGATTGAGTTAATTAGTTAAAGTTAAATTTATTTTGCTATTAACTTGTTGAAATACTTAAAAACTGTCTTTAAGTAACTGTTAGTTCTCTGATGATTTAGTTAAACACTGTGTAGACACTATTAAACTTTTCAATTGAGTCACTATAGTCCGAAGAATGAATTTTCCTTTCCTCAAAAGTTGTCCTTATTATTTAATTCCTGAGTACTAAACTTCCTTTCCCAAATAGATTCAATTATATTTAAAACCTGATCTAACAATCGTATGTGCTTATAAAAGACGGAGCATGACCCTGAAAATTCGTTGTTGAGCTATAATTGTAAGTCCTTGTTGTACTCAGAGTAGAATTGGGGTTTAACATCGTAGTAATTATAGAAATGCCCTATTTTATATCCTTTTTTCCTTCCTCTCTTGTCACAGCTGATTGTCGGTGATCTAATGAAATGTTATGAGCATTATTCTTTCTCTCCTCCAAAACATTCTTCAAATTGCCAGGGTTACCTTATTGATTTTCGGCTTATTTATTTTAAACTTGCCCATTCTAACCTGGATTTTCATCCTTACTTTTAAATATACCATATATTCTGTGAAAAAATTGAAATAACTTTCGAGTTATAAGTCAACTAGAGAGTCTTTTATCTTGTGATCATGTCGAGTTGCAAATTTTTAAAATATGAACTATACTCCAAGTCTCCTACGTCTTAACCTTGTTTGTATCTGCGTAATCTTTCCTCCAAAAATAAACATTATACAAATATTTGAGTAATATAAATATATTTAAATTTTATAATGTGCCACATTATACTTATATTTTAGTAATTATTGTTAAAATTAATCCTTTAAATATTCCATTATTATACTATCCTCATGATAACTACTATAAATATTTCATTTGAAATTGGTCATATCATCTTTGATTACAACTTGTACACGACGAGTAATTCACAAGAAATGTTATTCATGTCATTATAGAAACGAAGTAATAAGTATAGCTTTTACTTTGTTTATGTGTCAAAAGAATAAATTATGAAATAACCATGAAGTATCAAGTGAGAAGAGGGAGGAATGACAAACAAAACAACAAAATATATAAAGGTTGTGTTGTGTTTGTCCTTATTTATTCCGTCTAGTTTAGTCTTAAGACAGGTCCTTAAAACTGTAGGTACTTCGACTAGAACTGATTTAAAAAAAAGAAGAAATAAAGTTGAGTGACGTCATCAATAAGTTTGTAGCGATGATATGCCGGACTGTACTGGACTCTACCAAAACTGAACTGGACTAAAGATGTCAGACCGAAAAAGACCCGAAGACGACCACGATTCAATCCATACATACTAGTTAACCCTTACAAAAATTATAACACGGATGATACCTCGTTATCTCATCGAGGATGTTTTTTTTTCTTCATTTTTTAAATAATTCTTTTAATTGAAATATAAGCACTTTGTGGTTATATTTAACAGAATAAATAAAATAGTTAAGTAGTTAAAAAATATGTCCGCATCATAATGAAAAAATGAAAATGCTTTGCAAGATTTGTGCAATGTTCTTAATAAATATTATATAGATATCCATTTTTTGTTTTAAAACGTTTCATTTGTAGACATAATAATAGTCTGGGGAAAAAGTAATTTCGTATTTCCCGCCCTTTTTTTAATTGAGTATATCTTGTTCATTATTTGTCGCATCAGACCATACGATAAAACGTTGTAAAGGTTGAGTGTATACTACAAACGGTAATCTGGACAGTATTCCGGTTGAAAGAGAAAAACGAGTCGTAAGTAACCAAGAAAATTTGGAATATATAGGGGCCAATACTCTTTCGGTTCCTGTTGCACAATAACGGGTCGAGCGATTTTGTTCTGATATATTCGAAGACAATGATGTACCACGCACTGGCAGGATTGTCGTCAAAAATGTTGATAAAATCAGAGAGACAATCATGTTAGCAGTTGTAACATCCCTCAGAAGCTGAATATCGATCATAAAACTGTTTTGAACCATTTGTAGAAGACTGGATACAAAAATAAACTAGAATAGGAGAGGATCGTGTTTCATCAAAATATTGTCAGGCCATACACATCTTTGATGACGCACCCGAAGCTCCAGGAGCTCGGATGGAAAGTTTTTACACAGATTTGGCATCAAGTGGGTACCACCTGCCCCTGTCTATGGCCAACACTCATAGGGTGCAAATTCTGCCTCAATTTAGGCCTGTGAAAATTGGTTGTCCAAGTTTTTTGCCAATTTAGGACAAGGGTTCTACCAAAAGGGGATTAGTAGGCTGGATTTTCGTTGACAACATGTCATGGAGTAGAACGTTGCATACTTGGCATAAAGGGGATGATTGTAACACTTCTTATAATGCATTGGAATAAAGCAAAAAATACGATATTACTTTTTCCCCAGCCTAATTTTAAGGAACAGTTTCTTGAGAACTGTCTATTTGAAGTATTAATTTTAATACTTTAATGGCGCAAAACATTGAAACCAACACATCATTAGGTATCACGACATAATAGGCAGCCAGTGTGGGCTTCAAAAGAACATTTGGAGCTGCATTTGTTGAGAAACTTATTTATATTTGTAATAAAATATGAGTCAAAAGGTAAAAAAGTTAAATTGATATTATCAATTTTATTATTTTTGGAAAGAAGAAAAAGGTATATATATCTACCCTGCAAATGCAAAAATAAGCTGAGATGATTTTTCTCCATAGTAAGTCTGGATTTAGCCCAAAATTGACAAAAAAAACAACCTTACCCCGAAAGATACTTTTTCAACCATAAATGTGTGTTTTTTAAATGTATTCTCAAAGTAATAAGAAGAAACTCAGGAATTGAGTCATCATTAAAACCCTTTTATACTTAAAACAATAGTTATATAATATTTTTGTTTAATAAAGTATAGTTTTAAGGTCATATACTAAGGTCAAAAGTCATAAAAAAGGTCAAATTCTTTTAATTTTATCGTGTTTAATAGGGTGTTTCACTTCTATTGTGATCTGTTTAGTCGATAGTCTACTGTATTTTGATGAAAAAGTTATGTTTGTAATGTTTCAGTCATCATAGAGAGTTTTTTTAACCTTTACAGCCAATTTGAAAATTACTTGTTTCAACGAAATTCTCTATTTGTTAAGGTATTCAAAGGTTTGAATTTGAAAGTTATGTTGCTGAACTTCTAAAGTTTTATTAAAGTTCGTTTTCTCAACAAGTTATAGATAGGAATATAATAGATATTTTTCATTGTGAAGAAAAACAAATTGAATCCTAACGAACTACTTTGGATACTCAAACGATCAAAATCACTGAACTGACCTCGAAATTGAATCAAATAAGTATCAGTCCTAAATTTTATAACAAGCGGCTAAAGTAATAGAAATTTCTTTTATTTAGAGTGTCAAAATCAACGAATAATAAGAGAAACAGTTTATGAAGTAAGATAAAAAAAATTACTGAAAAATAATTCAATATTACTAAGGGGTATCAAACTTCCATGCAAATATCGTACCGAGTATTTTCAATATTCGTAACATATACTTTTTGATTCATATGGCTATTTATAAATTAAGTTCTCAATTAGTATCCCTATGCACTACAGGTAAAGGTGTACAATGTACATATATACGGTCAGAAACCCCATTTCATTGTACAATACTATGAATTTTTAGTTATTTAGTCTATATTTTTCAGTTGAAAGAGGTCATATTGTCATTGGAAGTAAATTGCTCAATATTAACAATTTCATAAAATACAAATAAAACTTCGGCATGATTCAGAATGATTAATTGATCCCAGTAGATTTATATTCAACTTTCAATGTCCAGTAGAAAGATACTAGTTTCCAACAAATGATACAATTATATTATAGTTTTAACATTGTATGACGATCGCCATTAATGAACATTGAAATCGTATTTAATGATGCTCACATACTTTGTCTAAGAAATCATATAATAGCTTTCTGAATTTATTTTGGTTAGATATGATCAATCTTGTGATCGTATCAAAATCTTCAAATCCAAAAAAATATGTCCTCCGTTAATTGAATCTTTTCGTTAGTTTGAGAAGAGTATTTACTTTTACAATTCCGTTTGAATTATTTGAAAGACATGCTCGGATATCTCAAGAATTTATTGTTTTCAAATTAAGTTAAAAATTCTTTCATTTTAAGTATAAATTTATTGTATCAAACATTTGTGGATGTTACTAATCGGAGGAAAGATTATCTTTAATAGACGTCTTATAATACATTTCAATATTGGATAAATTTAGAGAAAATCAACTCTCTTATAAAACAATGCAAGCAACACTTAAATTGAGTTCCGCCTATAGTTTGAGTAAAATGAACATGTATGATGATAAAAGTACAAGAAAGTACCACGTATTGATTCTTTGTATCAAATCCCTTTTATTGTATTTGGCAACCTTTTCTCCGAAAAAAAAACAACAACCAGAAAAGAGGTCTAAAATAAGTTGATAGTGGTTAGGCGATTCTTCCCAATAATGGAATTTTGTTTGATTTAATTATAATTGTTTATTGCTTGTTAAACAAGAGCTAGTTCTAATTAAGCCAATCAACGTTCAGAACACCAATAAGGAGAAAAAAGCATACACATAGACGGTTGACAGCAAATTAGAGTTTCATTTGCTGTGTTAGTGTGGTAACACCGTGCTCGAAAACCTTTATATTCTGGTAACATGTTTGTATGTTGCAGCTGCGTCCCTGGAATATGGCAGTCCGTAACATTCACTAAATTGACGTCACTATTAAATAATTTTATAAATAATTGATTGAATTACAGTTGACATTAATAGGTGTGTATGTTGTTAAGCCCATAGTATATTTCCTATCTACCAATATTTTGAGTTACTTATTGCAAATCCATAATGTTTCCATATCACGTTGAGTGGGATAGGTTATGGAAAAAATGGTATTTGATAAGATAATTACTCTTCACAGTGTATGAGTTAAGATAATATACTATTAAACTACTTATCATTCTTCTTCAAAAAAATTATCTTAATTAAAGAATTTAATATATTGATACATTAAATCAACTTATTTTTTAATTAATATTAGATTAACTCTCCTTAAAGATTGTCAAAATAGCAAAATTAGTATCGGTAGGTTGATACTTTTACAGCTAACTAATTAACATGCACTTACAAAGAAATATCCATGGCGGTTGTGGGTGTGGAATTTGTGCTAAGTTATTGCTAGAGTAGCAGTAAATATGGTCTTCCTTTATTTTCAAAAAGAAAAGGAAAAAAAAAAAGGAACTAAAAATAAATTGGGGTCACCCCTTTATTTAAAGAATGTTTGGGATAATAGCAGTTTCGATGTTATTATTTTTTATTAAGTTAGCTGTGAGAGGAAGGAATAAACATAAATTAAAGTCGGTATCAAGTAAGGACAAGGGTATTCCCAAGTTTTTATTATATTTTAAATTGGGGTGATGGTGATTATTTCTTGTTTTCTTTTTAATTTGAGAGATCAATTTCAACAATTTAATAAGTTCATCTTCACTTCAACGAAAGACCGAAGAGGATTTTTTAAAGAGTCCAATTCAATATTAAACCACTGAAAAACAGTCCAACAAGTTATTAATATGATTGATATTTGTTTAAATTTTTACATGAACATATTATATACATACAGGTTCAATCCATTTGATTCTGCGGTATTTGAACTTTAAATTAAATTTTGATATCATCAATATAATTAATTTCTGTTGCTGGGACATGTTCTGAACCATCTAATCCCTTTTTTTTTTTTTTTGTTATTCTAGCAACGTGAATACTTATACACACTTCTTTAAAAATAATTTTTACATCACAACGTCTTAGTATCTTTTATTATCACTGTTACCAAATGACCGATTTTTATTAAGTTCAGTTAACCCTAAAAACTGCGGCTTATAAGGACATTATCACATTTTTGAATTAATATGAATTATAGTACTTATATTAACGGATACGTTTATCATATTGTCAAAAATTATTGAAAAAGAACATTGCAGCTTGCTTTTATGTTATCTTCACACATGCATCTTTGAGTAGAGGATCTTGGATTAATGCCAGCTATTGATTTTTCAGTTTCTTCTCCCCTTATCTGTGTTTTGAACAAAGTTTAGTGGTTGAATACAAGCTAGATCTTATTAAGCTCTGAGCAAATAGCAAGAACTATTAAATAATTTAGAAATTTAGAACAATTTAGAAATGACGTGTATAAATTTAATTAATGGAAAACTTATTTTTGTAATTCACAGAGGTAGGAACTTGGCTCGACTTGTTCACAGAATGAAATACCCGAGACTTTAATTGGACTCGAAATACATTTCGATTTTTCACAGGATTTAAAGTACATTTTAACCTTTTGAGGGTGAACTAGGGTATTAAACACCCCCAGATTTATGAAAATGCTTCATACTCTTTTAAATATATTTTGTATTGTCAATACTTTTCCGTATACTCATTACATTATAAACATTATAGTCTGATAGAATACCATAATTTATTAATGTTGATACTGCCTTGTTAAGGAAATATTTCAAAGAAATATTCATGCTAAAAAACAAAAAGTTATTATTTTTACTATGAAAATAACTAATTATACCTTGTCGAAACCACAAATTCATGTTTTTGAGATTATTTTAATATAAGGATGTCTTATATTCTTAAAAGTATTTTAAATTAGTTTTAATTTATTTTTAACCGTGCAAAATGGATGGAATACTTAAAAAAAAAAAAAAAAATTTGCATGATGCAATTATTATAATCGTTCTACAGTAGTATCGTGTAATTAGATACCAAGAGAGTCACGAAAGTCCCCTGACTACAGTATCTAAATTTCCAAAAAAATTTTTGTCAATAGCAATGAATTATTTAATTATTTTTCCAATCAATGTAATTATTTTTTGAATAGTAACGGATTTTTTAATTCTTTTTTTCAATATTTGAAATTTTTTTCCAAAATAGATTATATTTGAAATTTTTTCCCATAAAATTTAACCCTTCAAATTTTTTGTCAACAGATGTGCATCTTGATTTTTTTATAACTATTTATGGATTTTTGATATTTTTTACCAAAAATTTACTATATTATTTTTTTTTCCAAAAATTTACTTTATTTATTTTATTTTCTAATATTTATTCTAAATTAACTGAAAACATAAATTTCAATTTTTTATTACCTTTTTTTAAATTTTTTTTTAATAGCTATGGATTTTTGAATTTTGTGTGAATAGCCAGGGATTTTTTAAAATTTTGTATTCAAAAAAATATTTTTTTTTTTATTTTTTTTTCTATAAAGTTTAATTTTTCAATTTTTTAGTGATTTTGAAAACAAGCAATTCAAATCATTTAATTTTTTCTTATTAGTTATGGATTTTTGAAATTTTTTTCCGAAAAATATAATATTCTTAATTAAATTTTAAAACTTTTTATATTTTTTTTCGTTTTTTGAATTTTTTTTTAAAGATATGGAGTTTTGAACAAAGTTGTCACGAGAGATGAAACGGGGTTGACCCCTGTTCACAATGCCAAGAAGACCCTCGACTTGCTCTAGGAGGAAAACGTCCACTTTTGCTGCCTGCAGACTTGGCTCTCTAACTCTCACAATTTGAGCCCTGTGGACTATTTCTTTTATGTGGAATTAGAGAGGCAAGTCCGTTTAAGGCCCGACAACAGTTTCGCTGAACTCAAGTAATCGATTGTAAATTACTGGGCCAAAGGAAACCCCGCACACGTCGTCTTGGCCTGCTCCCCTTTCATAACCTGCCTCGACAAAGGTCATCACTGCCAATGACGGACACATCAAAAAGTATTTTTTCATCGATGGATGAACATTTTTGTATTTTTTTTTCTGTAAAATTAAAATTTTTGCAGTTATAGCCCATTTAAAAATGTTCCAATTTACCTGCACAACCCTGTATCATATTTTTACTTAGATATATCATTTTTTCTAGAATGATTTAAAAAAAGGAGGGGATACCCTAAATAACATAACGAGGGATTAATTCTAACGTCTACATGTACCGACAAGTGTGACAAAACTGGACTGCGGTCCTTGTTACTAAATAATGACTGGCACCATGCGACTTGTGACTAAAGACTTGATAGACTTGGACTTGCAGTATATGCACTTTTTTCTACCTCGAGCATTTCAGCCGTAAACATGTTTGCCGTCAGTTATTTTGCTACATAATTTTTTTCTGCTTATAATTTTGCTTCGAGGATATTTTTTGCATGACCTATTGCCTGCCTTTCCATGTTTTTCTTTAAATATCGGTTCGAACTTATATACTCATATTTTTAATATATATATTGCTAGGAGAAGAATAAAAAAGGACAACAATGAATTCAACCTAGCAGTTTTTCTTTGACTTTGAGTTGTATACATTTAGTCAATCCATCATTTTTCGGGGTTTCAAAAACTATCCCAAAATGGAAGAGTTCCTGAAAATATCACGTATTCATATAAAATAACAACTACGACAAATATTATACCCTTATACAAAGTTCATATGAGTTGACCAACGGGAAATTGTCATCAGAAATGCTACAACAGGTTGTGTGATTAGAGTTGTCCTACTCCAGATGGTATTTGAACTCATTGACTATTCCTTTTTCTCCTTCTCCTAGCTATATAATTAATCTGATCGAGTTACAACAGTTAAGTTCGATCTGATATTATAAAAACCTAAAAAGGCGACGAATATGTCATACAGATTTATCTCTTCGAGGAAAAAATAAAGTGGCAAAAATGTAGGCGGCAAAATTACTGGGGGCGATAATGTTCGTGGCAAAATTACCGGTCACGCCCATTAGCTATTGATGTAAAGTATTCGTACATAGATAAATTATTCACAATATGAACATAAAGCTAATAAGACGCCCTTCTAATTTGTTGGCTTCGTTTGAAGTTATTCGCTATTAACAATTAAAAAAAAAAGAGTTTTATTTTTTTAAAGAGATATTTATAGAAAAAATGTAGTTGATACTTGAATAGAGTCAAACAACAATAATCATTAAGGCAATAACAATGCCATTACATATTTTATTCTTGTATATACAGTTACATTGACTTTTGCAGATTGAAGGAACAGAATGTTCTTTTTCGTTCAAATATTTACAGATATTTTAATTCTTTTAAATATAAATTTGTTTAATTCTTCCAGTTTTGGGGTTGATATTTAAATGTGAGCGTAGGGAAGACAGCTGCAACACGCTTGGTTCATGGCTCAATTATTCATTGGATTCTAGAGAAATTTCAGTTGAAATTTTATTCCTACATGAGGGGCTTGATTAGTTGAAAGAATGGAAAATGGAGTTTCAAGAGAAAAATGAAATGAAAACAAACTAAGCTGCATGTTTGATTATTTCATATGTCTCGAATTCCATGCACATAACAGACAAACACAATATTTCCTTTTCAAAAATCCATAGCTATTTAAAAAACAGTTTATTATCTGGAAAGGATTAAATTTAAAAAAAAGTCTAATCTAATTTCATAGATAGAAAATTAAATTTTGCGAAAAAAATTTGAAATATTAAATATTTGTAAAAAAAAAATTAAAAAAAAACAATTCGGAAAAAATAAAAAATATAAATATTCAACTTGTCGAAAAAAAAATTAAAAAATCTAGGGTTATTCATAAATAATTAAATTTTTTGGAAATAAATTTCAAAAATTAAATATAAAATTTATTACAAAATTATTTCAAAAATTTACAAATTAAATTTTATATTAATTGAAATTTTTTTCAAAAGCTTAAAGTTATTCACAAAAAATAATTATTTTTTTGGAAAAAAAAATCAAATATCAAAATTTTTGCTCTGCTGCATAATTTCCCCAAATGACGATAAAACATTCTATTAAAAAGAAAAAAGTCCTTATTGTTTTTGGGGGGGGCTACAGCCTCTCTGCCAATCCCTTGTGGACGTCCCTGATGTCTGCTATCGATTGAACCGATTTATGGATTATACAAATCAATAGTTTTTCACAAGTTCAATCAATTTATATCTTGCAACCCGTTTCTAGCCCGAGATGGGTTGCAATACCTTAAAAAAATCGAATTGTATTTATAAAATATAAAAAGTATTAAAATGATTTTTTCCTTTTCATGGACCTTCTTAAAAGTTACTTTTGAGTAGCATTCATTTGTACATATATATACGTTCCAAATATCTGTCTCGCTTTAAATCTACTGATTCTACAGTATGAGAACTCTAACTCTTTGTCAATAATGATCATATTTGGTCTCTACAAGAATATAGATCAATATTCCATTGTGTTTTCCTACATATGAATATGATTTTCTAGAAAATTTTCTAGTATAAAATATCCTTGATAATTTCTAGATCAAAATTCCAATAAGACAATCTCTGTACACAAGTCAAGAAATTTCAAGTCTGAAAAATGTCAATATGAGGTATTTTTCGTAGGTTAAAGTTAAAAACGAGTAATTTTCCCCCATAAGGCGAAACAAGGGTTGAGTGTAAATATGTTTTGTTCCAACTGTCCCTGATCTTCCATGCGTATTGTGAATGGTTTAATTAATTACTTCACACAACAAATTATGTTTTTGTCTCAGTTTGTCTGTTTTTGAGCAGGATTATGAAAAAAGGTAGAGACCGTTTCTTCTACAACTTTGTTAGAAGATTATATATCTTAACAGTAAGAGGACATTAAATTTTGATCGGTGAAGGTCCCACTATGGAGCAAATTGATATATGTAAATACTCAAATAAGTGTCATTTTTAAGTTACAATAAAGAACCTTCTTATACAAAGGGGCATCCGTAGGATTATATTTTGAGGGAGCTTGGTTTTGGATTTTTTCGAAAAAATTAAATCTTAAATAATGTTGGAAAAAATTAAAAAATCCACAGCTATTCACAAAAAATTATTTTTTTTCCGAAAAAAAATGTCAAAAATTAAATTGCAAGAATTAAATTTTTTCTAGTAAATTCCCAAAAATCTATACCGTTTCACAAAAAATTAAATTTTTTCGATAATAAATGGATAAATTAAATTTTTTGGGAAAAAATAAATAATTAAATTTTATTATAAAAGCAAAAAATCTTTAATTGGGGAAGGGTTACAACCCCTCCAGTCGCCCCTACCCTACGAACGCCCTAATACGGCATATAGTACATTTTTTACTAATAACATACAGAAGAAATTAATGGTAAATATTTAGGGAAATGATTTGAGACTGAGCTTTGCGCTGTAGCGAGTGCCGTTTCTATTCAATAAATTTCTATCTAATTTATTAAACACTAAAAAAAGATATTCATAATTCTGCAATAGTTAAATTATAATGTAAAAATTTTGGCTGAAACTTTTTTTATGTTCGAGAAAAAGAGCCTGTTGCAAATGTTCCCGACTTCCCTACATTTTTTAAAAACAATACTTGTTCTATAAATATCCTACAAAAAGAAACTGGATTCCAACTAATCTTGACCTTCAGTACTAAAAAAAAATACGTTATTTCAATTCAAAATATCCTACACGTATATAAAAGCAACCATACCGGTTTATTGAAGTGTATAAACATCAAATAGTTTTTATAAGTATTTCATTGGTAGTTTAATATAGTTTTACATTCTATGAAAATGGTTAGTAATTGTTTCTATTGGGTAATATCTACATTAATAGTCAAATGACTACATTTCATATTTCCTGAACTGCTTATGATCCATGAATATCTTTGTAGAGTTACAATTGAACAGGTTGAACAACTTCATAAAACATCCATTTCAGAGGTTCTTCAAATGATCCCAAGTCATTTAATGAACAGCTCCCACAAAAAATACTACTTAACCATTTAGTGAGCCATACCTGTAAATCATCTAAAATCGTTTGCCTGATCCAATTGAGGTAAAATATCTCACAATTAAGTGAGACAAATCCTTCCAAAAAGTTGAAAATGCAGATTTGCAACCAAACTGTTACTTAAAGGAAGTAAACCAATTTTGGTTATAAAGGATTTCAATGCTTGAGAGGGTGTCGGGGAAAAAATAAAATGAAAAAATGGCAGCGGAAAAAATGGCAAGATAAAAAAAAGGAAAAGTGTCTGAATGGAAAAAATGGCAAGATTCTTTTAAACTGATAAGTGATATAATATCCATCACCAATATAATACATAATAAGAGAAAAGAAAAATAAACAAACACGACAGTGGTTCCAATGGAAGGAGCGCTAATCACTTAATTCTCTTTTATTAATTAAAAGATAGACTATTCATATTGGACAAGATTCTCCACCCTAGGAAGGAGTCGACTCTTCTCTTTTGAGGCTTACCTTGGTTTTCAATCTGCCATCATTCCCGTAGAAATTGAGGATACACTATTTTTGTACTAATTCTTAGAGAACATAGAAGTATTTCTGTCTTTAATTAATGAAAATAGATCCAAGCATATCAAAAACACTTCTAAATTAAAAAAGTGTCGCTTCATTTATCCAATTGTTTGTGTGTATTATGTTTGATATGTTTCAACATTAAAATAATAACTAATATATCATATTCATGCTGTCATAATCATAAGTAAACATATTTATTTTATCACAAATTGATAGATGTAACTTAAATGATTTCTTCCCATGGAATAAGATCTAAATTACTTGAAAGTTATGCATTTTTTAACCATCCATAAGCCGAAAATAACGATTCACATTACTAATTTGATGAAATATATTTACTTCATAAAACTAACTTTATAAGGGCCTTTGAAAAAATATTAGTGTATTGATGATCAAAATAAGTGGACTAATACCCACCATGATCAAAAGAAATAAAAAAGATTGTATTTCTCTGTCATTGATAGGTAAACCTGAGTTAAATAGACACAACAGTTTCACAAATGCGAAACTTTTAAAATACAATATAGTTCAGAGAAATATAAGGCACCTGAAATCTTTGAAGACTTGAAACTTTCCAATAGAGTTGGCTCTAACTATACGTACCTCAATTAACCAAATAAAATAATCACATGAGTGTCGAATAAATTTTTTTAGAGCCATTTCTGTCGTCATAAAATATGAATTTACATTTATTCAATAAATAAATTAATATTTGTTTTATAAGTTAATGAAGTTGGAGCTGGATTCTCATTCTAAACTGAAATGTATGAATATATAGAGTTATAATATTTATATTCTTTGATCAATATCAAAGAGTCTCTATTAGAACTCACTTTATAGTTTATCTATATGATAGAAAAAACTTGCATTGAAAAAAATGGGGTTAAGGACCACTATTTTCTATAATCTCTTTTTCTTTATTAATCTGAAAAAAATTAATTTATATATATATATAAATCAAGGACAACTTAATATACAATGAAGGGTATCTTATAAACAGGCATGAATGTCCTTAAACTTTTCTTCTAGGCATTTCTTATATTTATCATTAGTAAAGTAAAGTAACATTAAGTAAAATTCGATTTTACTCCGTTCATTATATTTTAAAAAAATAACGACTTTAAAAGTATCTCCCAGAAAATGTGTTTTTTTATTTTTAACAATAATCTATTTAATCCATGGTATTTTTAAAATTAATTTCAATTTTAATTTTTAAAAGACCTTCACACAGTAAAAAAAATCAACCGAGTATTTAGAAATCATTTCCGTCCAACAATCATGACTGGGAGAGGAGGTACGTGCCGTAGGGGGTGGGGGAGGGAGGGATAGCTGAGAAGGCTAGGAAGTACAACGTCTCCCTAAACTAAATTTTCAAAGAGACGGTTCTAGTCAAAAAATGAAAGTATTTTGGTGTAAATTTTGATTTTTTTGGTAACCATTTCGAAATAAATAACACAATTCAACAAAATTCAGGCCTTGGAACGGCGACCGTCTCAAACCAACAGTAATGCTTGTTATTTAAGCCTTAAAGCACAAAAATAATGTCCGTTAAAGTCTTGAAGAGATATAGGTTTGGCCTTTAGAGCCTTAAAAAAGTTTAAGTTTTTAGAGGATTATTTCTGTCGGTGGGTAAAAATAGAATCTAAATTGGCTAACTATCCATTTAATTAATTTTCAGGTAGAATATATTATAAATATGTAATGCAAGGCTGCGTGATTTAATTTAGAAATTAAATATAAATAAGTCGATTAGATTACTAAATCTGTAATAAATACTCATCAATTATAAAGCATGTTTATGTAAATTGGGGATCATCTCCTTACTTCTTTAATATTATTTACTAGTTACAATTAGTTAATTAATCAAGTTAATTATAATTAAATTTAGAACATTTTCACGCAACCTCTGTCTCCTGAAGTTTTTAATTGTTATTTTTAAGTTCTACGAATAAAAAACAATAATAAATGTAGTTTTTAGTTAGTAGGAAATATTGCGTCCGCAAGGAATGGGCTGGAAGTGCTGTAGCCCTCCCCCTTTTAAGGATTTTTTCTTTTTACTAGAAAATTTAATGTTTAAATATATAAAATTTAATTTAATTTAAAAAAAAAAATCCAAAAAATCCAATTTTCAGGAACAGCTATGAATTTTTGAAAACTTTCTACAGAAAAATAAATTTTTTGAAATTTTATGTTAAAAGCTGTAAAATTAAAAAAAAAAAATTGTGAATTTTTTAATATATATGTTAAATTTTTTTATAATAACATAATATATTAAATTAAATTTGTGAAATTTTTATCCAAAAGATTTTAATTTTTGTAAACAGCTATGAATTTTTGATTTTTTTTCCAAACTATTTAATATTTGAAATTTAATTTTTTAAATTTTTTCCAAAAAGTTTAATTTTTTGTAAATAACTCTGAATTTGTTGACTTAAAAATTAAATATGGGAAAACATTAATATTTGGATTTAAAAAAAAAGTTCAAAAACCTAGTCTTTCCCAAAATATAATCCTATGGACGCCCTTGGGAAAAGATAACGTTGGATTTTCATTATTGCCAGTTTTTTAGTTTAAAAATAACGTTAAATCAAAGTCAAAGTTTTTCAAAAAGTTAACCTCAAAGAAAATTTTTAATAACGGTTCTATAGACAGAAACAAATATCGAATTGATTTTGATAATTTAAATGCCTTAGACTAATTTCCAAGTCCTTTTTCCCCATTTGTCTATCTAATTATGCACTACTCTATCTTATAGTCGTATTTGCTATGAAAAAGAGTTGAGCAAATCTGAAAATGAGTATATTTCAACAAAAATGAGTAAAATTATGATAGTATAAACTTTAAACTTTATGGACGTTATCCCTCTATCTATCGAGTTCTATAATTTACCAAAAATACATTATGTATATATACACGATTTAACAGAAATACAAAATGTATTAATTATTATATAAGTTATACATATTAATAAAGTATAGAACATTAGGTTTCCACATTTAACGAGAAATTGTCCTTTGGTTATATCCATGGAAACCAATTTTTAAATTTTGGGATCCCGAAAAATTAAAAAAAAAGAAGTAATATTTTAATATATGTTCGTGAAAGATCCAAAATTAATTCATATTTACAACGTTAGAAGGTGAAGTTATAATTAAATATACATTTGTTGGATTGTTATAGGTACTTCATACAAAGGCATCATTTTTTGTAGATTCACATAACTTAGAGATGTTTGATAAATCGTATATTTATAACAAGTAGGGTTGATATACTTTAAATGATTCATTTGATATGTTAAAATACTTACATACCATAAAATATCATGTAAATTGGATATAAGATTGATCGAAAATACATCTCCATTAAAGTTTGTATGAAATTAAAATACATTTATCATAAAATGAATAAAAATTTATACACCTTACGGGTGTGTAGTTAAAAACACTGCTCGTAATTGGGTGTATCATAATTGATTTTATAATCGATAATATTGTTTTGCTATAAATGTGTTGCGTGATTTTTATAGTTTATGTTCCGTTAGTTATTAGTATTTGAGTGTATTATATACTGGGCCCTTGACTGGGATAATATAAATCGGGACTTACAACTTTTTTTGACTTACAAAACCTATGGACTATAGTAGGTACGACTTAAAATTCCATTACTTAGCAGAAGGATCTCGACTCTTAAGGAGATATCCACTTCATGTCAAGGTCTGTGATAGTGACTTCTGATTTCTTTAATCATTTTTCCTCTACATAAATTCTTCCAGATCTTCTACCCTATCTTTTTACCCTAGTGTATGTTACTTTTAGCCTCATTTATGAGATTTCAGCTAGATATATTAAAATATTTAAAGCCAAGTTGAGCAATATAATTAGAAAAATGATGTTCCTTTTTACACTTCACCCCAATAGGAAGATACGGATCTCCCGTTTATAATAAATTGACAAATAGCTTTGTCAGGCATCGTTTTCGATTTGCCGAGTTTTGGCCGCAGAGAATATCATATTGTAAGGCTGACCAACATGTAACGTAGTTAAATATAATAAATCTGAAGCCCTTTTAAGACCACCCCTATTAACACATTCTTGCAATTTTCGATGAGATCTACATCTTCCCCAGAGAATTCAAAAACCATGAGTGATTGATTTCTCAGAAATCAAAAATGACGTGAATTAGCAAACTTTAATTATGAAAAACTTAATGATTAAAGAGGCTAAGTGCCCGGATATATAAAAGATTTGCTTGAGATTCTTCCAAAGTAAAATTAAAAATAGAAAAACTGGAAATAAATACATATGTATTTGGAACAATTGGATCAGTGTTTACAAATTATGTGATTTTTTTTATTTTCAAATTCATGCGTATTATTTGATTTTTATTTGATGTTCATATGTTTCTAGTATAAACTCATTTCTTTATTTATTAAAAATATATACGTAATTAAACATAATGATATATGTTCTCTTAATTAAAACAAATTTATTGAAGTATTAAATAAACTCAGCGTCAAAGGGAAGAGGATATTTCGATCTTAAACAAAAACTTTTGGATATCAAAGTAAATGATTAATTAATTATTTGAAATTATTATTTTATTCAAATATATTATATTCCTGTAACCTTTTTTCCTCTAAAATCAACAGTTGCCATACCTTTAAAATGCTTCCTTTTGTTTTTTCATTGCAAATTGTATAATATTACATATTTGATAGCAATATTTCTATGTATTTGAACAATAGAGATATAAAGTATAGTGTGCCATGGAAATTCCATGAGTGTGCCTACTCTCTAGAATGACGAAGAAAATTTATTGAATCATTCAGCTGATGAACAATAAAGAAACATAAGGATCAAAACATTCAGTTATTATGTCAACATAAGCCTTGATAGGATATTCTTAAAATCTTTATGAATTAATAATTAGTAATAAAATAACCGTCTAATTTTTACAAAAAGAGTTTGGTATTAGGTAAGTTTGTCATAGGGGATATAATTGGAACTTGATCATTCTTATTATTTCATTCGGAGTATTGAATTCCTGCTTGCATTGCATTCAATTGTACTTCAAGAACGGCAGCTTTTTCTAGATCCCCAGTGCCACGATCTTGCTAGTAAATCGTTGAAAAAATGTAAACTCAACCACAATAACGTGAAAATAAGCTTTTTTTGTGTAAGTATTTTCATAACTTTATAAAACAATAATATATTTTGCCATCTTTGTTAGTTAATTTAATATTCCATTTATATTCTAAGTAACAATATAATTTCAGATTACCTAAAAATCCAGTGCTTCTAAAGCAATGGATAGTAAACTGCCGTCGTCAAGATTGGAAACCAACCAAATGGTCAAGAATCTGCTCAAATCACTTGAAGGACTCTGACATTATCAAGCACAAAGTTAAGTGCACGCTTGTTGATGGAGCGGTGCCCTCAATTTTAGACTTTCCAATGCACTCAAAAAAATGGAGTCCCATCGACGAATCTTAAAGTTAAGAACCTATGAAGAAGACAGTACTATAAAAAGGAATTCTGATGACATGATTGACAAAAGGCCAATTTTAAATGTAGTCATTGATCATACATATGATCTAGCTAGTACTATGCAATCTTTGGGGGAGGTGACAAAAAGAGACATTAAGATTATTTTCGAAAAAAATGAACTTCTTTCAACATATTTAAAGACTTTAAAAATAAAATTACTTGTCAAAGCAAACGAAGGCTTCAGAAGCACCTATGCTAAAAATTTATGTCGCCATTTAACAAAAAAAAAAAAAAAATATATATATATATATGGTTTCTGGATTAAGTGAGGAACTTCTGTCTACTATAGCATCTAAGTTTCCAAAAGATTCATAGTGTCCTTACGAATCTTATACAGTTTAAAAATCAATAATTTGAAAAATATCAATAACATGTTGAAAGATTTTATTAGTATAAAATATTTTTTAGAATAAATTATACTTCATTGATTAGATGTTTATTTATCTGAAATTTTCTAAAATTGTTTATATTGTTTATTAAAATTAGTATGAACTAGAACAAACGAGAATATTAGGTATTTAGAAGAAAAAATCAATTATCAAATGTTTTTCATTGTTTTGTTATAGGCTTCATGCGATTCAAAGCGAATTTAAATACCAATCGTAGATATTCCTTTTAGTGATGAATTATAATACTCCTTCCTAAGAGTGAAAATTGAGGTTGATGAATTATTATGACATTAATATTGAGCTATTTTGCCTTTTACAGGTTTCATATTTATACTTGCCATTTTGATAAGAGAATAATTTGAAGTAAGTTAAGTACACTCATTATCCATTAGGCCCCTAAAATCACATTATTAATTAAGACGAAATGGCTATTTAGTATATAATATTTGAATGTTTGGATCCTTATGTTGTTTGTTTTCATCAGCTGTCTCTTCCTTAAATTTTTTTATCGTAGGCAATCTATATTTTTTTATTTCTATGATTTGAACTCATTGTCAGTGAGTTCCAATTCTATTAGGAGGAGCGTAAGCTCCAATCCCGCAACCTGTTGTTGTAAAAACATCATTTTTGATGATAAATTCTACAATGTACACTTATAGCCATTTTGTACAATTATAAGACTATAATATTTGTCGTAGTTGTAATTTTATATCGAAATCATGTAGTATTTTAAGCAATTTTGGGATAATATTTGAAATCCCCCGAAAACGTTCTTTTGAAAATAATGATGGATTGTTTTAATGTATACAACTCAAAATCAAAGTAGGTATATGTAAAGGGGTTTTCTAAATTTTCAAAAAAAGAAACTATTAAACTTATAACTTTTATGAATGAATTGGTCTTTTAAAAGTGAATTGTCAACTTCATATCCTATTTGTACAAGATTATGTTGTAAGTTTCATAAAAAAATATGAAGTATTATATTGGTCATTAATATTTGAATAATAATATAATTAATTCATAATGATAATAATGTCTTTATGTTTCAGTTAGCGAAAAAAAGGGATAGAAAACTTCATACCGACTACATTAATTCCTCCTATCTTCAATTTATGAGTTTAGAAGGATCAAAATAATGTAGTTTTAAGTAATTACATTTAATTGAGCCGGGAGTTAGTAAATTCGCTTGTATTTAAGGCAGAGTTGAATGGATTAGGAATTAGAATATTTTTTCCCTTTAATAATATGATATTTTCCCCCATAATTATTGCGTTATTAATAAATTCATTTGTTGTGATAAACAAGATTCTTATATTTGGTACAAAAATAGAATCAATTGCAAACATCAGTATGACTGTATCACTACCTATATCCCCATTCATGAGCGTAAATGGATCAAAATAATATAATTTTTAGTTACTAGGTACATGTAATTCCCATCAAGTAATAATTATAGCTGATGAGTGAGCCGGGAGTAAGCAAAGTCACATGTATTTACACACGGAGTCGGTTTGGAATAAAGATAAGATATATATTTATCTATGAATTAGAGTCGCAATTTTTAATATATATTCGGAGCCAGGATCTCTAAATATTATAAATTCAACTTCAAGAAATTATTCATATAATACTTTAGAAATGAAATATAAATTCTCAGTACTTTAAATAATAAATCAACATTTCATTAAAACTACATACATCCATGAATCTATTATTATTTATTATTTGTTATTTACTTGATTTAATCTACGAATCTATTATTCTTGACTTATAGTTTAGAACAATATTTTCTGATCTTTGCTCTGAATCCAACCCTTTGAATTATGCGAATCCAAATCCATTTGACTCCTTCTGCAAATACCCTCAACTCTACTGACTTTATGAATTAATCACAATAGTATTGAAAGATCAATCGATGAATAATATTTCATATTAATTAATTATTTGAATGAAACTTATAACATAATGATCTTGTGTACTAATACAAACGGAAGTTGATAATTTATTTTTAAAGGACAAATTCATCAGTTTAAATAATAAATTTAATCATTTTTTCATAATTGACGTTAAAACCCCTTTAATATAAATATACTTTAATTAGGAAGTGCATCTATTCTGTAAATCTATTATTCTTAGCTCAAGAATAATTTTTTGGGATTTCAAATATCATCGCAGAATGAAAGAGTTGCATAAAATGCCACGTAGTGTTGAGATAGAATTACAACAACGTCAAACATTATAATCTTATAATTGTTTAAAGTTCATACGAGTATATCTAGTGAAATTTATCATCAAAAAAAATTTTTATGCACAAAGGGTGGTGTGATTGGAACTTGACCTCTTTCAGATAGTATTAGAACTATTAGTCAATACGCAACTTTCTATAATACGTTCATAATGCAACCTCCTCTCAATGAAAATGTAAAAACGGGTCTGCTCAATTTTTTTAAATTTTAGTTCTTCTCTTTTTTGAGGTATAATGCCTTAAATATAAAAGAAGTAACATTTACGATTATTAATCATTCATTCATTAGACGGGTTGATGTGTATGGTCAAAATGATTTACAAATAAAACAAGGAATTTATAATATCATTTAAACTAATACTAGTATCATAAACATAACATGTACAAAGTTGATTAATAGATTAGGTTTTAAAATGTTCTTGAAAGTTTAAATTATCTGTTATGTTATCCTGTTCATTTTAAATAAAGAGTATGTTAGAATTGCTAATTTTTTTTGTATATTTTTTGAACTGATAAATAAATATTAGGTTGCGTGGTATAAATAGTCAAATACTTCCGTAGAATTAACAAGTCACTATAAATCCTGAATATCTCAATTAATGGTGAATGGATCCATTATTAGTAGGTTGCGTTATTTATTTAGTAAAATAGCTCTGTAGAATTAACAAGTCACTAAAATTATGCCCAGATAATTAAAGGGATGGTTCAATGTTGCTGATAAATACGTATTATTAATCTTAGACACATGATTTTGAAAATGAAGGCCATTTTGTTCCAATGTCATGTCGATCAAAAGTAATTAATAGTAGGGTGCGTACTATATGTAGTCAAATAGTTGCATATCATTATGTAACAAATCACTAAATTTATGGCAAGATAATAATTGAATGGTTCATTCGTAGTTGCTAAAAATAAAACACTAATAATATACATATTATCTTGAAAAGGAAGGTCACTTTGTTTTTTTCCTCTAACTTGTTTTTTTCTTCAATGTATTTTTGCACAGGTCTTTTAGGATAATAATAGCTTTAACAAGAGTACTGATTTATATTTTAATATATATAGGTACATGTAACTAATGGCTTAAAGGGGGAAGTAATACTTCCACGTTTTCTTTGACTCTTTTAAAACGTGTGTAAGGTTGACCTTCAATTTTTGTAGTTTTTTTTTTCCTTTCCAGCCAAATGATTGTTTAATTGGATACTTCATAACAAAGTGACAGTACTTTTTGCGTGACTCGCTTTCAGTCTTTATTTATTTTGTGAACTGACAGAGTATAAATCGGAACAGTTCCAGAGAAGAGGGTTAATTTTGTATCTACATAGAATAAAAAAAGAGGTCAAAGCTTTTGTATATAGGTAATAATAACAAAATAATTTCTGTTATGTTATTAACTAAGACAGAAAAAAAAAGCAATTGAAAAAAAGAGATAGATGAACCAAAAATTATAAAAAGAATAAAAAAACGCGGAAGGGCCTTGAATTTATGTATAAATTTTCTCCCTTTTCTAGTTCTTCCCGCTTTTTTTCTTTTCTTTTCTTTACATACTAGGTCTATAAATATTCCCGTTTATATTGTATACTCACATTCTACATGAAGACAAACAAATCCATCCCGCTTCAGATTGACCTGCCACTCATATTGGAGAACATATGTAGACAAGAACGGCTTGTATAAATATATCGTTATAATATGCTTGTGGGAGGCAGTAATCATTAGCAAAAAGGGTTATCCTTGAATGCACCTTCTATAAGGATGATTAAAAAAACCAAAAAGATCTCGCAACCTTTGAATCAATCAAACTGTTTATAATATAAATTTTTACCTTTCTTTGTTTTTTACCTTCACTCCTTGTTTGATTAGAACTCATTTGTTAAGTACATATGTAGGTAGACACAAATGAGATTCTACGAATTAGTGAAGGATCTATCGTATGATGAGCAAGTTCTACTTCCTCAGATACAGACAAATATGTAGTGATAGACGTTAATTCGTAAAATATAAATATAATCTCTTCAAAAGGAAATGAAATCATTTTGGTTAAATATAATCAGACAATAAATAACGTTGTACATAATACAAAATATTATTTTTTTAATAGATGGACTCATAATTTTGGGCAAGGTTCCATCTGTCTATTTATCTTAGCTACAATTAAAATGATTTGTAAGAATGAGTGAATTCAACCACAAAAACATTTCATCTCTTGGACCACCCTTTTTAAAATCATTTGATAATAAAAACTAACCTAACTACATATAAAAAAGAAAAACCTTCAACTATTCATCACTCAACTTCCCCTTCCAATATTGAATGTAATATACATACTACAGCTTTTTTATATACTCGCAACCTCGATTGTCAAAATGTAGATCAAAAATAGGAGGAAACATATGGTAGATCGCATTCTGAATATTTCTTTTACCGACCGTTAATGATTATTTATTAAACATTTTGTGTACAAGTTGCAATTTTGTACAAGTTCTAAATTGTAAACCCAAAATGTACTAGCTGCAACCAAAAATATGAGATGACTAATTATGAATGAAGGATTTACTGTACTTGTTATGAGGATTATAAAGTAATGGAATATTCCATGGATGTAATTTTTGCCAATGTACATAAATAATAATAAAATTATGTGGCACGTTATAATGTTTTAATGTCCACAATTATATA
Source organism: Lepeophtheirus salmonis (assembly GCF_016086655.4). Taxonomy (NCBI): domain Eukaryota; kingdom Metazoa; phylum Arthropoda; class Copepoda; order Siphonostomatoida; family Caligidae; genus Lepeophtheirus; species Lepeophtheirus salmonis. Next base: position 33,306,370 of record NC_052131.2, read on the forward strand.
CTCATAAACACATTATAACAAGTTACAATGAAATGATAGTATCAATAGTTGGTAATTAGAATGACCAATACTGTAATTAGATAATGCATTTTAAAATGAAGAAATTGCAATTTGCTTATACTTATATTAAATTAATATTTCATTATTTTTATCAATATAAAAATCACAGACTCATGAGTCTAATGTTTCAAATCATACAAGCATCAACTCTTGAGAGTAATGGTATTTAGCCTATTTTTTTCAAATATGTGACAATTCTTCATTTAATTACTACAGGAAAATGTTCATTGTTTTAGTTTTATTTGATAACATAAATGTTAAAAGGATATACATTTTCAATATGACTTCCATTAGTCTTAGTCAGGCTGTGTGGTACCATTTTGAAGAGTTGGTATTACTATGATTTTATCCTATTTGAACTCTTACACGTCAATATTTGCATTTATATGAATTTATGAAGGTAAATAATTGACTTGATAAAACATAAATATTAATTATTATTTTTTTTTTGATATAAGGCCATTCATTCTTCTAAACATAACATTTGAAACATATGAATTGTTAGAAATATTTTTTAATGGGTTTAAAAGCACTTACGGAGAAAACATGTCATAGAAACAACTATCAACATCTAATATATGAAACAGATGAGAAGTTGAGTTTTTGTATTATTATAATGCTCCTTCCCTTCCCTTTGTTGAATTGGAATAATTTATACTAATTAATCAAGAATTTATCCAACTAAAAATCAAGTACTGAGTTCTGAGTGTTCCATTAAAATCTGAACACATTGAATTCAACAAGAAACCTATAGATAATCTATTAATTAGCAATATAATTTCAACAAAATTATACTATCAATAAATGTGTACCTGAGCTGTCCTGAAGAGCATAATTAATTATGGAGTTATTGCAGTTCAAATTTTTTGAAAATATTAAATGAGCACAACACTAATTGAAGAGGGATCGTATTTGTCCACCTCGACAACCGACTAAAAACGAAAACAAATGAAAATTTATTTTATTAGTCTAGGATGAGCAGTAAAGCTAGATCGCTTCTGGATGAGAATGATACATAGGTATATCAATCTTTATTAACTATCTCAACCTTTCCTCCGCAAAAAAAAAAAAAAACCACACGAAATTATAATTCATATTAGCCAATCCTATACAAATATGGAGCTATAATACATTTACGAAATATTTTAGTAGATAATTGTCCACAGCTTAATAAATAATAATTCAAATTTAACCAATTATTATTTTGAACCATTAATAAGTGGCAAGATACGTAGGAAATTAAAGACTGATATTAAAATAAATAGGGTTTGTTAATGCCTTGGGAATACCATTGTGTGTAGACAAATGACAGCTGACAAAAAAATACGATGTAAATTTTTATATTAGTGGCCTTGATAAATAACATGGCAATCCTTATAGCATCTCTCAATCTTTGCTCCTAAAAAGAAGAAAAATATCTTAAATTATACTTCACAATAAGCCAATTACGTCATTATCGCCAACTCTTTTGTTTTAACTACCTTTATTAATAATATCGTCACTGCAAAATAATATTCAAGAGTTCACATGTTAAGGTTAAGACACTACTTCCCGACAAAAAAAGAGATATGATGTGCTGACAAAATAAAATAAACAATTGGAATAAAATTATTTGTTTATGATGATAAGTTGATTTTCTGATTCACTAGCACCTTATTAGAGTTCTAAAGGTTGATTTGTTGAATAAATATCCTCTTTTGTTGAACTAAACAATTGTATTTTATAAATGAAAAATCTCGGGGAGTTTTTTGGTAAAAAAATCCAAAAATCTATAGCTACTTACAAAAAATTGAATATATTTTTCCAAAATCCATAGCTATTAATAAAAAAATATTAAAGATTAACTTTCAAATATTAAATTTCTAGGGAAAAAATTCCAAATTTTTTTTTTTTTGGAAAAATATTCCATAAATCCATAGGTAATTACACAAAATTATATTTTTTTGGAAAAAATTTCAAAAATCCACAGCATTTCACAAAAAAAATTTATTAAAAATTAAATACATATATTTGCAATATATTTTGTTGGTTGCTGTCGATTTTTTTGCTTCTTTTCCTCCAATAAGTGTTATAAATAACGTTGACTAGTTGAATTATAATTAACTTTTGTTAAGCTGTGAACAATTTTAGAATAATAATTCCATAATTGGTAAGAATTGGCTAACTTTTCGGAGAAGATGTTTCAAAATAAAGGTAACGATATGATTAACAATTAATTTTAGACAACTTTTCCTTATTGTTTTTGGAGAAGGAGAGGTTGAGAGCGAGATATAATGAAGCTTACCATAGGGTTGAATATAGCATAATGATTCTGGACTCGCATTGGATATATTTACAAACTCATTTAAATGTTTATATCGACTTTTTATTATTATATAGCGATGTGCTTCAAAATAAATGCATACCCTAACCTTCTAAAAATAGACATTTTTTAATTTAAAAAAAATATATTCTTGTCCATCTTAATTAAATAATTATACCTACCTACATATCGTATATTGAATATCTGTCATTAAGATCCACTTTTTGATAAGATGAAGATGGATTTACAAATGAGTTCTTTGAATATATTTACATACATTAGTATCAGAGGATTGGACAAAGAGGTTGAATCATCATAATATTTTATTTAGTTATGTAAATAGTTAGTGGTAAATAGGATGGGACACAAATGTATGAAATCCAAATTACATGACAAAACAAAAACAGATTGTACAATTATTCCATTCAAATATCATTAAAATATGTTTTAACAAAATATAATTTTAATTATGTTTGAAGACAAAAAAAAAGGTATATTTTTAAATATAAAATATTCCTTTTGTAGATATTATAGTATAATGTATATTGCTGTTTGGGAATAGAGACATATATATATTTTATTATTCGTAACAACAACCTTGGTTTGGTTTGGTTTGTTCCTAATCCTTTTACTAAAGGTACTACGCACTCAGTGTTCTGAAATAAAAATAAATAAAAACCTGTAGCAAGTGATTAAGTCAAGGTCTCTTGCTTTTTTTTAGAGGTCTAGAAAAAGAAGAAAATAATCCAGTTAGCAGAAAATTGAAGGATAAGGTAAATTACAAGTTATTTCCTAAAATTAATTAAAGAATTCACAAATATTTTACTCTTATATGATGGGTCTATATTGAAGTCAACCACTCAAACTAACCACCTCCAGCTTCAAGCAGATCCTCTAACCTGGCACAGGCTTTGACGAGGAACTCCTTGTCTGTGTTGGCCACTGCCTCGAGAATGGAAGCCTACAAAGAGTCAACAAATAGTATTCCAAGGGGTTCAGATTCTGGGAGCTAGGAGGCCAGATGTCCATTCATTTTAATCCTGAATTTCATTTAGATAATGGTCAGATATTAGCTCAAAACGATCATGAGTCTTCCTTGCAGTTGTTTTAGCACATCAGATTCCTTGAAAGCATTGGAAACATGCTAATCATTTGATTCGGGCAGCTTTGTATGTCCAATAATATATTTGGAGGTGTGCCAGACACAGAGGAACAAAATAATCACCTAACGTCGTTCGTTTCGGAGGACATCCCAAATATTTTGTAAATTTTTTAATACAGTTTAGTCAGATAAATTCTTATCAGCACATCTTTCATAAATATCTCAGGATTGCCAAGATATTGAGGTCTAAACATATTCCATATTTAAAATCCCACCCTGTACATATTCCTATAACATAGACTGTAGAAGAAGAAGTAAAATGGATTTTGTGAGAATGATTTTCAATTATATTGCATTAAAATTTTTTATAGAATATAGAATCTACTATAACACAATAGATTTGTATCATGAGCTAATTTTTGATTTACCAAGGTTTTGTTTTGGTTTGTAATCTCCAAACGTAACTCAATAATCATTGATTATATATAGTTATAATTAAGGTTTTTTTTTATTTTATTAAAACATGCTTTGATTTTAAATGCAATAATCTTTACGTAGGTAGTCTACGAACTATGATTAGGATTGATTCTATGTAGGGCACGAGGAAGGAAAAAGGGTTGAGTAAACCTTATGATATTTATGAATGGAGACCCTTGCTGACATCAGGTGTGTGTTAAGTTGCAGTAACATTTAATTAAAATTTTATTCCCGTTGTTTTTTATTGACCAAAACGACAGCTGAAACAAACACAAATAAGTTTTGTTTTTATCTCATGTCTCTAAGCGTAAAAATATCTGAGACCCAACAGCAAAATTAATACCTTTGGAATACCTTCCGCATCAGTATCAGTGCTGAGAAGACTGCAAAGATCGTTGGCATTTTGATTCAGACTGCTTAAAACATCAAGAAGTCCATTAAGGATGGGGATGGTGTTGAAAGCTCCCATACAGCTAAGAAGAACCAAACTACAATTTGGGTGATTTTGGCATGCCTCCAGGTAACCCTCCTCTAGCTCTGATCTAAAAACCAAAGAACTTTGCACTTGGGGTGTATCGGAGAAGAATGTCTGTCACACTTCTCAATCAAATTTGGATTTGCTCCAATCTTCCATCATGATACCGTTGTACACCATGCATGGGCGTTTGAAGAATTATATTTTGAGGTTAGCTAGGTTTTTGAATTTTTTTTTTTCAGAAAAAAATTCGAAAATTAAATTTTAAATATTAGTATTTTTTCAAAACCACAGTTATTTACAAAAAATTATAAAATCCACAATCAATTCCAAAAAGTTAATATAAAAAAAATAATTCAAAAATTAACATTCAAACTTATAATTTTTTTTTAGAAAAATTTAAAAAATCTGTAGTTAGTGACAATAAACTAAATTTTTTTGGGGAAAAATTGAAAATTAAATTAATCTTAATATTTTAAATTTTCTAGTAAATAGGCAAAATTCCATTATTTAAGGAAATTCCTAAAGACCCCTCTAGCCCACCGCCTGCGGATGCTCCTGCTATGCGCAGTGGGGAGAATCTTCACCATCAACAGTTGTAAGGCTGTTATTGCTTGTGAAGAAGTATGTAATTAATCAAAAATATAGCTAAATGTGTGTAAACATATCACAAATTGGTTTTGAGTTTTCTATTCTTGATTCCATAAAAATCACGTTTTTTGTTATTTAGTTTGACGAGAATTCTTCATTTAGAGAAAGAGAGATCTTAACACAATTACACTCTGTCAGAGAAGGAATAAAAATAAAAAAGGTTTCGACTTCTAACCATATTTCATTTGCTAATATATAAATTGTATTTTTCTCTACTACAATCTCATCTCTAACTATGGTATAATTGCCCATGTCGTTTTTGTTTACAATCGTTAAATCAAGAATCAAAATTATAACTCTCTCATAATGTAATACAAATTTACATTGTATTGCGTTGTCAGCCAGTCTTATCTGTGTTCTGAACAATGAATTGAAAAAAAAGTTAAGGTGTTAGCAATTTCTAACAATAAATTCCATAATTATGACGAACTGATTTCGGACATTTTTTCTGTTTCTTTTTGGAGTAAAGATTGCTGGATACTATCAAGGTAATACATAATTGATAGATTGCTAATTGGAGTTCCGTTGAGCACAAAAGTGTTACAAAAACATCAACCACTCTTTATCTCTATTAGAGAAGCGTTGATTGGTTGAACTTGAATTAGCTCTTATTAAGCTCTTAATAGTTCTACTATTTTTTAAATAAAAAGTTGATTTTGGACATTTTCTTTCGCTATCTGTTTGAAGGATGAAAGGTTGGGAAATATTAATTATAAGGTTTAAAAGCCATAGCATGGAACAATAGCAGCCAAAGAAAAAAGAAGAAGGCACACATGAACTTTTGATGTTTTGGGGATGCAGGTTGTGTCCATTGGATAACAATGAATTATAGAAAGTATTATTTTAGCTACTGTCGATTTTTTATTAATACTACCACTCATTACTCTTATTACTCTATACTACAATTCTATAAATATACTATGGGTAAGACTCAAGGCTATAAATCAATTCATAAAACCTCCATGTTAGCTTGAGTAGATTCCTGGTCTAATTATGATATTTTCCCTCGACAAGATGTCTTTTTTCATGATGACCACCAATTAAGATAATTGGTCATTTTTCTTCGGGAAGTTGTATGCAATTTTGTCTTCTCTTTGCAGAATAGCTTTATGTCCTTGGAAATGGCTGAGTTATATATAGAGTTATATTTATTATACCACAACACCCCGTATAAAAAACATCAACTACTTTGGGGCATCACTTGGTTTATTACTTAGCTGTACTGATCTGTTAAGCTGTAAATAATTCCATACTAATATGAAATAAATAATGGTCTCATTTTTCTATTCCTTTAAATGTAAGAAAAAAGACTGAGGGAGTTACTAAAGATAAGATCCGACCCAATGTTAGGGACGTTGGCAGGATTATATATTTTTTGGAGGGGGACTTGGTTTTTATAATTTTTTTAGAAAAAAGCTTCAAAAATTTTTTTCATATATTTAATTTTTTTTTAATTCAAAAGTCCATAGCTATTCACATACAATTCAATTAAAAAATCCACAACTGTTTACAAAAAATTTAATTTAAAAAAAAAAATTTCGAATATTAATTTTTTGGGGGAAAAATTCAAAAATCCACAGATTCTCAAAAAAAAAAATTAATCTTTTGTAAAAAAACTCAAAAATTAAATATTAATTTATTTATTAAAAAGCAAAAAATCCATAATTTTTGGAAGGGCTGTTGTCCCTCCATCCCACCCCCACGGACGTCCCTGAATCCATCTCTCTTTTTAGCTACTTGCGTAGTACGTGTCTTGCTATTATCTAGGAACTTAATAATTAAAGGTAAGACCGGAACACTTCCATCATCATTAAATAAAAAGATTCACGTACCTCATTCTCAAGAAATTGGTTCATTATTTTACCAAGTAACATGTATTCTTTGTTTCCTTTCTAACATTTATAGGGAAGGATGGTAATGTGTTATGTATATATGGATTGAGAATATGGATGTCACAAGGTCAACTCCATTTTCAAGTAATAATAATCATACAAAACTAGGTATCTACATTTGGTCACTTTTTATTCCTATTCCTTTGTTATCTCACCGTACTTTTTTTTTTGGCTAGCCTTCTTACATATTATTACAATGTATGTAGGTACATAGATATATTATAAGGCATTATATTCAAAATGAGATAAACAAGTATAAATCAGTGAAAAATCAACGAATTAAAGAAATGGCGGCAAGGTTAAGACATTACATAGTCCGTTTTATTTTAATGTTGATGTCCTTAGGCCCAATCACCCTCTCCAAGTGATTCCTTTAGATAATTTACATCTTACCCTTATTTAACTTGAGGGGCGTTCGCAAGATTACTCTTCTCTTTTTTGAAAAAAATTAAAAATCCATAGCTATTAACAGAAAATTACATTTTTTGGAAAAAAAAATCAAATATTAAATTTTTTTGAAAATCGATGATTACTCAAAGAAAGTTCAATCGCTAATCACCAAAAATTATTTTTTTTAAACAAAATTCAAAATTTTTATATAAAATATTAAATTTATTGGAAAAAAATTTCAAAATCTATAAATATTCACAAAAAATTAAATTTTTGAGAAAAAGTTTCATATATTAAATATTTTGACCCAAAAACGAAAAAAAATCTAGTAAAAAGCAAAAATTCCTTAATTGGGAGAAGATACAGCTTCTCCAGTCCCTGCGGAAACCCCTGAACTCTGTGCAATTGGTTTTGATGTGAGAGTCCTTGTTGATATGATCACTTCTGCAACACAGCCCAGAAAAGTTAGTTCATAAGATTCAAATCTGGTGAGCTGGGGGATTTGTCTTTTGATACTGTTCTTCTAAACATTACAAAGATTTCTTAAAAACGTCACAATGGGCACTTATCTACTGATCCACCCATGGATGATTGTCAGCAGTGGCCCTGGAACAATAGTGCCCTAGAGCCCATTGCATTCCCTCATAATTTTTGACGAACTTTTACAATAATAACAATAAAAAAATTGTCTCTATTAAATAATTTTCCAAATCAGAATTTTTGAAATATTTATTCATATTTTTCTCTATAGAAAAAAAGGTTTTTCCTTCAAATTTTTACTAATGTTTTTTGTCTCAAATAAATTTGGGATTTATAATAAATAAAAAAATATCAAATAAGTGAAATCACGTCGCCGTAATATTTTCCATGCACATTAGTAACGGTAATTTTGACTTTTGATGGTTATCCTCTTTATACCAGTAATTTATTTTCTTCCTTTTTAATAATATAATGGAAAACTGATATTAACCATTTTCTTAATTCAGTTGAACCATATTCTCGCTCCTACCTTCTCCTCACGCTCCTAGACAAATCCCATCCCTAGTTATAGTACAGAGTAAAAATAAAAAAATAGGCACATAATTTGAATATGAAAAATTCTGGACCGAAAAATCCATCTAGGAAAAATCCCTTAACACTGAACCAAAAAAAAAGTTAGTAATAAATATTAATGGTTCTATAATGTTAAAGATGTACAGGGGCGTGCACAGGGGGTGGACTGACGAGGTTTGTATTAATTTAATAAATGATTTATTTTTACAAATTTAATATTTGAAAATTAATTTAATTTTCAAAAATAATTTCTAAAAAATTTATATTTGAAATTTAATTTTTCAAATTTTTTTGTGAACAGATTTTAAAGTATTGTTCAAAAATATGTATATTTCATTTTTTTTTTCAAAAATTGAATGATTCAAATTTAATTTCTGGAAAAAAAAATTAAATTTTGATTTGTTTTCTAAATAATTAATTCAAATCTTAGCAGTATTAGTTAGATTTTTGGTTTACATGAACTTATGTACGTATATTGTATATGAATCAAAATCCGGATTGTATGCATTTTGTTGAATCATTGTTTCTTTTCAAGAAATGGTTTAACAATATATTATTTATACAAAGAATCGTTCCATTTATTTAATTTCCTTCTTAATCTTTTTCATTTATAATAGTATATAGTGTGATGCACCTACATGATTGAATAAAAATGAGTGTTTTCTTGGATGAGGAGGCAAACTCAAGGGATTTGCCCTTGAACTATGGTTGATTTATTAACCATTAGTTACACACAGTGTTACTCCTAATGGAAGAAAGGTCGACGAATTGATGGGCAAACAAACGAGAAAAATAATTAATACATTGTGCCGTTATTTGAACCTCTCAACCACGATGAATTCTTTATTGTCAGGGGCTTCTCCTGAAAGGTGGAACCCTCCCCAAAGGAGCTGTGCTTATTACTAGAACTTTTTTTCGTCATTCGTGAAAATTATGTAGCAGAGTAAACAATTTAGTATTTGTTTTTTTTTTCAAAAAAGGGAATTTCTTGTAAACAACTATGGGGTTTTTGAAACATTTTTCCAAAAACTTTAATATTTAAAATTTATTTTGTGAATTTTTTGTTAATGATTGTAGATTTTTGAATTTTTTTATTTTTTTTTAACATTTACTATTTAAAATTTTTTTACAAAATTCTGGAAGTAGCTATAGAAATGTTTTGTGAACAACTTTGGTTTCTAAAAAAGAAATCTCAAAAATTTAAACTTTGAATTTTATATCTAAAAAGTATAATTTTTTGGATATAGCTATGGATTTTTTTCTCCTCTAAATTAAAAAAACTGGTTTTAAAGCTCATTCTTCCCGTGAACTATGGGGCTATTATTCATTTATTAAAAGAGGGGAATGTTCACACCGTCTTCGTTAGTGAGCTGAGATTTTCCATACCGCCACGTTTTATATTTGCTTCAAGTATATTTAAAATAGATTTTATCGTCACAAATTTTAATATGCTCCTAAGATATAATACATGGTTTTAAATCTCCCGCGCTTAACAATGAAAACTCGTTTTTTTTCTAGTCCAAAATTGTTTTTTTTAAATTATTATTATTCGCTCTGTAGAACAGAGTCCCCATTGCACTTTTCATGCCATTGCTTAATTTGAACGGTATTTTTTCCCCATCAAGAAGGAGTGTAAAGTTAAAACAGGAAATTCTTTTTGATCCATTCTTTTGGAAATTACAAAAGAACCGTCTTACTTAGCATAATAACTCACAAACTAAAGAACAGATTCTCATGACATTTTAAAATCTTTCTTTTGAAGATTCGTACTAATTGAAAATGAGATGAATTTGAATGAATGGTTAAGCTAATATATTACTTGTAAGAGCTGTTTCACTCCTAAAATTTATTCAACTTGATTTAACTTTAATTCTTGTGAGAATGCCATATCGTTGTATTACCTCAGGATGTAACACAATTACACTCATTAAATGATAAACAAAAAAGCACACGCATCAACTGTTTTTCCTTTTTTAATCTATAAACTTAGTTTTTTCTTTACACAGATAACTTCTTTAGTCATGGGTTAACATTTTATCGACTCGCAACCTCGCCTCTCAAAAGGGAATGGAAAAATAAGAAGAAAAAAACATATGGTAATTATCTTTCTCTGTTTTTTTTTTTTTGTTGTCAACTGTTAATTATCATGGGTGGAGTAATTATTAAGATATTTATGTGTGTACATTAATACATTGAATTCATAAATTTAGAATGATAAAATCAATAACTGAGTGAGCCGAATCTTCATCCAATGGTTTTATTTCTGTGATCGAAGGTGGAGAGGTTTGCCCCAAGTTTCTAGGCATCAGACTGTATCATTGCTCTAACAATGAGATGAGAGAACGACATTAAAGTGGAGACTATGTAGCAAAAACTCTCACGATAATCTATGCTTCATATTAAAAAGGACTTCTCTTCCTATAGCTATAAACACAATAATCGTGAGATATATAGACCCAATGGACTATTAAACTGTTAAAGGAGGACTTCTACCTTATCTTTTAATAGCTTTTAAATCTTTCATGTTTTTTAAATAACTTTAGAAAACTCTGTTTGTTTTTTTAAACTTAAATTATTAATCTTTAGTGGGATATTTTGTATAGGTGGAAAAAATAAAGTCGGAATAAACTATATAAAAAATACTGAGTAAGGAATGAAACTAACTCTAAACGAACATAAAAAGGTATAAAGCTTCATTGATTAAAAATTGCTACGATGAGAGGAAAAATGCGATTTTTTCAGGAATATATAGCATATAACTGACTAGATAAGTCCAATTAGATGTCCGAACAAGATCAAAAGAAGCTATTAATTTGTAGGTATATAATATTTTGTATAAAGTGGGAAATTTTTCATATACATATATTATTATGACATACATAAATCACATGCTGTATACTGAGTTCATAATACGTAAAGCTTTAAAACAAATTGACGAAACGTGCCTGTTAGCTTCAGTAAATTCCTTGACTTTTTGAAATATTAGTCGATTATGTATTTTTAATTAACGGTCTGTGTCATACCTTGAACGTTGACCTTAACCTCTCAAAATTGAATGACCATTTATAAGCTTCGTACCAAGTTTGATCAAAATCGATTTGTAACATTTGCATTAATTCTTTGCACGAACAAAACAAAATAATATTAATAACCTTCGTTCAACTTTGTTGGCAGAGATAATTAAAACAAATACAACAGCTCTATTAAACTTTTCAAATCAGAATATTTATTCTCTATATGCCTAACTAAGCAAAGCATCGAAGCAGAAATCATTGAGATCTATATATTAATGTTAGTATGTTTTGACCTCACAAGATGTTGTTTTTAATTATACCACAGATGACGTCACTGGTGCGAGGGTCGTTTAAAAAGTTAGTGTAAAGTCCGAAAAATGGCACTACCAGTACGTATCGAGGTTATGTTTGGATCTGTATATTTCTCTTGGTTTGGCATTCGTTTGAATCGTTTGGACAAAAAATAATTTCGTGTGTTGAATAGACATTACTTTATGGAAGGCAAAACGCCTCAAGAGACAATAAAAAAGCTTGATAAACGTTATTGGGACTCTTCCCCTGCGATTAGTACCGGTTATAAGTGGGGTTTTTTCCATTAATTCTGCGAACACACACGCTGATGTGTGAGTTGGTGCATTGTCGTGATGGAAATTTATTTTCTGTGGGACAATCACGGTCTTTTTCTTACAGCTCAATTTTCAAACTGTCCAATAAAAAATGAATAATATGCACCTGCAATAGTTTTAACCTTGCCCAGAGAGTCGATTACTTGCAAATCCAAAAGACAGTCCTCATAATCTTTCTGGCCGATTCATCGATTCAAAGTAAACGAATGCCAAACAGTAAAACAATCGATGTATCTTTCTGAAAGTTGTTGTGGGTTCTTCCAAGAGATGCTAATAACTAAACTTAACCTCGATAAACCCCAGTGATGCCATCTCTCGGACTTAGCAAGGACTTTTCAAACCACCCTCGTATACCATTGTCTGTCATTTGTTCTCATAACGTATGTAACTTTTCTTCCCTTGCCGAATTCATCTTGTTCATTCTGGTAATAGGGTGAATTCATAGATGCTGCGTAGTAAGTTATAGAGTAATATTCAACTAATCCCAATACCCCCCTAGTGGACGAACATATTGATCACGTGGTCTTTCTATTTTTCACTCGGTTTATAGTTTAGTACTTTCCCAGATTATAATTATGGAAGGTATACAGGGGATACTTCGCTTACACAAAAATACCCTATGTATTTTTGTGTCAGCTGTCGATTCCCTTGTCTCGCTTGATACGTCATGATTACATCATAATTTATCCTTTTTAATAAATAAACGAATTAATAAGTTATATTACATATACTTATACACTGTTTACAAAAGGACAGAAATACAATTTTTTGTTGACGCCTTGCCGTATATATATTGTCCATTTTTTTAGTTCTATGAAGAGGTTTTGGCGATCATACACAAGTACTAACGCACGGCTATGCTTTTAATAAAATATTACTAATCAATATTATTATACAGAATGGATTAAAATACAATGTAGGATTTTTTAATATTATTAAATATAAATATATGTAATTCATTTTCTTTAAATTGTGAAGAAATAATATGGCAGGACTGGTCTAGGAGTATGTAAGAGATAAATATCAGTTGGTGGGATTTACTTTTTTTGGCAAACTATCAGATAATTTCTTGGCTTTTTTTGGTTTCTTTTTGAAGGAAAGTTTGCATGATGAAATAAAGGTAACAACGTGTACAATGTTGGATTTTGTACGTTATCCGTTAATTCTAATATTCGTAATCTGAAGTAGTTAATATATCTTTATATATCTTCAATTATGAGATATGAATGTTATGCATCTATGTCAGTGTTTTAAAGCTTTTTATTACAAATATTCCGTTGATATTACTTCGATATGATTTGGGAGGCTTATATTTGAGTTTTGTAAAATTGAAATAATATATGTATATATTAAAAATTAGATTTAATAACCTATTTAACTTTAAGAACTTCTTTTTGATATTTTTGACTCTTTATTGTCGTAATTATGGAGTTATTCTAAAACATCTTGATATATTTGTTATACTCCTTCAAAAATCGGTTCTCAATTTATTGTGTAAACTAACTTACCAAAACTCCTTATTTTTCCAATTTTTTGTCATGGGATTATGTAAAAATCTTTATTGAAGATTATAGGTCTTCAAAATCAGTCTAAGTATTTATTGTAATTAAAAAATGTTATTTTTTTACTATTAAAAAATTGATGGTTTGATTGAATTATACATCATGCCACGCGACTTATAAATGAAGATCAATGATGTATGAAGAAGAAAATAATGGTATGCATTGACTAAGAATGAATCAGCTTTTTTTTTTAAATGTTATTAAACCCATCAATGATAGGGGCCACAAGATTATTTTTTTCGGGGTAGAGGGTTTGGTTTTTGGATTTTTTTATAGAGAATCCAAAAACTAAATTTTTTAGAAAAAAATACATAAATCCACAAATGTTCAAAAAAAATTGAAAAATTAAATTTTATTTCAAATACTAAACTTTTTAGTAAAGCAAGGAAAGAATGCATAATTTGGTACGGACTACAGTTATTAGACCAAACCACACCCTGCAGATGCTCCTGAATGAGGTTGTGCAGTTAAACAGGTGCAACTACAGATATTTCTAGAACCCAACGTTTAAAGGTTTTAAATCTTACAAGAGTTAACTATTGAACACAGCGTATTAGAAATGTCCAATTAAAAATTTCGAACAAGCTTAGAAGAAGCTATTCATATTAGGTACATAATAAACAGTTGAACACAAAATATAGCAGTGTATTTTTGTTTATTCTAAAAAGCAAGCCGTGTAATACGAACTAACATCTGACTCAAAAATGTATATGTCACTTTTCCTGTCAGCTCTTATCCTTTCAAAGAGAGAAATGAAAAATTATTAACAATTTAACCAATTATGTTATATATTTTAGAGTTATAGACTTAATTTAAGTTCAAAGTCTAGCAAAACACCTTGCTAATAAGAGGAAGATAAATAAAAAATCAAGTAATGACAAAATAAACATCATAATTGTTTTGTTTTGTTATGCTTTTACATTCAAAGTATATTCATCAATGTTATAAAGTTCATCAAATGAATATATATATATATATTTGAAAAAACATACAAAATAAACTTGATAATATAATTACCCAAAACAATCAAATGATTCTTAGAAAAATAAAATAACAACACACAAACAAAACAAATGATAAACTTTGTAAAATTAGGATTGCATGTTGTTGATATAATGCAAAATTGCTAAAAGCTACCTTTACTATATATAAGTAGGGTAAATATTCTTATGTCGTGCGATAGAGATCAACACTTGGAGTCTAACAATTGTTGATGGGACGATTAATCGGAATTGGTATTGGTTTTGGGAAAATAATGTTTAATTTGCAATTCTGATTTTCGTTCCAACAAATGAAAAGTTTGAAATTGAATGAAAAAATTTCAACTTTTTTTGTAAAAAAATTATTATTTTTTCTGAATAACTATATATATTTTTGAAATTTTTCTAAAAAAAATTAATATTTGAATGCTGTTTTAAAAAAAAATTATTTAAGAAATAGAATTTTTGAAATATTTTTCCAAAAAAATTTTAATTTTCCATTTTTTTTAAATTCTAAAAACTGAACTTCTCTCCCTCTCTAATATATATATACATACATATTCTGTATATATCCCCTCACGGCAAAATGGTGTTAAGTACTATTTGAATTATTTAAAATTTAGAATTGTCATCTGAATCGGCATCTATATTATTTTTTGAATCATTTACTACTTATTGCATTAGAGGTCACACCAAGTGTTTCGATTGTTCCTTCAAAACAATATATGAGTTTGTGTGAAGTGGGACTCCTCCTAATCTAATTCCTAGAAGCTTCCATTATATCATTCAACACCTTGCAGTCATGGAATATATCATAATTGTTGTAAATGTTTTTTGGATACAGGAACATAAATCTTTTAGATATCTAATTTGAATAGTAAAGGATGGGGTAATTACGAATATGTAATTAGTTACTTAAAAAAATTGTATCAAATCTTGTTTTCAAGGATTTCATATTTGAATTTTTTGTAACTTTTTTCATATAAGAATTTAAGTTACTTTCTATTTACCATATACATATATATACAATTTATCACAATAAAAATAATATTTAAAATAGTTTTTTTAAGGATTTTGTTTTGGGAAGAATAAAAAATCAAATAATTAATTTTTTCCAAAAAAATTTCAAAATCAAAAACTATTAACAAAAAATTAAATTTTTCAAAAAATTTAATAGAAATATTAAATTTTTTTGGAAAAAAACTTCGACAAACCTTAGCTATTAAAAAAAAATTACTCCTGATTTTGCGTAAATTTTTTCATTTGGACCAAAAAAATTCTCTTATGAGCCAATTTTTTTGTGGGGTGGGGGCTACAACCCCTTCAGCCTACCCACTGCTGACGCCCCCAACTTCATTTTTGCTTCAATTTTTTTTTCAGAGGATTTCAATTGATTTGCCACTACCTCGCAAATACAAAAATTTACAGTGTAAGTAGCTCTTGTAAAGCTGAAAAAAATTTCCTAACATTATTAGTTAATAATTCTATATTTGGGAAGAACTACAAACTGATTTTGGGGCCTTTTTTTTTTGTTTCTTTTCGTTTTAAAGGTTTTTGTGATATAATGACAACAACATATTGAGACATGAATAATATAATATGTTTCCAAAAAATAATTTTTTAGAAAAAATTTCAAATATTAAATTTTTTGAAAAAATTTCAAAAATCCACTCATATACACAGAAAATTAAATTTTTGTTAAAATACTTGGAAAATTAAATTTTTATGAAAAAAGAAATTGAAAAATTAAATTTTTTGGAAAAATATTGAAAAAATTTTTTTTTTGGAAAAATAATCGGAAAATTAATTTTTTTGAAAACATTTCAATTTTTAACTTTTCTAGTTAAGAAGAAAAATGGATTAATTTTTGGGTGGGGGGGGGGTACAGTCCCTCCAGCTCACCTCTTGCGGAAGCCCCTGTTCATTTAAATCAAAGACTTCAATTCATTGTATGTTAGATTCATTGATACTTCTTTTTTTATAGTAAATCTAAATAATAAATCTGCTGATAATAATTCACAGTTGAGAATAAGAAGAGTACGAAGGCTAGCTATCATATGTTTGTTTTTTTCATACTTTTTTTTCTCTCTTTTGTGTGCCGAGATTGCCAAAACTGATCAAAAAGATCGACGTGATCATGACTTGTTTCTTGAAATGAAAAACATAGAACTCGTTTTTCTTTCAGTTGTTTGCATGAATGGACTCTTTTTTTGATTAAAAGCAGTTGACTGTTCGCATTATGAACTCAGTCCGAGGCATATGATCTTATATCAATTTATATAAACCATGGGTCTTCGTTTAGAGTTCGTGTAATTTCATACTCAGTTATTGATAGAGTTGGCATTTTAGTAATGAAATAACTACCTTTAAAAATTAAAAAAGGAAAACACATTTGTGTTACTTGTGATCTTTCTTCTTTTTTGTTCATAATTGAATTGGTCTTAGAGGTCTTAGCATCTTCTCTCTCTAAAAGAAGAATTCGGTCTTATCTTTGGTGTAAATTGTTTTAAAAATACCAAATTAAAAAATTATATATAAATATATTCTCTCCCCCCCAATCATATAACAGGCAGCTGATATTATCGAGGGTCTTAATTCAGTTGTACCATATGTTATACTCCAGCCTTCTCCTCACTCTATTTTCCAAACAAAAATTACGACACTAGCCATTGGTTCTTATACTAAGAAAATTATCAATTAAATGTGTGTGATAGTTCATAATTAATGGCTATATAGTATAAAAAGTTGGCAAGAAGGAAAATATAGGAAACTGTCAACCATAAGTTGTTGTTGTTTTTTTCATATGTTTCCTTTTTCTTTTGACAATTGAGGTTACTTGTGGAAAAAATAATGAGACGTTATTTCATATATTATTTGCAAACTATTTGGAAATATACTTCTTTTTAATGTGTGTTTTATTAATATTCAACCGATTTTGTGCTTCTCATTAAACCTGTTTAAAATTTGTCTTATTTCCTCATATTTTGTTATTTTATTTTGCCCTGTCTTCGTCATATGAAGCCTTGTCAAAAAAATAAGAGGTTTGTCTAGGTCAGATGAGACATCAAGGAAATTGATTTATTTTTTCTTCGTCTCGTAATCGTCAATTATAAAACCATTCATCTACTAGTACATGTTGCTCCGTCATAGCTGGCAAAAATAGCTTCAACTGAAATACATCATTTAACTTCATTATTATACATATATTTTTTTCGAATATTTCAGGAACTTTGATAAATAATTAATCATTCATTGTTGGGTTCTGTCTGATCGAAGTTTATTTTTTGACAGAAAAATATTCGGAAAATTAATTTTTTTGAAAACAGCCCCTCCAGCTCACCTCCTGCGAAAGCCTCTGTTCATTTAAATCAATGACTTCAATTCATTGTATGTTAGATTCATTGATATTTCTTTTTCTATAGTAAAATCTATAACTTTTTTTATAGATTAAATCCCTTACACTTTAATGGTTAACCTAAATATTGATTGTGCAAAAGAGGAAATAAAAAAAAATACCCACTCAATAATACCCATAATAATGATTATAAAACCTTCTAATAAATTACACATTTTACAAAATCTATATTGGTTCATCTGATCTTGCATTTTTTTATCCATCATATACAAATTAAAGTTTAATACTTTAGTGGAAATCGTATTTATCTATTTATTTAATTCGAAAAAAACATACAAAAAAATGTCAAAGGGCGATATAAAATGATGTTTGGTCGGTAGTACAAATTTTAGTTGTAACACAATTTTATAGTTGTTTTTTTTAAATTCTAAAACTATAATTCAAAATATTTTAATTGAAGCATGTAAAATAACTTTTCGAAAAATATTTCTTTCTTTTATCAAACAAAAAGATATTTTCATAAGAAATCAATAAAAACTTTGAAATACAATGTTAAATAGGATGAAAGTGTTCCATCAATGAATTCGATTCTCAAATACATTTTTGCATTATCTTGCTACATTTGTCCACACAACATATTTTGACAATTCTATCTTTTTGCATTGCTAATTAGTTTGCGACAGATAAAAAAGTTATATGTTTTTGTGTGTCCTCTGCGATTTTTCTACTATTGCTAAAAAGAAAAGAAAACATCCATTTAAAGGAAAACTATTCAACAACTTTTGAAAAAATGTTTATTCTTCTAAAATAGATATTTTTTACAAAAAGCTATATTTTGAATTATAAACAATATTTTAAAGAGTGAGTGGGCTCATGAAAAACGTAGAATAACACAAAGAATATTTTGTCTTGGGGTGGTGCAAACCCATAAAACTATTTTAGAGTTAAATGGATAGTTACGAGGAGAGTTAAAAAGGTTATTTACTACCAATATTAATTTGATTTCAATTACTATATTGGATGTAATAATTGCTCAAATTACAGTAATACCTTAAGAAACAACTGCCCCAACATATGAGATTTTTGAGATACGAGTTGTATTCTTAGCAAAAAAAAATCATCATATACATTTGAGGGTCGTTTAAAAAGTGTGTACAAAGTCCAAGAGATGGCAATACTTGCACGTATCGAGGTTATATTTAGTTAATAGCATCTCTTGGAAGAAAACACACCAACTTTCAGTCAGATCAGTCTATTTCTTTCTGTTTGGAATTCGTTTGAATCGAGTAAGTGGAGTGATTTTCAAGAAAGTGACGAAAAAAAAAATTTGGTGTGTTGATTCAACATTACTTTATGAAAGGCAAAACGCCTCAGGAGATTAAAAAGAAGCTTGAGAAACTTCGATTAGTACCGTTTATAAGGGGTTTCAAACTTTTCGGAGTGGCCATATGGGGACAAGTGACACCGGATGTTCTAGATGCACTGTTATTACTCCAGAAATCATTGATAAAATCCATGTTTTGGTTATGGATCTCAGAAGATTGAAGGTATGTGAGATTTCTATTGCTGTGGGCATCTCAATTGGAACCCAATTTCTATTAATTTTGCGACCACAAATTCCGAGGTGTGAGCTGGTACATTGTCGCGATGGAAAAGGACTATTGTCAGCCAATAGTGGGCTTTTTTTTTTGCAGGTCGGTTTTCCAACCGTCAATAACGATGATTAATATGCACCTGCAATAGTTTATTCCTTTAATAGATAGGCGATTCCTTGCGGATCTAAAAGATATTCGCCATAATCTTTCCGACCGATTCCTCTAATGAACCGAAGGCCAAACAAAAAGAAATAGATAGATCTGGCTGAAAGTTGGGATGTTTTCTTCGAAGAGATGCTACTAACTAAACATAGCATCTGCTTTGGTAATGCCATTTATCGGACTTTACATATACTTTTCAAACGATCCTCATATGAGTTCTATCTTTTTGTGAGATATGAGCCGTCGAGAGTTGGCAGATTTTGCAGTTATTTCTTATTGGATAAATTACTTTGTCTTACAAGCTCCGTCCAAGAAGGAATGAAATTCAAATTCAAGGTATTACTGTATTTGAATATGATATATGTATCCTTGTTGTGTAGGGATGGTTTTTGAGATACGTATAATTATACTATTACATCACATTTATATACAGCATTATTAATGTTAATATGTATTTCAAAGATTTGATGCTCATGTACAATAATAATTATCCTGATTATAACTAATTACGTCTTTTCAACTCATCTCATCCTTATTCCCTCATCAAAACAATATTATACAAAACTCTGCATCAACAATATTGTTCTCAAATTTAAATGTCAAAGATAAACGGAAAACCTTTGGTTTGATCCCTGATCAAGGTCACCTTTATTATTTGTACAAGGAATATATTATGTATATGGAAATCAAACATAATTTAATTGGGTTCATCATGCATATATTCTTACTTATTCCTTATCCGGGTGTTCGTACAATTTTGTTGCAAAATATTAATGAATCTAAAAACATAACAACGTTGAAGAAATATTATCTGATGATAGATATTTGATGGATGAGCTCACGTGGAGATTGAGTGGGAAATAAGCTCTGTTTATGCGTTCCATTCATTTTTGGAGGTATTGAAGGCAAAAAACTAAACAAATAACCTTCATTTGATTTTCTTATCTTTGCTTCTGTTTTATTGTTCTCCAAGGACTTTCAAAACAATTACCCAAGAACATAAGCTATAAAACCAAGTTGCGTGATCACGACCACTTTATCAATTTCCCACAAATTTAGCAGTCTGTTAGAATCTTTTTTTCAATACTAAGGGTGCTTAGGACATTAATATATAACTAACTACACAATCTCCATAAATTAACAAGGTCAATTCTGCAAAGGAAAGCTATACGCCAAGAGGCAAAACGCCCGTGTTGTCCCCTAACAAGATCTTGCTTTTTATGACATCAAAAAAAAATGTCATATCATGATTTTCCATCATGACTTATACGACTTTTTCTTCCCTTTTCGAAATTCATTTTGTGAATTCAAATAAAAGAGTAAATTTATGGATCTTCATTCTATATTTAAAGGAAAGGGATTGTTTGTTGTACAAAGATAAACTCTAAAGGTCCATCTATCCAATCAAAGCCTCACAAGATCTCAAATTGTAAACACTAAGAGGAAGTCAAATTTATGTTGAAAAAATTTTAAATGACTCACTTGTATCATTTTCTTGTGATATAAACTCTGCTCTGAGCTTGGATTTGTCACATTTCATAATTTTTTCACTCTGATTTAGCGTTGTAAAATTGCTTTTAGAGTTTTGACGCAATACTGGCGCCGTGGACTGGTAGACAAATCTTGCCGGGCATTAAAAAGTCATTTTTACTTAAATTTACTTAATATCCCTAGCGGACGAAAAATATCGCGTTTGCGATCTATCCACGTCGGCATCAGTACCGAGAAGGCTGCAAGGACCGTTGGCATCTACATCCGGACTGCCTATAACATCAAGAAGTCATATTGTACGATACAGCCTAGAACAACCAAAACTTCTGCAACGACAATATAGCGGAGTTTTGGCCTGGCTCCCTGTGACCCTCCTCCAACACTGATCTTAATCCCTTGAACTTTTCAGTTTGGAGTGTTTGGAGAAGAATATCTGCCATATTCCTCATACAGATTTGGATTAACTCCGACCTGTCATAATGTCAGTATGATATGTCAGGGAAACTGTTTTCATCGTAAAGAGCTTTCAATCTGTTCGCCAGTCTGTTGAGGCATGTAAAGGAGGATCTATTGATTAAAAAATATAACTAAATATACTATTTAAACGTTTCAATAATTGGTTTTCAGCTGTGTCTTCTTAATTCCATAAAAATCACGTGTGGCGTGTAAGAGAAATTTAATTTGTACAAAAATTGATACCGTAGTCATCATTTCGCTTTTAAAAAAAGAATGGAAAGAACTGCTCGAATGAATGCCTGACGGATTTATTTCTAAAAAAAAGAACAGATGAATAAGTGAGTACAAATATGTTCATTTCCATGTTTGAAACTGAATCAGAACCTTTTTGTTTTGAATATATGTTTCTTGAAAAGATAAAGGAAAATAATACAATCATTAATCTTCATTATTGGTGTTGTTAGGATATCAATAGTTCAATTAAATCTCTATTAAGATAGATCCATTTATAAGAACTCCATTATCCATTATTATTATGAACTTGCTAGTATGTATGTACATAATAAAATGTTCTTTTGTATGATATTGGGCACATTGGTTGGAGTAGCTTGTACCCTCTTCATTGGATATAACAAATGTTTTCTTATTCTTTAATAATTGTATGTGCAGTACATTTGTTCTCTGAGTTCAATGATCTTCGGCTTGAAGATGATTTATTATATTTCTTTTATTGTTATACCTTTACTCATCTACGGATTTAGATAAGGGATGAACATGGAAGGTCAACAAAAAAAACTCCAAAACATAAAGTTATTTCCTACTCGGATTATATATTATTATTTTTTTTTTAACAAAAAAAAAAAGATTTATAGAATAATGTTATACATGAAATATATATATGGTTTGATAGATAATTTACCCGTTAATTTTGACAGTAAAATATGTGTCTAATGAATCTTCTGTTGTACACATTCAAGGACCATTTTGATGATAGTAGTAAAATATGTGAGAATTATCCTACTGAGACTGTCCTTGAAATCTTTGTTACTGATTCAAACTGAAATATGTGTCGTCATAAAGAACGCAAAAGAGTAAAGTACTATTTTCATTCAAATGTATATTATTCCACATGCAACTTATATTTACAGGGGCGTCCGCAGGATTTTATTTTGGGATTTTTTTTTCAATAAACCTTTTTTCTTTTTTACAAAGGAGTCCTCAAAATCTTTTTTTATTTATTCAATGACCTTTTTTCTAAAGCAAAAGCTTATTCCCTTAGGCCTTTCAATGGATATGTTGTATTTCCATATAAAACACATCTATTAATTATTTCCTGAGCCCTTTTTGTTTAAATGTGCTTCACACCTAACATATTTTAGCATGAGCAATGAATATTTTCATCAAGATTTGAAGGACTTAATATTTTGTACGAAATGGTAGTCGTTGTTATGCACCAATAGGTATGTGGGTAGTCTAAAGGTAAAAAATGCAAAATAAATTAGAAGATAAATACTTTGATGATGAGACTTTTTGGCTTTGTCTCAACCCCTTTTCCTTTTTTGTCTTCTTCCTTGTCTGAATATACGGCTTTATAGAGCGTTTTCACATGACGTCACCATTGTTGATGTAGGACATTTTGGAGGCCTAAACCATAGTTCTAAGTAATTCTGCCTTAATGAGATTTTGCCACATTACATAATCGCCGCCTTGCTATGTTTTTATATTATCAATTTAGAGACGTCCACCGAGAGTGGGATGTATTTTTTGGGATTGCAAATATTATTGCAAAATGGAAGAGTTGCTGAAAATACCAGATAATGTTGATATAAAATTACAACTACGACCAATTTTATAGCTTTATAATTGTACAAAGTTCATATGAGTAGACCAACGGGAATTTGTCATCAGAAATGCAACAACAGGTTGTGTGACTAGAGCTATTTATATACTCTTAGACTATTACATACTATTTCTTCGCCATTTTTAAAATGAATAACATATTATCAAAATCTACAAAGTATTTTATTCGATACTGTATTATAATATTGCTTAGTAATATTTGATTAATAGAGTAGTTATGATTAGTTATTATATTATTTCTATGAAGAAATAGCCAAAATTTCTTCATAGAAATAATAAAATGGGTTAATATTTATTATATAAACAACGAGGGATCAACAATTAATTGTATTCCTATTCTTTTGAAAACGGAGGATAAGTATAGAATAACTTATAACTTTTTGTATTTCTCAAAAAGAATAAATTATGAAATAGCAATGACGTATCAAGGGAGAAAAGGGAATCGAAAACTAACAACAAAATACAAAGGGTATTTTTGTGTTAGCGAGGTAACTAACAAATTATCTGATAATTAATCTGATCGAGATACAACAGTAAAGTTCGAACCGATAATTATAACAACATAGAAAGGCTGCAAATAGGTCATAGGGCAAAATCTCCTCGAGGCCAAATTACAGGTCACGCAAAACAATCAAATTTTATAACAATGAAAACTTTTTTTCATTCTTATTAAGGAAAATAATCGACTACTGGATGTCAAAATTGGAATAACAAATAAAAGGACGTACTCTTTACTATCTATCAAACATATACGTATATATAACTGTTTCCGAGTTATATTATACAACGTTATAAAATCGTGACACAATCTTATCTTAATGTAAGAGGCGTCCGCTGGGGTGGGCTGGAGAGTCTATAGCATCTTCCCAAAGTTAAGGAATTTTTGTTTATTACTAAAAAAATTTTTTTGGTCATGTTTAGAACATTTTACGGGAAAATAGGGGTCAAATTGAATTTTGAAAGATATATTTTCTTTGAAAAAAGGTATTTCGGGCAAATTATACGGCACAGCAAAAAAATTAATTTTGCATGTAAAGTTGTGCATTTAAAATTTAATTTTTGAAATTCGTTTTCTATGGATTTTGAAACAAAGTTAAAACAAAATTAATATTTTAAATTTAACTTTTGAAATTTTTAGTGAACAATATTTTGGAAAAAATTTGTCAAAACTTATTAATCTTTTAAAAAAGAATTTTTATTTCAAATTTTTTTCCGAAATAATAACTTTTGAATAAAATTTCTAAAAATTTAATTTTGGAATTTTTCTGTTAAATTAAATTTTTGTGAATAGCTATGATTTTATGTAATTTTCTCCCACAAAAAAAAAAATAATATTTTAAATTATTTCCCGAAAAATTTCATTTTTTGTGAATAGCTGTAGATTTTTGAAACTATTTCAAAGCATATTGTGGATAAATCAACTATCACAACGGAAAAATTATATATTTGTTGCAATTATCATATTATTTTGTCCCTAATCAATCAACAAAAAAAAAAAAAAAAAAAAAAAAGTACAAATCAACCCATTTTTAGTACGTACTACTTAGATTATATTCATATATCAGTGTTGATCATTGATATATAGTTGTATTCCATGTAGCTGATAAGTCTTTTTATTCATTAAGCCATGTAATGAAGTTTCATCAATATTTATTGGAAATTTGTCCATACTAAGTAAGAAAAATATCATCTTTGAGTCTCCAAAATGACGTCCAATTATGATACAATATATGACGTCAATGGATCCACTCTACTCACCACAATCGTATCATATATATTTTAACATTTATAGTATATTACAACCTTTCCTCGAAAAAGGCACGACTATCCTTGGTTATGTAAATAAACTCCTAATAATAAATCGTTCATGAACGATAAATGATGAAAGAATTTAAAAAAATAAACGAAAAAAAATCATTTTTAAATCGATCATCGTTTATTTAGAATAAATTACCTTAGATCCCTATTATTTTTTCAAAATAATGTAATCAATGTATCTATAAATTCAATTGTTTTATGCATTTTATTATTTATCATATTTAAAGTTATAAATTTTTATGTTTTTATTTTTATGTGCAAGTTTGAAAATTTAAGAATATTGTGATGTTATTATTTCTGAAGAGGTCTCCAATGGAGACAAAATCGATTAAGTGTTACTAATCCTCTAAATATCTATGTTTTATTGTTGGTATAGTCAAGTCCAAATTAAATTTTTTCATAAATCACTTTGATTTTTCTCGATAGATATTTTTTCTCACAGACATATTTGATATGTTTGGGAGTTCTTGTCAGTATATATTCACGTTTCAATATTTTAATCATTTGTATATTGTACGGACCTGACGGCAGCTTTGTATATGAAAGAAGCCATTGAATAACAAAAAGGGAGTATGAGGAGCAAGGGCGGACCAAGGATTGTATTTTGGAACTTTTTTGGAGAAAAAAGAGCTCTTTGACGGAATTATAAATGTATTATTAATGAATCATTGAACTGAAAAAAGTTTGTTAATTTATTCATATGAACTTTTAGTGTTGTAAACTTATTGGCATTTGAAAAAAGTTCTAAATCCACGTGCTGTTTTTTTTACAAATTAACAAATTCAATTTTAAAGGTGCTATTGGAGAAAATTATTCATTACTTATAAACATCCTTAAAAACAGTCCTTCAGTTACTTAGAATAAAAAAGTTATATATTTATATCCAAAAAGCTCAAGAAAATCAATTTATAAAATATTTTTTTTCTTTTAAAGAGACAATGATTCTAATTATAAAAAAATTTAGAATCTGACCATGCATTCCCCTAGTAATATTCACTTGGGCAATAAAGGGTTAATAACCGATCAAAAAATAAAGGAAGCATACATGCATTTCTCACAACCTTCGAAATAACGTTGGGCGTTTACAGATAACTGATATTGTGTGGCTTTTAGGTAAAAAAGTATTGGCCTTACTCATTTATTTCATGAAATGTTTAACTTGAATATTGTTATTATACTATACTTGATTTTGAGTTTTCATTATAATCGGTTAACAACTAAATAATATATATATTCGCATTTCTCTTTAAACAACCCTTATAATAACTTATTACACTCGCAACTGAAATTTATGGGTCTTTTAAGTATAGAAATATTTGCCTTATTTAGTTTTTTTATTATATTATGAAATAAAAGTTATCTAACACAAAGTTCAAAATTATAGTCCCATTAAACAAATTAAAGTACACAAAGATTTTGATATGTATTAGAATATGACTTATTAACACTTTTTTATTCGTTTATTATTGCCCACCACTTGAGTAATTTCAATCTACTTGCCTTGTCCATAACAACCTAGCAAAGAAACTTAGTCACTGATTCATAGCTCATTGTAATTTCAGGAAATTATACAAAGTCTTAAGGACACAAGAGTTATGTAGTTGAGACCTCGTGTGTCAATTCTTATTTATTCTGTCCAGCTAAGTCTTAGGACTTAGCATATTGGTCCTTATGACTGTCGGTCCATAACCGTCGTACCCTTGAATTTTACTTAAAAAATCGATGGTTTAATAAGATATATGATGTACCAATGTATTAAATATATATTTCTTTTTTTACTTACTTATATAACTGTTTTATTATATTGCCAAATAATTAGTAGAAGGAAAAACACACTCAATGACGTCACGAGGGATCAATTTTGCATTCGTTAAGGACCATCAAGGGGGACTGGAATGCATAGGGACCAGACTGGACTGGACTACGTTTCTGGTTCCAAAATGAGGGACAACATAGCTCTACTAACAGCTAGTACGTACTGAACCTGGAAACTACATTGGCATTCATCATAGCCCACATTACAAAGTCAAGGAGTTCAAGGGAAGAGAAAGCTAAAAATGTGTTTCCTAAAAGTACTCAAAATGGTATTTGAAATACTATTGCACTTTATTTGCAATGTGGGCTGATCTAACAAAATCTTTACACACATTAATCTTCATTTAATGTCGTTAAATTTGATGGGACTCTAATTTTGGACCACACAGTAAACAGGATGGACAAGGTAAATCCGGAATAACCTTAACGGCTAATTATGAGAATTGTAGGTTATTTGATAAAAAAATTAAAACTTGTGACAAGCTAAATGTGTTAGCTGTTGAATTTAGTAGCAGGTTTTGTGAGTAACTCGTCGTTCAAGCATGGAAATAGGCAGGAAATTTTCTATCACAAACACTCCGCACATTTCCTTCTTCAAATATCCAAAATTAACAGTTTATTACGTGATTAAAGCATTTGATGAGGAGGGAAAGACTGAGGGTGGAGCTCATTCAACAAGGTCTTATAAAATCCAGACTAAAAGTGACATAGCTGGCTTGAAAAAATCAAAGGACACTCATGAAAACGATAGATGGAACTATCTGGACCCTGATGAGGTCGGAACAAACAAAGAATCCGGCTTCAGTTATGGTCCTGGCGGTCATCATCACGGAGGGGCAAGTTAAGACCACCACTTCTTCCAAAATAACCAGTAGGTGACCAAAGAGGTATACAAGGACGTTCTCAAGGACATGGTCATCCTATGGATGAATGAAGTCACTGATGAGAGCCCATATGCGATCGACCAAGATTACACCTGCTCATAAGGGCAAGATTGTCCCAGAGTTCTAAGGATAACATGTACCGGATTTTTGACCTCAATTTGATTGACCAGCCAACAGCCCGAATTTCAATCCCTATCATTTTTATCCGTCCGGCAGGGAAGAAAGGATTGCTTGTAAGAATGATCATTCTCAGTTGAGGCCTTCAAGGCCTACATTGTCAATACAATGAAGGACATGGATACGTTACGAGGATGCAAAGGCATTCCTCTCATTCAGATGCTGTGTACAGATCGTTATCGAGAACGAAGGCTTTTATAATGAATAATCATTTTACATTTAATGTGACTTTCAAATGTATAAAAATAATCTTTCTATCATTTATACAAGTCTCATAATTACCCGTTAAAGTTATTCAGGATTTACCTTGTCCACCCTGTATGTGTAGGGCGTCCGTAGGACTATATATATATTTTCTTATGGGGCATGGCTTTTGAATTTTATTAATTGAAAAAAAATCCAAAAATTAAAATTTTTGGAAAAAAATTCATAGATATTTCCAAAAATCAAATTTTTTGGGAGAAAAATTTTAAAATATCCATAATTAATTATAGAAAATAAAAATTTTTGGAAAAAAAAATCAAATATTAAATTGTCTATTTAAAAAAGTCCTTTAATTTCGTAAGAGAGCCCCTCCAGTCCACGCCCTGCGGACGCCCCTGGATAGATGTTATAATACATTCCTCCTCAATTTTATAAGCCTGCAAATACAGATATCCTTACATGCAAATATGAAAACGAGGTCTCAACTATATACATACATCTAATTTCCGTATTATTTTGTACAATTGCCTCAAATTGTAATTGAAACCAATTTAACGGCCAGTTTTAAAATATTTTACCTTAAAGTTTGCAAAAATAATTAGGATTTTATTTTGAGGATAATTGCTCCTACGTTTGAACATGGCTGCAGAAGTAGAAATGATCAATGAATCAAAGCCACAGTTATGTGTATATTATAGCTATTACAATATTTGCAAATTTTAGTTCATGATTTTCTTTGAGTCGTAATTAAACATAGGTGATCATTCTTGCATACTTCGGTTGGTGTGTGCGTGTGTATGTTTGACTATTCTGTTCTTGAAGCCCATACTATTTGTACTAGTGCGGAAGTTGAATTATATACATTGGATTCACACGAAATGGCGGAAATAAAAGGGTTTTGTATATTCTAGTATGTATATTCTTTCACATTCTTGCAAATATCTATACATAAAATTGCGTACATACTACCTGTAAAAAAGAATTAAAAATAAACAACATGTCAGGGATTTACAAAGAGTTTTATTGGTTAAGGAAAACAAGGTCAATTTGGATCGATAATGCATCATCGAAAGCCCTTTTATTTTTTAATCCCAAATTTTAACCTTCAACGTTGGAATAAATATCTAGGGATAGACATGATACTACTCAATTAAGCCCTTTTCAGCTGCGTTTTATATGATTTTGAAAGAAGAAAATGTATTACTCGTAATGAGAGGAGAATCTCTTAAAATAGAATTAGAGCAAGGAAAATATTATAAAATAATATTAAACATATATAGAATTAATTTCCTTATTATCCGACTTTTTTCGAATACAAACTTTTCTAATATTAAAACTGTTATTTTTTTCTACATTGTGTGCACCTATGTATATCTCAAGCTCTATCAAAAACACAAGACTACAAAACAGAACTCTTTTAACTCTGCAGCTATTTCTTAATATAATAGTAAATAACTATTCACTATTAGAAAGAGTTATTTCATGCTTAATCTACACCAACGCTAATAAGATTGTATAGAGCAAAAATGGACAGTGATAAAAATACAACGTAATTCCAAAAAAAAATCCAATTTTTTTCTTTCTTTTCTGTTCATTCTTTAACAGATCCTTGTGTTACTATTCTTGATTTTTTTTTTCTTGTTTAAATTTCACGAAAAATTCAAAAAGCCCATAGCCATTCAGAAAATATTAAATTTTTTGAAAAAAATATTTCCAAAATCCACAGTTGTTCATACAAAATCAAAAAGTTTTGGAGAAAAATATCCAAAATTTCCAGCTGTTCGCATAAAACTAAGTTTTTTGCATAATAATTTCAAAAAAATATAATTATTTTACAGAGAATTAAATTTTTTGGATTTTTTTTTTTTTGAAATTAAATTAAATTTCAAATATTAAATGTTCTAGTAAAAATCAAAAACCCCTTAATTTAAGAAAGAGTCTATTTTAATACCAGTCATAAATATGAATCGGAATCTCAAATTAAACATTATTTTCCCGATGTCGATTCCAATGCCCACAAAAATACCCGATGCTCTTATTCTGAAGTACTCTCTTCTTCTATAGTATCCAGCGTAACAAGATTTTTATTAACATAACGCAATGAGTTTTAGCTATTCACACACGTTCTTAATCTCAAAATAGCAATACTCCAAAATGGCGCCTCCGCAAACATCCAGACAAAATGTGCCATGTTAAAATAGATTAATAATTCAAAAAGGATTTACATTTCCTATTTGGAAAGATATTTTTAGAATTGCAGTGGATATATAAATAGATTCTACTAACAATAACTCATTGAGGCAACAACAATTACATTACGTTATTCTTGAGTATAGATTTACATTGATTTTGCCCTACTGCAGGCAACAAATATTTCAAGATTTTTAATTGTTTTAAAAATAAACTGGATTTTTTGTGGGTGTAGCTTTTGGATAGTCAATAAATATATACTTCCTCGTATTATTTTACTGTTGAGAATACTTCTTGAATAGAAAGCCCAATGCAGCTGCAAGGGGGTCTTTCGATTTAAAAAAAAGAAGAAAAAATAAAGAGATTAGCTGTAGTTCATGGACAACGCTCTCGTGTGAAATGATTCTCTACAACTCATGGTGCTTAGGCTAGTCTAAGAGCTAGTACAGATAGTAGAAAGCTGACTAGAATGCATGTTGTCAATCCTAAGGGCATTGAGCAACGGACGATGCCTTGTGCGGACGAGGCTTCTCAGACCCAGTGTTTACAGCACTGGGACAAAACTAAAATTAGTGTTAAGGCTCTTGGACTGCCTAAGTTTGTCCTAGGTCATTCCCAGAGTATGAAATATACTTTATGTATATGGATTCACAAAAATATTCCTTGTTAGATGGAGTAAATGTTATACTTAATCAGTGTAACTCTATCTGATTAATTAAAGGAGCATTATATGAAAAAAAATTCAAAAAATCACAGTATTCACAAAAAATTAAATTTTTGGAGAAAAAGATTTCAAAAATCCATAGCTGTTCATAAGAAATTAAATTATTAGGAAAAAAAGTTCAAAACAAAAATTTCAATTATAAAATCATTTGAAAAAAACAACAAATATTGAATTTTTGCTAGAAAAATTTCCAAAATTCACAGCTACTCACAGAAAATTATTTTTTCTGAAAAAAAAATTTGAACAGTTTAATTAAATTTTAACATGAAATTTTTTGAAAAAAAAAAAAACCCATATAAAACTTTCTAGTAAATATCAAAAGTTCTTATTATACTGACTGTATATATGTACATTACACAGACATAGATAAATAGTCAATTACCCACCTTATTAAAACTAAACATTCCAGTAATTGCAAGGAAACTGCAGACCTCTCAATAGACCAGAATAGGTCTATTTTAATATATTGCAAAAAGAAGAAAAAAAGAGACATGAATGACCTACAAAGAGAAGAGTAGGAGTAACAATAAAGCATTGTTTTCAAGGTCATGTACTATTACGTATGTCATAAGAACCTTCAGTATGTACAAAATTTGAAAGGGTCGAATATGTACTTTATAAATGAAGTAGGTAAATCTTCAATGACTCCTCCTATATCTCTCTTAAATCACAGGCCTCAAGCAAAGTCATTATGAACTTGCATTCTATTCCATACTATATACAAACTAACAAACAATGCATCATCATTTGTTAAATGCATAATCTGTTGCAGTATTAAATATATATGTATATTTAACACACAAAGAATACATTTCCTCCATCGTTTGAATCCTTTGTGAAAACCATACTAGGAGTAAAATACTGCTGGAAAAGGAATAACAGCAATTTATTTATTTCCATTTATCGACAAAGTCCTTTATTATTATTATTATTTTTTTTAAATCAAATAATTATTTTATTCTCTGTATATTAGTTTCATATATCTATGTATACATTCCAAAAAACACCTAGCAAATACCTCACAAAATAATATTCATTCATTAATTTAACACTAGTGACAATCCTTTGTCGTTCATCGTTCCAACAAACAAAACAAAAACAAGAATGGGTAAATGATAAAAGATAAGTTTCTCTGAATAAGGGACCACTTACCTAAGTAAGTGGACTACTCTGGGTATTTCATATTTCAACTCTGTCTAATATATTAATATAGTGCCTATCGTACCACTAGGTAGTACTGGAAATAGATTCTAGGACTCTCTCCGAGTTAGTGTTGATGTCGATCGCTCCATCCTCTTTTTTTATTGAGACTCCAAGAAGAGTTCAGTCTTGTTGGTATTGACCACTAGACCCAAAGTCTTTTATTATTGATTCTAAGAATGAATAGGGCTATTGGGGGAACTTTTTGAGAATTGACATGATATATCACGGTGTTACATCACTAACTCATAAAATTATACACGAAGCGTCCACAGGGGGAGGGGACAACGGATTAAAAAAGGAATTTTTGCTTCTTTCCAAAAAATTTAATATTTGATTATCTTTTAAAATGTAATTTTTAGTGAGTAGTTTCGGATGTTCGAAATTTTTTTCTAAAAAATCGAAAAACCAAGCCTCTGCCTCCCCAAATATAATCAATCTCTTGATGACTATATCTTGTTGTCAACTAGAATTTTTTTTTGCTTCTTTTCCTATAATAAGTATTCTGAACATAGTTGATGTGTTGAGACTGAAAAAGCTATTGTTAAATTATGAACAATTCCCAAGAACTATTGAATAAGTACTCCATAGTTGTGTAAGTACTTCTTACATATTTCGGAACTTTTTTCTTTTCCTTTGCGAGGAAAGGTTGCAAAGTGTAAAAAATGCAAAAAAAGTCCAATATTAAATTTTTGAAAAAATATTCCAAAAATTCATGAATTTTTTCAGAAAATTAATTTTTTTGGAAAATAAAATCCAGAAATACCTGGCTTTATAGAGAAAATTAATTAATATTAAATTTACATGAAAAAATTTCAAATATTAAATTTACATGGAAAAATTTCAAATATTAAATTTACACGAAAAAATTTCAAATATTAAATTTACACGAAAAAATTTCAAATATTAAATTTACAGGAAAAAATTCCAAATATTTCCTTTTTTTTGGAAAAAAATTCTAATAAAAAGGAAAATAAACCTTAATTGGGGGGCTACAGCCCCTGAAGCCAACACCCTGCAGACGCCCCTGGTTAAATATGAATCAGTTTAATTTTTAATAAAATCAAAAAAAAAAATTCTTCCCTTATCCCCCCCCCTCTTTTTTTCCTTTTTGAAAAGGAGACTGTCACCATTTTAAAACGGAAGCCAGGGACGTCACGTGAGGCCCCTGACGTCCCTTTCCGGTACGTCTATAGTTTTTAATATATCTGTACTACTACTTTCTGACTTTTTATTGTCGGAAAATAATTTAATCTCTTGAAGAAGAAGTTTGGCGAAAGGGAGCCCTTATTTTGTCTATGAATATACTCAATGATCAACCTGTTTCAAAGCCCTCACTCTTATTTCAGG
The DNA here is from genome assembly GCF_016086655.4 of Lepeophtheirus salmonis. NCBI lineage: Eukaryota > Metazoa > Arthropoda > Copepoda > Siphonostomatoida > Caligidae > Lepeophtheirus > Lepeophtheirus salmonis. Next base: position 33,340,235 of record NC_052131.2, read on the forward strand.
TCAGAGCTTCTATCTAGTTTTTACATATTATTATCTACAACTGAAGAAGTATTCATAATATAGTATTGTTTAAAAAAAAACTATGTTTAGTGGTGTGTTTTTTATCATACTTTTCGTTATGTTCAAAAGTATGTCATAAAATAAATTATTGTTCATTGAAAAAACAAACAAACCCCTATGATATCAAGCATTCTGTATTTTTGTTTGTTGGCAACTGTTGATTATTATTTAGAGAATGGTTAATAATTAATATATATATATTGAACGTCTAATTTTATCAATGACTGAGTATGAAATGACACGAATTCTTTAGGTAGGTATTTAATTAATGTAAAAATCAAAATCCTATGTAATAACTTTTTTGAGTTTAAAATACATAGAGTCGGCTCCTTTAAATCATAAAAAAGTCCAGTGATGTAAATTAACTCTACTGGATGAAAGGAAAATCATTGTTCATTTCATTTAGCGAGCTGTGACCTCACTAACGAAAAATACTATTACTGTATTTTGTTGTCAGTTGTAGATTGTTCTGCTTCTATTATGCTTATAAATATTCTGAACTAAGTTGATTGCTTGAATGTATAAATAAGCTTTTGTTGAGCTATGAACCCTGTTGAGCAATTATTGAATAATTCTATAGTTGGGAATAATTGGAACTCTAGATATCTAAATTAAAAATGACATTCTTCATTTTCCCATATGAGTCAATTTTTATTTTATGGGTCCAATAATGAATAAAAGTTATATAAGGGAGGAATATATTCTGTGTAAGATTTCTAAAATATCAATATATACCCCTTTCAGCAAAGATTATTCTTCCTCATATTCTTTTATTACAAATTTTAATCTCAAGAGTTATTTTTTAGTTTTTAAAGAAAAATCTTATTACTCATCACGGACATTGTTTAATGTGTTTATCTCCAAAGAACTGTTAGACTGTTCCAATTATGCATTAAGAACTGTAAGAGTATAAAATAAAAGAGGTATCTATAACTCAAGTGGAAATCAAAAAGAAACAAAATTGTCATCGATATACTTTGAGGTATCTAGAATATTATGAATTTTCTAACAACCAAGTACTTTTTGGGGGTTTTTAGGACTCAACTTTGACTCTTAAACATGACTGGCAAAAGAGATAAAGATTGGAACTCTGGTTGAAGTTGGATTTGGGTAAATTTAAACTAAGACTTCAGGTTGGACTCAAACTCAAAGTGAAAATCTTTGACAGGAATCACTCTTTGGAATGAACAAAGGTCAAATCTTTCAGCTGTTTTTCTTAATTTTCATGAGTTGACTCTTGTAAAATTTGAATCACCTGTTTCATTATGAACTCAAAAAGGGTATTACATTTTATTTGAAATTTATATTAATATATATAAATCAAAGACTTTAAGTCAATGAACATAATATCAATAAAGAAATAAACATCACCTTCTTTATGATAATATCTAAATTACAAACACGCCTATGATAAGGAAAAATAAGAAAACCATATGTTTTTATTTTCATTGCAAGAAGTATTGAATTTAGGTATGTACTCATTTAATAATAAATAAGCTTTTTACAAAAAAAAAAGTTATAAAGTCATTAAACGAAACTTAGAATACTTTTTATTAAAGATTCACTTGAGATAAAAGTTTTAACAAGTTATGTTGGAGTCTAAATGATGTGCAACGATAAAAAATGATACCTAAGTAACGAATCACCTATAACAAACCAACAAATGAACATTTAATTATATTTTCACCTTCTAACATAGAAAATAATATCTTTTTGGGTAGATTTCTAACAACTATGTTTTAAATGTATTTGTTTTTCTTAAAATATTTAACAAAATAATTAAATTTCATAGTATTTATTATTTACTAGGATATCCATAAAATTCCCTGGATTCCCCAAAATAAAATAAAAAATTTCCAGGATATCGCTGAAGGACAATTTACTGGGAAATTTGATAAGCTATTACTTAGTATCTAGATAATTAGATGCAATAATTAGCATAATGTCAATTAATCTCAATGAATATGAAGTCTTCCTATTTTCCCAACATGAAATACATAATAACTAATTTAAATATTCATATATTTAGTGTTTATATAGAAGAGTAGACCAAAGAAGTTTCAACACGGAACGGTTACAATGTTCGTGACGAACATCAAAAAAACTGCAGCCATAAAATTCAAATCGCAATTTTTTTCTTTTGGCTAATTTTTTTTGAGGGATAAAAGTAGTGTTTATTGGGGATCAATATTCTTATTCAAAACTCATTTAGGGTGGAAAAATTATGAAGGGGACAGTTAGAACAATAGCTTCAAATTTCTAGGCATTGCTTATTCTTTTTTGTTATTTAGATCAATAAAACAAAGTTCTGAATGAATGTTTACTGAAAATAAGACATTTTTAATCGAATAAATAACAAAGTAGTCATGTTCATGAAATAAAGCAGTCATTTCTTAAGTAGCATCGAGCGTGTATACAGGATACACTATATAAAGTGCACCCTAAGGTTTATCTTCTCTATATTTTTTGATCGAAGAAATAACAATGTTGTAGTAGGCATGAAATATTGCAGTCGTTTTTGCATGTAGCATCGAACACCTATACAAGGGCCCAAAATTATTAAATCTACTCTGTCATTCTTGAGGAAGGAACATAATATATGAATTGATGAAAATTGTGTGTATTTTGGTCATGTTAAAAAAAAAACTGAAAATCAACATCGTAAATCTAATAATGTTTTGGAGGAGAGCAACTCAGCTGTTATAACGTTTCATTGGATCGGCTACAAACAGCTGTGACAAGAGAGGAGGGAGAGAAGAAAAAAAACAAGGGCATTGGAAAGAATTTTTTGGATGTCAATCTTGAATTTTACTCCTCCGAGTTCAACAAGGACTTACAAGTATACCCCCTCAACAAATCCTAAAAGTTTACTCTCCTTTTTTGAATGAGAACACACGAATGTTCAATCAGTTTTTGAATATAAATAATTAAATGTTGTATGAAGAAAAGTTCACTACACAGGAATTAAATAATATTGACATCAGCTTAGGGAAAAAAATACTTCTTTAGATTACCAATAAAAAAAACGGGCCGGCTGAAAATACACACGATTTAGATGACTAGATATAAGTGTTGAGTAGGTACGTTTGAATATGCTCATAAAAAACGGAGATTAACACTAAGGAGTGGTGTAGGAGTATCTTCTATATTATCTAAGCAGAATTTGTAATTTAGCCGATCCCTAATTACTCTGGCAATGTGACTGTTATATATTTTAAGTTTTGAGACCGTCCCCGACTGTTGCAGCATTTCAGAGCTCGTATTCAAATGTGATTTGCGGAGGAAAACTGTCTACTGATATAACCTTTAAATAGATTCAAACAATAGCAGACATATGTTGTATTAAAATTAGGAGAGTTTAAGTCAAACCAGTTCGATAGTAATTAAGTCAAAAACAAAAAGTATTGCCATTGTCCTCCGTCTCCCCTAGACACAATGAATTCCTCTTGCAAAAAGAACATTATTACTTACATAGTAGGTAGACTAGGCACAAGGACACGTAGGGATCATCTTCAAAGAATGGATGATCCATCACTATGCATATTCTAAGAACAAAGTAAACATAATTGAGAAGTCGATTTCAATTAAAATTAAATGTTCCCTCGAGCTATATACTGAGGATATGTGAAATATTCAATGGGCGTTTAATATTTTATGTAGCAATTTATTACGTAGATTTATTACAGGGTGACGCTTTAAATATTTTCCTTGGGTTTCATATATTTTGAAGCCATTTTTAAGGACAGGAAAGTCCACGGGATTTAATATATATATTTTTTTTGGGAGGTTGAAGGCTTGATTTTTCGGATTTTTTTTGAAAAAAATCAAAAAATTTAAGAAATTAGATTTCACATTTAATTTTTTTGAGTAAAAAAATACTTAGCTATTCTCAAAAAAATCAAAATCCAAAGCTTTTTTACAAAAAATTATTTTTTTTTAAAGAAAATTTCAAAAATCCATATCTTTCTACAGGAAATTAGAAAAATGAAATGAAATTTCAAATATAAAATTTTATAGTAAAAAGAAAAAGTTCCATAATTTTGAGTTGGGGAGTTACTGCATTCCAACTCGTCAAGGAGTAAGAATGCCATTGGCAAACAATAGTTTATTTACAATACTCCCCTTTATCCATTTTGGTAAAAGCTTGTAGACCATTAACCTTTTGTAAAAAGCAAATTAAGTTATGTTTGATTTTTACAAAACATTTAAAATTTTATTTTTGAATTTTCTTTCTAAAAAATTTTATTTCTTGTTAATAGATGTGTGGATATTTGAAATTTTTTATTAAAAAAATTGATTTTTCCATGTTCTTCGAATAATTTAAATTTTTGGATTTTTTTTCAGAAAATTCCAAAAACCCATGCCCACTCCCTAAAAATATATATATGTGATCCTGCAGACGCCCCTGCGATTGGTTCTAAAACGAAAATCCTAATCTATATTTATTCCGTATTACTTTCAGTCTTTTTTCTAATTGTTTTGGTATTTTTTACCATTCACCAGTCCTAAGGACTAATTAGTCGGTTTTACGGTACTAGGTATCTTTTATATTTTCTTAACTCCTAGCTAATATTGAAAAATGAAAAAATGAATGATATCTCAAACATACGTGGGTTGATACTTATATTTCGGGCCTCAACAAACTATGCGTTGTAGGCTTCATCTGTCGTATGAAGTTAATAGCTTGGTATTTACTTGTATATAGTAAGAACTAGTATAAATAACGTCAAAAGCGTTTTGTCCGTTCTTATCCAAAGATCTCAATCCCATATTTATTATATTTTTAGGGATGTAATCTAAAGTAAGGTTTGTCAACCTCATCATCCCAATATTGACATTTTCAAGGACTCCATTGAGTATTAGTGGGAAATATTCAATCAGGAAGAAATTCGTCGTGAATGTTCTTCCTTCCTCTCCAGGCTGAAGAAATACCTTTTAGCCAGAGGCTCAAACTTTGAAAGATTACTCTTCATTAATATCTGTATCCACTTTATAAATAATGTTTTCCAATCTCATAATTACTTTCATCTTTTCATTTCCTAATTGTTTAAATTTTTTGTCGTGAAAAAAAATGACAACCTGGGGATAATTTCAAAGAGGCACTCTGTACACTGCTATTGTATCTACCTAGGAACATTAAACACACGTAATAATATATTAGTTAATTTATGATATCCATTTAAGGAAGCGATGATTAGGATGTTAATTATAATGGGTTGGCCGGACAAGAAGAAGGGATTCCTTATTCCGTATAGAACGGTAGTTTGATTATGTAATTAATTATTTACAGACTACATACCTACTATATTTTGTTTTTACATACATTGCTGATGAGATAATGTACGACATACATTAAGTATTATAAAAGAATATTATATCCTTCAAGATTGAGATCGTTTTGACAGAATTTAATATTAAAATTAAAAATATTTTTTTATTTTTTCCTTAGAGGAATACCACCATACTAAATGCCACAGGCATAATAAATCCACCTTCCACGGGGATTCTTTGTCGACTCGTCACGCTTTATTCTGGCATAACATTGATGTCATCATGACAATTAATATTAAATGAAGAAAAAATAACAAAACTTCAATGCCTTGTACCTATGTAAATAAATGAATTCTCAAATCATGAGCAATTAAAGATTCAATAATTAGTATATTTGTATTCGTTTATGGATGTCTTTATTTGATATACTGTATTTTATTCATATTTGTGTTCTGGTCAATGACAAAGGTCCATCCATTCATGCGTAATACAATTATTGCAATAAGGTCATATTAATTATACCTTGATGATTGCTCATAAATAGCGATGGGATTTTTGTAGAGCGTGGGAAGAAGGCAGGAGCGAGACTTTTTGTACTATATGAAAACAATGGTCAACATCTCCCGATTCAATAGAAGCCTCTGAAAATTGGTTGACCGAGTTTTTTGCCAATAGGGACAAGGGCGTCTACAAAAAGGGTATTATGAAGTTGCATTCTCCTTGGCAATGAGTTATCAAACAGAACGGGTCTGTAGTATTAAAATAAAGCAAAAAAAAAAACTACTTCCATCCCTATTAAACTCTAGGTTCTCAACATGACGTCTCTTTTGCTATATATGAATCAATTTCTGAAGTAACAGAAAGGCTTCATTTGATATAAAGAGGAACTCATTGATAAATCTATAGATGATTCATAATTATGTGTATAACTTTTAGATTCAAATAAAACTTTAAATAATTCACAATCCATTTTATATGGAGTTGCCTCTTCCTTAGCCTTCGACTACCTACATATTCTTATTCAGGGATGAATGAGTAAAAATAAAACATTCAAAGGGGGAATTAGATTCATTTCACGTTCAAGCTCAATTAATTAAGTATGATCTACAGTTTGTAGTAATTATCCGTAATGAATCTGCAGAAAAAAAACATACTCATTTCACTGCACTTCCGTTTGATTCATTAATTAATTAATTTGAAAAGTGGATGTATTGTAGGTATACAAATGGGACTTTTTTTATAAATATACATACTATATTCATGGATAACAATTAAATCCAGATGTACAAATGGGTGAACACCTCCAAGATGGACTTCATGAAGAAGTCCTCAGTAGTGCGCCAGTACGTATAAGCAGAGGTGTCCGCAGGGCACGGGGCTGTGGTCCCCCCAAAAAAGGAATTTTTGATTCTTATTATAAAATTCCATATTTGATTTTTTTTTTTAATTTAATAATTGAAATTTAGTTAAATTTTTCAAAAATTTTAATTTTATGAAAATAGCAATTGACTTCTGAAATTTTTTTTCTACTATTTTAGTTTTTTGCGGGTAGTTATGGATTTTTTAAAAAAATTTAAATAATTTAATATTTGATTTTTTTTTTTTTGAAAGCAATGAATTTTTTTTCCCCGAAAATTTAATATTTGATTTTTTGTTTCAAAAAACTTTACATTTAATTTTTGAAATTTTTTTCCAAAAAATTTAATTTTTTGTAAATACTAATGAATTTTTGAATTTTTTTCACCAAAAACTTAATATTTAAAATTTTCTTACAGATAAATTTAATTTTTCCAAATTTTTTTTCAAGAAAATACACATACAAGTTCTTTGGTGGTTGTCGATTATGGGCTGGATGGTGTCCATTATGTCGTCGCTCTTTGATGGATCTGGTGCCGTTGCTCATTCTTCTTGATATTAAAACTGTCTGAGTTCCTGCCTTCAGCTAGGTATCTATCCCAGAGCTTTTTGAAGTCTTTCAAATGTATTTAAATAGATTTGGTTAAAGTTTGGCATTTTTTCGTCCTCTTTCCCGGGTAAATCTCATCAATAGGTCCACGTTGGCACTCTTAAACTCACTTTTATAACTCTTAGTTCATGGCGATTGCTTGTATGATATATTTGTTTTAGTAGACACGAACGAGGTATTTACCGTTTCGGTACAAAATATTTGGACTGAGAAAATTCATGACTGTTGAAATTTACGTGAGCATAAGGGTAAAAAAAGTGCATATTATATCAGTTACTTTTGATAACTTTTGTTCCTCAAAAATAGTTAAAATTTGTAAAACACTCTATTTTGAATGATAATGACTATTTTCTAGGTAAAAAAAAAAATTCCTAAAGTTGTGAAATTTACAATTACAATGGCCTTGGTCAGCCTCTAATCATTCATATATACAGATCAAACTTTACCTTTCTTAAGCTTTAACTAAAGGAACAACTTTTAATAGTTTGGGCCATGCTCCCTTTCCCCCCTTCAATATTTTGAGAAAAAAAACAACAAAATTTTTCGGTATCACCCCCCCAATCAGGATTAAAAAATTTATTATATGAATTTTTTGACAAATAATATAATTTCTTGTAAAAAGCTATCAATTTTTGTTCCAAAAAAAATTTTATATTTAAAATTTTTTATCAAAAAATTTAATTTTTTGTAAACAGCTGTGGATAATTGGAATATATTTCAAAAAACTTTTTTTTTTATATAAAAAAAAATCGAAAACCAATATATTATGCCAGAAAATATTTTTTTTGTTTCATGGCTATTTAGTTATTTTCATACTTTTTTTGAGTAAATATATATGAACAAAAAAAAATATTCCTGTACACTGTGAGTGGTGGTATAAATCGAGTTAAAAAGGCCATGAATATAAAAAATTAACGATCTTTTATGTAAAAAAAGCAAAGATTTTTTTTTTTCAAAATAAAAATATTCAAAAAGAATATTTTAAAAACAAGTCATAAAAAAGGATTGACCTTTTTGTATATATGTTCAATTAAGGGAAGACCTTGCATAAAAATAGATGTTTAAAAAAAAAGGAAGAATGAAATGGGCTCCCACATTTATCTCTGGCCTAAGCCCCACTCCCACTTAAATCGTCCCTAAGTACCATTATTATGACATTAACACGTTTTTTGTAATTGGCAATATGAACAGTGTTATATTTTTTTGGACCTCCACCATCAAAGTTGAACGGAAGTTTTGCATTAGATCCTGTTTTTTAGTCACACAGCAAAAATGAGAAAGCGATTTTGATCAAACTTGTTACAAAGATTATACATGATCACAGTTAAGAGAACATTAAATTTTGAGAGGATAAGTTCAAAGGTCAAGATAATACAAAACCTAAAAATGCTTTTATGGACCATTACTTTGGTGAAATGGAGTAACATAACTAAATTTGGTTTTAAGCGAGATGTTGCTCTCTACCGAGTGCCCGTTCCAGTCTAAAGCTGTTATCCTTTTTCTCAATTCTTGATGAAAGAATATGTAAGTACTAAGTAATCACTATTGTGTGTGCTGATTAATGACGGAGAGTAACAATGAGGATTGGTTGTAGAGTTATAAGTGATGTTGGACTCGGAGTAGAATTAAATATTGACATTGAAGTCATTCCTATTTACGCATTTAATAAAAAAGTTGTGGGATTTGTGTTAATATCCTTTCTCTCATAGTTAATCGTGGCTGATTTATTTAATGGTAATGCCATTTTTTGTTTTCTTTTAATTTACAAATCAACAGATCATATGTTATACAACTCTAGCTATACAAGGGAATCCACAGGATAATTTATATAATAAAAAAATTCCATAAATCCATAGATATTAACAAAAAATATCAATTCACTGAAGAAAAAAATATCAAAAATCTATAACTAATCGCAAAAAATTAAATTTTCGAAAAAAAAAATTAAAAATCCAAACTTATTCTTGGAAATAAAGAATCAAAATCCCTACTTATTCACAGAAAGTTTCAAATATTTAATTTTTTACCTCTGCTGCATAATTTTCCCGAGTGGCCAAAAAAAATACTAGTAAAAATCGTTAATTTAAGAGGGAGGGCAACAACTTCTACATCCCAATATAAAAATAGTACTGGTATACGAAACAACTTTAATAATGACTATAAATGTAGGTCGAGGAGGAATCAACCAAGACTCAATTATTATTAGCCTCTCAATCATAGATATTGTTCATACAACATAACTAACTCCAACGAAAAGCAATTTCTTGTCTTTTTATTTTTTGAGACCAACACTCACTACCTTTAAGTATGATGATGTACAGGCACAATTTCCGGGTCATTTTATGGTATTTGAACCAGGTTAGATATGTGTATATTATATACACATTGCCGTGGGATATTAGAGGGAGATATTTTTGTGACTTCCTTAATAATACGTATGTGTCTGGAGTTGAGCTGCCTATAGAGTCTGTATCTACCTATGTAAGCATTTAAACATATCAACTAATCATTGAACTCACTCATTAATAATTATTATGTAATAGAAAGTCAATCACTTGTGTAAGACTCAGGATTACGTTGGGGGTGTCGGGCTTGGTTTTTGGATTAAAAAAAAAATCAAAATACTATGGCTACTAACAAAAATTAAATTTTTACAAAAAAAATTTAAAAATTGATTGCTGTTCAAAGAAAATTAATTTTTTAGGACAAAATTTTGAAGATTTTTTTGTAAAAAAATTTTTAAACTTAAATTTCAAATGTAATTTTTTTTCCATAAATCCATAGCTATTTACTGAAAATTTTTATTTTTTTTGAAAAAATCTCAAAAATTCATAGCTATTGCCAAAAAAAAAAAAATTATAATATCAAATGTTTTTATCTGCTACATAATTTGCCCCAATGACTTTTTTTAAGAAAATTAATCTTTAAAAAAAATTACGTCTGTATTCGATTTTTTTTTCTTCCTAGCCAAAAATAAAATCTAGTAAAAAGCAAAAAATCCTCAATTTGGGAGGGTGCTACATCCCCTCCAGCCTAACCTTGCGGATGCCCCTGAAGATTCTAGAAATGTGTATATCTCAAACATTACTCATAACCATAGATGTAATAAATTATATAGTATTTCTTTCCCGAGATCCTGTTTTTTCAGGATTTTTCAGGGCTTTACACCGACTGGAAATTTTCAGGAAATCTGCATTTAATTATTTCATAATATTAGGTTCCTTTCATAAATTATATATTTTACTCATTCAATAAACGTTAAATCTGACATTTGAAAGAATGATTACGTTTAAAGTAATTAAGAATTATGCTTTGCAAATGATACTGTATAGAGCATTTTCCCTGACCTCATAAATTCCATCAAGATGACGCCAAAGTCAATCCTCAAAATTGATATTTTTACTCTATAAAATAAACATATGTTTAACAAAAATTGATGAAACTTCATAAAATGGTTTTACAAATAATTAAAAAATAGCAATTTCATTCAATACTACTTGATGCTAATGAATAACAGTGATATTTGAATGATATTAAAGTAAATGTACTTAAAATCTCAATGATATGGCATAATATTGTACCATTGTTATTTTTTGGGATTGATGAGGGATGATAAATGTAGTAGAAATAAAGAGAATATATTAACAAAGTTGAACGGAGGTTTTTTTTTTTTTTTTTTTTTGCCTCTGGTTGGTTGTTTACAGTGTTACCAGGATAAAGGCAAAAGTAACAAATCAATTTTTGATCCAACTTGCTACTAATAGATTATATATGGTTAAAGAAAGAGTCAATTAAATTTTGACAGGTAATAAATGGCAAAAATGTTAAAAAATATAACCGACCATAACTTTGGAACATATTAAGGTAGAGAGCTCAAATAAGTGTGCTTAAGTAGGTTTAATAAATATGGCTTAATCAGCAAACAGTACAATTTAAGAAATTACCTCTTTACCGAGTGCCCATTGTAGTTTCCTTTGATTCTATAATATGGAAATAAGATTCTACGTCGGGTTAATATTTTAAAGACATATTATAGTCTGATATTTAAAAGATTTTTGATAAAGAGTAAGGTATTTATTGTTCCCGTTTTAACCTTATTGTTCATTATTTTCTCTAATATTATTGAAAAAAGGTTTTCATTGATTTAAAAATGGATGTTTAGCCTCACACAATGGCCAACAGCAAAAATGTTACAAAAACCGTATATGCTCTATTTTGTACAATTTGATCCCCTGATTCCAAATATGGCCTTATTTTTTCTCTCATAGCCTCGTGGCCTTCAAAAAAAGACCATGCATTTTATGTGTCTTTGTTTCTATCTCTTCTAGCTGGGGCATACGAATACTTATGCACTTTTCTTATGAGATCAATTCAAAAATGAGTTTTTTCCTTTAAATATTGCCGTGGCCTTATCTCAAATTGATATTGAGAGTTTTTTGAGACGCTCTTTTTTTAAAATTAAAATGCATACTTTTAGCTAACCAATGCAATACTTTTAAACTTTTTGAATCCATTCGTCTTGAAGCAATGAGCCTCTGAATAAAAAGGACCTATTTTTCACTTTAAGCAAAGATGACTTGAGTTATAAGTATGATGCAGAAATTTTAAAAATGGATTTAGAGTTTTTTAATATTCGGCTTTAAAAGATACTAATAAAATGTATCCCTTTCTTCAACACAGAGGGCTTAAAACAGCTTTGAACCTTAAAAATAGCCAAAAATAAAAAAAAAATGTATACCATTTTCCTGAAGGCCACAAGGCTATGACAGAAAGAAAATAAGGCCATATTTGGAATCAGGGGGATCAAACTGTACTAAGTTGAGCATATACTATCAAATATGCCCAACAAAGCAGTAAAATGTTTCGAATGATGAAATTGTAGATTACAATCTCATACATTAATGGGTCCTTTTTCTTATTACAAGTAAATACACAGGGTTACATACATACGATGAACGTTTGATACTTGGAAAAAGAAAATATGGACTATAAATCAATCAAAAAAAAACTTACAAGTTGTTATTATGTAGGTAAATACTTTTCATATATTGAAAAATAAGATATGTTTTTGAATCACTTTTGAAGTGTGACTTTTCAGATGTCTCATATTTTTATAAAAGGATTAGATGGATTCTAGTTACATGGGAATTGACTTTGGCCCCTGGGTCAAATACTGTATTTCACAGTTATACACCTCCCAGCCAAGTGTTTTGACGGACATTATGTTGGACGATCTCGTCCGTCCCACTTTTCGACCCTTAAATGAGGTAAAATCGTTTTGAGAATTGCTTTGAATTTTATATATTTTTTTCGAATTACGCATATTTGGACTGATCTGTGTCTTCCACTACCTGTTTTCCTTTGTCGATAGAGCGTGACGTATTAGTCGATATACTATTAAATGCATTGATTGAATTCATGCATAATTATGAAGTAATAATTAAGAATAAATGTACCGTAAAAATATAATATTATAGAGGGAAATTATTTATATTTAGAAAACAAAAAAAAATTACTTCAAAACATCCAATAAAAATAAATTAAAATAGGATCAAAATTTCATATTGAATTACTTTAAATGTTAACAGACAAAATGTGTCATCTTTCTTATTTTCCTAGTTAGTTTATTTTTTATACAGCTCTTATTTAATTTAGTAATATAGTTATTCGAATAAATGTCTTGTACCAGGAGGAAAATAAACCTTTGCCTACCCCAAGCGACAGGGAGCCAAGAAGAAAAAAATGGATTTTGTCACTTTCATTTTGAAGGCAAATGAACAAACAGTTCCAATTCTCAATTATTTTGCACCGTCTGTTGTACCTGATGTTTTTGAGCTTAAATTTGTAGAATCCTCCCTTTAAACGCCCTTGGAACTAGCTCACATATCGTTTCGTAGCAAGGTAAAAATACCCATATAACTCGTCTGCTCAAACTTATACAGCGAAAACGACCAATTCAAACAGCCAAGCATGCGGATCCCTGAATTTAAAAATAACTGAATCAACCATGACAAAAGAAGATCTCCTGACTCAAGAACACAATTATCTTAGGAAAAATAATCAGCAACTTCAGGAAACCTTTAAGATCATCCAATCGTAGACCAAGAAGCTAAAATCTAGATCATATTTTCAAGAGTCTTAATGAAAGGAGAACTTAAAAAAATTACTAAGGCTCAAAGTAATTTTATCTTCAGTGGGAAGAAGTCGGGTAAATGGAAAAAAGAGGATATTATTCAAGGAATGGAACTCAAGTTTCTCCCCTCAAAAGCTTAGAGATACATTCAGTCCAGTGGCATTCTTCTGGTTCCTTGCGTATCAACATTAAAAAGGTGGATCCGAAATTTGAAAACAATGTTCAATCGAGCATTATTGAAATTGTATCTCATCAATTAAACTCAACAGAAGTTCCAATCTTCAATCAGGGTCAATACTCATAATCGAAGGATTTATATTCCAAAGAAAAATATGCAGATATTATGCAAAATCGTTTTTCGTACGCATTATTTGTTTTGGAATATACTACCAACAGCTTGTACAACAGAATTACAGCGTTTTATTAAAACCATTATTATATTTTAAATATTTTATTTAGGTGAAATGAAGTTGTGGGCTGTATCAACATTTCGTATTTTATCTCTCAGCCACTCTATTTAACATACCACTGGTAAGAAATAATCCATTCCAAAATATTTTGCATCTAAATCAAGGTATACAGGGTGTCCACGATAAATTGGAACTATATTAAAATTCAACCTGCTTGATAAAAATGGAATTTGGAGTGTACTGTTAATATGAAAAAGTTAGACATGATATTAAACAATAAATTTATTCAACATGTCCCCCCTCAGCAGCCACCATCTTCACCATCCTGCCCTGATGACTTCCGCGGAATCGACAGCATTCCACTCCCTCGTAATGGAGCCCTTCAGGGCCGCGATGCTCTTGTGGCTGACCTTGCACACCTCCCTCTCCAACTTCCCCTATCAGTAGTAATCACACGGATTGAGGTCGAGTGAGTTGGAGGGTCAGGTGTTGCGATCCCAGAAAGTGATGTCGTGGGAGTTGAAGAGGTTAGTGGTCCTCATGGCGTGTGTGCGGGTGCTGAGTCTTGTTGGAATATGAACTCCCTCCCAGCGGCCGTATCCTTCATCCAGGGGATGACGAACTCCTCCATAACTTCGCAGTACCTTATCGCGTTAACCCTTTCCTTGGGATTGAAGAAGAATGGAGGGATCACCTCACCGGTGCTGCAGATGATACCCAGGGTCATCACGGAGGCCGGGAACTTTGTGCTGAAGACAGCAGGGATCTCTTCTCTCTCCTTGGCAAGCCACCTGTCATTCTGGACGTTGTAGCTTCTGTCGACAGTCCAGTTCTTCTCGTCGGAGAAGAAGATGATTCTTCCTCCATGGCTCTTCAGGTCATTGAGGAGACGCTTACCGTTGGTGAGCCTGGTGGTCTTCATGGATGTCGTGAGGATGTGTTGTTTGGCCTTCGGTTAGGACCTGTACCCGAGGACCTCATTCACAGCCTTGGAGACCAACTGCTTGCTCACTCCACAGTTCTTGGCCAACCTGGACAAGGAAGTCCCCGAGATCCGGATGGACTTCCGGAGGCCTTCAAGGAATCGGGGAGTGCGGATTCGGTCACTTCTCATGTTCTGGGCCTTGTGGTAGACCTACCCCTCAACGCGAGAGCCAATTCGAGGATGGCGTCTCTCCTTGCTTGGTCCATGATGACTATTGTTTGTTGTCAAAACAATTGTGGAGGAAGTGATAGTGTATTGTTAACGCAACCTTTTATATTATTATGATTTAACCCCGAATATTCACATTATGGATCTGGATGAAGTTTAAAGTAGTTCCAATTTATCGTGGACACCCTGTATATTTTCTTCGTTTTTAGTCATCATATTTTGAGACGGATTAACATTAGGATCGATGTAGTCCTAAGCTATCAGAGGCCATAATTTGGATAATCTAACAATCTTTTTTTTAGTATTCCACAAGTGAATTTATACATTAATATATGATCATGCCTCGAGCTATGTCCAGCTTACCTATCCATGATGATGTCAACGTATAATACTTTCCATTTTATAACTCCAAGAATTCATTTTGTATAGGTGTTATTCAATCATCAACTCCTAAACATTTACATAACCAACAATTCAATTATCATTTCATCAAATATATTAAAAACGCGAGGAAACAGTTTCTTGCTTTTACATTTATAATGACTTATTTAGTTAATATAATATTCCAATCAGTTAGATCTATGTATAATATTGAAGGCCTTGGACAAACCGGGTTAATAAAGTCGTGTGTCTCAGTATTAATATATTTCATATCGTGACAGAGTGTATGTGGAACTTTTCATATCAGAACAAATTGAGCATCCATATTCAACAATTTTAGAGATTGAGTACAAAAAGTTGTCAAGTTTGTGGTTATTTATGCTGTCGTGTATACTTGACCATGGATTACTAAAGTAATCCATGATCTAACTATAAGTTAAAATATATAAATATGTTTCAATAAAGCATGATTCAACAAGTTACAGGGAGTATTTTTTTATTTTATTTATTTAATTTTTGAAGAACAAGAAGAACTCAAAGACCCAGAATATGGTAGTGAAAATGAAAGTATAAACTACAATCTAGGAGATATTTTGCAATTTTCTTCCAACTACGATTTCCGGTAACAAAGGAGCACTTTTCAAATTTAGAATTAGAAAAAATGTCAGGAAGATGGTTTTGATATACGTTGTGGGATAGGATTATCTACTGATAAAACCTATTTTACTAACTCAACAAGGAAAAATTTCTCCTCCCAAATTCCCAACATTAGGAATACATATCTCATATCTTAATGTTCTGCCTAGTACATGGATGCAAACTTTGGCATTCAACTTTTAGATGAGAAGGATCAATCTAAACAGAAATCAGTGGCTCTGAAAAGATTATTGTTAAAAATGCTCAGTATATTTTCAAAATTACGATCACTCTTATTCTATGATTCAACAAGTTAAAGAATTAATAGACTTTTCAAAGAAAATGGAAGACGAATTTAATCAATTCCACGGTGACTATATTGATACTAAACCATATGGGTAGACTGATAAGAATTATTCAAAGTAAATACCCTAATGAACCTCCTGAAGTTATAAAAAAAAATTATACGTACTCTATTTTTGGAAGGAATAACATCCGATTTTAATTTTATTTTTAAAGGCAAGCCCAATAGTGCATTCCTTAAATCTCTCTCATAGTTGTTTTCCTCAAAATGATTTTGACAAATTCTGGGTGTCTTTCCAAGGGGACCCTTTGGATGCCAGGCTCTTTCCCAAATCTTTCTCCTTAAGCAATCCTTCGGAAAATTGTGGCAAACTACATTATTAGATGAGCCACAAATGTCAACTACACACAACCAATTTTTATTATGGGACTCCATCACCAGTCACAATATCAATTTAATAAAATAGCAATTTATTAATAATAGTAATTACTATTAAAACGATGACTAAACAATATGTTATTATCGACTTTGACGTCAAAAAAAAAAAATCCTTCTATTTAGGTTGACTAGCGGTCGGTACAATACAACAATTTACAAAGAAGTGCTGGCCGATGTATGTTATTGACATACCTTGTATTTATAGTTACCTTGAAGAATAGTAGCAATCATAAATCTTCATTATCTTCCGTTCTTTTAGAACAAGCAGTGGACCACAATGGTGCTATATCAAATATCATTTGTTCAGCCCATGTATTGTTAAACAGCCATCTCAAAGATTCTCAGCAAAGTACTGGTCCTACCACGCCTGTTCTACACCCTCACCCCACTCTCCCGTTTGTCACACAATTTCCTCCTCTATACTTTTTCAAACAATGTTCAGAAAGAAAAAATATTTTATTACTGATATTATTTCTATGAATTTTCTATAAATCTATAAAGTGTATTACTGCTTTATTACTGAATAATCTTAAAGTTTAATAAATAAGTCAGTTTGACTGCATTGTATTTTATTATAATTTCTCCAGAAAATACAATGAAAACCCTTAATAAAATTTATATTTCTTATTACATTTTATTGAAACTAAAAGGACATCCATTAATAATGCCGTACAACACTTTTAATTTTATAAGGATTTCTCAAACTTTGGTTTATTGTCAGCTTCATCAACATAGTTGTATATAATAAGTAACAATATACCAACTAGGATACTCGTTTGGGAATATTTATTTTACTTCGGATCGCCCATCTGCTAAGACCAACTCCTTTTACTTGTTGTACTTGTCACAAGAATAGATGAGATATGTATGACATTTTTATTTCCTAGAGCTAAAGACAAAATAATTAAATGGAAACGAATAGCATATCAGAAATAATATGGTGGTTTCAGATTGCTTTTTACGATATTTTTTTTTTTAAGATTACGCTATTTTTTTGGCTGAAAAGAATTTTTGGAGATGATTCAAACTGGTTATGAAAGTTTCTCAAAGGAGGAACGGAACTATGGTTGACGAAATTTCAATTATAGAAATTAAGAGTCAATGCACTGTCAAACTATATAGAGTCAATGGGGTAATTAATAACTTCTGGAAAAAAACATCCACAATACTATGACAGATATCTTGGAAGATAATTAAAAAAATGAGCTGGTAGGAACGTTTTATTGAAAATCCTGGAAGGGGGTTTGTGCCGGAGATGTCAATAAGAAAGAAATTTGATTATAGGTCGATTTTCGGATAAGAAACGGGTAGACTAAAACTATGCCTCATTGCTCTATGGACCCTTCCCTTTTGCCGTATCGTTTTTGTGGAGTATGATTTCATAGTTGGACAATACTCCACCTCTAAATCGACCTAAAGGCTCAACAGCAAACGATACAGGTAATTGGGAAGGGGCCATAAGGCAATGCGGCATAATTCTACTTAGCTCCACGTAAAATTGAACTTATGTAGTTGAGATTTACTATGAAGCCCTTTGATTTGACCAACTTTGAGGAATTAAAGATAATTGCGTCATTTTTTCTCTTTCTTTTGGGTTCAGGAACTCTGATCTGAAAAAGTAAAATATTATTTAAACTTCAGATCAATTACTATACATAACTCTTCATAAAAAATAATTTCTGGCATACTAAATATGTGATTTAAAAAAACAAAAACTATTTCAATACGTGGAAGAGGGATTGGACCGAGAGATAGTTTTTTAATTTCATAAGAGGATTGATAAATCGACAATTTCGGAGATTATAGATTATTTAATTTACAAAAACACAATATATAAAATCAATACGCAACAAAAGTTTCCTAGGATTTGTGCATTTCAAGAACCATAAAAATACTTAGAGAGACAATATTTTTTTCTGTAAAATTAGAAAAAGAGACTCTGGAACTTTTTTTTTTTTTTTCATAATGTAAGACTACTGAATGGATAAAGAGTCGAGTTTCCGTATATTTTATGAGAAATACAGAGTTACATTCAAGGAAAATCATTTTCGTTTTATCTATATTGGCCTTATAAAGAAGTCATTAATTTTAACATTAAAAAAATATCAATCAGCCCTTATCAATTCAATTTATCTATACCAGATGATATTTTACATTTTGTATTTACAATTTGTGCTGTGTATTAAATTTACAATTCTAAGATTTAAAAAATTTAAAAATGTTATGTAAAACGAATTTTTAATAAATTATAATTCAGAAAAGATATACACGAACAAAATTGTACATCGGTACAATAAAAAATAAAAGGGATATATAGACATTAAAAAATATTTAACAGCTTTCAAAAGTTTTGGGAATGATTTCGACAACAAAAAATACAAAAATCATGTTTTTACAAGCCTGTATAATATATATATCCATAATTATAAACAGGGTTGATCTTATCTAGTGGTACACATTTATTATAATCAAACCGGAATGAAATTGTTGTAAAATCACTGAGGATGACAATAAAAATTAAATTAAATATATTAAATTTTTTTGGGATTTTTTTTAAAAATCCATAGCTATTCACCAAAATTAAACTAAAAAGAAATCCAAATATTATCTAAAAAACAAAGAAATTTTTCCAAAAAAAAAATTCCATCCTTTTTTGACTTAATTTTTTTTATCCTGAGCAAAAAAAATATATAATAAAAAGCACAAATTCCCTAATTTACAGCCCAACCCCTGCAAACGCTCCTGCTATGGGCATTTGAACTTTATATTGTACCGCATAATACTTATATTTTAATAATTGTTATTAAAATAGTCAAAAATTAGGCAAGTAATTTGTCCAATCAAATTCGAATTTTCATTTTTTTCATTATACTCATCCGAAGTAGTGTTATCTCAGTCCTTATTTATTCGGTCTAGTCCAGTCTTAAGACCATTCCTATTAGTCCTTGCTACCGATCTTCCGGACTGTCAGTACTACAACAGATAGAAAAAAAGAAGAAATAAAGTTGAGGAACGAACTTTATATGTTTTAGGACGGATATGCATGACTGAACTGTACGGGACTGCGGTCTTCAATCGTAAATAAGGACTGATACAACACTAGTCCCATGTACTGTAAATTCCTCATCCCATTATTTGGTTGAAGCTTCTACAATTTCCCCCATACAAGTTGCAACTTGTACACAACACATAAATATATAAAGTAATGTAGATTTCGGCTCCAAGGTTCTTTTTCAGAACATCAATTAAATAAAATGTAATTATTTTTTCATTATCTGACATATTCTTGAATTGCCTTTCTTGGAAGTTTAAATTGAATTTGGTGCGTTGTAATTATAAATAATACCTACCTTCTTACCTGTAAAGACTTTTATCCTTGTTTTCAATGAAGAAAATGATTATTATTTCATTTAAATCAAGGCTTTATAATTAATAAGGTGGTAATTGAGTAGGCTTATCTATTCCTTGTATAGTCCTTACTCACACAAAATTAATAAAGATCCATTTTGTACATTACATGCAGGGTATGGACTTCAAATATTCATCTGACGGAAACGCACATAACTCAAAGACAATATTAGATAAAATCCATGTCAATATACCAATAGAAGGATCTGTAAATCAGCTGTTAGTATCAAGCAAGCCACCATGGGAGGAACATACGAGAAACTGTGTTCCATTGAATTCAATGAACATGAAAAGAGGTGCACCGTCATCATGGCATTGGTACACACCTGTGGCAAAGCAAACAATCGTGAGATTGCTAATATACTCGGAATCAACTTCAGAACTGTACAGATCCTGGTGTCCAATAGACAACACTCCGAAGGCCACCAAGCCCTTGGAAAGACAGGATAAATTCCAGAAATAACCCCCCCCCCGCCCCAGCATTGCCAAGTTGGAGTAGATGATCAAAGATGATCCTGGTATCTCAATGAGGGTGATTGCCAGGGAACTGGAGGTACGACAAGACTATGTGTGGACGAAGATTTACACAGCCCACGACTTTGTTGACAAAGATTCCTGCCCTCCTAACTCAACAAACTTGAATCCTCAGTACTATTTTTTCTGGGGCGTGTTAGAGGCTAGGACCAACTGTCGTCCTCACACTACAAAGGCCTCCTTGATCGCTTGCTTCTAAAAGTAGGTGACCAACATGGAGAAGGACCTAGTGAAGAGGGCTGTAGCAGGTTCAAGAACACTATGGAGTAAGTCATTGGGGCAAAGGGTTGCTACATTGAATAAATGGATTCCAAACATGGAAATGTAATCATTGGCTTTTTAGTTCAATAAAATCAGTTCAAATGGAAGAAGTAATGCTTATTTGTCTTGTCTTAAGAAATGAGTTTTGTGAATTATTTGAATGTTACCTCTGTAAAAATAATTTTCAAACCATTTGAAAAACAAACTTTTGAACTCAGAAAATTCAAACTTGTATTATACACATAAATAATGGAGAAAAAATGTTTTCATTTCAACAACTTTAACTACAAGCTTTTAGTCAAGGTTGTGTCCCCCTCTTGCTCCGTAGTCACCAGCTTGACCACAATAAATGTATGAATGATCATGAAGATATCGTTCACATTTTGTGAGACACTGCATTTCCATTTTGCAAAACTTGATTTGGTGTTGTAAGGATATCATACGTCATAAGTACTATTTTTTCTATTAATAGAACCATCTATTGCATAGAAAAGAGTCTTTGACTCCTTTACAAGAAGATTAATGACAAAAAAAATATACTTATTTATTTGATTGTTATAGCTTCCATGTTAAGACACCGCTGAGTATTTGAGGGTCACGGATATTTTTATAAGTGAGATCCAATAATGTATATATTGTCAAATAACTTTAATTATATTTAAATATATTTTGCATTAAAGTGTGAACATTTATATTATATATTAATAATTAAGACTCAGCACCAAGAGACTACTCAATTGGCAGAGGTGCCTGCAGGGAGTGGGCTGGAGGACTTTTTACCTTCACCCCCCAACTAAGGAATTTTTCTTGAGGATGAACAAATTTTACTTGAAAAAGGAAACAATTAAAAATTTTTTTAATGAAATATATATTTCCTTAAAAAAAAGATGATTGGGGCAAATTATGCAAAAGAGCAAACAATTAAAAATTTGCGATTTTTTTCAAAAAATTCAATCTCTATGACTAGCTATGGATTTTTAATTTTTCCCCAGAAATTTAATATTTTAAATTTCTTTTAAAAAAATATATTATTTGAAATGTATTTATTGAATATATTTCCAAAAAATAAAATAATTTAAGAATACCTGTGGGTTTTTGAAATTTTATTTTGCAAAAACTTTATTTTTTATGAATACTTATTGATTTTTTTTCTAAATTTCAAAATAAAATAAATTTTTGGATATTTTTTCAAAAGAATTCCAAAGACTTTATACGATATATATTAACATTCTGTGCCCTCAATCAAATATAATTCTCCCAACGCCCCTGATTGGCGTTTAGTGTTTTCTTTTTTCAAGGAACAAAATGAAATAATTGACTTGGGTAATTCCGATGACTGTAGATTATAATTAATGAATATAAAACAGATCCTGATTAAATATTTCCTTCTCCTTATTCCCACCATCATTATTCATTTCATCACAAGTCCATGGCATTCCTGCAAAATATTACAGCTTCTGATGTATAGGAATGTATTTACCATGGAATAATATGTATCATTTGACCTTAGAATAATATATCTTATTACTTCCTCATTGTTTGAATTAAGGAGATTTTGATTATAATATTTTATTGTATACAGGTGCGTCTTTAATTTGTATCTCTTCTCAATGATGGATAGGATTCCTAATTTAAGGGGTAACCCTAAGGGAGGGGATTATCATCATCATAACCATAAATAACTAAAGCGTTTTGGGACAAAGCATTTCACTGATAGACATTATTACTATGAATATTTATAACCGTCTAAATAACACGAAAAAAGAAAAAGAAAAATATAAGATTTGCAAAAAATGGCACTCCCTGTCTGAGGTTTGATCGACCTTCAAATTTTTGTCTATAGATAAAATACGCACAAATAATAGTAATTTATTTGTAAGAAAATGATGCCAAAAGAGAATAAAAAGATATGTTTTTTTTTTTCGAAAAATGAAAAATATTTGTATTTCACATATTTTGAGCTCAAGAATTATAGAAACAAATAATAAATAATCAAAAAATAAATAATATTGAGCAGAAAACTATGAAAATAGACTTATTTGCACAATTGCAGCCTTTAAAAAATAAGACAGGGCAAAATGGTTCTCAAAGTTATTTTCCATAGCTGCAAACTTGTCTTGGAACGTTTCTACATTCTTGACGTGGAACTGAGGCACATTGTTGACTTGGGACATTGGAACACTGTTGTCTTGGAACGCTTCTACATTGTTGACGAGGAACGTTTGAGCATTGTTCGCGTGGGATATTGGAGCACTCTTGTCTTGGAACGTTTCTACATTGTTGACGAGGAACAGATCTGCATTCTTGACGCTGAACCTGTCTTGGAACGTTTTGGCATTGCTGTCTGGGAACATTTGAGCACTGTTGACGAGGAACGTTTTGGCAGTTTTGTCTTGGGACATTGCGGCACTCTTGTCTTTGGACTTGACGGGGCACGTTTTGGCAGTTTTGTCTTGGGACATTGCGGCACTCTTGTTTTTGGACTTGACGGGGAACGTTTTGGCAGTTTTGTCTTGGGACATTGCGGCACTCTTGTCTTTGGACTTGACGAGGAACGTTTTGGCAGTTTTGTCTTGGGACATTGCGGCACTCTTGTCTTTGGACTTGTCGAGGAATGTTCTGACATTGTTGACGGGGAACATTATTGCACTCTTGTCTCTGGACTTGCCTTGGAACATTTTGGCATTGTTGGCGGGGAACATTGTTACATTCTTGTCTTTGAACTTGTCTTGGGACATTCTGGCATTGCTCTCTAGGAACATTTTGGCAGTTTTGTCTTGGAACAGTTTGACATTGTTGTCTAGGTACATTTTGGCAGGATTGGCGGGGAACGGAACTACATTCTTGTCTTTGAACTTGACGGGGTACGTTTGAGCACTGTTGACGAGGAATGTTGCTACATTGTTGTCTTGGGACGTTGTTACATTCTTGTCTTGGGACATTGTTACATTCTTGTCTTGAAACTTGGCGGGGTACGTTTTGGCAGGATTGACGAGGAACGTTTCTGCATTCTTGACGTTGAACTTGTCTTGGAACATTGTTACAGACTTGACGAGGAATGGTGTTGCAAACTTGCTCTTCAACACGGCGGGGAACATTTTGACAGGATTGACGAGGAGCATTGGAACAGGATTGACGAGGAACATTGGAACACTGTTGACGAGGAACATTGGAACATTGTTGACGGGGAACATTGGAGCATTGTTGACGAGGAACAGATCTGCATTGTGAGCGACATCCACCTCCAGCACCATAAGATGATGATGGAGCTCCATATGCACCACCAGCTGGTGCACCGTAGCTGGATTGATTATCACAAACTTCCTCACAAACTTGTTCATTGACGGTAGAGCATTGTTGTTCATTGACTGTGGTACATTGTTGCTCATTGACAGTGCTACATTGTTGTTCATTGACAGTGGTGCATTGTTGTTCATTGACTGTAGAACATTGTTGTTCATATTTGACCATGTATTGAGTCTCGCACTTTTGTTCTTGAACTGTATTACATTGTTGCTCATTGACAGTATCAGTGATAGTTTCACATTGCTGTTCATTAACAGTGGAGCATTGTTGTTCGTTGACAGTGTCGGTGACAGTATTGCACACTTGTTCGTTGACTGTATTACATTGTTGTTCATTGACTGTGGTACATTGTTGTTCATTGACTGTAGTACATTGTTGTTCGTTGACTGTATCAGTGACAGTTCTACATTGTTGTTCGTTGACGGTTGTGCATTGTTCTTCGTTGACAGTTGAGCATTGTTGCTCATTGATGGTAGAACATTGCTGTTCGTTGACGGTGGAGCATTGCTGTTCATTAACAGTATCAGTGACTGTATTGCATACTTGTTCGTTAACAGTAGAGCATTGCTGTTCATTGACGGTGTCAGTGACTGTATTGCATACTTGTTCGTTCACAGTAGAGCATTGTTGTTCACTGACAGTATCGGTAACGGTGTTACACTCCTGTTCAGTGACAGTTGAGCATTGTTGTTCACTGACAGTATCAGTAACGGTGTTACACTCCTGTTCATTGACAGTGGAACATTGTTGTTCATTGACGGTATCGGTAACAGTGTTACACTCCTGTTCATTGACAGTGGAACATTGTTGTTCATTGACGGTATCGGTAACAGTGTTACATTCCTGTTCATTGACAGTGGAACATTTTTGTTCGTTGACAGTGGTACATTGTTGTTCATTGACAGTAGAGCATTGTTCTTCATTGACAGTATCGGTGACAGTGTTACATTGCTGCTCGGATGTGGTGCTACATTGTTGATCATTCACTGTACTGCATTGGCGCTCATTGACAGTGGAACATTGGCGTTCATTAACTGTGGAGCAAGATTGTTCGTTGACAGTGGAACATTGTTGTTTGTTGACAGTGGAACACTGCTGTTCATTTACAGTTGAGCAAACTTGTTCGTTAACTGTACGGCAAGATTGTGCAGCTGGTGCTGAAGAAATGCCGACATTAGAAATACCAGATACAATACCAGAAGAAATTGATGATGAAGATCCACCAGAAATAATTCCAGAAGATACACCAGATGATGATCCACCAGAGATAATTCCAGACGATACACCAGATGATGATCCACCAGAGATAATTCCGGAAGAAATGCCATTTGAAAATCCACCAGAGCTAAATCCAGAGGAGCCACCGGAGATTATTCCAGAGGAGCCAACAGAAGCGATGCCAGAAGAACCTCCAGAAACGATGCCAGATGAACCTCCAGAAACGAAGCCAGAGGAAGAGCTTCCTCCAATTCCTCTAAATCTTCCCCCTGAGGAAGATGAGGAAATAAGATCGGATACTGTAGATCCAATAGGGCTTCCTTGTCCTCCTGGGCTTCCATATGTTGACAAATCTCTTTCTTTTCGTGTATCTTCTTCACCCTCAGCCTTGGCTTCCGATTTTTCGTGTTTTTCTTCTTTTTCCTCGGATTTAGCTACCTTTTTCTCCTCATCCTTGATGGATTTTCCTAATGAGGATGTGATGAGGGCAAAAGCCAATATAAGTACCTATTCAATCATAGAATAAATATTAAATAATGATCATGGATTGGAATAATGATTTAAGAAATAATGTGAAGATCAAAGGAAAGCTGTAAGCACCTACCAGAGTTTTCATTTCTACAAATTGGTTGTTGTCCAAGACAAGAGAAGATTGAGAATGATGATGAATCAAGTAAGTGTCTTTGATTTTTATAGGTACTTTCAACTTCTCAACAGACCTATCGAAGAAAAAAAAAAAATGTAACCCCCGTAAAGATACTGCTAAATACGAATTTACCTAAAATAATTTTTTTATATATTAAGGTGACTGTGACGAAGACCTGAAATCGAGGAAGGAAGCCGCAGGACCCGGGAGAAAAAGAAAAAAAATAATGCGTCAGAAGAAAAGTACGCTTTTTCTTCTTTCCCCTCTTCATCATAATAAGGATATTGACCCATTCTTACGCAGATTTTAGGAATCCCTTTATTACCTGCGAAATACGTTGAGGATGTGGGGGAAGAGGACTCCGTCTGTTGTATGCATGTATTGACCCTAACCTTAAATATATATAAATACACACACTTTGTGTAAAAAATATATTGTATGTAAACCAAAAGAAAATTAGTTGAATAGTTTCCGTCGGAGAAAACAAATCTATGAGGAGAGTGTGTGGAATAAGTGTGATTATGAAGATATATATTTAATCAAGTACATAATATGTTGTAGATTCGAATGGAATGTCGAGGGCATTATTGCCTCTCTCCTATGCTGATCCATGGTATTCAACCAAAACGGCTAACTTACTACCTCTGCACCATATATCTATTTTTAAAACCGAGTCATAATCAGTCTTTCAATAGTCCTCGTTTTTTCAAGGACTCAATGGTTGACTTTAACCAACTTTCCGTTGGTCTATGTATTAAAATATATAAATTTATCCCCTTCATATTTGGTTTATAACTAACTTTCTGTATTGATATTATTACAATGCAAGAATGTCATGAATCGGGTTAAGGTCACGGAGTTGTTTATTGTACACACAGGTATTCTTTCTTTAATAAAATTATAATATAATAATTACTAAGTATAAAAATACCTAAATATACAATGTCCCTATCATCAAACATGCATAAAAGTACATATAATTCCGTCCTAAATATTTATGAATGTACATAGTTATTTTTTTGTATACATACACAAAATCGTTGATTAATAATACTATCAAAATGGACCAGGTAGGTATTTGCATGAATTGAATTGACCTAGTATAATGTTTTCTCACAAGGAAATAACAAATATGTTTGAAAATGTCAAGGAAGGAAGGGGGATAATGTTATGAAGGTCAAGAATGCTGAAGGTCTTCTGGTTCTGGATAGGCAATGCATAGATGGTGAATCTAGACATGTTGGACCACTTTTTATGATGAACCATTATTTCCCATTCTCTTTATTTGGACGTCTATCATCATGAATAAAAATGGTGGACAAACTAATTAAGTTTGACTATTATTATTGATAGGTTTGGCTCAGTCATGCAAATCTTTATATCATTGCAAACCCTAGTAGACATAATTATTTTCTTTTTTATCACAGGGGGTGGAGAGCAATAATTTGTATCCTAATATTTAAAGTTATTTGTAAAAACATTTTAATATGACATGTATAACCTCGCAACTGTTCTAGACGATGCATCAAAGTACACTAAGGCTCCACAGAGACCCCACCGGGAATCACAGGTTTAAGCCACAGAGTCATGAACTCAAGGAGATCAAAACTAATGTAGCTTTATATAAAAATGTGTCCTAAGTATACATGTCCAGTCCCATAATGACGGATTTGTTATTGTGGGAGAGGAGCTAATAAATGCTACTGAATTGTGGGATGAACCAACCCCCTTTAAATACCACACTGTGTAGAATATACCGACTGAATAAATATTGTTAGATTAATAAATAAAAAATTCGAATAACTTAGACATCGACAAATTCAGTTTAGCTGATAATGGAACACAGTGATTGAGAGGCATGACTTTAACAGGGGAGGTCGTAGGTGTAAATTTTAGCAGCCTTACGTTAAAGATATACAAAAGTCGATATAAAAATACTATATTTATTCCTAACGGAAATGTTAGAAACTGTATTTTTCTAGAAAACAAATTCGAGACCTTCGTTTTCTATTAGATTTATCACCATAATGGCAGATCTTTCAAAATATTTTGATTTTAAATTTTTAAGAAGATATTCCGATCCTTTTTTTTTTTTTTTTCTTAACTTTGTGCCTTTTAAAAAAAATATTCATCGCAATGGGGTATGGCCTCCTAACGGCCTTTCTTTTAACATTCCACCAATAATTTAAAACCCTTTATATTTTTTTAATTTGGTTTGAATCTCTACTTAAAAAAGCAATATTTTAGTGATTATTTATTTGTACTGAGACTTATATACCTTATTTTTCAAAATAAATTCCTGAAAGCTCAAATAAAAGTCCTATGGTTTATGGACAAAAAAAAATTATACAAAAATTAATTTGACATAAACACCAAGATTAAATCAGTAGTGTTCGCTTATGACAGAATGGAAAGTAGTGTCCAAAGGGGGTTACATGCGAGGGGTAAAGACAACCCATCCAGTAGATTCGGAGTCAATATTAAGGTAAACTTCCCTTTTTCTTCCATAAACATGTCTTCGTTTTTTTCTTTTTCTTATTTTTTTTTTACGTACTGAGGGTTTAAAAATTCGTGGAATGCTCTGTTTTATGAGGATCAAATTGACTTAAATAGAAATAAAATTTCAATGAAAAAGAGGTATAAATCCAAGTAAATAAAAGAATGATCCTGAATATCTCAAAACCAGATTCAAAATATATAATTTAAAAAAAAGAGAATCTGTAATATTTAAAAGTCTTAATTTAATTTTATTACAAACATATCTTGTATTAAAAAAACTTGCTTCCTCGGACTCTGAAAATCTCTGGTTTTCTATCCATTGTCAAACTTCTCCTTTGTGTGTTAGAACAGATAGTCCTTTTATAAACAAACTCTACCCATCAATGTTTTCTTTTCAAGTTTTTGTCTTTATCTTTGCGTGGTATATTAATTTTTATTTTTATTCTATGTTTTTGATAAAATTTTAGTGTCTTTTTGAATTAATGATTTCTATCATTTTTGTTTTTGTATATTCCTGCTATTAAATTGAATTAAATATAAGCTTTGTTGGCCAAGAAAAAAAAAATACAGCATTGGATTTTTGAAAAAAAAAAATCCAAAAATATATAATATTTAAAATTTAATTTTGCATTTTTTTTCACGAAAAATTAAAATTTTTTGTAAATTTATTCCAAAAAATTAAATTTTCCTTGAATAGCTATGGATTTTTGATTTTTTTTTTCGAAATATGTATTTTGTTGTGAATAGCATTGGATATTTGAAAAAAAAAAAATCCAAAAATATATAATATTCAAAATTTACTTTTCTGTGAATTTTTTCCAAAAAATTCAATTTTCTTTGAATAGCTATGGATTTTTGAAATATTTATTTTTGTGAACAGCAGTGGATTATTGAATTTTTTCCCATAAAATTTAATATTTGAAATATAATTTTTCAATTTTTTTTCAAGAAAATACTCCTTCCCCCCCCCCTTGCCCAAATATAACCCTGGGGACGTCCTTGGGTGGTCACTCTAAAGCTTTAAAACAATATTTGCGAAAGTCACATGTATCTTTTTTTTTCCACCCAAAGAAGCCTCTTCATTGGCTCCACAGCTGACGTCACTTTTATATTTTACACATAACGTCTACAACTTGTTCTTCCCCTCGCTGAATTATCCTTGTATTTCAAGGACGTTGTATAGTAAATGATAGAGTAATATCCAAGTATACTTGACGTCCTTTGCTACACAAAAGTAGTCGCGTAGCAAACATATTTGAACAAATATTGATCATATGGTCTTTGCTTCGCCACTTTGTTTATAGATTTGTGTCACGCTGGCTATATACATCAGACAGACAACTGGAATTCATTTATATTACCAACAAATACAATAAAGGGTGACGTTCCCAAAATACCCTTTAAAAGTTAAATAATAGTTAATTACTGTTGTCTTAAAATTAATGATAATTTTTAAATTAATATTCCTTCATTATTCCAAAATATATAGTGAGGAAGTAAATCCAGGATAAAAAAGAAATAATACGTAATTATAAATATTCAGATGTCAACTTAAATAATATAACAAATATTTATATAAACAAAATAGTCCATGAGACTTTCATTTTGGATAATGATTGAAGCAACACTTAATGAGAAAAATGATGGATAAGGATACACATAATTTGTTTTATCTTACTATAAGATCCCAAAAGGTGAAAAGGTCCCATCGGATAGTACATATTTTGAAGAAGATATCCTTAGAGTTCATTTATAATAGGTAGATTTGTATTTACGGATAAAAAATAAATGTACAAATGTAAGGCTCAATTTAAAAAACATGGACGTAGAAATATTTATTTAGAAGGTCAAAAACCTAAGGAATGTGAATGATATTTAAAGATCCGAGGTTTTTTATGAGATTGTTGATGTCATTTAAATGAGGCAATCATAAAAAAAAGATATACATAGAGGGGCAACAGTAAGGCTTTGATTAGCTATTCGGCATAATAAAATCGGAGTGCATAGATTAAAGTCTTCAGAACTATTGGAAAGGGGTCGTCACTCTACCAACATAAATATCTAAAAACTTATGTAAGCTGTGACCAATTATGAAAATTATTATTAAATAATAGCAGAAAAGAATTGGGTAACTAGCTGACTACCATACATAGTTTAATTTAGTAAAGTAAAGACTTATTACATAATTATGCCATTATTTCACCTTGAGCCAAAGTTGTGCATTTGGAATTAGTTTCTATTCATTTCAAAGAATTAAAAACTAAGCTGAATTCAAGTAAAATTATCAAGGGAATGCCCTAAAGCATTTCCGTTCATTCTTTTCAAGGTTAAGAATCTTCATTTAAACAGAATTAAAACTACATTGTATGATCCTGTTTGATACCTATCAGATTATCCATTGAGATATGAACCCTTACTTGTGCAATAATAAATGAAAATTGAGTGATTCAAATTAATTCATATTTATACTTGAAAATCTAACAATATTCCAAAAGTCAATAACAAATATTGCATAAATTTCTGCAGTAACAGCTCACATAAAATCATCCAATAACAGCCCCGTAACTCTATATTTTGTCTATGATGAAGACAATAAATTTACTTTATGATGTTTTTGGCTAGTCTATATTTTATAAAATATTATTTCTTGTTGTTTGTGGACTAACAATCAGCCGTAATATTTTTATGTATATGATTGAATGACTATTTAGTTTTATTAATAAGATGAGATGATGGGAATACCTAGTAGTAGTCAAAAACAAGTTACACAGAACTTGATTCTATATCTTCTTCTTTTTTTTTTTTTTTTTTTTTTTTTTTTCTTTTTTTTTTTAAGATTACAAAGTGGACTTTCCTTAAATAATGACTCTTCTTCATATTTTGTCCGCGTCAAATATGTATAATACATAAATAAAATTAGATATACCTATTATATTTGAAACTCCTTTCAATACCAATTTTTTCCCCGGCTCAAAATTAAAATCATAAAGCTTTTTCTTTTAACAAAGAAAAATTAAGACATTTTCTCACCAATCATTAAAAAAACTCATTTTTCCCCGCAAACATATTATCTAAAAGAAAAAATGACTTTGTACTGGATCAAGACTGATTAACTTTGAAAAACGAATGTTAATATGAGATCAAGTTAGTTAGAATTATAACAGTCACAGGTCAAACTAAGATTTAAATTAGTGATGGGGTGATTCATCGGAGAATCGGCTGTTTTTCTGGAATCTGGATAACTTTTCACTAGAAAATTTAATATTTGATTTTTTTTTCAAAAATGTAATATTTGAAATTTAATATAATTTTTTTCTCAAAAAATTTAATTTTCCTAGAGTAACTATGTATTTTTTTAATTTTTCTCCAGGAAATATAATTTTTTTTTTGGTTTTCCGAAACATCATATTACAAATTTATTTTCCAAAAAAATTTCTTTTTTGTGAATTACTGTGGAGTTTTGAATTTTTTGAGATTAGCTACAGGTTTTTGAAAAAAAATTTCGAAAAATAAATTTTTTATAAATAGTTATGGACTTAAAAAAAAAATCAAATCAAATTGTAAAAATAAAAAATATTCCCAAAATAAGTTAATTTTCAAAAATAAATCAACTCCAGACAAATTCCCCTTCCCTTACAATATATAATCCTGTGGATGTCCCCTATAACAAACTGGTATTTTTTAAATATTATTTAAAATATTAAAGAATGGGCATCGGTAATTTTTGGGAGTTTTCCCATCACTAATTTTAATACCGAAACCTATCAATAACATGAATATGAGCAATTTAAAAAAAACATACATATTCACCAATTGGCGCAGTTGTACTAAGTTGTCGTAAGAAACAAAGTAAGTATTCAAACTGCATACTTATAAGCAAATATAAACGCAAGATGGCGTTAACAAACTACTAATAAGTAAACAACGCTCATGCCCCATTGCATGATAAATTGAGGATCACATGAGATGAAAAGCTCAAGAAAAACATGTCATTGAAGAAAAACAAGAAGGAAGTCTAGGTATCCATGACTTAAATAAAGATGATTTGTATATTTTTAATCAGTCATCAATTTTATCTGAGGGAGAAGATCCGTCTGTGTATATACATAATAAATGTAAATGTTGTTATTTTGATGTAAGAGTGTGATATATGGACAGATTTAACAATATAACTATATGGCACTCCTATAAATAAAGCGAGGAAATCCTTCAAATGAATATTTCTGACAAATATGGTTCATAAACAGGAACTTGAACCCTCGAATATCGAAGCATCAGCGTTCATCATCTACATATTATTGAGTAAACATACTTGAGAGCAAGCTTGGATTGTCAATACAGGAGCGACCTCAAAAATAAAAATAATATGGATATATATATATCCTCTTTTCCAAGAGAAAAAAATTAATTTTCTGTTATAACTATACATTTTTTAAAGTTTTTCCTAAAAAAAAATATTAATTTCTTCTGAAAAAGAATGGATTTCCGATTTTTTTTAAATTTAATTTTATATGTACAACTCTAGATTTTAATTTTTTTTCCGAATATTTTTAATTATTTTTGAATAGCCTTGAGCTCATAAAATATTTTTCCAAAATTTTATCATTGATTTTTTATTTTTTAAACTTAATTTAAATTATCCTTTTTGAAATTTTTTAACAAAATTAATTGATTTTTCCACCTTTTTTCTCTAAAAATTGAATTTTTGATGAACAATTGAACATTTTTGATATTTTTTTCCAAAAGTTCATTTTCTTCTAAACATCATTACATTTTCCAAAAAAAATTCAGAAACTTAATATTTTTGAAATTTTCTTCAAAAATTTTAAGTTCTTGCATTTTTGAAAAGTTACAGTTCAATTTTGATAAGACTTATGAAGAAGATTATATAGGGTCACAGTAAGAGGCCATTTAATTTTGAGAAAAAAATTTATGCAAAAATATGGGGACCTCTTTTTTAAACATTTATTTTCTTAAAAAAAAGTAAGTCAGGGAAATTATGCAGCAGAAAAAAAAAAATTATTTTTTTATGAACAACTTTGGATTTTTGAATTTTTTTTTCAAAAAAATTTAATGTTTTGTGAATAGCTATGGATGTTTGAATATTTTTTTTTCCAAAAAATTTAATATTTGATTTCTTCTTCTCAAACAAATTCAAATTCATAAAAGTATCCAAAAACCAAGCCCCCTTCCCTCCATAATCCTGCGGACACCCCTGTCATATAATATTTTTGATTCAAATTGGTTGATAATGTTATTTATATTATTTGATTATGATTTTTGAAATTATCCTATTATTTCTTATCATTCATCGAATGTCTTTTTATATGCAATATTATCTGTTTCTTTATATACAATAAACCAAACTTATAATTCCTGATGGCTTGAATTTTGTTATTTACGGTAATGTAAAGTATTTTCATAAAAGTGACGACATACATTTTTAATCATGGATATGCTTAAAATAAGGATCAAAATCACTAATTTGATATTATTTTTTTTTTTTTTTCAAGAAACAACAGCATTGATGTTTCAGATCCCCAAAAATCGATTAATACCTCACATAAATTAATTAAAAGTGGTTGTATTTCTCAATAATTGAAAGATAAAATTAGAGTTGGATAGATGAAATAGTTTCAGAAATGCTTAATCAAGGAAAAACAATGTTTTAAAATACAATACTGTTATGACAAATATAAGATACCGGAAATCTACGAAGGACTTAAACCTTTCCATAGAGTTGGCCCCAATCATGCGTACCACAATTATACAAATGAGAGAATTACATGAATTTTTTTAAATCCGTTTCTGTCGTCATTAAATATGTATGTACTTACATTTATTCAATAAATAAATTAATTTATAGGATACAATAATAACAAAGGAATTTACATTTATATTTGTTTAACAAATTAATGAAATTGTAGCTGGATTCTCAGTTTAAGTTGGATTAATTGAATATATAGAGTTGTTATCTTTGTATTCTTTGATATAAATCACAGAAAACAATTATGACATTTTTAATTGTCTTTATATGGTACTACAAAAAAAAAAAAAAAAAACTTGATTCCCGTTTGCTCTAACTGAGCTTTACAGTTTTCCTCGCTCATTTTTTTCAATTCCTCGTGCTCTTCCACTACCCGACCTTTGATTTCATTCCCGAATCATCCCAATGATTTACCGCACCACAGCAAAGGCTTCTTCTTCTTCTGACACATCCTGGAAAATAACAATATGGAAATCACTGCTCTTCTCTGATATAAATATTCAATAATCTCAGCTCTAATGATAATTGATAACGGATATGTGATTATCAATTCAACCATTCAAATTGTTGTTGTATTTGAATTAAATTTATAAATAGAATATTTACAGTTGCAGATTTATAGATTATGTGACTTTACACACAAATATTTATAAAAAGTGTACAAGGTTCAGATCTACAGTATTTATATCTATATTTTTTTTAA
The DNA here is from genome assembly GCF_016086655.4 of Lepeophtheirus salmonis. Lineage (NCBI taxonomy): Eukaryota > Metazoa > Arthropoda > Copepoda > Siphonostomatoida > Caligidae > Lepeophtheirus > Lepeophtheirus salmonis. The sequence goes on from NC_052131.2 coordinate 33,375,329, forward strand.
TATCATCGGGATTTGTGGGAATTATTTCTTAAAAGTATCAAGACAAGGCTCTCAGTAGTATATTATTTTTTATCATATAAATAATACTTTAAAAATAGCACATTTTTATGTACCTATGTATATGAGAGCCTTTGAATAAATAATATTTTGTGCATGACATTGGCAAGAGGAATATTAGAAGCTCAGCTCTGGGATAAAAAATGGAATCTCTAGTATCAATGGATAAAACAATATGATGATTATGTTCTTCGTAACAATTGGTAAATATTATTTAAATAAGGAATTTAGTAGAAGGTCAATTCTTTGATTTTATGAGAGGCTACAGAGTATGATCATCTTTTATGCCTATAGCACACATTTCAAAATTTATTTACGAGTATTATCCTAAACTAATCCCCTCAGATTAGTATTATCATCTCAGAATATAGAAATAGAAATCTAATTACTGCAAAATGATCTAAAAGTGATCAATAATAATTACCTTACGGCATTACTTCACAATCACACAATTTTGAATGTAGTTTACTTTCTTTTTCTTAGCAACTGTCATTATTATCTAATTACTCAGTAGTTGCCATATTTTCTTAAGTAGATTCAATCGTATTTAAAACCTCATTGAACATTCATGTGTGCTCATAAAAGACGGAGTATCATTGTAAGTCTGTGTTGGACTAAAAGTAAAATTGGGGATCAACGTCGGAGACATTCTAGCAAATGTCCTTGTTTATATCAATTTCTCCTTCCTTTCTTGTTACAGCTGATTTTAGCTGATCTAATGAAACGTCATGAGCATTATTTTTTCTCTCCTCCAAAATAGTCTTCAAATTATCAATGTTACCATGTTGATTATCGGTTTCTTTTTTTAACATGCCAATTCTACACTGGATTTTCATCATTGCTGATAACCATAGTAGTTCACACCGTCAAAAAGGAAGAAATAGTTGGCCAAAACATTGGAATTGTAATAGTTTATTATGTTAAAAACATTGAGGGCGGTTGAAATATATAAATATTTTTTAAATGTTTATTGTAATATAATAATTTGTTAACATAAATATATCAATTTAGAGATGTCAATAAGTAAATTTAATATTTTTTTTAAAATGGATTTAATTAGTGTGAACATATGGTTTGGTTTCAGTAGATGAATCAAATACGATATCATTGATAGATTTAAAGGCCTAATTGTTTTTTTAACCATTTTGGGACCATAATATCCCTCATAATATTTTCATTCAAATATTGATATTTTTTACTTAATGGGATATACAAAACAACTTTTGTTGAAATGTGCAAAGATTACATATCTAGGTTTTGATATATTTTTGGGAAGACCGGTGTCCCTATTGTCCTGAAGTGTAAAAAGACGAATAATTTTTTCCCGATAAAATAGGTTTTTTCATTCTTAAAATTACACAAAAATATATAAATTATTTTCGTGTAATTTATTATCTAATCTTGCAATGAAAAAAGGAACTAAGTTGTTATCGTATGATGTATTAAATAGCATTAAAAAAAGCTACTTTGAAAAAAAAAATAGCTTATTTTCAGTTCTCTCCCAAAATTTACTAGCATAACAGATGCCGTCATTGGGACCCTAAATTCATGAATATTACTCTATAGAATATTTGAAAAACCTAAACATAGTATTAATAACTTAGGAATCAATGGAAAAAACAAATTCAAATGATTAATTTTTTTAACTTTTATATAGTGTTACATTTACTCAAAAAAATATGTACATTCAATTACATCATCAAAAAGAAAAAAAGTTAGTTAATAAAAAACCTAGGTTTGAACTAAGATATTTTTGTTGGCTTAGGGCAATTCCATGCAAATGTCAACCTCACCATGAAAAAATAAAGTAGCTATACTAATAACAAAATCGACTTAAAAGGTATCATCAAGGTCTATATTTTGAAGTACAAAATACATCTGATCACAATATTCGTGAAAATACACCATTTTCTCACTACAATGAGGAGACGCAATGCTGGAAACATTTATTTATTTTTCTTATTGTCACGACTTTCTTAATGGCCACTATGAAAAAAAAAAAGCCTACCGCTGTCTTTTAACCTTACTTTTCATCAGTTACTTACTTTAAATTAGATATGCACTTTGTGTACTTCCATTGGCTGGTGGAGCGTTCTGTTATGATGCCCGTTTATGGGACAACTCACATAGCGTCCATAACGTTTTTTAGGAAAAGTTGCCATAAGACATGGATTTTGAATAAAATGTCATGCTAACTTTCCAAGTAGATTTAACTTCTATAAATATGACATATTAGCTACAATTATCATCTTGATCTTATTTTATTATTATTTCCAAGCGTAACGAACGTCATTTTTGTAGAGTCAAGAGTTCAACTAGATTTGTCAGCTCTGCAGTGTGTAGCACTGATGACCCACAGTGTATGCTGAATAACTGTGAGGAGGTTACGAATGCCCCACTGTTCCAGAGAAGTATTGTGGACCATATACGAGGTAGGGAGAAGCAACTAAAGACCACCCAGCATGTCTTGGAGATGGTCGGATGAGTTCAAGCGTATGTCCAAATGACTAGAATACTAGGAGATGTACTCCATCTTCTCACGAGCAGTGCACCACAATTTCTCAATGCAAAAACAAGGTGCCATGTTTGAGGAGAAAATGAGAACAGCCCAAGCAGAGGGAGACTCTGTGGTGGACTTTGCTGAAAATTACAGTGCATTGTATCAAGATGAGCTCCAGTCTGGCCACCGGAACCTAAAACAGGTGTCCATCTTCTGCTCTGTTGCCTGGTCTGATGCGGATCCATTGTCCTATGTGGGGGTAATGATCAGCCTGGACCATTATAAGAAGGTTGTGGCAAAGTTCCTGGTAAGGGTTGTTCAAAACATCTAGCAGAAACATCCCCACATAAGGCAGATTCATTTTTTTAGTGACGGTGCTGCCTGACAGTTTAAGAACAAATATCTGTGGACCTTTTTGTCATCAATTTTGAACAACATATTCTCCAACATCCATGTTGAGTGGCACTCTTTTGCCACGAGCGATAGAAAGGGAGCAGTCGACGGTGTAGGAGGCACGGTGAAGTGGGTTGGCAGCACGGCTGTGCTCAGCCGACAGGGAATCGTCTGCATTACTGTCGATCACTCGAGTCGCTATAAAGAGGTGACCAAAGGTTACTATCGAAGAGGATACTCCTGAGAAAATTAGGAGCTTCACAGACACCAAGGCGGGAGATATACACATCCTTGATGTCACACAGAGAGTGTGTCAGGTCGAGTTTGTGTCAAGGGGACAAATCAAACACAGGATTTACTATAATGCTCAGACATCATACTTGCACACTTTTCTATCTTCACCCACCAGAACCTTAGCAGTCTCCAGGAGACAAGGGTCCACTTCTACTATTGAAGAGCCTAGACACCCACCATTCGTCTCCTCTGACAAGGACGACAGTTGCCCGCCTCTTATCAAAACAAGGGATTGGTTACTTATCAATTTCAGAACAAACAGATCTAACAGGCAGTTTGTGGGATTGATCACACAAAAAGACAACACAGGTGACAAAATTCAGTTCCTACGCAAACCAAACATGAGGTGTCTGGTTTGGGGTTTGTACTCCTTGTAATAAAGAACAAGTCCTGGATCCGTTTTGATCAGATTGTTAAATATCCAGGTCCTCACATGGACAACAAAGAGAGACACTATTTCTCCGAACAAGTCCAGGCAGAGTGGGTGCGACTGATTATCATTACAAATAATCAGTACCGGGCCGTGCAAAATTATTTACCGATGATGTGAATATACTTTTTAAGAGGTTTTGTGGCAACCAATCTGATTGTTTCGTATTTTTACTGTTAAAATAAACAAAAATCCTTCCTGTGAGAGCGTAACAACTTCCACACGTGAGACCATGTCCAATCAGGAAACAAAGAGGATCGAAATTGCAGCCCTCCTCCAAGCAGGAGTGCCTCATAACAACATTAAGGAACAGGTTGGGGCATCGTTGAAGACAATTTACAACGTTTCCAAGCACTTGGAGGCTGGGGGTGATCTCAAGCATTACCCTGGGGCTGGCAGGAAGCCCACTGTCTCAAAAAGGCAAGTAAGGCAGTGTTCAAGAGGAATGGGAACGTCGACATCAACTGTTTCAAGGGCATTGAAAAGGGCTGGAGGAAAGTCCCTGAGGCGTACTGAACGCACTCTGCTAACTGAACGTCAGCGAGAAGTCAGACTTGAGCGTGCCAAGAAAATCTTCAATGATATCAAGAGCTCATCTGGACGCATCATCATTTTTTCGGATGAGAAAACTTTTACGGTCGATCCTGTTTTCAACAGGCAAAATGACCGTGTTGTAAGCTTTGGAGATGTTTGGAGATCCAACGGGAAGGCCATGAAGCCGGTATGGTTCCCCACTAGCTCAGATTGACAGCGGAGGATTATGTGAAGATTCTGGCGTCCAAGGTCCTTCCGTGGATCAAATCCATAGTCGGCAACTCTTCTTGGGGTTATCAACAAGATGGAGCACCCGCCCACGCTTCCAAGAAAGCTCAGGAGTGGCTCAAGGACAACATGAACTTTTGGCCAAGGACTACTGGCCCCCTCAGAGTCCAGATCTGAACCCATTAGACTTCCCTATCTAGGCGCACGTGGAGACTAAGGCCTGCAAAAAACGACACAAGAACATAAATGCCTAAAGGCTGCTGTCAACAAGGCCTGGGTCTCCATGGACGCCGATTACATCCAGCAAGTCTGTGGCAGCTTCAGACGTCGCCTGACCAGTGTCATTCAGTCAAATGGTCGCTACATTGATTAAATTTGATCACAAACTATTTTATTGTTCTAAAAATGTATGAATAAATTGTTTCTCAAGTCATTCAAATGTCATTATTGTCCGCGATATATTCTGAACAAAAATCGGTAATAATTCTGCACGGCCCGGTTTGTTTGTTGTTTGTAGCATGCATTTCGATGTTCATAATTAAAATGTGATTATGTGTTTTTAATATGCCTATATTATGAATCAAATAGGTTTTAGGCCTAGCTTTTTAGCTTGTAAAAAAAGAAATAAAAAACACCAAATACTACATCCCTGTGTGAGAGTGTGTGTGGATGTATGTGGTTGATAGTTTTGTGTGTAATATAACTGTGTGGTTCTGCAGAAAAGAATGAAAAGATAGATATACAATAGCCATGTGGGTAAAACTATATTTGTGATTGTTTTTTGTTTTTGTTGTCTATTTCTGACATGCAACATCCATAACACAAAATTATAGCATCCATAACACAAAATTGTATCATCCATGTTTTTTGACTCTTTTCTTTAAAAGGGAAAAAAATTTCCTAAATATGCTTATTGTGTGTCCCAAACCCTTCTCTACAAAATGACATGTTAGTCTTTGAAAAATAAATTCACAGAGTTGACATGTTTTGTTCAGTGTGTTCAAATAGCTGGTCCATTTCCGAAGATCCATAACGCTGTTCATTTTGTCACTTCTATCAAAATCCAAAGGGTCAAAGCATGTCATATTGTAGGATATTCTTTATCCCAATAAATGGAACTAAAATATGTATATTCAATTTTCTATTTCAAATCAATGCTTTGTTATTGTTAAGGGTTGTTTCCAAATATCTCTCTGAATGTAACATCCATAGCGCTGGAATTGCTCCTTACCTTGTTCTAATAACATTGGTACTAGGTACTTCTCTTATTATTTAAGCTTATAACGTCATGGGTATCATATTTGATGTACGATATTTTGAAACATCGATTTAAACATTTTTTGGTTCAAAAACTTCATGGATGTGATTAAAAATATCTAATCAATGAATAATTAATTTGAAAGGAAAGAGGTGTCCTTACTTATGCCATTTTAGTGTTGCTAACGTGTTGCGTTATGGAAATACCCACGTTTTTTTTCCATAAATAACTTATCGAATTTTAGGTGTGATATATTTTTCCAGGAACAGTCATTCAGTTACTTAGAGAGAGAATTAATTTTTACTTTCTAATGAACAACTCAAAAATCTCAATTTTATAATAAATCTTAATCAACTTTCAAAAATACAAAAGCTTTTATGTTATTAGAAATGGACAAGGATTCTATATTGCACTGAATTTTGTTGTCAGCTATCGATGTAAGTGTTTTCTGAATGTTAACTGGTTATGCTACAAATATCTATTGTTAAAGTACTGTTATAAATTCCCAAAAATTATTGAATTATAATTCATAGTTGGAAAAATTGACGAACTACACCAACAGATTTTGTAGTTTTTTTTTTCTATTTCGGGACGAAGGGTTGCGGGATACAATAAAGGTAACGATGTACTACATGAACGGGACAGATTAGTTCTTTTATTGAAATATATTTTTCTTTTAAAAACAATTGAAGGTCAGATGACCTTGAACTATAATACAAATAAGGTGAACTTTATGGTATTATGAAAACTCCGGCTAGTTTTCAATAAGTAATGTTTGTTAAGGAGGAATTCCTTTTCAAATCTTCGGCATAAATCAATTTCCTTTATAACTTCCCCAAACGAGTGTTCTCCTTCAGTATGTAGTTTAATACTCTATTTGGTCATATTTACTAACACTCTTCATCATCCTTAGTAAAGTTCAATATCGTAAAAAAAAATTATTGTTGTCTATTGTGAAGTGACCATATTTTGATTTCCCTTAAAAAATAAGACATGTGGCCCTATCAATGATGGTTTTAGGTGGAGGAACTGGAGAGATGGAAAACTACTCGATGTAAGTTTCACCGCCTGCAAGTCATACTTTATCTTTCTATGTCAAAATTGAAGAAAAGAAGTCAGCCGAAAGTCCAAATTTAACAGGTGAAGTGACGTGGCGCAAAGAATAAATTGCTGGAGTAGCTCATTCTTCAGTCGATGGATCAACTCCAAGTCTCCCAGGGACATCAGCAGGAATATATGTATAATTATTATTTTTTTTTTTTTTTTTGGGGGACTTGGTTTTTTGGAAAAAAATTCCAAGAGTTACAATTTTTCCTATGCTGTATAATTTTGTAGAATGACTTTATTTTTAGAAAATAAATCCTTAAAAATATTTTTTATAACCCTATTTCAACATTTCCTCCTCACGAAAAAAAATTGTATTAAAAAGTAAGTATTTTTTTAATTGAGGGAGGGTAAAGCACTCCAGCCTCCCCCCTCTTGCAGACTTCCCTGATATATACTTCCCTTCCCTGAATACTCCATAAGAGACAAACTTACAACCTCCTCCACATAATGAGACCTTTTATCTACTTTTACTATCCTCCAAATTGTAATTTTCTGAACATATCGAAAAATTCGAGTTTCCTGCCCCCATTCAAAGGTTGTGATAATGGAATTTCAACTTACCGATGTCGCTGTCTCCCATTTCCAGATAGAAAGAGAAAGTATGACGTCCAGGCAAACTGATACAGTGTACCGAGGTCATGCCGTGTGTTAATAAATTTTGACAAAAACAAAATTGAAGAATACCTCAAATATTAATATATTATAATTTTCTATATTTTGGATCTTGTTTTTTTTTAGTAGAATTATATTTTTGGGTTTGGTCATTCCTTAATTTCAATTTTTTTTTTTATTTTAAGTTTTTAGCTTAATTAACATAAGTTATCAAAAAACAGACATATCCTATATCAGAGGTGGGGAATTGGAATCAAGAGTAGGGACTCAAGTCCATGCTTTGAGAACTTGGTGCTCGACTTGATCACACAATCAAAGACACAATGCTTGATTTGGACTCGAAAGTCATTTCATTTTTTTGATTAGGTATAAAGTACTCCTTACAATATCTTTTATTTTATGAGGAGTTGAACTGGACTCCATAAAAATATTTAAAGACTTGACTTATGAGGAAATACTTTATACTCCACTTGGACATGCAATATAAGGGCTTTTTCTTACTTCCTTCGTGAACTTATGGATAAAAAGTCCCCAACACTCTGGACAAGATGTAAAATTAAAACATGAACGAGGGGCAAAGTACGGTTGGTCAACTAAAGCATCAATCAGGGGGTCTGTTGGATTATTTTTTTGAAGGGGACTTGATTTTTGGATTTTTTTTTGAAAAAAAATCAAAAATTTAAAACCAGTTCATATACTGATTTTTTTTTAAATTTAAAAAATTAAATATTTTTGGAAAGTATTTCAAAAAATGCACAGCTGTTAACAAAAAAATAGTTTCTTTAGAAAAAAATATAAAATATTTTGGAAAATTTTTTCAAAAATACACAGCTTTTCACAAAATATGAAATTTTTTGAAAGGAAATTAAAAATCCAAAGCTAGTCTCAAAAAGTTTCAAATATTAAATTTTTTGAAAAAATAATTCAAATATTAAATTTCTAAAAAAAAAATTTCAATAATAAGTTTCTTGATATAAATTTCAAATATTAAATTTTTGTAGAAAAATTTCAAAAATCCATGGCTATACAAATATAATTAATTTCTTCGGGGAAAAAATTGAAAATAAAATTTTTTGGAAAAATAATAGGAAAATTAAATTTAAAAAAACTTCAAATATAAATTTTTTTCTATAAAAAGCAAAAATTCATTAATTAGGGAGAGTGATACGGCGTCTCTACACACACCATGTGGTTATGTTAAGATTGCAACGACATGAGTTGTAGTTTCCAGCATTGTACGAAATATAAGATAAAATGGAAAACTTTAAGATACAATCGAATTATAAAAACAACGACATTACTTCCGTGGAAATATTATGTATTAATTATGTAAATTCAGCCAAATGCTAGACAAAAATTTTAAGAAAAATAATTATTGCATTTACTTTATGTCAAAGGACTTTTAATTCGTATTCTCATAATTAAACAACCTTTTTATTTTTATAAATGTATTATGTATTTATAAGATAGTATTATAATAAATGTTCTCCCAGGGATGAGATGATGAAATATTACATTTTATGATCTTGAAGTTTCTATATATATACAATAATGCACTGTGACTATAATTTAATATGTTTTGTGTCTATATAACTGTCACTGTAGATCTATGAGATATGACTAAAACAAAAATAGTTTTTCTGGACGATGATTCAAAATATATATCCTTGAAATTCGACGATTCTTCTTCTTCATTTCTTCCAATGGATCATAATGGATTATGGTAATGATTTGGTCAGGGACATACACAGTACCTAACAGCTAACACTTTTCATGGCATTTCCCAATTTTTTATCCAAAAAGATATAGAAAAAGACATTAAAACATGCAATACCTTTTAATCAGGGAGGTCCGCAGGATTATTGTCTTCTTTCTTTTTTTTTTTTTTTTTTTTTTTTGGGGGCTTGGTTTTGAAATAAAAATCCATATCGACTCTAAAAAATGCACAAGTGATGCTGAACGTTATGGATTCCCTGTTTAGGGTAGTACTCAAGAAATTATTTATAAAATCCATGATATGGTGATGGATGACAGAAGTGTGAAGATGTGTGAGATTTCTAGCGCTGTAGGGATCTCGAGTTGGAGCTCTATTTCCACAAATTTTGAAACCACAAATGCTGAGGTGTGAGCAAGAGCATTGTCGTGTGGGCCAATCCTCTGCGTTTTTACTTCAAGTCAGTTTTTAAACGGTCCCACAACGATGAATATTATGCACTTGTAATAGTTTTGCCCGTTTCCATAAACTCGATGAGGATTATTCCTTGCGAATCCAAAATACAGTCGCCATAAGCTTTCTGGGCGATTCTTCGATTCAAACGAATACAAAACAGAAAAAAATAGACTCATCTGACTAAAAATTGGTGGGTGTTCTTCCAAGAGATGTTAAACATAACCTCGATACACGGCAATAGTGCCATCTCTTGAACTTTACACGGAATTTACAAACGACCCTCGTATCATCCCACGTCTATTACATACATATGGAATTTAGGACAGTGCCTAACACACCACTAATAATTATATATATCTCTAAATTATGGTTAATAAATAAATTGAAGATAAACATCAAATTATGATCTTAGCTTGTCATGTTTTTATCATGATTATTCCATGTGTATAACTTAATTATGTACGTATTATTATTTATATATTCCTGATATATTCATACGTGTAACTTTTTATTAGAAAAAAAATATACCCAACATATATACAATGGTGTATGTATTTTGTTTTTGGTATTTATAAATATTGAAAAATACTCATAATTGAATTAGATACAGTCCATCATAGTTACAATGTAAGATTTATATTTTTTCTTTCATAATACACTCGTAGTATTCGGAAAAATAAGATGTTTGTCTCTTTTCATATAGTCCCAAAACTATTCTTCATTTAATCATAGGTTGTTCACCTCCTTATCTATATTTTACATCGCAACCTTTTCTTCAAGCAGAGGGATATAAAAACGTTCCAAAAACCGTTGGTACGTTTCTAGTTACTCAACCATTCCTAAATATGCGATTATTCTTCATACCTTCAAATTAGTATAAAAGTGTAAACTGTGAAATCCTTAAAAATATCTCAAATAGTGTCATACAATTTTTGTAATGTAATCAAACACTCCTCTTTTATGTCCAAAAAACCCTTTTTTTCTTGCAACTTTCCTTTTAAAAAAACCCCGAAAATTGACTCACAATCTATTGGTGATGATCTAATTCTTCCTAATTTAAAAAAAAAAATTGGTTCTAGGGTATTGTTCGTAGCTTAACAAGAATTAGTTCATGTTCAACCAATGCAGGTTCAGATGATTACTAATAACACAATACAATGGTAATTTTCCCCGCAGGCTGAAACCCACATTTTTTATTGTTATTTAAGTCGTAGAACACGAATATGACTATTAAAACTTTCAATTCATGAAAGCTTGCCCTTTAAAGAGTTTATTTGAGAATCATGCATCTATTAACCTGTTTTAATTCCCTTACATATCAATTATGTAACTATATAGACTCAAAAGTTATTAATTTTTTTCGTCGGAATATTATTGTAATATATATTCACGCAATCTAACCAGCTTAATATATCTAAAAAATTTAATAAATATTATAAACTTAATTGGCCATAAATCAATCAAAATGGACCTTTTTTAAGCTATTTTTTTAAATTGTAATATAAGGTATATTCTTTAAGTTCAGCTATGATGTAAAGCATTTGAAGAAAAAAAAAGATATTAGCATCTAAGTAAGGTTCTTCATTTTACTCAATTTGTTGGTGGTTATATACACTTTTTATTAAATAAAATTAAGATAACGTAATAGATCATTATTCATTTTTGAAATACTTAAATGTTTTTATCAATTTATTATTTACTTTGATTTTCAGATATATCGTTTTTTCATGTCAAAATATGGAACACTGAATCTTAGTTATACCCTAAAAACTTGATTTTTTTTTAAAGATTTAAAGGTCAAACTACATTAATTAAATTTTTTTACTCATCATATTTGTATTCTACGGCTTAAATAACAATAATAAATGTGGGTTTCAGTGTGCTGAAGTTCCAACCCCTTCAGTTTGTTGAATAGGGTAATGATTGTCAAGTAGTTCACTTTATTCATGGATTACTAAAATCTAGATAAACTATTCACTTTTAAAATCATGCAACCTCTCTATTATAAGTCTTACTGTTAAGATTCCATAAATTATGTAAATATATTTTTTTATCTTCAATTAGATATAAATAAATATCATTTTACTTAGAAAATGATGATTCTTCTAAAACGTGAAATATACCTTCAAATGTTGTCATTCTTTGTTGCCACACTTGTAAAACATCTGGTGAATAGCTAAATGATAATAGATTAAGAGCTTCTTTGCATAAAGGTTCCAACATCAAACATGAAAATTCTTAATAAATAGAAATCTGTTATGCCAATAAGTTAGATGTCTGGTAAAAAATATTTTTTATTTTAGAGATATCTGATGAGTGTTAATATGTAATGATTATTTAGTTGGTAAATCCGTTCCTAGCTTTTAAAAGTTGTTTGCTCTCTTCATTGTAAAAATGAAGATTTTGAAGCAGAAACTAAATGGACGAATGGAGAACTAAAAGGACGTATCCTAAAAAAAAGGCTATAACATCTATAGGATTTTAAAAAAGAAGAGACAATTAAACAAAGGACGTATAATGTCAATGGCTTAGGTGAGGCGAAGACGGAAAAGTGATGAAATATAATTAAGGGCGCCAAAATTTTGAAAGTAGATGATATTGCAAATTTGTCGGACCTCAAGCAAAAATTTGATATCAATTGTGTACAAAAGAAAAAAATAGTTCGTTGGATATAAGATGAATTTCTATTTCGGTACTTAACAAAATCAGATTAAGGTATTTTTCAAAACATACAAAATTCGTAAAATGATAACTCTCTTTTTGAGAAGAAAATTAATTTTTATTTTTATAACTATACTTTTATATTAATTAATGGTAGGTAACTATTGTTAATTCATTTTAGGTTGTACAGTAATTGGATATAGTGTAATAATTCTAAGAAACTTGAAATTACAAATGTGGAATACTACCAATAAGATTTAAATCAATGAAATAATTTATTTGGTGGTTGCAAAACGAATAAATACATGCAGCAAAGTTTTATATTTATATATATTTTTTTAAAAGATTAAGTAAACTATTATTAGAAATAACAGCTTCATTCAAACTATTTCCGATCTAGTTCAAATTATTTCAAACTAAAAAGTATCATTTACTTCCAAGCAGTTAAAGCTGGCAACTCAACCCTCTAATCAGAGAAAAAATTCCCCAGAAACTTCGGTGGCAGCTTTTATCTGGCAAGAAATTTAACCTTCTCTTATAAAGAACTTTTAGAAATATTATATCTGCCAACTATTTCATAAAAAACAACTGTCTTCAGTTATGCTATAATCAGGTGGTATATGTCAAAGGAACATTATATTATTTAAAAGGAATATATAAAAAATTAACTGAGAAGGATTAAGTAGTTTCAATTATATTTGATGAAGTCTACTCTACTCAAAGAATAGAGTATATAAATGGCAAAATTTATAGTTACAACGACATTGGACCAACAAAGACTTTTTTATGTTTCATGATCAAATCATTTTTTTGGAAATTATCAAGATGTCGTAGTAATAATACATGATGGGATTTTACAATGAAAATAATAGTTATAGAACTGAACAAGAAATTATAATTTGACTCTAACATGTTACTTTATAAGGGACGTATTCTATGTCGAATGATCAATGAGTTATAACATTCAAATCTAAATATAATGTAATAAATAAATATCAAGAAGTACAAGTTGAATTTACTGTCATAATAAATTATCAAAATCATTTTGAAATTAAAGAAATATGATTCTAACTTCATTACCTTTACTTTTTGTCTTTAGTTTGAGTAGTAGGGATAATAACGATATGTGGCATTAAAATAGGCAAAATATGGACTAATTGATGCTTAACATCTTGAATAATCCATAATTAGGTTCTTAATCCATAAAATAAGTTTAAAATTCCAGAGGTTAAAGGTACATATTCAAGCAGATATCTTGTCTTTCTATATATATATTTACCAGAGGATGAGACATCATTGATAATTAATTCTTAAATAATTAACCACAAACATATAATCATATTGGAAATCAAATCAGAAACACTATTTGCAACACTTTTAATGAATTGGAAAAGGGAGATCAAATCCAAATGCAAGAGGTGAGACATGAATTACTTAATGTGAAGTCATCTATAGATGAAAACAGGTTCATCAAGAGTTGATCTTCTCCCATTTAAGAGAAATAAGATGAACAATGAAGGAACGGACAATCTCATAACAATGTTATGGATATTCCTTCAAAAAATGTATTCCTTCGATTTAGTTTAATAAGAGGTCTTTCCTCCATAATCATTAATAAAGATGATCTACAATTAAAGGTTAGATCTGCAAGGAATAAAATAAAATATTGAGTAAAAAATTAGCTCTTCCTTTGACATAATTAAATCATACTTGATAATTGCTTTTGTTGGACTCTTTCATATTTCACTTCCAAAAAATGAAAACTTCCGAAAAAATCATTCACCAAACGATCCACAATTCTATGGTTGATTAACTTCGATCATAAATGAGGGTTTCCAATTAACAATCGGATAATTATCTATCTCTTCCTTCATGATTCATCACTTTTTAACAAGAATGAACTCTTCTATTTCACAATTGCTATTATGATTAAATAGAAGAATTATTTATTTTAAAAGATCTGATAACGAGGTTGTGTGGTTTGTGTCTATCCAGAAGTTAAGTAATCTATGCTTTATTGTATCTCCCAACCTTTCCTAAAAAAGAAACAGAAAAACCCTCAAAAGCAGTTTGTCCCATAATTCCCAATTAATTAATAAAAATACTGTGGTATTATCATTTTTGAGTGTATCTTAGGCTGGCGTAGATATTTGGATCTATGAAGTAACATTACAATCAAGCGTGCAAGTCATATTAAAAAGAAAAGAAAATGGAGTTTATATGTATAGAGTAGTAAAAAAAGCCGATATGTATAAATGAATCAAATTCGTAGGCGTTTTGGTCGACTCATATGCTAGCTCATTTTTAACAACAAGGGTGTGTAAGTAACGCTTAATCTGACTATACATAAGCTGTAGCAACGAGCGTGTACATATAAAGCTCAGAGCGTCATATTAAAAAGTACATGTATTTGGGATTTTTAGCCTGCAAGTTTTGTTGTTGTTGGCAACTTGAACAATGTTTTTATTATTTTCTCAAGCAGGTTGTTATTATTGTTTTATTTTTCAGGAGGTTACCTCTAACTATAAAATGAGTATATGTGAGATTGCTCATCAAAAAGGGAGAGTAAGACTGAGGATTTTTTGGGCACTGGGCAGTTATTCTCTATATTATTAAAGTAATGTGTCTCTCTTCGTTGACACCTAATTGCTCCAAACAATGCTGGGTACTACCACTAGTTATACAAAAGAAGAAGAAAATCGACACTTGACAAAAAAGTATAATTTGTTCATATATTGAACTTTAGATGATATATCATCGTGTTAATTCATGACCATTAAATAAACTTCTACTTTATCTTATAAAAATAAAAAATAAACTGCAGTATATTATATTGACTTTAAGTGCACTCTTTATGTCAATTTGATTAGTTGCATTCGTCGCCAGGAAGAAAAAGACGACTTCTTTTTGAATTACTCGATAAGATTTGAAAAATATGTTTCCTGAATAATAAAAAATAACTAAGAGCTATTCGTTCATAATAATACCATATAAAACATAGCTTTATATATATAATATTTATTTATATACTTGAATTGGATGGGAGGCTTAATCCCATGCTATTAGTTTTTATCCAATAAATGAATTTAATCACAACATGCATAAAATCTCATTATGGGAGTTAGATAAGTAATTAGTAATTACTCAAGCATTCAAAATGCTATTATTCTTGAGATTATTTTTAAGAATATCGAACTACTATAGAAATATTTATGAATTAATTATAGGGACAGAGAGACGGTAAATAGAACCTCCAACTGTATTCTGTTGAAGAAAAATTTTGTCTGAGGCAAGGAATCATATATAATGGTGTTAACTCGCTAAGCCTAAAATATAGTATGTATTTTGTTATCAGCTGCCGATCTGTCTTCTTCTTCTCTCTTAATCAGTGTCAGTTTGTCTGCAGCAGGTGGGAAGGAGAGGCTTCAGGATTATATATATTAAAAAATTTTGGGAAAAAATCAAAAATCAACAGTTATTCAAAAAAAAAATATTTTTTCTGAAAATATTTCAAATATGAAATATTTTGGAAAAAATTTCAAAAATCTACAGTTGTTCACATTTTTGGAAAAAACAATACATTATTAATTATTGTAGAAAAAAAATAACATTAAATTTTTTTGAAATAAAATTCTGAAATCCACAGTTGTTCTCAATAAATTAAATTTTTTTCAAATATAAATTTTATAGTAATTAGCAGAAATTATTCCTCATCACTATGTATTGTGAATAAGCTATAAGGGTCAAAGGGAATTTATTTTTATTTTATTTTTCCAGATTAAAACTGGAAATATATTGAGTTCAGAACAAGAATTAGAATAAATAAAAAAACACTTTTTAATCATAAAAAAATACTTTTACATAAGTTTTATTTAATTTGGGATTGTTTTAAGAGTAAAAAATGACTTTAAAAGATAATAGGCCCGAATTACTATCCTCTCAGATATTTCAGAATTAAGATGATTGAGGGAAAAACGGCAATCAGTTTCGGATTCTGTGCACATAGATAAATTCGATTATTGTCTTCAATTCATTAGTGCAAAATCCCCTCCCCCCTTAATTGTCCCCCTCTGTTATTTATAGTATGTTTACTTATTTATTTATTAAGACAGCTTAGTACATGTATCTACAACATCTTGCGGATATTTGTATGTTTTTTTATCATTTATTCATGTCCTATTTTTTGCGGTTATCTATAATTGTATCTCTGAACCTTTCCTTTTCATAAAAGTTAGAGATAAAAAGACCCAAAATCAGCTGATAGTTAGAGATGTAATTATTATAGAATAATTATTTTTTTAGAATTGTTTACAACCTAAGTACCATAGGATGATATTTACAAATGATTAGATGTACCGGTATCCCTGAAAGTCCTTGGTTTTTTTTTTTTTTTTTAAATGAATTTGTTTCGTTTGAATCTTGTTGGTTAGTGCTGACTCGTGAGAGACACATTTATTTGAATAAAAAAATTTGAGCTATAAAGTAAGGATTTGTCAATTTGATTAGAAATATTAGCAGATGACAGTGGTAGTGAGGATGAGATTCCCTTCAACTTCTATTATGTACATCTTTTAGTATGTAAAAATTAACTGAAGAAAATCTTTTTAAAATCTTAATAAAGCAAAATTTATGAATGAATTATATTAAATGTAAAACAAACGGAATTACTTTCAATTATTCTTATAAAACTTTATTTTTCCCTAAATACAAACTGCTCAATTTTGATATTTTGTGTGCTTATTTTTCAAAATTTTATCCTTCTTTATTTTATCATTTTGTCCAAAAAAAAAAATCGCTTAAAAATCCCAAGTCTACTATTGACCAAAGAGGCAAAATTTGTGTCGCACTCTTTTTAAGAACTATATAATTCATAACAAATGCATTCATTCCTTCATCTATGTCTGAGAACTTAGTTTATTAATAATTCCATAGCTACAAAAATTGAACAACATTTTTTTCATTTCCTCCTTTTATCTGATGGCATCATATAAAATATTGGATCAAATAGTGATTTTTTGAAAATCGTATCCGATGTCAATATGCCACAGAAGACATGTTTCCCAACGTTCCATCTTAACCAGAGTCTATTCGAATTTAACGAATCAACGTTCTTTAAAAGAACACAGATTTAGGGGAAAATAGCAAAAAATCAACAGCTGACAACAAACTATATCGGACATTTTCATGTAATGAGGTAGACTTGTTGTAATAAATGTATCAAGGAATCAAAAGAACTTTATCTATTAATTATTATTCTGATAATATCAAGTTATTAAATAAATTAAATTGTATTTTAGTTCCTTAAGACATTCTATAACGATATAAATATATAATGCTTATAATAATTATATTATCTATTTTATTTCCTATCTAATCAAAGACTAAATCAAATTGGAAAATTAATTAAAATAGTCGTGTAAAGAATATATTATGGAATTAAAAGATTTTATTTATTGTATTAATTTTTGTATTTTGTATAAAAACAATGAGTGTTATCAACAAATTGGTATGTTATTGTCAAAATGTATAAAATTTGATATAAATCAATTTGATTTTCTTGTCAAAATTCGAAATACAATTTTAAAAAATGGCAAAAAGTGAGACTAAAGTATGTTATCCAAAAAAAGATATTAACATTTTGTCAAAAAATGTAATTTTTTTAAATTATCTAAAACTACTTTTGAAAAAAAAAAAAATAGACAAAAATGTTGGTTTGGTAACGTAAATTTGAACTATTTAACTCAACTTCCAAAAAAGAAAAAAAAAATTCTGGCTATAGCTCGATTTGAATTTAGACAATAGGGACTTTGGACTAGACTTGAGCTTAACTCCTTTGCTCGGATAAACTTGCAAGAAAATATATTTAAGTTACAAAAATTTATATCTCGAATATTATAACGATCATAATTTCATATTAAATAGTCCTGTAAAAAAGATAATTTCAGAATTTGATGACATTATATAGACATGTAGGTTTTTACATGTATATTATAAAATCCATTTTAATTTTTTTGTATCTGATGAAAGGTGTTGGAGAAATTGAGTCCGTTATTTTTGGGATTTTAGAAAAAAATATTGTTGTATACACCAAATTTAAATAGTCATATCTTCTGGCCCTGTGGTTCAATTTCAACAAATAGAGTAATGTTTTTTATATAAGATAAATATCCAAATGCCGTATTACTGTCATAGTGCAATCAGCTAAAATATTATGCTTCTAGAATGTTACTATATTCAGTTTAAACAGATCTGTTGTGATGAATAAGAACCACTGATCATGAGTGTATCATACTTCCACATAGATTTCTTTTATCCATGCATATTAAACATTTTTAATGGACTATATTATGATAGTTTACCCTTTTGGACCCAGAGGACACCAGTGCCCATAAATTCACTATTGGTTACTGCACTCGTTTTTAAACCGAATTTTATTTTTCTTGTTTTTATTTGATAGCTAAGATGTCAAAATAATTGTCGAATTTTAAAACAAAGTGAGTTTTGAATATTTTTTAAATAATAGTATATCATATTTTTTCATTCTTGGAAAAAAAATTTAAGCTTTTATAACTTTTTTTTATTTTTGAATGAAATGATTTGTTAATCAAATATATGTTTGTCTAAACATTAAAACTGGTGATGGGACGATTAATAGGAATCAGGTGTTATTGGATTTTTTTTTTAAATATTATATTAGGAATTTAATATTTGAAATTGTTTTTATATTATTTTTTACTTTTACAATATTAACTTTGAGCCCCAAATTTTGGGGCTCAAAGTGTTGGGAATACATCAGGATCCTTCCCTTCATTCTTATATCATGTTCTACATCCAGACACACAACATATTTTAGCTATTATATTACACCAGCAGGAGAACGCAAGAGGAAACAAGACTCGATATTATTTCCACGATGAGGTTATTAAAAAGAATAGAATTCAAAAAACTAATAAGTAATGAGGAAGCAGTTTCTTTCCTATTGTCCCCTCCGATCTACACTTTCCTTTCCTGTTTCAACTAGTTTAAGTCCATATATATAGAGTAGTCATTGGATACAATCAGGACACACGAAACCCCTCTGCTCATTAAAGTGCTCCGTCTTGATGGTTACTATTAGTATTGTGTTGGTCCTTATTTAGTAACACGTTCCAGTCATGTCCGGTCCCTCTAGTCCATTGTTAGTCTTTAAAGAACATAAAATGATACTTTTGACGTCATTTAAGATATTTTCCTCTTTTTAATAATTCCGTTTGATAATAGAATACATTATATGTAAAATTGAGTAAAAATATAATTTGTTTGTAGTCCATTGCATTACAAAGAAAACATCTGTTGTCGGGAGTACTTTACTTAATATTATATAAAAAAGACAATTATAAATTATTTACTGGGATAGTATACCTCGAATCGAAGGTGTTGTTCAAATGAAAATTATGGCGTTCATGAGAAGGAAACTATATCGTGAAGGATTAGGTAGATAGAAGGATAGATATTACATATTTCATTTGGAAATGTTTTTGTGATCCTTGATGTTGCTGACAATCAATCCTTAATCATTTCCATTTATTTTTTACAGTTTAATTTCATTTTGAAATTGAGTGATTATATAATTAACCTCTCGCCAGTAGGGTTAGCATAGTTATTTATAAGAATATATGAATGAATGACATTTTAGAGAAAGTTTCAAAGATATTCTGTTTTCTAAGCAAGAGAGTAGAATACCTAGAGTTGAAAAAAGTAAATGAGCCTGACATTTCCTGATAGCATTTCTAAAGGTATAGGAAGAGTTGATCTCTTGGATGCAATACCAGTTGTCTATGGATTAGTTTATGGATAATGGTGAATAGCACTGATGATTTAATGGGGAATTATTCGGGTAAGTCCTAGTTGGACTAACCAAGAGTAGAATTACAGATCGTACATCGAAGAAATTCTTGTATATATATTCTTGCTGTTTACGGAGTGGATTAGGGTTGATTCCTTTCCTCTAACAGCTGTATCCTACTGATCTAATAAAACGTTATGACAGCTAAGCTGCTCTTCTCCCAAAGATTCTTCAAATTGTCAGGATTACCAAGTTGATTTTCGGATTCTTTTTTATAAACTACTAACGGATCATATTTTTGACAACTTATTTATAACTATTTGTTTTAAAATCATCAAAACCACGGCTATTTGCAATGTTTAAAATTGTCAAAATCAAAGATAAATAAAATTTTGCATTTTTGAGTCAAAATATGTAACTTTCAGATGTGTTGTGTCATCAATGTAGAATAAATGAGAATAATCGTGACTGTCATTTTTCATCGCGGAGTGTTAAAAATATTTTTTAAATATAAAAGAACTCACACAACCTTTCCCTTAACATATAAAGAAATATTTTTATTTACATATATGGTAGAGTATTTACGGTCTACAAATGATTTATAAATATATTTTTAAATAAAACTATTCCTTTATTTTTCTAATGGACTATTAAAAAGAATGATTCAAAGCAAGGAATGTTCGGAATTTAGGGACATTCTTATTGGACGTCTAATTCTTATATATTAGGGTGTTCCGAAATAATTGAGACTGTCCAATTAAGACAAGAAATAACGTTCAAAAGTTTTAAAAAAGTACTCCATCATGTAACATAGTCTCCTCCGGCTCGGATAACGTCGTGATAATGATTCTCCAACTCCAACAACTGCCTGGAGAGCTCATCTTCGTTCACTAACTTCATCAACTGCTGAACACTGTTTATCGCTATCTTTGGGGTCCACACAAACATCCCTCCACTCGCTCTTGTCACATAAGAACCAAGTGTTGGTCCTGGTCCTGGAAGAGCTTAATCAGGACCCTACAGGTCTTCACTCACTCATCCTTTTTGGATTGTTCTTTACCAGGTCCTTGACTTAGGCGATGTTGTTGGTTGTCTGTTTCTCAGGGGGACTTCGTCATGAGTCACCTTTATCGAGCTTAAATGTGCCATCCTGGATCTCACCAGCCCGCCGAAAGATAGTTACACGACTAGAGCAGGTATCAATGTAAGCGATAATGAGTTCGGTGAGGATCACAAACACTGTTTTTCCCATTTTGTAGTGTATCAAAAAGTATGAGCGAAAATTGTGAGTCTCCATGTTCACCGACGAATGGAGAAACCCTTGGCATCCCCATACCTCATGTACACCACGCTCGGGAGAGTTATTCTCTTGAAATGGATGTGTGTACGTTCGCGCCTTATGGATTTAACCAAAATATTCCTAGGATAGATGGAGTAATTGTAATACTATAATGTTTACTTATACCGAATCAGTACAACTCCATCTAACCAATATAAGGAACAATAAAAAAAAGATATTCAAATGTGGTATGTAGACATTGGCTATTAAGTCTCTGAATAATTATAAAAAAAAAATTTCACTAGAATATTTATGAAAAAATCAATGCTGTTGGTAGAATTTTGCAGCTATCTCTTCTCCTTTCCCTTCAAACGAGCCTGTCTCAATCATTTTCGAACAGCTTCATTTAAATTATTTAAATTGGAAAAACAGAAAACACATCTACAAGGTGGTCCAACGATATCCTACAATACGTGAACACGGAAGTGGATTTATACAATTATTAGGATGAATTTACTTTTAAAACAGATATATGAGGCTCTATAATAAACCATGTATGATGACTGTATAGAAATTGAACTTTTTCTGTACTGTGGAACACTGTATTTTAGACTTGTTCAATTTTTTTTTTAATTCAAACCTTTTAATATTTGACTTTTTTCTATTCTCCAAGGTCTATATAAACTGAATATACCAGTCATTTGGATTTTAGAACGTGGCTATGCCTGCTGCATGAGCCTTGAAAATTTATTGTTGGTGGTTCTAAAAAAAAGGCAAAAAACGATGTTTGTTTGTATTATTTTGGCTATAGTTTCGCAAATAGTTTATCATATAGCATTGACAGGGGTATCAAATACAAGCCAATAAACTGTGCTTCAATTTGTATAAATATGTTATTTATCCTTTATTTGAGTATATGGGTAAATTTTACCCCACAGACTAAACAGAGTAATCTTTAAAAGTTTGAGCCTCCGGGGACGATGTACTTATTTCTCCATCCTGGAGTGGAAGAAAGAACATATCTTGGAATATGGGGGGGTCCAAACCCTTTTGACCCAAATTTTTCAAAGTTGTCGAAAGAGATTTTTTGAATTTTTCTGGTGTGGTAGGATAGATAGAGCTGGGATTTGTGTACGAGCGTGAGGAGAAAGTGGGAGCGAGGCATATGGTATTAATCAATTAAGACCTTTGGTGATACCAGCTACATATTATATGGTTTAGGGGAGACAATAAATTACCCCTATTAAGAAGAGAACCCCCTACATTCAAAACAAAATCAGTGCAGGGAAAATAATAATTAAATTCAGACTCATTTACATCTTTTTTATTAAGTATTTTTTTAAATAATTGAGACCAAATATAGGCGATAATGCTTTTTTCAGAGAGAGAAGTTAATACCATGACGACTAATTAAATAATGAACAAAAAAGACGAAAGAGGCCATACAACAACCGTTTTTCCTTTTCTAATTGCTAAACATAGTTTTTCTTTACACAGATCTTTTTTTTATTTAAAAATAAAAGTCGTAGTTAGACTCAGAGTAAAATTGAAGATGGACATTGGAGTCATTCCTACATATGTTCTTGCTAGATACGGATTTGCATTTATTTTCTTCCTCTCAAAGTCATTTGTAGCTAATTTAGGACTCTTGTCCAAAATATCCTTCAAATTGAAAAGGACACCTTACGAGTTTTTTTTTCTTTTAGCAATCGATTTAATAAACACATATACTATACAGAGTTATTCAAAAGTTTTTAAATTATTAATTTACGAAAAAATTAATAAGGCACAAATAAATTAATTTGTACATACATTAATAAAAGTTCTAGATTATATATTTATTTTTTCTTTATAAATTATTCAAATAGCCGCTATTCTTAACCACTACGTCCAATATATATAAATATATATATATTTAAATTCTTATTTAAAACTCTATCATAAAGTAAACCAATTATGGGAGTTCGAAGCCTACTTAGGTTTAAAAAAAGGATATTTCCTTTTTAACCACCAAAAACATCTTATACCTGTGGTACCGCATAACGCGGTTTCAAAAAATACGTATTTCGCATAACGTAATGTTTTGAATTTTTCCCAACGTCCCTCAAAATGTGGTTTATTCCTCTCATTACGTGTTATTATATATATATATATAATTAAAAAAAACACATAAAATAATAATATTTTCAGATGTTTAGGAAAATAAGTTTCGTTGTTTACATTAACTAATTTATCAACATAATTGTTGAATATAGATATGTGTAAGTAAATAGTGTTAATGCTCGAACTAATTTAGTTTCTAGTTACAGAGGTGTCTGCAATGGGTGGGCTGGAGGTGATATAGCCTCCTGGAAATTAAAAAAATTTGGTTTTTCAAAAAAAATTTAAAATTTTTAATTTATTACAATTTTTTCAAAAAAAAATTAATTTTCAACCTTTTTTCGCGTATATTTTTTATTTCTTTGAAAATGTAGGGATTTTTGAATTTTGAATTTTTTGTGGACAGCTATGAATTTTTGAAAAAAAATTCTAAAAACTACAATTTTTAAAATTCATTTTTTTGGTACTTTTGCTGACGGACTTTTAAAGTGAGGTTTCCAGGAAGATTAGTTCTTATATAATTATATAGCAATTTTCTTCTAATACACTTATAATTTTTACTAGAATAATCATTGAAATGTTTGAATAGAATATTAAATTTTATGAAGAAAATCTTAGAAAGTATATTTTAGAAGATGTCATTTGATATCTGTTATTTTACATATAAATAGAACAAACCATTATTGAAACACTTAATAAAATCTTCTGAAATTATAGTGTATATAATAATACTTTATAAAATAATTTTATATCATAGATCTCAGGCAAAATGGAGTTGTGCCAATGAAAAAAACATAATTTTTTTAAGATATGAATACAATGAATAATTGCTCTGTTATTATTTAGTTTTTAAATGTATTTTTTGGTTATAATTTTTTCAAAAAATATACTAAATACAGTGATGCTTACATTTCATAACAAAAATAAAATTTTTAAAGAATACTTATTGTAACTAGAAAAGAGTCACGCAGAGTTTCTTAGGCTAGCGTTGGAGTTTGTTAACAGCCATTAAAATTTATAAAAGTTATTATTTGGAATTTTTTGGAAAAGATATTGTTTTATAAACTTCAAATAACATACCAACATGTTTACATGAAAAAAAAATCTAGACGAGAAATCCCTATTTTTTTTTTAAATTTCAAATCAAAATTCATTAAGAAAATTGCAAAGAACTGTTATTCACTAATTTTGCAAAAAATATAGGGATAATAATTTTGTTGATTTAGTTTTACAAATTTTGCAAAAATTATGGAATAAAATGTTCCAGAAAATGAAAATACAATATTTTGCTTTCAGGATATAAAATTCCATATGTCTAAAATGCATCATCCTTTTGTGAAAATTGACGTTGGATGAATAAAAGAGAAAAAAAACGAAAAGAAATGATTTTTTTTTTTCAGAAAATGACAGATATTTCTGTTAAACTTAAATTTTTATTAGTCAAATTTATATGCAAACGAATTTCCCGGACAAATTTCTACATAATTAATTTTTTTTACGAATCCAATATTTCATTAGAAATCTATTTTTAAACACCTGAAAAAAAAGAACGAATTTTAGCAGATTCCTTTTTTGCCTATAGGTTTTTTGATTTTGAATAAATTGAAAAACGTACTTATTAGTATTTTTTTTCTTCTTCAAAGATGCTTTTTTTATCATTATTAACTCAACACACCTTTTTTAGTCTCCTTGAGCACAATTTTTTTTTATCTTCTTATATTTTGTGTATAGAATAATGCCTCTTTATATGACCCTCTCAACAATCGGCACTCTCTTATTAGCCTAACCAGGTTCAAAAGAGGCACCCATGTCAAGTTTCATCCCCACTTTTATTTGATTCATTACACCCAATTTTTAATTTTGAAAGCTATCTTGAGATGACTTATTTTCCAGCAAATAATGCAATCAAACGAAGCAATGTGTTGAAAAAAATAGACTGGGTGAAAGATTAAGAATTTAGCCACATTAAATATAAATGCCTCAAATTGATTTTCCCATTTTAAGAAGTAAACATCCGGCATCTCTACGGAGATCCCCAAAACACTTCTATATTTCAATGAACGCCTCCTAAAAGTTTATTTCTCTCCGTAAATCGGCATTTTGTAATATACCTACTTTATTTGCTCTATTTTTGGGGAAAGTATTATATATAATTTACACCTACATATAGATTTTCATCGTGAACTCTAGTCCATTATATTGAGAGAAAATATAATTACCTCTAATAATATCATAAATAATTAATAAATGTAACATCCATAGCCAATGCGAAATACAAAATTGAACTTTGTACAAAAAGAAAGCTGTAAACAAGTGTTAGAAAATAAAAATATTACAACCACACGAATATACATATGTAGAGTGTATATTGTTGATATGCACTTATTATTTTCATACTAAGAAATGCAGTTATTAACTTGTCAGAGAAGTGCATTCAGGTAGGGTTGTAGCCAAAAATATAGACAGCAAGCACCCCTATCCCTCCCCCAAAGACTTGCATTAATGTCTCTAACAATAAATAATAATAATAAAAACAGAACCCACCTGTCTGGAGAAGTTAACAAAATAGACAAACTAAAACCACTGTGAGTATATCAGTGATGAACTCACTGGAGGAATTTATAGCCTTTTGAAAAATTCAGGAAAGCAATTATAAACACATCAGAGGCCTCTCCAAAAAAAATCAACCAGAAAATAAAAAAATGAAGCCTGACTGTGCCTGTCAATTTCAAACAGACCAGATCCTAGTGTTATGGGTACAACTTGGCCCAACCATAATGTTGGAAAAAATGAGCCCGGCCTTAAAGTCGTGTTAGGTTCGGTTCACTTTTTTTTGCACCCATTATAGTACCCCTGAATGAGAGGCATACTTAGCATTTGCCTATATTACCACGGGTAAACCTTTCTAGTAAATAAGGTAACTCAGAAAAAAATTGTTGGTTCAGCTATTCTTTAAAGGAGGGAGACTCTTGAAAATATATTGGAGGTTCCAAGAATAAAAGTACGGCCTCTATTTTGAGTATATTAAAAAACAAAAACAATTTGAATAAATTGGAAACTATTACATAAAAATTGAGAGTATCATTTTAGGACTCCTGAGATTTCTTGTTTTGTTTTTAGTAAGCTACGCCCTTATATATTATACTAGACTAATATGAAATGAAGATGAAGGATTGAACGGGAAAAAAATGAACAAATGAACGGCGAAAGGAATTTTTTTTAAGAAAATGAACGATTGAACAGGAAAAGAGGTTAACGGGTATAAGCCTTGTCGTTACAGTCAAACTGCAGTCATCTCTTAAGTTATTCCAATAGTCAGGGTGACCATGTCCATTTTCTGTTTCTTTTATTTTTACATACCGACGGCACATACATTATGCATCACTTGACATCCCTTTATCAAATCCCTTAACAATGAATTATAAGAAAAATATAATTGAAAGCTAGCACGAACACGCTTTCTTAAAAATAACCAATTAAAATGATCAAATTTATATTTAGCTTATTTATGTTAAAATTCTAAACTAAAACGATTTACTATAAACTATAATTATATACTAGGTAAATTTATATGGTAAAAACTTCTTGTATACAACATTTTTTGCTGTTTTCCATCCATTTGATGTAAATATAATCAAACCGCCACCCTCTTTTGACACTCTTGAAAATACAACATGTACTTGACCATGTGAAAATATTAATTTTGGTAAATGTAAGGCATTTTTTTCAGATGTTCGTCCCTGGGATTTATTTATTGGCATTGGCATTGCTAACTTGCCCTGTTCCTTTATCAACCATAATAAAGATTGAAGATACATACTAAGATTAACTTTCTAATTATCTTCTTCCTTCATTAATTAAACTAATTCCCTTTTTTAATTCAATAAACTAGAATAATTCGGTTTTTGGATTTCTAATTTTTTTGGTGCATTTTCACATACCTTAAAAAAAAACTTTGAGGCACGGTGAATAAATCTTGTTTTATGAAAAAAATCAACTCATTTTCGAAAAAACAAAATTGCCCTCAAGAGGCCATGAATCTGGTCTGATCAGATGAAACATCATTTTCGGACTAGGAATATTAATAGGGGTAATGACCTTTTGAACTATAATTTGACCTTGAAGACCTTGGCATGACCTTATATGGAAATGAATGTTAATTCTGTTTTCGATAACATATCAAAAAAGTGGAAGGGAGTATTCCTTGTTCTCGTGTTATTTTGAGTTGAAATTCAAGTGTCGCAAAATCTAAAAAAATTGACTGGCATTTGTAACATGACGTCTTGATCCCGTTTTTACCCTTAAGCTTTGACTGAAAATAACGTGAGTATAAAAATTATACCCCTTCAGTTTTTAGATATGGATAAAGTCCGTCAATGTCACAAAGTCTTCAAGGGCCAATTATATTTTAGTAGGTCATTAGCCCCCTTTTATATTCCAAGTCTGAAAATGATACCAGAACTGGTTTTCTGAGCTTATTACCTTTTCAATGATAGTTCATATATCAATATTGGTCAAGTGGCTGTGGAGACATTGGATTTTAAAATTTGCGGAAAAATTCAAAAGATCAATGA
This sequence comes from Lepeophtheirus salmonis, assembly GCF_016086655.4. Classification (NCBI taxonomy): domain Eukaryota; kingdom Metazoa; phylum Arthropoda; class Copepoda; order Siphonostomatoida; family Caligidae; genus Lepeophtheirus; species Lepeophtheirus salmonis. The sequence continues at coordinate 33,403,351 of NC_052131.2, forward strand.
TTCAAATGGGATAAAATTTCACAGGAGTAAGTTTCTACCCACAGCCATCAAATGTGTTATTTATTACCATTGTGATATCTGACCTTCTTTCAAAAAAAATATTTAGAACTTTTATTTTCCTTGTCTCACAAAACAAATCTATATTTCAATTTTTTCGAAAACAATACACAATTATATATACAAAGGGTGGTTAGTCTAAACGTATGCAATCCGAGAAAAAAAAGTAAAACGGTGCTCTGACTTTATTTGTAACCCGATTTTATTAAAATTTTCACAAAATCAACATCAGAGAAAAAAATTGACATTTCATCCATAAAATTGCCGTTACTTGGTACTCCACGTTCACGACATCCCATGAAACATTTCACTGCCTTCTGGACCGTTCCACAGGGTAAAGTCCAGGATGTTCTTTTTATAATAGCTCTCAGGGATTTTATTGTGCTCTGGAGACCTTCATTGGAAAACAGGTAATAGTTACCTAGTCAAAGTAAAAGGTTTCATTCCGCCGAGTTGGGAGGCCATGAAATCAGGGAATTCTCAGAATGAAGAAAATCGACTGTTCTTTGCTAGTATGACAGGGTGTTACTTCTTACTGCTTTATCCAAGATAGATTTTTTATGAAGCTGCAGATCCAAGTGACGATTTTGATAACTAGAATATTGATGTAACCCTTAGAAATTATAGTTTGGGTTATAATACTAAATAAGATAATTTTAAACATATATTAAAATGTTTTTGCGCCTATAAAAAATCATACATTTTCCGGCATATGTAGGGAATAAATAACTGTAGTGTTATTACACGGCGTTACCCCACTAACACAAAAATACCCTGTTTATTTTGTTGTCAGCTGTCGATTTCCTTATCTGACTTGATACGTCATGGGTATTTCATAATTTACTCTTTTTGATAAATAAACAAAGTAATAATTTATAGTATATTTATGTTCTGTTTCTAAAAGGACAGGATAATAATTTCTTGTTGATCCGTCGTCGTGTATATATATATTGGCCACCTTATTATTTCTATGAAGAAATTTTGTTCTATCATATGGAATTTAAATGTATAGCTACGTTTTTTATAACATAAGCTAAATTATAATTCAGTATTGAATAAAATATAAAATAAGATTTTAATATTATGAAATATATATCTTATTCATTTTAAAATTGTGGAGAAATAATTTGGCAGTGATAGTCTGGGAGTACACAAGAGATAAATTGCAGTTGGTATGATTGACTGATTTGGCTAACGACCCGTTAACTTCGGGACTTTTTTCTATTTCTTTTTAAGGAAAGGTTGCGTGTTGTAAGAAATGTATCCATGTGATTTTTTAGTTTTTTTAAATGTACTTTTGGGTTATTATTTATCCAAAAAATATACCAAATACTGTGATGTGCACATTTTATAATTTACATAGTGCCTGTAACTTATATTATATGAAATGTATTATTAAGAATTTTAAAAAAAACGTATATAAAATTCAATTAACATACATGAATATATATTCATGAAGAAATTGTTTAGATGAGAAGTCTATCTTTTAATTTCGTAAAAAATTGCCAAATCGAAATTCGCTAAAAAAATAATAAAAAACTCTTAATGCTGTTAATGTCATTGACAAAATAGCCCTCAATAACTGCTTTATTTTTGCGAACATTGCAAAAATTATGCAATAAAATGTGTCGGGAATTGGAAATACTTTATTACAATATCAAGTTATATAATTTATTGTACAAACTGTGACATTTTTTCTTAAAAAATGACGTTAATGAAATAAGGAGAAAAATTATTCAGAAATTTATTTCAGTTAAACAACAATTTTTATTCATCAAATTTATGTAGAAACGAATTTCCAGTTAAATTTGTACAAACTTTATTTCATCTAAGAATCCAATATTCTATTGAAAATACTTTTTTTTTTTATATACCTGAAAAAAACAAAAAAACTCCAATTTTCCCCATACTTTTTTTGATTCTGAATTAATTTAAAAAACGTCATCATTCGTATAGTTATTTTTGAAGACGCCAGTCACATTTTAATTTATACGTCAACCCCCTATTTAGTTTTCATGAGCTCCTAAGAACTTTTTTTTTTTTTTTTTTTTGGATATAGAATAATATGATCCCCTAAAAATCGGGTCACCCGTCTTAGCCTGACTAGTATCAGAATGTATATATACAGATAAGATTATGAATTACTTAGAATCAGCCCTTCAAAGATACAAAGTAAAATTGGTTAATAATATTCAGTGAATGAATTAAAATGGCACGCACACAATACTGTCTTCTAAATTATTAATATCGTTAATCAATCAATCATCATTCGTCCTCTCTCTTTCTTAGTCATCTATTTAAGATTCACGTTCTGTATTAAATACATCCTTTGCCAAAGAGATTATTTTTAACTTTAATGGATAAAATGCTCAATTTAAACTTCTTTCTTCTTTTTTTTTTTTTTATGTAATTGACTTGTAGAAATAGTTTTAAGGTAATAATATATGTAGCACTCCCTGATTGAAACACTTAATCTACGGTAGTTTTTTTAATCAGAAACTTTTTTTATTTCTGTTCAAAATGTTGTATTTGTGGAAGATATATCTGTTAATTGAACTCACGACTTCACTTAGATTATCTGATGTAGATGTAATAAAAAGGGAGTAATATTGTTCAAAGTCAATTAGGTCTTTTCATTTCATTTTTTACCATAAAAAATAGATTCCACTTTTATAAGGTTAAGGGATTAAGCCTTGGTCCACTCGAAATATTAGTAGAACAGCTTAGCATTTTTTTTCAAATTATATGAAATAAAATCCTGCTGTAAAAGTTTACTGATTACTTTATATCTTGGACAGAGTTTCTCGTCTAGTCCTTGGTCTGACAGAAGCTAAATTTACGCATTACATACTTTATGCATTTTTCTGACAAAGATAGAGCTCATCTGGACGCATCATCATTTTTTGAGATGAGAAAACTTTTACGGTCGATCCTGTTTTCAACAGGCAAAATGACCGTGTTGTGAGCTTTGGAGATGTTTGGAAATCCAACGGGAAGGCCATGAAGCAGGTATGGTTCCCACTGGCTCAGATTAACAGCGGAGGATTATGTAAAGATTCTGGCGTACAAGGTCCTTCCTTGGATCAAATCCATAGTCGGCAACTCTTCTTGGGATTATCAACAAGATGGAGCACCCGCCCACGCTTCCAAGAAAGCTCAGGAGTGGCTCAAGGACAACATGAACTTTTGTCAAAGGACTACTAGCCCCCTCAGAGCCCATATCTGAACCCACTAGACTTCCCTATCTAGGCGCACGTGGAGACTAAGGCCTGCAAAAAACGACACAAGAACATAAATGCCTAAAGGCTGCTGTCAACAAGGCCTGGGCCTCCATGGACGCCGATTACATCCAGCAAGTCTGTGGCAGCTTCAGACGTCGCCTGACCAGTGTCATTGAGTCAAATGGTGGCTACATTGATTAAATTTGATCACAAACTATTTTATTATTCTAAAAATGTATAAATAAATTGTTTCTCAAGTCATTGAAATGTCATTATTGTCCGCGATATGTTCTGAACAAAAATCGGTAAATAATTCTGCAAGGCCCGGTACTTGTCATGCAAAAGAACGTCTCACTGATCCCAGAGCTATGTTGTCACTGCTAGCGCAGATTCCAAGGTGGGCTCTGTGCCTTTTCTAAATATTTGTGTATATTTTTTACTTACTTAGATGTAAAAATGAATATCTAATTTGCGTTATAATCAGGACATGTTATACCGTGAGCGGCATCTATGGCAAGATAATATGTGGCCTTTTTCTTTCTTTACTTTTTAGAAAATAAAATACAGGGCCCTTTTGACTGGTTTTTGAAACAGTTTTCTGGCTAATCTTGAGTTCCTGGGCAATGGAATAAGTATTCACTTGCCGGTCTAACTCGACGATTTCCATTATTTTATCGATATCTTCGACCTCGATGTTACTAGAACGAAATCTTTGGAGCCACCACTTTGCTGTTACATTCGATACTGTATTGGGTTCATAAACAGCACATTTTTTTGGGGCCATCTGCCTTTACAACTTGGTTGTAGTGATACTGAAGAATGTATCGAATTTTTTCTGGCTTCCACAAGCACAAAAGTGTAAATGAACTTTTTTTAAGTGTACACTTAACCTTTAAGCATACTTTAAGCTGTTTTTAATGCAATGCATTAATGGTGAGATATAGCTTACTAAATATATCTAGAGAAAACGCACTGAACTGTTTAATTATCCTAATATAAATTTTTAATAAAATTAATGGAGCATGCAAACCCACCTCAGAGTGAGAACTAGGGCACTTAACCCCCTCCCCCCTGAAATTGATCCTGCTTATAATATATGAACATAGGTCACATTCTAATAACATTTCATTTCTTGATATAAAAAAATTGTTTTATGATAATTATGATTTCACAGGATTCTCCAGGGAAAGACACTCCCTAGTTTATTTGTACTATGTGGGTCAAACATAGCTTCAAATTTAATTTATCTACATACATTAAATTTTATACACATTCTTGTATGTAAATATATTGTACAGATTAATTATTTATACATTTACATTATACACACTCCTATTGCAAATACCTATGTATCATAATCCTTCCTGTTTCTACCAGTAAAATATCCTCTCTTATTAGAGTAATTATTATCTATAAATTATCCGAGTAAATCAATTTTATATGTACTCGTATGTACGATATATAATTAGTGGATTCCTACCATTTCATTTTATTGTTCTTTCCACTTCCAAATAATACAACATATCCAAGATAGGGCGGAGGATTGTCCGCAGGAAAATGGCCTCCAATAGGGCATGAAAAAACTAAAAATATATATATTATTTGCAAGGTAGTGTGGCTCTCAGCAGCTTATATTTTTAAAAAATGGCACATGAACATACAATGTTATCATTCAGGGAGTTGTACATTTTTGCCACAAGACGGAGCTGCTCTCTGTCGCTTGCTTTATATAACCGTATATATTGGTAATCTGCAATATGTTAGTGTTCTTATTAGTCATATATTGTACCTAAGACTGATTTCCTAATCAGACCCTCCCCTCCCACTTCTTCATTTTCTTTTTATCGGTCTGATATTTTTTACTATTTAACGGTCCTTCGGTTCTAGATATCTTTTTATTTTCTTTGTTCATAGCTAGGATTGAAGTACATCAAAACGATAAAAATAATTAATGATAACTAGAAGATATGATAATACATTCTAGTCACACACTTCCTACTTTAAACTTTAGGTAAGTAGTCTCCTTGAAAGACATTACGATAAAACTCCAGCAGCTTTAATGACGTAGTTAGTAACTAAGTCTTCTCAGCAAATTATATTATGACCAGATAGATAGAACTGAGGTCATTTTAGACTGATTCAACACAAGTTCTTATCAGTTATTTTTCCCTATTCAGAAAATTCAAATGTAGCAGCGAGTAAGGGACTCGATAGTATTTACAGTGAGCTCTGTTGAGCATAAAATATGTTGTCCATCAAAGTTGCCAACATGTACTATACTTTTTTATTTAAACTCGTGATAATTTTCACACCCCCAATAATGTAGTGATTGATCTACCAATGCCTACATATGTGTCTAATCCAGCTAAGTTGATAGTTCTCCCATCTGCAGATGCACGACCATAAAATCTCCCTCCTAGTTTCCCAAATTACACCGGGTGCACACGGGATTTGTGTAAAATGGCCTTGGGGGTATGAAGACAGGTTAAAAACACTGTCGCTTCTTCAAAGAATTCCCTATAGAATCGCATATGGTCCAGACCAACGGGTTGTAAGTTATAAGCCCTGGGGCTTGAGACAGATTAAAAGCTATCACCACCCCTTCAAAAACTGGTGAGTTGACTTTTGGCCAATTTTTTTGTTGCTCACGAAGGGTAATTTGCATAAAGGATATTTCACCGAAGGTCCATTTGGGGCATTTGGTCGAAAAATTATATTTAAATTATTGATATAAACGATTGTATATTTAAATTATTGATATAAACGATTGTATATTTAAATTATTGATATAAACGATTGTATATTTAAATTCAATTTAAAATGATTGTATGATAAATAAATACTTTTTATGTATTGTATAAGTCAAAAAAGGTTAATTAATTATTGTTCTTTTGCAGAAAAATATTTTTTTATATTATATTAATTAATGATCATTATACAAACATAATACAGTAGTAAATATTTGTAACCTTTACCGTTGTAGTACTTTAAATTATATATAAAACAACAACATTTCAAATGGTAGAAGTGATAATCACTTCTTCCATTATCAATTTATCATCATTCGACATGATAGATTATTCATATTAGATAATACTCAGGGATTGCCGAACAAGCATTATATCAAACATGAGCTGTGATTTTCACTTTCTTATAAGCCATAATGTGTCAGTTAGAAGAAGCTGGGGGATGTAGTGGGACACTCCCCAGTAAACATACGAGGAGTCAATCAAAGGTCGAGTCGCAAGAGATCACAAGGAAATGAGAGGGATAAACGAGGAAAGCTGTAAAGCATAGTTCAGTTGGAGCAATCTTGTATTGGAAGAGAAAGATGAGCACAATGGTCTTCGTCTCTATATGGACTTTATTTTTTGTACAGAGAGTACGAAAAACTCTACATTACGTAGTCAATTAAGGACTTCTAGGCTGTGATGTTATACTTGTTCGTCAGTCCATGAGTATTTTCCAATATAATCCATCACCTCAAATAATAATTAATTGATAACAGAGAAGTTATTAGCACTTCTTCCATTTGAGTCGTACTTGTTTAGTATTTAAAGTACTATAACAGTAAAGATTCGAACTACGTACTATTGTATTTATATATTGAATATAATTAGAGAAAAAAAAGTTTTTCAAAAAGAGATCACTAATTAATTTAAGTTAAATGACATACCAATTTAGTATTTGAACATTACCTATCTACCATGCTAATATTTTAAATTACATTAAAATATACAATCGCATACATCAATATATTAAATGTCCTTTTTCGTCAAAATGTCTCAAATGATCCTGCAGCATAAAATTTTTTCCCCAATTCTCCTAGACCTTCAAAAACCATACAAGAACCCTTTTAATTTTGAAACATTTTTTAGAATAGCAGCTTCGACGACTGTTATCTATGTTCAAAGGGTTTTCTGCTGATTTGAAATGATCTATGAATCCTTCGATGGACTAGTCACATTAGTAGATGAATCAATACATACAAGTATGATTATAGAATAATTGCGTGCAATTTTCCACTAATATTAATATTTCTGCGGGCAGTCTTTCTAGAACTGTCGGAGTCACATAGTAACTTGTTAGTTTAATTTTGAACTATAGCCCTTGAAAGGGAATTTAATTTACAAGGATATCACAAGCTTCATATACATATGTATAATGTTTTTATTTCAACCTTCGACTTGAAATTAAAAGAGTTCTATGTTAATTAACAAATTATTTACATTATTTTAAGATGAGGTTATGTGATGATGCCATGGACTATGATATGAGTGAGTGGTTTTTTTGTGAGTTGATGGAAAAAAAAAGAGTTTGGTTTAAGGGGATTTGGATGAATGAATGAACAAAGGAGGAAGAATTGATGTACTTGAAACTTGGCCACCTGGAGGGAACAACGAACTTTTTATATACCTATGAATAATTTGAATAAAACTTTTTGCTCTGAAATATATACAATTAAAAATGAATGTGTTTTTAAGGAAAAGTTCCGTATCACTAAAGACAGGGGCGTCCCCAGTATATTTTTTTTTCTTTTTGGGGGTTGGGGCTGGGGCTTAGGAATTTCTTCCAATTTAGGAATGATTATTCTATAATAGTTGATAATTGCTCACAGCTGAGCAAGAACTAATTCGTATCCAGTCAATCAACATTAAGAGCATCGATTAGAAAAAACATATATACCTAATAACAAATTACAGTTTAAATTTTTGTGTTAGTAAGGTGCCGTCGTACGGAATAACCACGGGAATTGTGTTACCTCACTGACGAATAAATATTTATTGCATTTTTGTATCAGCTTTTGATGATTCTGAAACTATTGGTTAATAATACCATGGTATTGAAGAACTATTTTTTGAACCTTTTTCTGTTTCTTTTTAGATGAAAGGTTGCGTTAGTCAATAAAGATAACAATGTGGGCGATGCAACTGTTTATGTAGATGTTGCTCCAATCACTAATCAAGATAAATATAAATAAATAATTACGAGTATTAAGTAAAAATATTATTCTATACATCCAAAAACTGGAAAAAATGATTTTTATAGTATTTTATCACTCTTTCCAAAACTTTATTTTCTTAGTGCTCAAGATAAATACTATATGGGATGTGTCGACATACAACAAGGTTGTCTTGGTTTTTTGTAAAAAAAAAATAGAAATTAAAATTTACGAATTTTTTCTTTTTAAATCAACAGTTGTTTACAAAAAGTTTAATTTTTAGAAGAAAATTTTTAATATCAACGGCTTTTTATTAAAAACTGAATTTTTTGTTAAAAAATTTCAAATATTAAATTTTTTGGAAATACATTTCAAAAATTCACAGTTGTTCAAAGAAAATTAAATGTTGGGAAAAAATTTCAAAAAATTAGCTTTTTAATATAATACTTTCTTATAAAAAGTAAAATTTCTTCTTTTTTTTGGGGGGGGGGAGCTACCGCCCTCTCCCTTGCAAACGCCCCTGTAAAAACAATCATAAAAAAAAGTCAATAACAGGATAAAATCTCAAATTATTTTTATACTTAATATTTATTTTTGTACAATGTACATAGTATAGCATTTTTCAAATGCCTATTTGAGTCAAATATAGACTTAATTTTCAAATATGTGGGATTTTGGGGACAGTCAATATTGTTAACTATACTTAAAAGCCTTCATTTGATCAATCAGACATATATTGTCACCCCATACGGTCCCTTTCAAATAAAATCTGTCAATTTCTAATTATTTTATTATAAAGATTAATTTTTGCTACTTAAACTGCAAATTGCAGCACAGCCAAGGAGTTACTATTAATAATTTACTAATAGAAATCGACAATAATTCGTCAGAGATCATCTACACTCAATTTTGAGAAAAATCATTATAATAACTTGGTTCTGTGTTAAATGGCCACATATTGCAATGAAATTGCATAATGGAATCGGCGTAGCTCATGGGCAACATGCTCGGGAGAAGTTATTCTCTTGAATTCAATGTGTGTACGTTTACGCCCAGGTGATTCCTATAGAAATAAATATATTTTATGTATATGGATTTCGCCAAAAGATTCCTAGGTTAGATGGAGTAATTGGAATATTATAATGTTTACTTATACCTAATCAATGCAACTCCATCTAACCAAATTAAAGGAACATTAGGAAGAAAAAAAATTGCACAAGTATATGTGTTCACTAGGATCATGCACTCTATCCTGATGTATTAGTAATGGGACGATTTATCAGAATCGTGTATTTTTTCTGGAATCGTGATTGGAAAATAATGTTTAGTTTATTATTCTAATTCTTATTAGAAAAACAGAGACCCCTTCCCTAAAATATATATATATATATATCATATAATTCTGCAGACGCCTTTGATAGCCAAATGGTATTTTTTTAACTATTATTTAAAATATTAAAGAATAGGCATCGATTATTGTTACTAGAATAACATCGGAATCGGCTTTGGATTTTTTTTCCCCGTCCCATCACTAATGCGTATATATCATATTTGATTAAAATACGAGATAGAATCCATCTTTTTCTAACAATGAATAAAAATAATTATTTGCAGGGTCACAAAATATAATATATGTATATCTGTTACCTCCTCCACACCTCATTTTGTATGGTTTTTCAGGAATTATTTCCTAATATTAAACGAGTTATAAACTAGTTACCTAAACTTGTTTTTGGTTTTTTGGCAATGACTCATTTATAAAATAGTATTAAAGGTACACATATCATCTCAATTTGCAAGTCTCGATCATTTCAAATTTTGATCAAGTCTCAAAAAAGGGATTATCAACAGGTGACCAAAGTCAATCATTATGAATTTGATTGCACCCAAGACTTGAGCCTCAAAACTAGTGATGGGACGATTAATCAGAATCGGGGTTTTTTTTTAATCAGAATCAGTATTGGGACAATAATGTTTATTTTTGTGATTCCGATTCTTATTTACTAATGGTATTTAACGATTTATTAATTTTCTAAGTTATGAAAAATAAATAGTCTCCCCCCCCCTTCCTAATTAAGGAATTTAGGCTTTTTACTAGAAAATTTGAAATTTAATTTAACTTTTCAAATTTTGATCTAATTCCTTAATTTTCTTTGAATAACTATGTATTTTTGAAAAAAAAATCGAAAAAATTGGAGATTTTTTTTTAAAACTGAAATGTCAAGCCTTCATCATAATGCACATACAATGATCATAAAAACGCAAACCGTTTGACGTCACTGAACATACCTCTTCAAAATGGGAATTAAATGTCTGGGGATGAATTTTGTAGGGAATTAATTTACTGGGAATGAAAAGATAGGGAATGAATTTACTTGGACAGTATTTGCCTAGCATCATAAACAAAACTATTAGTCTGATAAAAGTTTCGACGTTCGTTATAAAAGAGCCATTGTAAGAAGAAAAAATAACAAGGTACTTCATTTTTTTGCCCAAATGATAACATTGAATTATAGTTCTACAGAAGTGGTGGAGTTACTTCATAGTAGTTAGCCTGGACCCTTTCCTCCAGCTTCTTCAATCTACTCCTTTCTCCTTCTAATATAATGTATTTATTTAATATATTTTGGGCTTCTTAAGGCGAAGTTATGCTAATTGCTTTTAATTTTCTGGGAGTCGTGTTTTAGCAATTTCGTTTAATAACATCTATCAGTGTTTCATTAACCAGACTCTTTGAGAATGGTCATTGGTGAGTATCTACATCCAATCCTAAAATGTGACATATTTTTTTGGTATTTAAAACTTTGGATTAATTTTTTTTCATATCCATTATTCATCTTATTCTGAACCTCAGATATTAGTTTATATTCGTAAACTTGTTTAATTTGATAAAAATAAAAATTATATTCCTAGTTAATTAAAAAGTTAAATGGTGTTAATTGGGTACTCAGCGATGTATTATAATTAGGGATATGCCAATACCTTATTTTCAGCCAATCCCGATACCATCTTCATGTACGAATCCGATTCCTTATGATGTATAAATGAATTTCATAAACAAATATCGAAATTGTTTACTTTTTTTAATGGTTAACTTTTGATTATTTACGGATAGGAAAAATAATATGTACATAAATTTATCAATCATGATTAGATATCAATAAATTTAAATTTAAAAAAGTAAATACTTCTCTGTGCTCAGGAGTCAATTTGTTTCTGTTTGGCTCATATAAGGAGTTTGAAGCTCCTTTTTTGTTAAATATTTAAATTCCGCCTAGGACTAGAAAAAAAATACTTGCAAAATTGACAATGGCTATGTTCTATTTTATTACTGGTTACGCCCACATGAGATCAAATGGTCTTAAACTATCTCCAGTTCCTATCTGAGTTTTAAATGATTTCCTTAGGAATGGAAATATATATGAACCAGTGGTCGAGTCCATACTCGTGTCTTTTTTAATGGACCTGGATCGGATACTGATGACTCAAACTCGACTCAGAAAATATGGACTTGACTTCAGTTCTGTAATTGAAAAATATTGAAGAAACATCCAAAAAATACATATTTAGTAAACAAATTACTGAATGGTTCCAGAGTAAATTGCTCCACCGAACTCCTACTGTTACGAACTTTTTGAACGACTCGAGATACAATTCAAAATGTGGTTATTTCTAAATTGTTACATTCAATTAAATTTCCTGTAAAAAACTGCAAATTTGTAATATCTCTCTATGTACATTCCCCACTCCCCATCCCTTCTTCTCTTTTTTATAAGTTGTCTGAACATCGGTGTCTAGTCTAAATAGTTTATTGATTTATAACCGTAATTTTGTCTCCAAAAATGAGCACAAATAAGTCATATTATCCATAATCATACAATGGTATCAATGGAATCGGAAATATTGAGTTGATTCCGAAATAAACATTGGATTTATAATAATTAATAATACAAAAACACATATATACAAAATGACTTCTTTTTAAAACATATATTTATATAGGGAAAATCATTTTTATAGCATGGTTAATGAATAGGATAAAAAAGAAATACCAAAAAATTAAATGTATTTAATTACATGATAAACAGGTGAACGATTATGATAATTATGTTATTTAAATTTTGCATAAATTTTAAACTATTTCTTTGATTCGTCTATACGCATGAAAATGCTAGAAAACTTGGATGCATATAGGACATCGGTATAAAATCTGATTTTGGGATTCTAGCAAGATATAATTTATTATTCTTAGAGTGCAAAAATTAAATTTTTATCTTTGATAAAAATGTCTATGAAATATCCATTACTTTATCGAAATTTTGGGAATCAAATTAACACCAATCTGTTTTTGACGAGATTGCGTGTTTATATTTAATAATAGCTAAGATATTATTACTTTGTAGCTACCATTGTACACCTCAGTTCTACCGACCTATATAACAGCTTGATAATCAATATGAGAAAAAAATGAGACTTGTGACTTAGTGACAGTTTTTAATGTCATTGGGATCGGAAAAATAATGTTTAATTTGCGATTCTGAATTTTATTTAATTTTTGCTTTTTACTAGAAAATTTAATATTTGAAATTTAGCTTAACTTTTCAACTTTTCTGTGAATAACTCTGTATTTTTGAAATTTTTCTTCAAAAAATTTAATATCTGAATTTGTGCAAAATATACAAATTAATCCTAAACAAGGCCTTATCAAAACAAATAAAAAATTGCAAATAATCTGATTTAATGTTTGAGGAACATACTGAAAAGTATTGGCGATCAAATGTGGATTTAAAGGAATAAGAAACCTTTTTATAAACCTCGGGGTCGATAATATCCCATTTCACTGACGGACAGTTAAAAATCCTGTCTTGCATTAAGACGTGTAAACCCTTTTTACTATCAACTCTTTAGCAACGAAAGTGTCCCTACCATGATTTTTTAAGAAATATGACGCTCTGAGTTTGAGCTTCAGACACTGTTTATTGATATTTCTAAATCTCACAACTAACATTCAAAATGATGCCTCTAAAAACATACAGACAAACTTTGCTTTATTGATATACATATACATATATTTTGGGTTAAATTGAGTATTGGATTCTATTAAACCCAAAAATACTATTATAATTTACGATCAAAAGTCGCTACTGTCTCAACGTACCCAACCCTTAGCCTTATTGATAGAGTACGCTGAAACAAAAATTGGCAGCATTGAAGTTTATTTTAATGCTAGAATATCATAAACTATATTTGTATGAAGTTAATGCAACAATCTGCGTGTTGTCTTGAGATTTGGAAAAAAAAAATCATGACTCACAATTACTTCAATATAATAACTAATATCCCAGAAAATGCATTTCGTGTCAATTAATTTACAAAAGTTACAATGAATAAGCTTGTCTTACTATTAATAGATCATGTTATGTTATGTTGATGTGATTTTATCTTCCCACTGCAAAAAAAGTGGACTCATTAAATTTTCATTTCTTCCTCATTGCTCCCATTCATATTATACTTCAATTTCTTACCAACCTGTTTATGGATCTAGTAAAATTTTGTGGATTCAGCTCAAAAGGCCAAGGAAAAGTGCATAAAATACTCCCAAAAGTTCCTGAACCGCCTTAAGAACCAACTTTATCCAGCTATAGTTCTGATGTTTCTCGGAAGACAATTTTTTTTACCAGGACCAGAAGGTCAACAACCAGAACAAAAGATGATATGCCTTCTTCCCCAAGGATGTACCCGTCGTCATGGAGACCAAGTTCCTAGCTCACATCATCCCTCCTAATATTTTCCTCCCGAGCCTTAATGGTCAACAATGATGCCTATTTGTACGTGCAAGAGAACAAGGGGAAGTCCGGGATCGACATAATTGCCAAGGTACCAAGTGGCGAAGGCATGTTCACGCATTCAGCCTCGTATAGAGACTGCAATTGAGGCTGGAGGTAATTTTATTAATTAGAATCTATCAAGTTTTCAGTATCTGGTTTTATTTTTTTAAATTATTTGGAGAGAAAATTGCGTTCGAAAAAAATCCTTTATGCAGTAAAGATAGCTAGCTCACCCCATATAAATTTTAATAATTGTAAATAAAATACTTATTTTAGAAAAACAATAATATAATCATTCTGCAATTGAGTGTTGCAAAATAAATACATGGATAATATTATATGAGCTATATCACATCCTCCCTAGACTTAAAATATTCAAAAATCTCAAAAATAAAAACACCAACAAACGAGTTTTCAGTCTCAAGGCAAATACACCATCTACCAAATAAGCTTTGTTTGATTCCACAGATGTAGGTGGAAAAGATATCAACAAGTTTTTAATGAACTACTAATATTTGCTATTTCCATTTGTGTAGTGTTCCATCTGAGTTTTTTATTATGAATACAAAAAAATAATTCGTTTTTAATACATCCGGAATTCCTGCCAATTTTCAGAATGGCAAAAAAGGGACTCGGGAAACAATAACAAAAGTACACACTTGTCAATCCTAAAACAACATTGCAAAATCGGGCTGTCATCTTAAGTAGATCCCTTGTCATATTAGTATATTTTTCCAACGCAAGATGTCGCTTTTGATCATAATAAAGATGATGTCACTTTATCATTTCTCCTCATGACATATGCAATTTTTTCTACCTTTTTCAGAGTTCACCTTACTAATTTACTCAAAAGGGTTAATACATTGGTTTGAATCATAGAAAAAGAAATACATAACCGCGACAAGGGGATTTTTTTAGTAGCACTCCAAGGCAGTAGTAGATTAAAATTTTCATTCTGCAGGAATGAACTGCAGCTCGATGAGGGGGTATGTTATGTTCAACGTCTGCTAAAGGGAAGAAATTGATTGTTCAAATAAGTGATTAGTTTTGAATATACTTTCTACAGTTAGGATTACAGATCTCAATGGAGGAAGTTCATATTTGATTTTATGTTTTTGTGTCATACTTTTACTAAAAACGTTGTAACTTTTCCATTCTTATGATGGCTCCAATTTGGACAAGGGTTCGTCATCTGGACGTAATTTCCATAGGTGTTCTAGAGATCCAGGTAAAGCATAGATTAAATGATAACCCCCAATTCAATTTCAATTTTCGTTTTCTTGAATTATAATAAGTCAGTGGAGATTTGGGATTAATCATCATAAGGACTTCACGACGTCCTTTCATCATACATTATGTTCTAATCACTTTGTTGCAGGCCCATTTAAACGCCCAAGAATACACTTATAATCTTAAGGGGAAAAACTACAACACTTTTCCAAGAAATTTAATATAATCTCTCATAAGAATTAGCAATATGTAAGTCGAAGAAATCAAATTGATAGAAGACAAGTGGACTGAAATAAAAATAAAGTAAATATGAAATCATTCAGAAAGAAACGTCAAGCCTAATGTTATGACTCTCTTTTTGGGCTGATGATGATTTCATAAATTTTTCGGATTTATGAGAAATTAAGAATATTGTTTTTTACTGCTCTGGGAGTACATCTCGTTCACTTTTGTTAGAAAACAAATAATTCAATTGCAACAATCTTTCATAGTAAGATAAGCGTTTTGAGCTCCATGACAACCTACGGATCAGACAATCATCCACCTCAAAAAAGAAGAATAAAGAAAGAGTCCGAATAAATGTTGATATCTGATATCTTTAAAATATTACATTTTTATTATTAAAATATATGATGAATAAATATATATAAACATTTCAATATTGTTAATAACTTGATTATTTCAGCTCCATACTCTTCCTAACTCAAACTTGTATCATTAGTGAATATAAATACTACAGCCGCTATTAAAATACAACAATAGTGGAGAAGATCATGATGTTCTTCTTGACTGAATACAAATAAATCCTTAGATAACCAAAACACTTTTAACGGAATACTCTTTTATTTGAATTTAATATCTTGTGCTGAAGTTGAATCCATTATTCCCGAGTTTAAGTTATTTTAAAAATTCCCAGACTACTCTAAGTTACCATGCCTTCGTTTG
Organism: Lepeophtheirus salmonis; assembly: GCF_016086655.4. Classification (NCBI taxonomy): domain Eukaryota; kingdom Metazoa; phylum Arthropoda; class Copepoda; order Siphonostomatoida; family Caligidae; genus Lepeophtheirus; species Lepeophtheirus salmonis. The sequence continues at coordinate 33,419,574 of NC_052131.2, forward strand.
TCCGAGTTGAATCTGATTAATCATATAGTATCCAACATCATAGTAGTACATGGAGACAATTCTATCACGTTACAAACTAAATGAAACATATATCACTTTACTATATAGTCTTATCATCAATTTCGAACCACAAAAACTGACTGAAATGTCTGTGATAACTCTTTGAGGGCATAATTATCTCCTGTTTTACTTAATATACATACAAATATATATTCACAATCGAATTGACCTCTTCCAATGCATGTAATACATCATTCTTGTCATCTTAAATGAAACCTCTTTTTTTATTAGACTCTAAAGAGTTCTTTGACCTCATAAATGACATCATAATTGAAGGAAACGTCATCTTGGGGCTCAAATAGGATATTTTCACGGCATAAAACGGACAAATTTCCAATAAACCTTGTTGAAACTTATAAAAAAAGACTAAACATTTGGATTTAATACTACTTGCAGTTAAAAAATGATAAACAATGAAATTTAAATTAAAACAATGTAATAGGTACTGAAAATCCCTATTTGTAGATTTTTTTTTTTTTTTTTTGATTAATTGATTAGATTACAAAAAAGGAGGACAGTTAAAGAGAAATATTTTATACTTTCCGTTATAATAGTTAATTTTTATGTACAACCCCAAATAAGATAGTCTAACGATGTAATAACATATTTTTAATACATTTTAGGGGTTTTCATATAATAAAACATGACAGTTGAGTGATTAAAAAATTTTATAGACAGTATGATTTATGTCCTTATATTTGTTGATCCCATTTTGGCATCCTATAGTTGACTATTTTCCTAAGTATTAATGAAAAAAGGATTTTCATTGTTATAAAAAACTCAGCTGTTAATGTACTAAAATAGAAGACATCAAAAACATTGTACCGTCACGTATAAACCCTCAGGCCCTTAGCGCAAAAAAGGAGACAACTATATTTAGACTAGACATAAGACAACTAAGAAAAAAATCCGATACCGATTCAATTCTAGTAAAAATTGGCAATGTAAATTCCTATTCTTTAATATTTTAAATAATGGTTAAAAAATACAATTTTGCTATCAGGGGCGTCCACAGATTTATATTTTAAGGGGGACTTGATTTTTGGAATTTGTTTGGAAAAATAATCCCGAAAACTTAAATATACAATTTGATATTTAAATTTTTTTTCGAAAGTCCCATGGCTATACTCAAAAAATTAAATTTTATGGAAAAAAAAATCATAAATCCACAGCCATTCACAATAAATTAACTTTTTTGGAAAAAAATTTATAACCCCATCAATGTTCTCAAAAAATTAAATTTTTGGACAAAAATTTCAAAAATCCACAGCTTTTCACAAAAAATTTACAAATCCACAACTGTTCACAAAAAATTTACAAATCCGCAACTGTTCACAAAAAATTTAAAAAAATTAGAAAAAAATTTTTGGAATAAAATTTCAGGAAAGAGAAAATCAAATATTAAATTTTTTGGTAAAATAATAAAAATTGATAAATATATAGTTATTAATAGAAAATTTAATTTTTTGGAAAAAAAAAAATCAAATACTACATTTTCAAGTAAAAAGCCAAAATTCCTTATATCTTGGGTAATATTTTTGCCATAAATTAGAAAAATAATAAATACAAGGTTTAATACCAGTAATAAATAAGAATCATATTCACAAATTAATCAATATTTTCCCGAAGCCGATTTCGATTCCGGAAAAAAAAACGATTCTACGATTCTGCTTAATCGTTTCATCAATAATTTGGACCAATATTATTGAAGTGGTTTTCTTTCACCACTTGGTTTATAGCTTTGCTCACCCTTAACTAACGCTTTTCCATTTAACTCCTTGTAAAAAGCAAGGCTTTAAGTACTTAATGGTACACTAATTAATGATTATTATCACACACAGGAAATGCCGAATTGAAGTATAACCTTCAGAAGATGTAATATTAGATATATTATGTACACATAAAATATATATATTAAATGAAAAGGAATATTAATTTAAAAATAGATAATAATTTAAATTTATAAAATTATGACGTATATAATACTTCATGAATTCTCATTTGCGAGTACATATTATGAAGTCACATATAAATAATTTAGACTGTTACTTTTTTGAGCTAATATTTTTTTCCCATTGAACATAGACATTTTCTCTTAGGGACAATATAAAAAAACTGACTCTGTCAATGTTTGAGACGTCTCAAGCCATTTTTGGGTGAGAACAGCCTTTTTTTAATTGGAATAAATGTGATTTTTTATTATATAATTTTTTTTTTTTACTGGGCAAAGATCTTTTCTGTTAAGAACAGTACAAAAGCTGATGTTAATTAAAGTTTTAGGCCTCTTTGCCAGAATACAGTCAATTTTTATTTGATATGATAAAAAAATGGATTTTTGGAATGAAATTTAAAGCTTCTTGTCAGTACCCTTTTAGTGAGAGTAAAAATTTGGAGGAAAAAATATTATTTTTTCAATGAACTTTTCTAATACAATGTGAGACATATCTTTTTAGGGAACAATTTTTATTTACTTTTTTTTAAAATCAGAGTATACTATTTTTAATCTACCAAAGGCGAGGACCCTGAGACAAGTGTAAGGAGTGGGCACTTGCCACCGGCACTGGAACGTATTTTTGAAAGAGATAAAATTTGAACGACTAACATTTATTATATTTTGAAAAATTATTATAACCTTTACATATTTCTAGCAATTTACAACGAACTTTGACCAGCTGAAATAAATGTGAATGCGCAGGTAAGATGTCATTTGTGGTTTTGGCGGATTGCCAAAAGTGTTTGACGTCAGTTTAAAAAAAATTACATCGATCAACAAAGAATTTATTTGACAATAGTGAAAAAAAAAGATTGTCCTTATTACAATCCGCACAGGAAGAAACAATGTTGAGATTGCAAACTTCTTAAACCTGGACAAGTTCTTTGTCTGGAGAGTCAGGAAGAAACTTGAAAAGTCAAAAAGTGATTATGACTCTATCTGTGCAACACTGTAAAAAAACCTGGTCGTCTGATTATTATTGTTTTTATTTTTTAGACTTTGTTGAACCCAGTGTTTGGCCCCCAAGGTCACAGACCTCAAACCCATGTACTACTTTGTTTGGGGCACAGTTGAGCGACACATAAACAGATCCTCCTGCAACAAAAAATCAGAGCTGACCTCCAGGATCTGGAAGGAATTCCATAATCCGTCAAAAGAGACTGTCATCAAGACCTGCTCCGTAGCCAAGGTCAAGTCGAGTCTGAAATTAACGTAAAAGGCGATTATATTGAATGATATTTTATTTTTTGGTTCAGTTTTAATTTGGTATTGTTAATTTTTAATCATTCGTTTAGGAGAAATTCCTTCCTTTTAAAAAAAATCGTTGTGGTTGTAAAAAAGAGGTCGAATTTTGTATGTTTGCTATATATTTTTGTGAATAATAAAAACCCATGAAATAAAAAAATTACCTTTTTCAAAATGACAAATTTAATTATTTTAGGGCAAGATACATTTTTTTTTTTTTCGATCACTTAAAAAATTAACAAAAGTTGGGAAGCAATAGTTCTATGATTCACGTGCCACTAACACGTCTTGTTCACTTTGTCCCCTCCTTAAACTATAATACCGTTACAAATATAATGCGAATCATAAATATTTATAACTATTTTTAGTAGTCAAAATCCTAATGTATTTTGTTTTTAAAAATAATTTAAGTGATCTAAGTTCTGTTGCTCGATGATTTGCTATTTTTAACATCAAGCAAAACATAGCAATATTATTTAAATCTTTTGTTGAAAACGTGATAGTTATTAAAGAAAAAGAAGGAACCTTAATTATAAGATAGCCCTATTCAAAACGGATTGCACGGAGTCTAAATCCTCATCTGGATAGGAATCAAATTAATAGTTTATGCCGGAGTTGGATTTAACGGGGCTTGGGGCAAAGATAAACCTGGGAATTTTTTTCTTCTAAGAAAATTTTAATTTAATTTCGAATCATATCTTTTTAGAAAAAAAAAAATATTTTTTAAATCCCAGGGGGCCCCTAAAATAAGTGTGAGTCTACAACAGCCGCATAAGTTGCAATGGGTTAAAACTGACCTTGAGGAGCATTTGATGAAACAGGAAAACATCAAATCACGGAGTACATCTTATTTGACCTCGTAAGGGATATTTATATTTAATTAATTATTTGCTTCTAATACAAAATTTGATATTGAAGAGGGGTGTACCACTGCACGGAATCCACAAAAATCGGTCTTTTTGAGTATCAGAATCAGATCAATACTGGCAATTCCACAGACACTTTTCATACATATTTATTTATGGTATTATGCAAAAAAAAAAAAATGGTTTTCAAGTTTTATAAATTATATTATTTCAAATGGTCTACCAATAAAAGTATGGAATAACTGAGGTGTAATTCTACAGGATTGTAAATAAAATAATTTTTCTTCAAATTTTATTTTAACATATAAAAAGTGCAATAAGAACATTCAGATCATGACATCTTCTATGTCTAAAATCATGTTTATTATTGTTATTGCAACTCTTAAAATATAAAGATGACCTTTAAAACCTAAAATAGAACCAAGTTTGGCCTGAAGAGATTTTAAAACAGTTCACGTATTTAGGATATTTTTACGATTCAATCCATATTTGTCCATGAAAGAACTCTATAGATATAAATCAAAGTTAACAACGATTAATCAATAACAAGACAACATTTCTTTTCAATAATACCATTAATGTATTTTGACCATCCATGAATAAATTGACTCCTGGGCAGAGAGAGGAAATAACTTTTTTTAAATGTCAATTTAAAACTATTTACAAATAACTATTCTCATAATTATGATTGATACAGTTATGTATTTTTTTGCCTAGCCATAATCAGTGGAAAGTTAAACATTAAAAACAGTCAATCATTGTTTTATCTTTTAATATAATCGGCATCAGCTTAAAATTTGGTATAGGTACATCCCTAATATTAACCTTTTAAATCCTGAAAATCTAAGGATAATGTATACCACAATTTTATTCCCAAAATTAATTCAGCAATTCACAAATATTTTGCTCTTACAAAAGTTAATCACTCAAACCTCCAGCTTGGGCCACAACCTTCAACCTCGCCTTCAGCCAGGCCATGATTAAGAACTCCTTGTCCATGTTGGCCAATGTTTCGAGAATGGAAGTCTGCAAGGAGCCAATGATATTATGTGCACGTTTATGAGGCTCTCTCTCCAAGACACCCCATATAGTGTGGTCCATGGGGCTAAGATCCGTCGAGCTATAATGCAACATTTCCTTTGTCTTCTGGAAGTCTGGAGTTCAGTTTTTACTCTTGGAACGATAATGAGTCTTCTTTGCAGGCGTTTCCGACCCATCAGTTTCCTTGAAAGCCTTGGCAACATCCTAAATAGTTGATTTTGGCAGCATTGTTAACTCGATAATCTTCTTGAACGTCGCCGGTACGGAGGCACACAATAACGGCCGTGTAGCGTTTTCATCCAGTGGATATCTCAAGTACTTAGTATTTTGTCAGCTAAATCTTATTAGCACACTTTTATATACGTTGATCTCAGGGTTGCCAGGGTATTGAGGTCTAAACTTGTTATACATTTACAATCCCCGCCCTGAATGTACATAATGCAGGGAAAAACGATGGATTTCTGTTCAATTGTATCCCCCTTCATGAATTTAATTTCCTTTTCTTGTCAAAGTCAAGGCAATGCTTTGATATCTTGGTGATTTATTTTTATTTTTTTTCATTTTTTTTTTGTGGACTACCCTGGAGCAAACTATAAAATCTGGATGAAAGAAAAGTAATTTAATTGGCAATAGGTAATATATTATACATATTTATACATAATGGACTTGTTGAAAAGGAAAATAAAAGAGCGTAGAGTATGACTTGGCATTTAAGGAAGAAATTAAAGTTTGACAAAGTGAAGGTCAAGCGATGAATAACCCTTTATAGTCCTCAAATTAAAGTCATTACTCATTGATTTCAAATAACTATTGTTCTGCGACAATCGATACATAAAAAAAATGACATCCATAAAACACGTCCTTCAATTAAATATACATTTTTTTAGACCGATTAAAGTCATATAATATAATAGGTGTGGTAACCATTATTTTAATAGATTTTTTTCTCCTTGGCAATCAAGATTATCAGAACGGAAAAGACGTAACCAAAATTGTGCGTAATTGTACAAATTGAGTAAATAATAAAGTAGTCAATATTCACATTTTTAGCAACCTGACTTGCGTTTTTACACCGTTCGAAAAAAAAGAGTCAAATATCGTTTATTTTTTCTTCCCCATTGTTGACGCACGCTCAAACAATAGACAGTCAAACAATCATAAAATTATCAAGCGCCATCTAACGTAAACCGATCGCATTTACACAATGCAAGTTAAATATTACTAAAGACATCTACTGGAAAGTAATGGATTTCTTTTTACTATACCTAGTATTAACATGTTGCCTAATTAAAAAACTATTAATAAAAAATTAAATAAACAAATATAATAAATGAATATTACCAAAACATAGATTTAGTAAATCAGAATATGAGTATATGAAATCCATGGGATACGCTAACAAGGAAATAACAGCCAAAATAAACAAATACATTAGTCGTAATTTTAAACATAGGTATCAGGTAAACACATCATTAATAATATTAAAATCATTTATAAGGTCTTTAATGCTTTGATAAAAATTTTAATTACTTGAAATAAAACCAGGGAACAACATTAATTGAAACGATTTAGTATTAGACTTATCTTTCATAAGTGTACAATTATATACTAGGTGGTCCCTCTAGCGTACGTACAAGTTGAGAAAATGACACTTGAACGTGATGTACGAATTTTCATTAACGCACTCTAAGCAGTTGGGCGTCTCTAAGACCACCTTCTAAATAGTCAGCAAGTCTGAAACGTGGAGAGGAAAAAGGGATCTGTCAAAAAGACCCAGCTGGACCTGGAGGATTTTAAGAAAACGGCCCAGACCAATCCCATCAATTCCATGAGGGGCTATGCAAGAGATGTCTTCAAGGACCATTTTTGTGACCTCTGTAGCTATTTGAAAATGACACTTTTGATACTAAGTTCTCTAGTTATGAAGGGATTCAGAGGTTTCAATTTTAAAGTTATGATGGTTAATTTCAAAAGTTTAATTAAAGTGTCTTTCCTCGAGTGATACAGAAGACTGTAATCTTAATTTTTCCTTTTGAACAAAAACAAATTGTGGTCCAACGAAGTACTTCGGATACTCAAACGGTGAAAAGTACTATACTGAACTTGAAATAGAATAAAATAAACTTAAATTACAATTCAAAATTTAATTATAAGTGACTGAAGTAATAGATATTACTGTTTTGTGGAGTGTCAAAATCAAATGAACACATAATTGGACAACCAATCATAAGAGAAACTATTTATGAAATAATAGAAGAAATCAAAAATAAATTCTGTAGAACAATGATTCAATATTGCTTAAGTGTATCTAACTTCCACACAAATACAATAACGAGTATTTTTAATATTCATTATGAATATTTTAGACATTTTCGGATTGATGAATCTATGTATAAATTCATTTCCCAGATTGCATTTAGTTTTATAAGTGAAAATGTGCTATACAATTTGTATAGATAAGTGGTCAGAAATTATCTTCCATAGTATACAACAAGGAATTTCAACTTATATACCCTATATTTTTCTTCTAAAAGAAGCAGTATTTACCATTGGAAGGAAATTGCTCCATATTAAAAATTTCGTACAATATAAAAAAACTTGGTCATGATTCTGAATGATTTATCGGCCCCAGTTGATTTATATTCAATTTACAATGTCAAAGAGACAGACAGTATCAAATAAAAGTTGTAGTTTCATGATTGTTTCAACTCTATAGGACATCACCATCAAGGACCTTTGAAATTGTATGTAACGATGATCCAATTCCTTTACCTAATAAATAATATAACATGTTTCCGATGTTATTTGTGTATTTGTTTGATCTATTTGTATCAAAATGACTTGAAGTTTATGACTCGAGACTTACGTGTGACTTGGTTTAGTGTCTGACTTATGATGAGTAAATGCAATAATTAAATACTCATTATATGGTTTATATATTAATGGAGTTTTTTTTGGTTTTTTTCAAATCAATAGCTAATAAGTATTCTCTGAAACATTCTATCTAAAAAATGTCCATAGTTATAGTACTTGTAAAATTATATAAATAAAGCAAGTTTCTAGATGAATGGATGAAGTTATTTTTTTTTAAATAAATAACAATGCACCAAAGAATGTGTTTAACTAAAGTTTAATGTGTCATTATTAAAGAAAAATATGTTGTTTTTTTTTAAATACTAACAATAACCCAAAAAAAATATATGGATTCCCAAAAAATTTAAAATAGCCGCGTAGTAACTCAAAGCGTGTCATGTTAAGAAAGTTAATTCTATGGAAAAATGAAACACAATGCATCTCTGAGCTCTTTCTCATGATGAATTTGTGCAAAAATTGTACTGAAAACCCACGCACTTTTTTTTTGTACGTTGTAAAGCACTCATCTGATAGATACATAAATTACACCATTTGATAGCCATATGTTTGACCTTGACTAAACGTTTTACCTTAAATAGCCCAAATTTTATATCCTCTGATTTTGATTTAAAAAAAACTTATCAAAACAAGGTTCAATTTATATCTTACCTTAAAAAAAAACAATTAAAGTGGTTGATTTTTAGGCTTGGAAGCTATGAGAAGTTTAATAAGTTCATATTAATAAATATATGTATATTAAAATTTCACATTTAATGGTTTTTAGAGGTGTCATGCTTATAAATTTAAAGTAAATCTTGTTATTTAAAAACAATTCACGTGTAATATTCATTTTCATAAATGGTAATTATTCGAATTTATGTATCACCCAAACCAACAGCTTATTTAAACCATTGGTTGTACTAATATCTTGAAAATCATAAATAATGAAACTAAGCTACTACGACTGAAACAATTCAAGTAGTACTGTTCAAAGATTGACTATGATTTATTAGCATTACACCTCCAAAAACCATAAAATGTGAGGAAGGAAATTATGTGAATCAATTAAACCTTTCATATTGGTTATAAAGCACCTTCAAATTATTCTGCATAAATTGGTTTAGTCCATCAAATGAGTGATTTACAAGACAATTTTTAATCTAATTAATAAGGAAAAGAGCTCAGAACTCAGAGTTGGATTGATTACAGATCTAAAATTTCATTTTTGAGTTTTCCAATATTAGGTTACTTGACATTATATTCAAACCCGACGAAAAAAGAAAAAAAAATTATATTTTAGCAAATTTAATCGACACCTAATAACTCCTGGCCATGCCGTAGATAATAAATGCATAAATTTAATAGATTGCTAATTAAATTGATGAATAATGTTATTATATAAAGTGTTACGAGATGTACAAATTCCACGTTACACAATCTGCTTATACCAGTTACAACGTCTACCGGGCCTTTTCAAGAGAATTTTTTTTAATTGGCACTTGTTTATTAGTCATTAGAAAACATTATTTATGAATTTGAGCACCTTCGCCTTCAATCACACGCTCCACCCGACCCAGAACGTTTTGCACACGTTGACAAGGTAGTGCTTCGACATTGATCGCCAATCTTTCTCAACTGACTGATTCAGGCACTAAATACTGCTGTGACGTTACCTATGCGCCTTGCTTTCAATTAGCCACCAGATGCTGTAATCAAGGGGATTCAGATGGGATCTCTGCGGTGGCCATAAGTTATTCAGCCAGAACTTCATTTTTTTTGGTCATCCAATCTTACACGATTTTTGCCGTATGTGCAGGAGCCCCGCCCTACTAACACCAATAATCGCTTTCTTTGATTGCTTTGTGATCTTGCGAACCTAGGAAAACATTTTTATTTGCAAAATCATCAAGTAATATTTGCTAGTCAATCTGTATCCCATAGGGAACCAAATTGCCTTCATTTTGTGAACTTCAGATAAAACAATGCCGAGTATAATTACTGAGGCCGGATGTTTGGTGGTGGACACTTCACAGAGGTTGCGATTGACTTCTCCAAAACATACGGCCCAATCATGTTGTCTATTGTATACGGGATCCACTGTAAATGTCTTCTCGTACGAGAAGAACAAAATTCGGTTTCTCTGATATCTCAGGTCATTGTAAAGCTTTTTGCAAGGGTCGTTCAATATGTCGGAGATACTAGCCAACAGCTTTTTTTTATGGTGTTGGGCACCGTGGAACAGCTCACCGACCACTTCTTTGCCATGTCCGTCATAGACAACTTCGGAATTTTCAAAAAAAAAAAAAAAAAATGCTTCTATGATGATCACTGATGTCTTCACCATCGTTAACCTTAACCCTGACCCTCCACACGGTGGTTGTGTAGATATTAAGGGTCTTTACAATATCAAAATTTCTAAACGCGGACTTTGAAGTTAATCCACTTGTTGTCTTTTTTCTGCTCTATTTTCATTAATATTCTTCCTAGTATATACTTTGATATTTGTCCAGTACGCGGCATATACATTTATGATCAAGTGAAGAAATCTGAATAATAAAAACGAACGCACACGTAACAATTATCGACCTTCTAACGATTGACAACAAGGTAGGTAAGACTTTTGTATGTATGTATGGATGGATACAGTTTGTCTGATGCTAACTTGATAAGCGTCTTATCTATACATATATCCAAGTTAAAAAACTACTTCAGCTTTGAATTAAAAGATATTTCTAGCTTCTCCCCTCATCTGCACTCTCCAGATATTATTCAACTTGATTTATTAATCCTCATATATTAAAGTATAGGGCTAAAATTTTGAAAAATGACCACCTAAAATATACAAATTGAGCAATTTGTATTTAAGAGAATTATAGTTTATAATTTAAAGCAAATAGTGTTGTTTTATATTCATCATAACTTACATAGGAGAAAAATTAGGGATGGAATTTTTTTAAATGAATTGAAGACAATAATCGAATTTATCTATAAGCGCAGAATCCAAAACTAATCTCAGTTTTTATCTGGGTAGACAGGTTTCAGATATATCTGAGATTATAATTATTATTTTCCGAAAAATATACATAATATTTGAAATTTTTTTCTAAAAATTTTATTTTTGTGAATAGCTTAAAATGTTAAAAATTTTCCAAATATATAATTTTCTGTGAATAGCAATGGAGTTGTTAATTTAATTTCCAAAAAAATAATTTTAAGTAAATAATTATGTATTTTTTTATTAAAAATCGAAAAAAAACTACTTTTCTATGAATAGCTATGAATTTTTTGGAAAAAAAATTCCAAAAAATTTAATATTTGAAATAATATAATTCCAGAAATTTTTTTTTCAAAAAAATTCGAAAAACCAAGCCCCCACTCCCAATGTATATATATATATATGATTCTGTGGATGCATTTGTTCTTTTTCTTCACTCTCCACGTCTTATTGAAATTGATATGTTCATAATCAGGCATTAAAGTATTAACTCTGTGGTATAAAGTATAGAAGGTTCTAGTGCTGATGGTTCGAAAATTAAGGACAATTGCCGCCAGATAGCTAATAAAAATATCTTGCAAAAGTATATTATGTTTAAAAATAGGGAGAGGAAATAGACGGATGAGAAATCTCACGGTTAGCAACCAGTGGCAGTGGAACCATAGGGTCCAAGGAAAACATTTATAGTTTTCAAAATTAAAAAAATCCACATGTATAAAAACTAAAATGTCACACGATTTTTGAGCAATTTTATTGACCAAAATGATTAAAAAAAGAGTGCTAAAATTTTGAAAAAAGAGCACTCAAAATACACAAATTGAACAATTTGTATTTAAAGAAAAAGACAGTTTTATAATCATTTAAAGGTTTTTTTTTCGTTTTTTTTTTAATTCATCCCATCGTTTCAGTCATTTTATAAAAAATATTTAAATATAACAAAAGAAAAAAAAAAGATTAATGATTAATAGGACATTAGATAGCTTTAAACAATAAAAGAGGCGTTCACACTTCCTCGTTGGGATGATTCTGGCATTCTTCTGGAATTCTTTGAACCAAATTAGTTTTTTAAGAAGTTTTGTAAAATTGGGTTGTCAAGTAGGAACCATATCCTTTCATTAAAATATCCAACTGATATGAGTAAAAAAGCCAGGTGACATTTCAGCGGTTCCAAAGGCCTCGTTCACCCATCCATTTTATTAATCATTACTGATTTTTTAATTAAAACTAATAAATTTCCTGCTATAGACACCTCACTGCCTCCTTCCATAGGTCTGAAAAGGAAAGTCCTTTCCATTTTAACTTCACAAGGATCTTAGATGCAAGTTGCCTGAAGTCTTTCGTCAATTCACACGACGTATAAATATATTGCATAAAAGTATCTTACAGTTTATATGACCTTGTAGGTTTCTACCTACCTACTATATCTTTAACACTTTTTAACGGTCGAAAAATATTTAAAAGTTAGGAATATATCAAAAGATGTTGTCGATTTTTTTTAAATATTGAAGATATTTGTGTTGTTTTATATATATCATAACTTATCAATAAATTTTTGTATATTATACTGACAAATCAATATTTTGGAAAGATTTTCTTCGGTTAATTTTTGCCTTCAATCAGTATTGATCATTTTAAAGATAGTAAAAAAATGTTGAAGTATAAATGAGGTTGGCGAAATCTTCAGGAGTTTTATTAGAAGGTGGCTTCTCATCATCACCATTAATGATTAACCGTCCAACCTGTTGCATAAATGAAAACCATGATTTTGCGATTTGGCACAAAATTGTTTCTCCTTTGTTGCAAGATTCAAGGGGGGTAAATCCGCAGTTAGTTTGGGTCAAATGTATCCTTCCTCTAATTGGCTCCTTCACATATCCGATCATGAAATCATAACCCTGATTGCATCATATACATAGGTTTACCACCGAAAAGAGACCATAATAAAGACGAGTTTTTGAAGGTAGATTTTCCCTCGAAAAATATCGACAAAAGCTGCTATGTAATCCAACTATAAATTTCTCAATTGATTTCAGACCAGTTTAAAAAAAGGAGCAATTTTCACACAAAACAGGATAAAATAAGTAATCTTCACACAAAACAGGATAAAATTAAGTAATTTCACACTAAAATGGCAAAGTGAACTCAATCTCTCACAAATCCTAAGTTTAGTCATAATTTTAGAGCAAAAAAATCAATTTCCTTTATTTTTTAAGTTTTCGTGTAAAAAAAAATTTGGTATTTATAAATAAAAAAACATTAAATTGCCCCCCCCCCCCGCAACCAGGGGCATCTGCAGGATTGTATATTTATATATTTTTTTTTTTTTTGGGGGGGAAGGGGAAGAGGGCTTGATGCTTGATTTTGGAATTATTTTTTTTGAGAAAAAAATTTCTAAAATCTATAACCATTCACAAAAAATTTAATTTATATTAACAACTTTGAAAAAAAAAGTTCAAAAATTTTATGATACAAAATTTCAAATACTTTATTTCTTCTAAAAAATTTCAAAAATCCACAGTTGTTCACTAAAAATTAAATTTTACGGAAAAAAATTTCAAATATTTAATTTTATGGGAAAAAAAATACTAAAATATACAGTTGCTTATAAAAAATTGACTTTCTGAAAAAAGTTTTTAAAAATTCATAGTATTTCACAGAGAATTAATTTTTTTGGTTAAAAAATTCAAATATTTAATTTTGACTTAGTGACCGAAAAAAAATTATAGTAAAAAGCAAAAAATCCTTTATTTGGTGGGTTATCTCCCACGTTGTCACCTTTATTGTATCATGGCACTTTTCCGCCAAATAAAGAAACAGAAAATAGTGTTAAAAAGCCGTTGATAATTCCCCAATTCTTTCCAACATAGAATTATTGTTCAATAACCGTTAAGAACTGAACACAGATAAAAATGAGCTCATTATAATTCCGCCAATCAACGTTCCGAACACTAATTAGGAGAAAAGAAACAAAAAATCGACAGTTGATAAAAAAATACAAACTATATTTTTGTGCTATGGAGGTAATGTTGTGCTCACAAGCACTGTATTTGTTCTCTGCCGTCGAAGATTATTCTTCTAAGCAGTATTCTTAACATTGATAGATTGGTTAATAATTAGTTTTATTACGCTATGATCAGTTATCAACTATTATTCATTAATAATTCCATAGTTGGAAGAATTGGCCAACTACCAACTGATTTGGGCCTTTTTCTCTTTCTTTTCTGAACTAATAATAACTAACAGTTAAGTTTTAATAGTATTGTTTCGGCATGAGTAATCAGTAAAAAAATAACCTTAATCCTGAATCTATTTTATTTAGGTTTGAACTTCGGATAATTCTAAACAACCTGAAAATACAAGTATCTAAAATTTGCCCCAGTTTGTAGGTTTAAAGATCCGAACCGACCCAGATCCCTGAAATTGTGGAACTGTCCTCTCTTTAGGCCCCCAGACTCCCCTATTATTCTTTTATATTTGATAAACCTAATATTATGTATTAATAGTTTTCCTAATCATAGTATATTATTTAAAGCTCTCATAGACTTTAAATAAACATATGCCAATGGCTGTAGTTCACGAACTGACTACATCTGTTATATGGTCCAATGTTTACTATTGCTCCTTTGCGCGGTTTAAAGTTCCAAATACTCAAAGCAGTTCATTATTTGTAGTTACAACTACTTCCCAGATTATTTTAATAACCTTATATATTCAGGGGAGTCTGCAGGGGTTGTTTGTTATATTTGTTTAATGAAATTAGGGAATTTTTGCTTTTTAGTGGAAAATTTAATATTTTAATATTTTTTCAAAAAAATTAATGTTTGCTAATAACTATAGATTTTTTAAATTTTTTGGAAAAATATTTAATTTTGTGTGAACATCAGTGGATTTTTGAAGTTTTCAAATTATTGTTATGAATAGCTGTGGATTTGGGATGTTTAGACTATTGTAAAGAAATATATAAAGTAATTCTATTGTGTAAGGAAATGGAATATTGGATTCCTATTTAAGAGATCCTTATTTCTCCCATTAGTAAAAACAGTTGAATAAGTTTTGACGTATAGATATTTAATTTATTGACTTAAATTTTTACAATTCAGTGAAGTCATAAATTAGGTAGTCATAGACAAAATATATTTTTTGAGAGCAAAATAATGAATGATTAAAGGAAATTAATAAATAAATAAATGAAATTATTTTTCTTGTCTTCAATTGTCTTGAATTGAGCAGGAAGGATTTCTTTCAAAGGCATCATTATCATGAAGAAAATCCTTTTTAATTGTCATAGACCTTAGTTATAAAAAGGATTTGATCATGAGAAATAATGATGGGATTAATACATGTTTGGTAATTTCACTGTGTAAATAATATTGAGTATGTAGATGTATTGCTGAGATATTATCTTCATCAAAATCTGACTTATTTTCCACCATAGGTAGGCTGTTGATCACAGACCTGTCTGGGAACGTTTCTACATTGTTGTCTTGGGACGTTGGAGCATTGTTGACGAGGAACATTGCTACATTGTTGGCTTGGAACGTTTCTACATTCTTGACGAGGAACGTTGGAACACTGTTGACGGGGTACATTAGAACACTCTTGCCTGGGGACGTTTTGACACTGTTGTCTAGGTACATTTCTGCATTCTTGACGTTGAACCTGTCTTGGAACGTTCTGGCATTGTTGTCTGGGTACATTTGAGCATTGCTGACGAGGAACGTTTTGGCATTGTTGTCTTGGGACATTCTTGCACTCTTGTCTTTGGACTTGACGGGGAACGTTCTGGCATTGTTGTCTTGGGACATTACGGCATTCTTGTCTTTGGACTTGACGTGGAACGTTCTGGCATTGTTGGCGAGGAACGTTCTTACATTCTTGTCTTTGGACTTGACGGGGTACATTTTGACATTGTTGTCTAGGGACATTCTTGCATTCTTGTCTTTGGACTTGACGTGGAACGTTCTGGCATTGTTGGCGAGGAACGTTCTTACATTCTTGTCTTTGGACTTGACGTGGGACATTTTGACATTTTTGTCTTGGGACGTTTTGGCATTGTTGGCGGGGAACAGTTTCACATTTTTGTCTTGGAACATTTTGGCATTGTTGGCGGGGAACAGATTTACATTCTTGTCTAGAGACTTGACGGGGTACGTTTTGGCATTGTTGGCGGGGAACGTTTTGACATTGTTGACGGGGAACATTTTGACATTGTTGACGGGGAACATTCTTACATTCTTCTCTTTGAACTTGTCTTGGAACATTTTGGCATTGTTGACGAGGAACGTTCTTACATTCTTGACGTTGAACTTGTCTGGGAACATTGTTGCATACTTGACGAGGAATGTTGTTGCAAACTTGTTCTTCAACACGACGAGGTACAGTATTGCAAGATTGACGTGGAACGTTTTTGCATTCTTGTTTGGGGACATTGGAACATTGTTGACGAGGAACATTATTACATTGTTGTCTTGGGACATTGGAGCATTGTTGACGAGGAACGTTGGAGCACTGTTGACGTGGGACATTGGAACATTGTTGTCTTGGAACATTCTTACACTCCTGGCGACATCCGCCTCCAGCGCCATAGCTAGAAAGAGGACCTCCATATCCAGCTTGAGGAGCCCCATATCCAGCTTGGTTATCACAAACCTCTTCACATACTTGTTCATTGACTGTGTTACATTTTTGTTCGTTGACTGTGGTACATTGTTGCTCGTTGACTGTGGAGCATTGTTGTTCATTGACTGTGGTGCATTGTTGTTCATTGACTGTGGTACATTGTTGCTCATTGACGGTAGAACATTGTTGTTCATTGACAGTTGAGCATTGCTCTTCATACTTGACCATGTATTGAGTCTCACACTTTTGTTCATTAACAGTGTTACATTGTTGTTCATTGACAGTTTCGGTGATTGTCTCACATTTTTGTTCGTTGACGGTGTTACATTGTTGCTCATTGACTGTATCCGTGACGGTCTGGCATTTTTGTTCATTGACAGTATTACATTGTTGCTCATTGACAGTGTTGCATTGCTGTTCATTAACGGTGCTGCATTTCTCCTCATTAACTGTGTCAGTGACAGTATTGCACACTTGTTCGTTGACTGTGCTGCATTGTTGTTCATTGACTGTGGAGCATTGTTGCTCATTGACGGTAGAACATTGCTGTTCGTTGACTGTGGAGCATTTTTCTTCATTGACAGTATCAGTCACAGTTTCGCATTTCTGTTCATTGACAGTGTTACATTTCTGTTCGTTGACTGTATCAGTAACGGTCTGGCATTGTTGTTCATTGACAGTGTTACATTTTTGTTCGTTGACAGTGTCAGTGACAGTTTCACATTTTTGCTCATTGACATTGCTACATTTCTGTTCATTGACAGTATCCGTGACAGTCTCACACTTTTGTTCATTAACAGTATTACATTTTTGCTCGTTGACAGTATCAGTAACAGTGTTACACTTTTGTTCGTTAACAGTATTACATTTTTGTTCATTCACAGTTTGACATTGCTGTTCATTGACTGTATTACACTGTTCTTCATTGACAGTGTCTGTGACAGTGTTACATTCTTGCTCCGTCGTAGTACTGCATTTCTGTTCGCTGACTGTACGACATTGCTCTTCATTGACTGTGGAGCATTTCTGTTCATTGACTGTCGAGCATTGTTGTTCGTTTACAGTGTTACATTGTTGCTCATTCACGGTTTGGCATTGCTGTTCGTTTACAGTGGAGCATTGCTGTTCATTGACAGTTCTGCAGCCACCGCCGCCTCCACCGCCGCCTCCGCTGCCACCTCCAAAGCCACCTCCATTTCCACGACCGCCTCCATTTCCACGACCGCCTCCATTTCCAAGACCACCTCCGTTTCCACGACCGCCTCCATTTCCAAGACCACCTCCGTTTCCACGGTTACCGTAAGAGGCAAGGTCTCTCTCAACCAGACGTCGAGCAGTGGATGAGGTGACAAGGGTTGCCAAGAATATCAAAGCCTATTAACAATTTATGTTGTAGGATTATGAATGATATGAAAAAAGATAACTACTAAACTAACTAACTTACCAAGACTCTCATGCTGGATTCAATGTCTCAAATGTATATCGTTGTGAGTGCAATAGAACCTATGGTTGTGTTTCCAACGAGGGATTTAATTGTGGAATGATGCTTGGATCCCTCTACTATGGAGATTATATATCCACAGATTGTGCTTGGAATTATAGACCGACCGACCCTGCACAGGCCATATTAGAAGAAGCAACAAAAATAACTCCGACAACAAAAAACAACTACTACAACATCCACCCCTCCTTTTCTTCTTCATGAGGAAGAAGAAGAACCCGGAGGAGCGCATCGACCATCATTACACACTTTTGTATGTACATATATAATACAAACTTGTAATGTAATTTCTGTGCTTGAGTAGTATGTGTTATGTACATAATATGTTGTATGGATAAGACAAGAACTTGAAAATGCGTCAGTAAACATTGCGCTTCTCACTAATCCAACAAGCTTTAAATCCGAGTCAGTTCTTTTTATTTTTGTTTTCTACTCTGTGTGTTGCGTTCTTGAATGATAACTATGCAGTCCATTTGTAGGACTTTAATTGTATATAATACTTTATAGTGTAGAAAGGATGGAGCCCATCATCATAACACCAAACAATAAAACTAGGGTAGGATAGGAGGAGTCGAATAGGATTGGCCCTCGTTTGACCTCTGCTATACAAAGAAAGAATCTCTGGTGTAATGACAACTCGTTTTTTTTATTTTTTTATTCTTCCTTCCTCTTTCCTCTCCACAAGAAAATTATTTAATCACATAACGTTTCTTGATTTACCTTTGTTAGCTGTACTTTTTCACCTATAATGTAACTAGGTAGAGGTCAAGGCCAATCATAAAATATATTTATATCTACTATAATATAATATTATACTACATGTCCGTCCCTCTGCGAATTAACGAGTTTCTCTAAGTATGTGCATGATAAAATAATTAGGATTAAAATATACAATAGGTGAGCATCCTAGTATATACATACATAATGACGTTTCCCCTTTTATGAACGTCACTATCCAATGAATGGATAAGGATACCCCAACTATTAAACGTTCATTGGTCAGAGGCATGCCTAAGACAAGTCTAAACAATCCTTTGCTCACAAGAACTAGTCCATGAATATTTTCATCGAGTCATATAAGAGTCTTTGGATATCTTTATTAAATCCTCAGATTTCTTTTGAGCCCATTTCAAATACATAATTATAAAAGCATTGCTATGTGTGAAGTATCAAAAAGTTTTTGTGTCACAAGTCCAGGCTATCTTGTCCAGGGGCTCAGTTTACCCATTCATTCTTTTATTCCATAAAAACTATAAAATTTGAAGGGCACATACCCCCGTCTCCAAACAGCACCCGCAATTGAGTCCAAATCAAGTCCAAAGATTCTTAGATCAAGTCCATTTGCAATTTTCAAAGTCCGGACTCGAGTACAAGTCGAGTTCAAGTCTGTGGATAATATTATTAACCTATGTGACGGGTTACATCATTAACACACAAAAAAATTACTTTGTAGTTAACTATCGATCTTTCTATTACTTTATCCCTCCTCAGTATTTCGAAGCAAGTTTTCTACAATTATTGAATAATATTTCCATAGTTTGGAAGAGGGATTGGCTAACTACTACAAACCAATTTTCGGCCTTTTCTCTCTTTTTCTTTTTGTATGAAAGGGTGCATGATACAATAAACTATAGAGGTAACGACATGATGTATATACATAGGTAGATGCCTCTTATTTCTCTCCCTTATCTTACCCCTTTGTGATTGGCCTTGATGTAGTAATGAAGGCAATAGAAGTAGTCATGTTTTGTTTTGTTTTTTGTAAAAAGGAAATTATAATATCTTGGATAAATTATTACGATTCTTATAGTAGACGGATTATTAAAGCAACATACGGTCGTTAATATGAATTTGTTTCCCAATTTTGTTGCTCGGAATGAATGGTCATATCTATGTTGCATGTACATTATACACTCTCTTGTACACACGTGTACAGTGAACACATATTTACAAAGGAACTAACATGTCAATTTCAACTCTAGAAATAGAAATATTATATATAAATAAAACTTCGATATTTCCGCATTTTGAGGAATCTGCCAATCAATTCATGAGTTGATTCCTTCACTTCGTTGCTCTTATTGTATTTTGAACCTTTCCTTTAGATAAGAAACCGAAAAAAAGCCCAAAATCAGTTGGTAAATAGTTCCAAATCCATTCTCTCTGCCTGTGTAATTAATATTCAACTGAAGGACTCGCTCTGAATGACCCCTTATAATTTTTTGGTCATCATTTAAGAGCAATTCTTTCAATTCCATGAGTTTGTTCAGTCTAGTCTTTTTTTTTCTTTTGCTCCGCTGTGTAATTTGGTCTGGACGCATTTGCGTAATGTATTTGCAACTGGGAAGAGGGTAATCACATAATGATTACATCATACACAAGTAACTTAAAGGGAGCTATGGCCCCCTATGGTCCAAGCAACAATGTGGTGGTTTTGTCCATTACTAAGGACACACAAAGTTATGTCAATTATTAGTGATGAGATTATTCCAAATAAAATCTGGATACAGATTCTTTAATATTTAAAATAATTGTTAAAAAATACCCATTATTATATAATTTTTAGGACCTTGTTTTTGTGGAGTTTTTTTGAAAAAAATTTAAAAGTTAAACTTCAAGCATTAATTTTTTGAAGAAAAAAAAATCAAATATACAATTACAACATTGCAAAAAATCACAAATATTCCTAAAAAAATTTGTTCACAATAAAATTACATTTTTTAGTATTCACAGAAAATTACAATTGTTCCAAAAAAAACTATAAAAAATTAAAAATATTAAGTTTTTGGAAAAATTACTGTTTTAAAAAGATAATAAATTAATGAACAAAGAAGAAGAAATTAAGGATTTATTTTCTAACAAAACAATATAGCAAATAATTCAATTTATTAAATTGGTCAAAAAATTCTAAAAAACAAAGTCCCCCTCAAAAAATAATCCTGCAGACGCTACTGGTTTCCCTAATCACTAATCAGTTATATAACCCAATGCCGTTCGCAAGTTTATATTTTGAGAGGGAAAGGGCATGGTTTAGGGATTTTTTTTGAAAATAAATGAAAAAAAAATAAGTTTTTTAAAAAATTACAAATTTTTAGAAAAAAATTTCAAAATCCACAGCTATTCACAAAAAATACAAAAATCCAGAAAAAATTTCAATTTTAGAAATCTATAGTTATTCTCAAAAAATTTCAAAAAATTTCAAAAGTCCAGAGTTGTTCAGAAAAAAAAAATTTGGAAAAAATATCTAAAATTAAATTATTTCAAAGATTAAATTTCAAATATAAAATTTTTAGAAAAAAAATTTCAAATATTTTTATGAGAAAAATTTCAAACATCCATAGTTCAACGAATATTTTATTTTTTGAAAAAAAATTTGAAAAATTAAAATATATTTCAAATATAAAATTTTAAAAAAATTAAAAAATCAAATATTAAATTTACTATTACGAATCAAAAATTCCTTAATTTGGGGGCGGGTGTGCTCCAGCCCCTGTAAACATTTATTGGTTGAATTAGAATTAGCTGTTTCTGACAAGCTGAGAATAATTTCCAACAATTGTTGAATATATTTGGGAAGAATTGGCCATCTGTAAACCAATTTTGAGCCTTATATTCTGTTTCTTCTTAGAGGAAAGGTTGCAAGAGAACAGTTAGTTAATGTATTGGACAGCTAACAACCAAATACTGTTTAGATAAATAGGTATAAAGAAGGAAGGTAAAAAAGATGCAAGTACATAATTGTTCATCAGTCATGCAAGTCCACAACACTTGAGGCCTATTTAGGAATGGATTCTTAGCCAATGGCTTTGTCATCATCATGCAAATAAAAACTAAGCAAATTAACAAAGGGTTTGTTCTACATTTATTGAGATGAAGGCGGCAAAATATGTTTTATCGTGAATCTTGAATTTGTATTGTACATCGTACATGATTTGATGAGTATGTATTCAAATTATTTAGGGATGGTAAAAATACATTCAACAAAGTCTCTCCAGTGACTCTCTGTATTTCTTTAATTGAAGCATCGTCTATTACACATATGTATATATAATAGCTAAATATGTTTAATAACGATGAATCCCTCTCTTTTTGAACTCTTTGTTTATTTTGACTGCTTAAATTCAACAACAAGCAGTACAGCACTACAAAAAGAACAACAAAAGGAGCAGTAAATAACAAATCAATTGGTAATGGTCAGTTAATCTTATTTTACAATTACATTACATACATATGTGTACTCTCTTCTTTTTGGGATGGGTTCTTGAAGCTTACTAACTATGTCTTTTGATTTATTTGACTGTATGTACAATCTACAAAGTAAATAACGGTGTTAATAAAGGATGTCCGGGGCTTCCGTGGGTGAGGGGGCTATAGCCTCCCCAATTCAAAGATTGTTTGTTTTTAGGCAAATTATGCAGCAGTGGGCATAACTTTTAAAAACATTCCAAAAACTCCTGCAGACCACCCTGTATGTAATTTGACTCCTTAAAGTACTGTTCTCGAATCCATTTTGGTGTCTAACCCAAAGTTAATAGAAATACAAGGTTGTACCATAACGTGTGTACGAATTATGTTGGACTTCCATCACGCTTTTTAATATTGACGTCATAGACTATGAGTGGTTGCGTGTTTAGTTTAAATCTGCCTGTCTTGTCAAATAGTCGGTACAATACATCAGATTGAAAATTCTAGCAAATATTTTCTTTATACCTGGCACAATTATTTACTACATATAACTAATACTACCTATAACTACAAGTTAAATCTATATTTAGAGTATTTAGACTTAAATGACTCAATAGTACTTATATAGGCTATAAAATATATTATTAAAGAATTGTGTGTTGGAGTCGGAGTTGGGGATTTTATGTACAGAATCTGCAACCCTGGTCAAAACCAAGACAAAATAAACTTTATATCTGATTTTGTACAAGTTTTATCACAAGTATTGGTACAGCATTAGTCTTGGATTAGATGGCCTTGACCACAACACAATTGTTAATCATTCAAAGAGTACTGCTCCTTTTTTTCCTCTCTTCACAAGGAACACTCAGTATTTTTCAACTCTAGCCATGGGCAATCTACATACACAATAGTTTGATTTTATTTTTTCCAAAGCTGTTAGAATTATTTATTAATTCTTGTAGAGAAAAAAATCTAAGTATAAAGTCTCATTAAAGATAAGATTTATAGGGCAGTTACAGAGGTGTCTATAGGGGTGGGCTGGAGGGTTGTAGCCCCCCACTTTAAATTAAGAAATTTTTTATTCTTACTAGAATATTTAGTTTTGATTTTTATTTCAAAAAATTTGAAATTTGTATTAATATTTCAAATAAAAATAATTTTTCTGTGAATAGCTATGGATTTCTTAAATTTAAAATTAGATTTTTTTGAAGAGCTGTGAACTTTTGGAATTTTTTTTTTTTAAATTTAATTTTTAAATATAGGTATGGATTTTTAATTTTTAATTTTTTCAAAAATTTAATTTTTGTGAATAGTTTTGGATTTCTGAACAAATTTAATAATTTTAACTTAAATTTTGTTTTTTTTTAATCCAAAAACTAACACTATATATATGTATAATCCTGCAGACACACCTGAGTTATAAATGCAAGTCCTTGTTTAAATCAGATTAGAAGTGAGTCGCGACATGGAAATTATTCCTGGATATACCCTTCCTTGATATTACTGAGTAATAAATATCTTAACTTTCCTTCATCTTATTGTGATTTTTTTGTTCATTTAGTAAAATCCATGCTGTTCCATTAAAGAATATATAGAACTATTCTCAATCGATATAATAAGAAAAAACTGGTAAAATTGACATGCCTGCCCAGACAATCCTAAAGTTGTTTGAGAGGGGAGCAACCATCGATAAATACAGATTGTTTGACGGCTCTGTTATCGCATGATTTCACACCAGTGTTGCTGAGAAAATATAAATATATTTTTTCAGGTCTTTTACAGTATCCTATGATTTTCAAACTTATATATATATATATATATGTATATCAAAAAGTTCCTTCTGTAACGGATAAAATCAAATCATGTCGTAATAGCACCCTATCTTTGTTTGCTTCCCTTCCAAACAATCTTCAAAGTCTCTGTCAATTTGCTGATTTTTTCTTAATAAATCGAAAGATAATATTTTTAATACTCTAGCTCTCTGGCCTTTTGATAATTTACATAAAGCAGACAAAAAAAATTGTGTGTTTTTAAAATTACAGTTATTACCCCTCCCTCACGTTTTAAAAACGTTTCTTTCCCATCTCTGACCTGTCTCAACATAACTAAGCTTATAAACTATTTAGACACATATCTTCGATATTTTATATCATAATCATTTCTTGCCCTTAATTGCTCAATAACTCTTTTTGTACGTACAACTATACGTATATTTATTTTAATGGTGGAAGTAGCCTTACTATTACAAATGCCTTCCAGTGTTTCACTCTCGTAAATACATATAAAATGTGTATAGGCACTCTATAGGTAAGTATACTATATACGTACTTCCGCTTTTAAAATGACTATTTATATATGTGAAGAAATTGATAAAAACAGTTTCGTGTCATGATGATCAATGGCACAGGCGATCCAGGGTATAATTATTTGTACACAAAGTTTTGACTAGAATTTTGTAATCACTTTTTTGTAATAATTATCGAATGACGTTTTATTAGAAAAAAAAATGTGTAATGTTATTTTTAGATGACTTTTTTGAAAAAACCAAGATATTTTATTGTTTTTTTTTTTTAAATATCCTCTCCATATATTAATTTCGCACCATATATAAAGTCTTTTGGCCATTTTTGCCCCCTTCATGGTGATGTATTTGGTACACATGGTAAACTTACTTAACTCAGTATTAATAGTGTTCATAATTTCAGGACCCCTCCTACCAGCGTAAGTACTTTTTACATAGGCCTTAAAGACCTATTCTTGAAAAAAACAACTTTATATATTTATTTTCACAAAAATGCCAAATTCAACTTTATTTCTCCTTTTTATTATAAGTTTTAGTATTTATAGTCCAAAGGACCTACACTAGACCTGTTCAAATTTTAACTTTTTTTCAAACTTTTTAATATTAAACTGTTTCCCGTTCTGCAAGGTCTATAAAAACTAAACGTACCAGTCATTTGGATTTAGGACCATGGCTATGCCTGCCGCATGGCCCTTGAAAATTTATTGTTGGTGGCTCTACAAATAGGCTAAAAAACGTGATTATTTGAATTCTTTTGACTATAGCTTCGCAATGGTTTATCGTATAGCATTGATATGGGTATCAAATCAAAGCCAATAAACTATGCTTTAATTTGCAAAATTATGTCATCAACCTTTTATTTGTCCCCATGCGTAAATTTTACCCAAATATAAAAAAAATGTTGTTTTTTTCAATTTTTGCCTGTCTTTTTAGGTGTTCTCCAAAGTTATTATTATATTGACGTATATGTGAACAGAATACAACAGAATGAAATACAAACAAATACATTTTTTCTTTGAATAAAAGCTAATAACTCTATACTAAAAAACAATACAATACAACACACTAGAAATACATTGATTTTTAATGGTTCAAGTTAGATTTCTTGAAACAGGTATATTATTTTCTGTGATATTCCACAACTTGCAGTAAACAGTTCCTCTGCTCTTGGTCGGTGGTAGTCCTAGTTGCAAAGTCACTCATGAGTTTTACGCCTCTTTTAGCAACTTCATGCGTCACTTTTACTGACTTGCAAACTCCCATGTTGCTCTATAGTTTTCATTTTTTCCCAGGTATCAACCGGTGTAATAAGCCAGTCACTTTTCAATCCGAGAGCATGAAAAAGAAAATGTGACTTAGGTCCTACCAAGTTTGTGAGAAATGTAGCTTGAGTGAGGACTGGAAAAATTGGCTTACCTTTTCTATAAAATTCCAGCTCTTCAGTTTTTGGTAGTTTGATTGCCAGCTTTTGTTTTATAGGTATTGTCATGCTCTCTGAATAAGGTGAATGAATGGTACTAGTTCCTGAGTCTTATACCAACCCTGATTTCACATTTTCTTCGGAACAGAGTTTGCGAGTTCATTATCAATATGTTGATAATGAAGCATGTTTTTAATCAATTGCAAATCGTGGATCAGAGCATCGGAGACAGATTTTGCTGTTATCTTGTGCTTTGTATAAAATAAAGGCATCAATTTATTTATTCTCTCTAGTTTAGTGATGGCGCCCTTTTCGTGTTAAAGTCATTTTAAAAACATTAACTTTTTCATAGCATATCTATTCTTGGCAATCAAACGGTCTTGAATAATGATACTTTTCTTGGTCCAATGAATACCTCAACTGGGTTTCTTACCGAGAATAATCAGAAACAGCTCCACTTCTTATCTGAAGTCTGCCCTTGGAGATGTCTTCTCTAGAAAAGTGCGTATGGCATTATTTGATTTTTTCCTTTGGAAACGTAGATACATAATTTTCATGAAAATTTTGCTAATCTAAATCTTTTATTTTTGCACAAAACGCTGTAATGTGTACAATATACCTAATGCGTCATATTAAAGTTTACACTGAAATTTATCCTTTCAATTGAATTAAAAACTGTTTTCGGAAGACAGTGAGAACAAAATCAACTTTATTCCCATTGAATTATAACATAAATTGAAATTTTTTATTGAATATGTCCTTCCTCAGCCTCAAGGACGGCATCCAGCCTCTTCCTGAATGCAACACAAACCTCTTCTGACCAATAAGCTTTAATTCTTTAATTATCCTTCGGAGCGTAACCTCGCTCACATTCCTCCTCCCGCCCATACTGTGAATCGTCTTTATGGATGTTTAGTAATGTGGTTTTTGACACGTATAATCATGGCCTTTGTTCTTACAACTCGTTTCCGACCTTTTACAGACTTTCTGGAAACTGTTCCTTGGGTTTTAAAATGATTTTAATGCCATACACGGTCGTCTGGCTGATCATTGGCAATCTTGGTTGTGGTCCTCTGGGGTGCGACCATAATGCACACATATACATATATACGTGTATAGCATTTTACATTATAGGACTTTGCATATTATTATTTTCAAACGTCCGCAATTTTCTTTTTCAAGGTAAAGAAGTTCTATTATCTGAAATTATTCTTGTTTCTAGGGGTAGAAATTCTATGATAAATTGCATTTTGGAAGCATTAAAATCCCTAACGGTGCATTTTCTCTCCTCAAACCAGAAACGTTTTAAATCGCAGAAATTCTTCATTTTGACAGGAAGATTATTATATGCATAGTTCTAAATAAATTAATTGCGTGATAGCCTACCTTTTGTGTGTAATTGCCCTCATGCCCCCATCTTCTACGCCTATGGTCACTTGTCATATTAATACCTCAATTTTCCTCGCTTCCCTGTTTTGGCATTGTATGAAGAAGTAGCAAAGTTTTGTTTAATAATTATGTTAAAAATATCATATTTTAGTTTAATATTAAAGTATGTAAAATATGATCCTTTGTAGATAAATGTTGTCATTGCTTGATGCAGTCAAGCATTAGGTCAAGGAGATGTAGAAGTACATGCATAGTATTTTATGCAGATATTAACATATATGACTATTTTTAGTTATACAGAAAAGATCAGTCAATTACAACAATTAGATTTTAAATGAGATAATTATGATAGTAGTCAGTGGTTAGGATTATTTTATTATATGTAATTATAATTAATTTATATATTGAATGGATCCGTTGATAGAACTATGACTAAGAGTCGTAATAATTGGCGATGTAAATCATGTGAATTTGTGAGTTATCCCGTTTTTTGGAATATATAATCTAAGGAGTGAATTTTCATTTCCTCAGGTGTGTCATTATTATCTTAGTGGTGAACTTCCTTTTTTTACTATGTAGATACATTCAATTACCTACATATATTCAAATCTGATTAAACACTTGTGTCTGCTCATAAAAGAGTTATAATTGTAAGTTCTTGTGGTCTCAGAGTAGAATTAAGGATCGACATCGGAGTATTTCTAGCCTTTGTCCTTGTTTCTGTCATTTTCTCCCTTCTCCTTTGTCTCAGCTTATTGTGGCTCAGGTAGAAGTCACAGATATTCCAGTCGGGACTGTTGGGAAGCCAGATGTTTGGGCTGGTGTAGTCTTCAAAGTTCTTGGACAGCCACATCTGGGACTTGATGACTAAAAAAAATATAAATTATCCTGGTGGTCGTCATTGTATTCCTTATTTCAGCAAGTAAAAGGGTTACGTGAGAATATTATTCAATAATTGTTGGAAACATTCACAGCTTAACAGAAGATAATTCTTATTCAACCAATCAACTTGATCAGAGCACTAATTAGGGGGCAGAAACATCGACAGCTGACAACCAAATACAATGTGAATTACTCATAGATTTAAAATACAAAGAGTAACAACGATGTGAAGAAGTAGTCCTAAAAGACATTCGAAATGTAACATTTCGTTATGATAAAACATAGAAGGCGCTTCAAATACCTTTATTTTTTTTTAAATGTTTACTGTAATAAACATAATTTATTATCATAATTATATCAAATTAAATATGACAATAGGTTAATAAAGTATTCATGAACAGGATATTTTATTCCGATTTATGCATTTAAATATTTTGGCTTTTATTTAGCCTTTCAAAATATTAATAATGGATTTGGGAAATTATTCTGACTCTAATTCAATTCCAGAATCAATAATTAATTATTTATTCTTCAATTGACTAAGATTATTGAGTATACTCCGAACGTTGGTCCCTTAAATCCCCTCACTCTCACGTTTTCCCAAATGATATATAATTTATACGCTTTTAGTAAAATATGAGATTATTAGACTTAGTTCATGCTACTATTTTTATAAGACCATCACCCAAATCAATTTTCCTTAATAAGGATTATTAAGGAAAACTATTAAAGATCCTCTAGATCTATTATAGAAATATTCAGATTCCTGATAGACCTCAATAATAAATCAGTCCTAATATTAAAATACTTAAGCGAAGAAGCAAATATTTTCCTTGTCGGGACATTCCTCACTCTCCTTCTCAATTTCATTACCAGCTTCGTTAATCGTTTCTTGCTCGGGGTCACAATCTTCATGATTTATCTGTCAATTGTTCTGAGATTAGAGGAGTTTATAAAAGTTGCAGCTCTGGAGGTACAATTACATGCCACAAAAGTTGGCAATGTTCAACCTGGGACTATATATATCTAATTTAAATAAAATACGCGTGTAGTAATGTTGTGTGGTTTGATTTGATGTGAATGAGATGCAAATTACGCCTTAAATTTGAAAAAACTGTTGCACTTTATAGCGAGAAATACTTTGTTTTGGTCAACCATCAATTTTATCTTGTCTGCTGTCGCGTTGTCAAAGAATTTCCCTTGCTATTTCTCAGTATTATTTTATCTTTATGGAATTACTGACGGCGTTGCCCAAGGACTACTAGAATAGTCCTTGGGTTAACTCGCTAACATAAAAATACCCTATGCATTGTGTTGTCAGCTGTCGATCCCCTCTTCTTGCTTTATACAACATGGCAAGTGTTGTGTCGGTCCTTATTTATTCGGTTTAGTCCAGTCTTAGAACCGGTCTATCAGTTTGTAGGACCGGTAGTCCTTGGTACTGGTCCTTATAATTTTTCATATAAATATCACAAAAATATTTCCAAATGAAATCTAAAATGAAAACCTTATCCTTTACGATGTAGTTTCCTCTTCTTGGCAGTCATATTTTCCATTTCAGCTACACTCTCGATTCGAGTTAGACTCTTGAGTATTGTGGAAGCACAGTAAATAGTTTATACTTTTCTTTTTTAAATAATATTAAATAAAGTACTCCAAACAATAGATAAACAAAAATTAATTTATAAATGTTCCATGAAGATTGAAAAATTTATACCCAAAAGTATTGGTCAATTAATTAACCTATGGCCTGCAATGGGTTAAGGCCAGTCTTATCGGTCTTCAGGACTGTTGTTCCTTGTGGCCAGTCCTTACCTGACGGTTTATTCAAATGCAGAAATTTTGGCTATCATACACAAATATAAATTTATAGCTCCTCTTTTAATACATATAATATTACTAAGCAATATTATATATAATACAGTATCAAATAAAATACTATGTAGATTTTAATAATATGTTTTTCATTTTAAAAAAGGTGAAGAAATAATATGACAGTGATAGTCTGAGACTACGTAAAAGATAAATGACAGTTGGTATGATTGACTTAAATGGCTAACTGCCACATGATTACAAGTTGTTTTTTTTTTTGTTTTTTTAAAGGAAAAGTTGCGTTATAAAATAAAGGTACCGACGTGTCCTGTGTTTGTGAGATAACGCCGTTTTATGTACGGAACTTTTGATTGTGATAAATATATTCAACCTTCCAAAAAAAATTTCAGTGTCATAGGTTATCAAAATCAAAATGACACTCTGTATGAATGTAGAGATAACTTTTGAAAGGGTCAAGTTTACATGCATATGATAATATGTACATTCATCTTGTTATTTTAATGGATAGTATTTATTTAAAACCTTGTCCCACAGTCATGAAGCCAGGAGAGCTAGAGAGAGAAAAAAGTTGTATAATTTTTATTATTTTTTAACCAACAAGAGAGCCTAAAGAAGAAGATATAGTTGAGACAATAAAAGGGTATAATATGTACAATGTACATATGTTTATGATTGTCTCTTTTGAATGGCATATTGTATATTATTTTGTATATGAACGATCCCAAAAGAAATAAAACGACCATCATAACCATCATCATAAATTTTGGCTACGGATATATATAGATTTGCAGGGGCGTCTGCATAGGGTGGGCTAGAGGGGAAGTTCTCCACAACTTAAGGAACTTTTCTTGCTAACTAAAAAATTTAATATTTGATTTTTTTTTTTTTCAAAATTTTGAACCAAAAAATTGAATTTTCTGAAAAAATATTTATCAATTTTTGAATTTTTCCCCAAAAAATCCACAGAGGAAATCCACAGGATTATATATATATATTTTTTTTTCGAAGGGGGCTTGTTTTTGGTATTTTTTGGGGGAAAAAATTTAATTTACTGGAGAAAAAATTTCAAAAATTAATAACTATTCACATAAAATTAAATATTTTTTGGAAATGAATCTCAAAAATTCATAGCTATTCTCAAAAAATTAAATTTACTGGAAAAAAATTTCACAAATTCAAAGCTTTTCGTAAAAATTTTTCAAAAATCCAAAGCTATTCTCGAAAAAAAAAAAATTTGAAAAAAAAATCAAAAATTCACAGCTGTTCACAAAAAAATTAAAAAACTAAATTAAATTTCAAATATTACATTTTTGATTGAAAAAAAAAATCAAATTTCACATTTTCTAGTTAAAAGGAAAAATATTTTAATTTCCGAGGTGTCCTCAGCCTCTCCAACCCACACCCTGCAGACGCCCCTGATACTATATATTTATATTGTTACTGAAATAGAAACACATTTAAAACCTTATTTTTCGAAATACGATAAACATCAGTTTTTTGTAGACTCAAACCAAGATAAACGCTCTCGTGATGTAAGTTTTGTAATTTTACAATCCTCTCTTCTCGCAGCGTTGCAATATTTTGAATATGCTCCTGTCACTTTTTAACTGCTCCTTCGGAAACTTGAGAGTACAATGAATATTGTATGGAAGATCTTTATTTTTGATATTGCTATCAATTTACTTATCCTATAGTATCATAATATTGCCTGTAATTAAAATTTAACGAAAGTATATTAAACAATTTAAGGTTTATTGTAATCTCATGAAATTAAAGAATGTATTTGTGTGGGACTATATACATACTAAAGCTATGGAAGAAGAAAGTAAATATTGACAGATACCCTGTCCTCGCCATTTTCGATCGAAAGAAGGAAACACGCCTTTGAAACGGATGCATCTAGATTGAAAGGTCTTGGATTTGATCTGCTACAAAAATATGAAGAAAGATGAAGATGAGTTGAATGTGGTTAAAGATTTATCAGAGAAATGCAATTATTAAGGTAGAAGCCATTGCCATACTATGGGCCATTGAAAAGTATCTTAATTACATCAGTGGACTACTGCACTTTGTAGTAATAACCGATCATCACTGCACTATCTTCAACAACTATTCTTAAAAACAAATTGAAAACGCCAAAGTACAGAAGATTAGAATGTGCCTTCAACATTACGAGTTCAAATTATCATGGAAGAAAGGAAAAGACAATATTATTGCAGATGCCTTGTCACGAACTTCCAGTAGATGATCCTGGAAGAGGAAAAGAAGAATTAGACAGCGGAATGGAAGACACGATTAGACTAGCAATAGTTAGATTAACGGACATACAAGATAAAATCCAAGATATTGGTTTCGTGGATCCAATAATTGAGGAGATACGAAGTATAGCGAAAGCCGATGAAGACTATCGAGTACTCCTGCAATTCCTGGATTGTGTTCTGAAAGACAATCATTACGTAAGATTATTGAAGAACATGATCGAAGACATAGCTGTTGAGGACGGTTTAGTATTGAAAAGAATACAAACCGTCGTCCCTAAAGCGCGTCAGAGAGACACTCTTGCTAAACTACATTTGTCAGTATAATTTCCTTTTATTATATTTACATTTATTTGAAGTGAACGACCATCTTTTTTAAATTGATCTGGTATAAGATAGTGAACCCTTCAGCGCTCATTAAGGAACTCGTTAGTGCCAAGATTTGGACTTATGTACCTGAAACGAAATATTTGCTATGCAAGCTTTGTAAATTGGGTACTAAAGCCTACAGGAAGTATTTCCTAAAACAGCATGGACAGTGCACAACAGTTGCCAAGATAAACGACATGGTGCTCAAAGACTTTTTAGAGAAGTACACTCAGAAGACTATGCCGGGCTGCACCAGAGGATAATTAAATGGAACAAAACCTGCTTGATTGAGAAATTTGAACTATATATTTTTGTGTTCTACCGGAATACATCCTATGTTATCAGATTTATTCGCAATTTTTTTGCTATTTTCGCCTTTTCTTTCCATTTTGAGTTTTTTGTTTTTTTTGTATAATTAGCTCCATTATTATGCATTATTTGGACATCACTAATGATGATAAATTGAAATATAATTTTTTGTATATTAGAAATTGAAGCAATAAACTGGTTTTCATTAATCACACCAATAAAAACTAAGGAGTTTAATTGTAATAAGTTTAATTTTATAAAATATTATGTCAAATCATTTTTTGACAATATTTACTTTCGACGGAAAACGTACGTTTATCAATACACTATGGCATGACAGAAATAGACTGTAATTAAAAAAAACTTTCGAATATCAACTTTAGAATGATACCACGCCCACACCACTACTACTTCTACAACCTGAGTGCCATTTATTAAGAAACAGAGAAGTTTTCTTGTCGCACCCTGTATATCAGCTAAGTCGAAATCCTTTAAGGCAAATTACTTTAATTTAAAGAATTTAAGCTTGAAAGAAGGGGTTTTATTCTATATTATAGGGTCGTTCAGATAAATTTGAACATTCTTTTACTTCATCCTGAGCAATATTTAATGCAATTAACTCGGTTAACTTCGCTTTAAGTTACTTGCACAACTTTTAATTCAAAACAAGTATTTAGCATGGAGCATATTTGGAGGAACACCATCATCGAATTGTCTTGTGCGGAACGCTCCCCAGCGTACATCAAGAAGATGCTCAGGTATCTGAGAATACAGCAGAAAATTGCTGAACGATTTGAAGCCCCAGGATAACCGAATCATCTTTTATTCGGATGATCAATAATGGACTATCGCCAGATCCCACAACATCCAGAACAACATGGTAACCCACATAGAGAGCTAATGTCCCTCACGTCTTTAAAATCAATTTTACAGCCAGCATCATGACCCTTGGGATCATTGGGAGCAACGGCAGTGTCAATCCTCCATCTTCTTTGAGACAAAAGAGAGGTACTGTGATCTCCTGTCTGACAAAATGATACCTTGGATGAAAGTTGAGGCCATTGGAGTCGAGTTCATGTTTCAAAAAGACTCGGTGCCCTCTCACTAGGCCTACAATATCCAAAATTTCTTAAAAGAAGAGAAGATGCCATTTTGGGGCTCTAACTCCCCCCAATATGAATTCCATGTATTGCTTCTTTTAGGGGGAGTTAGAGAGAAAGGTCTTTGCTAATTTGTACAACAAAATCAATTCCTTAAAGACCTCCATCGTCGTAAAGTCCCTCCCGTGGACGCGATCAAAGCCAGTAAATGAATGGTTGGTGAAAATGGGGGACACAATGAATGGATTTTGCACTTTTGTATTAATTTACAACTTCTAAATAAAGTTTTAAACCTTTACTTTCCACCCTTAATGATCAGGATTCAGTTAAAGGTTGTCCGTATTTACCTGAACGACCTTGTATATTATAACTTAATTGTTTATAATCCTAGAATGGCTCATATCAACAACAATGGTGACACCATATGAAAAAAATTGTATTTGGGGATTGTGGAATAACCATGCTCTAAACTCTGAGCATGTTCCTTTTTACATCCTGTCTAGTGCGTCCGGAGGATGTTTTTTATTTTAATCTCACAATATGCTATGATTTA
Source organism: Lepeophtheirus salmonis (assembly GCF_016086655.4). Classification (NCBI taxonomy): domain Eukaryota; kingdom Metazoa; phylum Arthropoda; class Copepoda; order Siphonostomatoida; family Caligidae; genus Lepeophtheirus; species Lepeophtheirus salmonis. The sequence continues at coordinate 33,454,347 of NC_052131.2, forward strand.
ATAAGCAAATGTTAAAAAATGGACTTAAGTATAACATAAAATATACAAATTAAAGAAAAATCCAAAATATCTTGAATCTCTAAAAAGCAAAATATATTATCTAAAAACAAATCAAAAATCAATTATTCTTAAATTATTTCAATACAAAATATTACTCCCGGTCTCAATAAGCCAAAGGTCCACTATTCTTTTTCTGGAAATTCAAATTAGAATTATATTCTTATAAAAAGTGGTTGTTTTATGTCTACAAAATTGCCGATATCAACAATTCTGACATTGTGTGGAAATATGAGCTATATTTAGAGATATTAAAAGTCATGCACCCGGATCCAAAGTACCCGGGTAAAGTATATGTAAACTTATATTATTCAAAATTCAAGATTCGAACAAATATCTGTCTAATTTTGATTTCCAATCTTGACTCAATATTTCGGGAACCGAAATTTACTCGAATATTTACGTGTAAAGATCCGAATGTACTCAGATCCAAGAAAATGTAGATCCATCCTATCTTTAGTTGTATTATGATTAATTATCAAGGAAGATTTCAAGATTAATATGACTTGATTGTAATAATTGCATTATCTACATATGGATAGATGGGCCATTACTTGTGATGAAAACGGAAATTTTATGTATATACGCCTACATACCTGCATTGAACATGGGATTTCAAATAATTATGACATATTTGTACATTGTACTCATGTACAAATACTTTTTACAAAATAAATGGACAAATTTCCAATAAATCTTGATCAAACTCCATAAAATGGATTTAAAATAAAATATAAATACCATTAATAATTAATTAATCCCATTGAAATGGCTAGATTATTACAATTAATTCTGTTTTGTATCGATTGGGGGCGATAAAATCGGAATCATTATATACAATATATATTGTATCCTTGCAAATATGATGATTAATTTATGGGCTACATTATATAAATGATGACGTAATAACATATTGTTAATAGATATTGGGGTCTGATATATTCATACCAACTAAACGTTTCATAGATAGATTTTGATAGACGATAAAAGTTTAAGCCCTTTTATTTGTTGGTAACGTTTTTGACGTCTATCAGTAGTAGTTCACTTTATTCCTTTATCTGAATGGAAAAAAATGGATTTATTCATATAAAAATAGTCAATATTAACAATGCTGATGTTATATGAAAACATACTGAAAGGTTTTCCCCGTACTTATATTATACATCCTGTCTGGAGTGTCTTGGAATTTTTTTTTTAAGTTCATGAAATGTATGGTTCCATAAGGTACTAATGACGCTGGTTAGATATGACTGCAGGATTAAATATATATATATATATATTATTTTTTTTGGGCGCTGGTTCTTAGAATTTTTTTGAGAAAAAAATCCAAAAATATTACAAGCCCACAGCCATTCATAAATAAAATTTTTTTTAGAAAAACATCTTATAAATATACAGCTGCTCAAAAAAAAAAATCGACAATTTTTCAAAAATCCATAGCTTTTGTCAAAAAGTTTCAAAAATTCACAGCTGTTTACGAAAATTAAATTGTTTGGAATAAAAAATTGAAAAATTAAATTTCAAATATGATTTTTTTTTTAAATTTTATATTTGACAATTATCACATATTAGTGTTTTGAGCAACGTAGATTGGTTTAATTTGAATGAATTTTTGATTAAGTATGAACCAATCCTAACAATTACGAAAAATAGTTCCACATGTGGAAAGATTGATAGTTACTAACTCATTTTGGCCCATTTTTCTATCTATTATTATTTATATTTTTTATAAAAGATTGTTGCAAGATTCAAAAAAACGTAAAAACACAACAAACGGAAAAAAATAAATTACTTTCCATTGACTTTTAATTTACCAATTAATAGTAGCTGTAATCCCCCCCATTAAGGATTTTGTATTTGAAATTTATTTTTATTTTTCAAAATTCATTTCCACAAAAATCAATTTTTCAAATTTTTTCTAAAAATTTAATTTTCTGTAATTAGATACGATTTTTTTTCAAAAAATTTCATATTTAAAAATTAATTTTTGAAATTTTTTTTCAAAAAAAATATTTTTTGATAATAGCTCCCTAATTTCCCTAAAAAATTTTTTTTTTTTTCCACATGACGTAACATTATTCTGAACCAAGATAAACTAAAGGCTTAGCACATTGCATAAAAAATATAATTTAGAGTTTTAAAAAAACTGGTAAAAACATTAAAATTATCAAACTAAAAATAAAGATAAAAAACAAACAGAAGAACAATTAAAAATTGGCATAGTCTTCATTTACCTGAAGAACTAGTCTATATCTTTAGTTACTATGATATGTAAATTAATCATGGGAATGACGTCTGTAAGGTTGAAGTCCTTCTAAGTCCTTTCTGCATATATTAATTGTTGTGTTTTTGTAATAATGGTCTTGACCTTGCCATCCTCTTTCCCACAATAGTGTCCTAAAAATTCATCTCTACCAGCTCTTGCTAAAAAATTATCGAGCAGTCCATATGAGATCCGCTCATATGTTACAATTAAAAGCCTGCAGCTCCGGAAGAGATGATCAGTAGTCTCTCTTGCTTCATTACAAAACGGGGAAAAATCCTCTGGTCATTAAATAATTTTGCCCCAACCTCCAACTTTCTGTAGAGTAATCGATATTTGAACCATTTCTCAGAAGATGTCAAATATTTACTTTTTATTACTTTGATGCTGTTATATTCTCCTTTGTTGATGTTTCTCCTTCCTAAATAGTCACAAAAAGGAGCCATAGTGGATTTTTTGAAATATCTTCTGATCTCTGACGTAGAAACTATCCTGAACGGCACCAGAGGCCTTTCGACGCTCATAATATAACCTCACCTTGATTTTAAGGACTATTCAACCATTTTATCAATTAGAGAGGTTGACCATCGAACGTCCACAGTAATATCGGCGGAGACGGTTCGCACTTCCGGGAAATTAAAGCGTCCTCCTATGGACAATTCCCAACCAAAAGACCACTCATACTTCGTAGAAACATCTATGTCCACTTTACACAGGTACTGCATTCGTTTGGAGTAAAATGCAAGATTCTCCAGAACATTTTTAAAATTAGCATAGGGGTTACCCATAAGAATGACTTGTCTCTATTTCAGGAAGTCACTGAGAATAATAGACAAGGGCTATTCCACATTTTTCCAACCCAATAAAAGTTCGATGGAATCGCCATAGCTCATGGACAGCACGCTCGGGAGTTTTCTCTTGAACATGATGTGTGTACATTCGCCCTCGGTGATTCCTAGAGAAAGAAATATACTTTATGTATATGGATTTCACCAAAAGATTCCTAGGATAGATTGAGTAATTGTAATACTATAATGTTTACTTATACTTAATCAGTACGACTCCATCTCCATAAAGGAACAATAATAACAAAAAGTTTAGAACCTTCCATATTAACATTTTAAATTTAATTTTTTTCTGAACACAGCTGTTTATAAACTTTTATTTATAAAATTTAAAATAATTTTCCCAAAAATTTAATTTCTTTTACATTAAATACCAAAAACTAAGCAACCCCTTCACAAAAAAAATCTATATATAATCTTGTGGACGCCCCTATAAATAGTAAGATAATTTGGGGTCAAAGTTTTATGATAGTATGGTTAAAAAATACGAATAATTGACTTTGAGTACTTATGGTAAAAACCATGGATTTTGTGTTCATTTGTGCATCCCATGGCCTGGGTTTGAATAAAAGCTTATGGAACCATTAGATATACAGTAAAATCCGGAAAAAAAGAACTATTATTTTTTTAGATGAAAAGTTGACTATATCCAGATTTCTCTTATTTCTAAAGTATATAAAAACTATCATTTCTGGATCGTTATGTAAATAAGTAAATATTGAAAATCCCTATTTTGAGGCCACTAGTGTTTGATTAGATCCTGTTTTTTAAACATCATCCAGGATTCTTATCTCTCAGCAGAAGGGGTTTTCGGGGGACTCTCATAATATCAAGGGCGTTTGCAGGAATATATATTTTTTTTGGAATTAAAAATAAATCCAAAAAATCATAATTTTTGGAAAAAATTTAAAAATCAACAGCTGTTCACAGAAAAATTTAAAAAATATATATATCAACTAATAAATTTTTTAGAAAAAATTTCAAATATTAAACTTTTTTATAGATACTTCCAAAAATTCATAATTATCAATAAGAAATTTATTTTTTTAGAAAAAAATTTCAAAATTACATTATAAATATAATTTTTTTTTCAAATAATTATAGTTTGATAAAATTAAATGATAAATTTTCAAAAAATATTAAAATATATTTCAAATATTAAATTTTTGAGAAATTAATTTTTAAAATCCGTAGCTATTCACAGAAAATTATAATTATATATGAATATTTATTCATATTAACTGAAAAACAATTTGATTTTAATTTAAAAAGAAACATAAAATTGAAAAAATCATCTTCTGTATTCTTCATTCCCATGAATTCTTATGAAGTTGATAGCAAAAAAGAGAAGAAAAAGTTTACTTTATCCGGATTTATTTACTATTTCTTTATGCAAAGAATTTATGTTGTAAAAAATTGGTATCTGCGAGAACATAGGATATAAAGCATATTTTTCATATATCCGAATTAGAATTTATGGGTATTTGTGTCATTTCACATCATAATGCTAAAAAGTGTTTCATCACAATAACTCATAATTTAATACAATTTAGTAAACATATAAATTGTTATTTGCAAACTCCAAATCTAGTATATTTTTGCAATCAAACGGTTATTTTTCTATTTATGGAGCTATTTATTTCTGCAATTTTAGCAAAAACTATTGTGTACACCAATTTTTAAAAAGTTATATCTTTTTTCACCTGTTGTTCAATTTAAAAAAATGAAGTAACGACATCAGGAAAAAAACAAGAGTTTATTTTTATTCATTTTGATATTGATTCATTTTGGAGTCATGGCCTTAAAATTTGACCTCGTAGATCAAAATGATTCTTTATAAAATGGATTACACCTACGACATATACCTATACGAGAAAAAAAATATATGGGAAAATAAAAGATTATATTTTTCAACTTTTTTAGCTCAACAGACTTTTCTCATCAATGTTTAAGAAGTTCGATACTGTTTCTATATTAATAACTGTCTTGCTCCTCAAAATAGCCCCTAACTGCATTAAATTTGTCAAAACGAAAATGGAGAAAAAAATATCCGATCAAAAATTCAGGAAAAAGATCTGTCTTAAAATTGTTTTTATTAATTATATCTCTAAACCTCTCTTTCATAAAGTATAAAAAAAGAGCCCGAAATCAAATCAAATTAACTTTTTAAATATTCTTTATTTATATAACAGAAGGCTTCAATTACTTATGCATAAATATTTCGCCTCACACAGAAGTTTATCACGGCATTACCTCACTAACACAAAAATGTTCACTCTCAGGAGCATCCACATGGAGCTACTCCCCCCCTACCCTCCCGACAAAAAAATTGAGAATTTTTTTGTTTTTTACTAGAAAATTGATAATATTTGATTTTTTTATTAATAAATTTAATTTAATTTTTCAAACTTCATTTTCTGGGATTATTTAAAATTTTTCTCCCAAAAATTAATTTTTTGAAGTAGTTTTTCTTCAAAAATTTATTTCTTTGTGAACAGCTGTGAATTTTTGAAATTTTTTTCCAAGAAATTGTATTAAATGAAGATGGCTATGGATTTTTAATTTTTCCTAACATAAAAAATAAACAAAACGAAGCCTTACTGTATTTCGTTGTCAGCTGTCGATTTTGATGTTTCTAGTACTCTTACTATTCTTCTAAACATTGAATTATTGAATCAAAATTAAGTTAAGATAATCATGAACAATTAATTCTGCACTTCCATTGGATACCAATTCCATCGTTGGGTAAATGATGAATGCCAATTTTTCACGTTTATATTTAGAAAAAAGGTTGCAAGATACAATAAGGTAAATATTGTACCTAAATTTGTGTAAAAAATTTTTTACTGAAAGAAAGGATTTTATAAACATATAGGGTATAACAACGAAATCCAATTGCTTTTGAGACGTTTACATTAAAATGACACACAATTGTCATTTTAAAGATTTATTTAAAAAACAAAAACTGAATAGCAGATACAACCATCAAGGGCGTCCACAGAGGGTAGACTGCAGGGGCTGTATCCTCCTCCCAAATGTCCAAATAATTTAATTTTTTGTCAATAATTGTTGATTTAAAAAAAAATTATTTAAATTTAATTATCTATTTTTTTTTTAATTAAATTTTCTGTAAAAAACTACAGATTTTTGAAATTTTTTTCCTATAAATTTAATATTTGAAGAAACAAAATTCCAGCAATTTAATTTTGTGTTAACTTTAATTTTTTTCGAATTAAATTTTTGATTTTTTTTTTTATCAAAAAATTGAATTTTTTTGATATTTTTTGTCAATAGCTATCAAACTCCAAAAATTAAACTTTTTTTCGAAAAAATTCAAAAACCATGCCCCCCACACCAAAAAAAATATATATATATATATATTCTTGCAGACGCCCCTGATCATTAAGAATATTCCCTGTTGGGTCTCATTTATTAATTATTATCATTCTTCCTAATCTAGAATAAGGTTTGGGCCTGTGGAATCCATTTTGCTAGGTTCTGTAAATAATTAAGGTTGTCCCTGTATATAAACCTGTCCTTTCGATAATGAAAACCTTCCTACACCCCCTGCTTAGGATCGTTAAAACGAAACCTATTTTTTTCTCAATGGCATAAATATAATATAATAGGAAAAAAATACGACAATACGATCAATTAAAATTCCGGGGATTGTAGATCAACCAAAAGATCACAAAAAGTACAAAATAGGAAGTAAATAAGTTGTTTGGGAGTGTAAAGACTAAAGAGAATCAAGGCATAAGCCGCTTTAGAATGTAGTCGTGACACATTAATTTTCACTCATTCCTAAGATTTAATTATCGAAGCTATTATTAATAATATTTACAAATACAGAGTTGATCTTATCTGGTGGTACACATGACACATTGCACCAATGTTATTCCGGATTGAAAATATACAATGTGTACCACTAGATAAGATCAACCCTGTAGAAGGGACACCCTCAAGATTTTCAATGGGATAAATTTGAACTAATTAACCTTTTTATGGGTACACTGTGCAAGTTTACCCCCAGGTCAACCCGGATCGACTCCAAGAAAGACAAACTACAAACCTCTTCCACATAATGAAACATTCCATCTACTTTCATGATCCTCCAATGCGCTAATATCTCAAAAAAGTAGAGATCCCTCTCACCCTTCGTTGCGTCGCATCCCTTCACCTGGCGAAGTTATTTTCTCATTAGTAAAATGTTGGGCTAATTGAATTTCAACTTTTTGCTTACGCAGTCTCCGATTTAAAGATAGAAGGGAAAGTATAACGTGCGGGCAAACTTATACAATATACCTTTATTTATTTTAGATAATGATAATGACCTTAACGTATTTTTAGCAATTGTTATTGGAAATTATAATTCAATGTTATGTAGGGTGGGGATCTTAATTCCATAAAATGTAAGGAAAATATACATATATTACAATTTTTTTCTGCAAAATTAATTCAGCAATTCATAAATAATTTTCTCATACATGACGGTGTTCAGAGTGAATCAATCACTCAAGCCAACTACATCCTCCCACATGGCCCTTAACCTGGCACAGGCCTTGATGAGGAACTCATTGTACATGTTGGCCAATGCCTTGAAAATGGAAGCCCCAAAGAAATTAATGGTGCGATGTGTACGTTTATTGGACTCGCTCTCTATGACACCTAGCAGTCCAAGAAGTTCAGGTCCCGCGACCTAGAAGACCTCATGTCCGTTCACTTTAATCGTCAATTCCACTAATTTATTAGATCAAAACGGTCCAGAGTCTTCCTCGCAGCTGTTCCCGACTACTCATACTCCTTGAAAGCCCTTCCAACATTGTAAACAGTTGATCTGGACAGCTTCGTAAACCCAATAATATCGTTGGGAGTGCTCCGGGGGCGGAGTCAGAACAGCAATGCACACATTCTTTTCTTAAACATTTTTATCAGCTAAATCCGATAAGCACACTTTCATTAACATACATTTTAGGGGTCCAAAGATATCGAAGTCTAAACTTGTTCCGATTTAAAATCCCAACCTTCTACGTATGTTTTAAAGGAATACAAATGGGATGATGGGCTATAATTGAGGCAGATAATTTTAAAATAGAATTTTTATTTTAGATATTTATTTTCGTGTTCTTTCTTATTGTTTATTTCATGATGTTTTGACTTCTGTATGTTTTGAATATATTTTTGTGAATAATAAAAACCCACGGAAAAAAGTATCTTTTTTTAGAAAAAAAATTACAAATGGAAAAAAAATCCCCCAAAATTTGGATTTTATTTTTTTGAGGCAAGAGACAAATTGAAAGAGGTTATGATAAAATTACAACACCAGAAATGACGTAGTTAGTAGCTAAGTTATTTCAGCTGCTGTAGTTACCATAAAAGGCCAATAAGGACCGTTCCTAGAACTGACAATATTAATCAGGACCAGAAAGGAAAAAAGAATCATATATTATATGGGACTAAGTTAAAATACATCAAATTAAATTTAATGTTTTTAAGCATGTATTAACTATCTTATTATAACTAGAATAACTCTTTATTCGTGAGAGATGTACCAAATTCTCCCTTTTTTATCTATGTTTATACTCGGTGTTTCTTATTTTTGGAATCGGAATCAGGAAAATAATATTTTATTTTCCTGATTCCGATTCTTATTTATTATTGGTTTTTAACTATTAATTACTTGTCCAAGTTATGAAAAAAAAATATAGCCCTCCTCCTTACAAATTAAGGAATTTTTGTTTTTTGCAAGGAAATTTAATAATAGAAATTTAGTTTTCAATTTTTTTTTTTTTTTTTTTTTTTTTGAGAACAACTGGTATTTAAAAAAAAATTCTAAAAAGTATAATATTTGAAATTATACGAACTCATCAACATTGTTAAGCAATCCTAATTTTTCTGTTACGTACTTTTGGAATGACCACATAGCTTATTCATATGGCCTCAAGAACCAATATGATGTTGATATAACTGATTGAGAGTTTGTCATTTGGTGGACGGTAACATGTCCTAGGATTAGTTATGTTTAAAAAAATAACAACCGTAAATAAGAAAAATAATTTAATTAAAACTTGATATATTTCCTGCACTAACTGATGATGTCTTCTAAAGGAATGTGGAATATGGTCAATACTTGAAGTTAAGTATTTATTATTTTATAGTCTACAATTAATATTCATATCATGTTAATATTTTTATTTCTTCAATCCACTTAAACCATGAAATAAAGTGCACTAAACTAAATGCATCAAAGTTTGAATAATATTAGCGTGAAATATATTGAAACATAAAAATCTGGTTATACAGGCGCAGGAAGGAAGAACCTCACAAAGAATTGAGCAATTGTATAATTGTGTTTACCAAAATAAAAATTAGTTTGTACTTATATTGAAAGTTTCCTGTGAGAAAATTAAAAAATAATTATTAATTGACTTTGAGCTAACAATATAATTATTTCTATTTTCTTATAAAATAAGATGTTGAGTTAGAAAATCTCTAAAAACTTACTAAAGCCTAATAAGGGGCGTGATTAGGATTTTTATCAGCCTGATTTTATTTTTAAATTGGCATTTATTGGATATCCCGTACAATTCCGTGGATTATTTGAGTCAGAAAAATGGGATGTCGTTCTGAACCATTTTTTTATAAATAAAAAAAAATATTATTATTTACAATCAATGAGTAATTGGAGTAATACTATAACTATGGGGGCCCCATAATGCCCCCAAACTAAAAAATAAACATAATTGAAATATTATTTTACTAAAATTGCAGGAAGTTGTGACTGCATCTGGAATTATGCTAAACAAGGGTTTTTTTATATATATGTTCTTCAAACTTGTGACCACTTATGCGTAAAGAAGGGATCTGTTAAAAGAAAAAATTAAGTTTAGCGATTAGAAAAGGAAATACGGTTGTTGCATATGCTCCCTACTTCTTTTTTGTTCAGTATTTACTAGGTAGAGATGGGATTTGTGTAAGAACGCAAGGAGAAAGAGGGAGCGACACATATGGTATTACTGAATTAATACCATTGTTAATATCAGCTGCCAATTATTTGATTTTGGGGAGAGAAAATGAATTACTACTATAAAGAAGAGAACTTTCTATATTTAAAATAATATTAGTGCAGGGAAAATATTATAATTATATTTCAATTCATATATATTTATTTTAAAATACCTTTTTGAAACAATTAACACCAAAGATATGCGAGAATTCTTCCTTTATAGGGAGATGTTAACACACCACGACTTAACAAAAAATTACCAAAAAAGAAAAAAAGACTAGACTCATTAATCGTTTTTCCTTTTCTAATTGCTAAATTGTGATTTTTTTCTTTACAATTAAATCTAGAAAGTGCTATCTCTGAACTTTATGCAGGGCTTTATGTTTATTTTCAAGTTAAGTATTATCTAAAACAATTTACAGCTTCCAGCATGCACTAAGCCTACTGGAATAAATTCTGAAGGCAATAACAAAAATCTGCTGATATTGATTGGAAATCTATAATACAAAGCTATAAATCACCTGTTGTACTCATCACTAGCAAACACCCTCAAACTCATTCTCTCCACATGTATATTTTCCAAATTCATCTTAAACTATAAACACGCCATCGATTTAATAACTTTTACTAGTGTAACTGCTTCAATTAACTATTGTAAAAAGACATTATATGTATTTATTAGTCTAGTTTTTTTTTTTGTTTCCTTCATGGAATCCAAAACGGGGCAACAGATCATTCTGAAATTTAGCAAGTAGGCGTATAGAATGGGCAAGCATGTCCCTATGACTTTTGAGGGGCATCCGAGATCATAAAGAGGCTGTTTTTGAAAGAAAATGAAGTAAAAAAGGGTCCATTTCTTTTCTCTCTGTCTTTACCCTCTTCTTTTCTCCCTCTGTCTCTTTCTACATTCTTCTCTCTCTTTCTGTTTTCTTCTGCCATTATTCTTTGTTTCTATTCACCTCTGTTCAGCCCTGCACTACTAGTAATCAATAAAGCTAATCTATAGTAAACACTAAACATCCGTTAGGCGTTAAGACAATTATTTTCCTTCTAATTAACTGAACCAATATTTAGGATTGGAGATTGAGCGGAAAAATGGACGAGGCTCACCCTTAATGATTATTTTTTCTTGACTATGAGTATCATTGTGCCGTAAATAAAATTTAGATCAATATTAACAATTCTTTTTTAAAGACATTCAAACCCATTGAGGATCTTCCAATTCGTAGTGAAGCAAATGAAGCTAAGTCTCAGTTCCTACAGAGGATCACTTTCCCATAGTGGACTACACCAAGAAACGAAGAAGATTTTCGGATTTCACTCAAATCCAATAGTAAAATCAAATTGAAGACTTATTAGTTATTAGCTATTCTATGTTAACTCTTCAGCCTTGTCATCATCAATTCTATCATTCAATCCAAGAGCAATATATTCAATGCATATATATATTGAAATTACTTATAAGTTATTTGTATTCACTGTCATTTGTTAGGATGAGTATAAATTATCATAATCATTCTTCATCAAATAGAAGATACTAGTTGAAGACTCCTAGGAGAATGTGTGGAGTTTAATCTAAAAAAAGATAGTGTTACTTTGTCACTCCCAACATTAAAGAATAGGTCATTGTGATAAAGTGCAACATAATTAAATATACTAGAGATCATGAATTAAAAAAAAATCTTAATATGCATTGTTATGTAATGATTTAATTAAACTTAAGTATTTTAAAACAAATACTTTATTGAAATAGAACTAATTAATCCACAGTCAAACAGTTCTCATATTGACTCTTTGTGGATTTGACACAAGAAGAAAACTTCGCTCTGTATTCTGTTTCCTTAGTGACTCGAGTTCTGGAATGAGTGGATCTTTTCTGGTATTAGAAGCCCTACTAATTGTATAATCCGGGATACACATGCTTGATTAGATGCGTTAACCTTTTCTAACACAAGTGTTTGAGTTGATTTTACGTTGGTTTGGGTGATTTGTCTAATATCTCTAAATATATTTCATTAGAATCTTCTTCAAAATGGTCCACTATCTTAATTCATTTCGTTTTCCTTGGAGCTTGTTCAAATCCTTCTCCAAGTATGAGACCTCTGGAAGGGATAGCATCTTTTTTCAATTTTCTTTTTATAAGTAGTCCCAGCAATTCGCCATTTAAATCCCTTTTATAAGCATTTTCCACAAAATAATTATCACAAATTCTAGGATATTTTCCTAAGGGGTCCTTTCGATGACAAGCCCCCTTCCCATTTTATCCTCCTTGAGGGGTCCTTTGGAAAATGATGATAAATTATGTTGTAGGAGAATCAAAAAAGGCAACTGTAACACTGACAGTACCATTGTGCGATTACATTATACTTTTTCTGAATGGCGAATAGGTATTATTATCGTAATAATAATAATCAATTAGTAATAATATATATATTTTAAAATTTAAATAAGATATAATGTCATACTCCAAGGATACCAAACTTCTCTCTCTTGGCCCACAACGTATTCCCAGTTCTTAATTTTTGGTCTTTTATGAATTTGTATTGGGTGCCCTTTCTATTCTCTATGACGTCAAAATCTCCCTCTCTTGCTCAGCAGTCGGTACGATATATCAAATTGAAAATTCTAGTAAGCACAATTACAGGATGGTCTAACCTTGTATTTATATTAACCTTGATACCCCCTAAGTACCCGTATTATAGATTTAATTTTATTAATACACACTAAGACAAACTCAATAATCCTCTTCCTAATTCCATTCTTAATTCTTATTTGATATATGTACGTCCTATCTTTCAATTTTTTGGACTTTAATTTTTTTTGGTGCATTTTCCAATCAACAAAAACAATAAAAAAAAGCATGCTCTCCAGAGCCCAGGAATCTAGTCCGATCAGAATGAAACATAGCTTATGGTACGTAACTTAGAACTCTGAACAACTTATACTTTATTTTTAAAGTCTGTATCTGTCTCCGTTTTTGAAATAAATACCCTTTGCTTTTTATCAGCGGACAAACACCTACTATTTTATTATATTTTAGTAGCTATTGACATCTTGAAAATTTACTGGATTTATTGCCATGTAGACGAGAGAACATTCATTTTACCATTCCCACAAAAAAAATTTCCTTCATATTTTTTTCCCCACAGTTCAAAAATTTAACAAGCAAAAGTGAATGAATGGACAACGAAGAAAATCTTTTCAAGGAAAAAGGGTAACCGAGTCCAACGCTGTCAATATTTTGTAGCAGTTTACACAGTAACATACAAAAATGTTGTCCTTAGACGATATACTGTGACTTATTAATGATTACCCCATCAACTTTATCATTTTGGCTCGATGACAAGAAATCACCTTTTTCGAGATGTTTGTAAAAAGCTCCTTCATCAAAGCTTTGACGTAATTATAGGGTGATGGCAATTGACTACAATCAAACATGATATGATCTGTTGTTTCAGGCATATATTTGCTGAAAAATATATTTTTTAATTCAGTTTCTTTTTAGAAAAAAAATTGAATTACTTTTTTTAAATACAAAATTTGACACATTTTGATTGAATTTTCTACATTTAATAACATTAACTTTACCTTTTGACATATATTATTCAAATGTATTACGAATTTTTACCAAAATAAGATTGGAATAAAAAGTTTAATTATATGTCCTTTTTTCACAAATTTTGTAATTGTTAACAATAATCGATGTCCGTTCCACAAAATATTTATAGATTTGAAAAAAAAAAAGTATATCAGAGGGAGTGCTCCCCCCTTCTATCGCTCCACCATCTTGTAGTCATTAGCCTGAGCGTAGTTATATAGTGATACAATCCTGCATTAGTGAATACTTCCTCAAATGTTGGAACATAATTTATTGATTTTGTATTTAATCTTTAGGTCATATAATATATGAGGCTTAGATAGTGTGATTTATCTGTGATGGGAGGGGCTATATATCATCTCCTTCTCAAACTTTAGAACTAAGAGGAGTACAATAATTTGTACATATTTGACTTTTACATATTTATGTGGTATATCCATATTACTATGAGTTCATCGATGCTAAAATTAATATTCTCAATTAAATTTTTGTAAATAAATATGGCCCAAGGAACTCACAATCAGAAGTTAATACAGAGAAACTCAAACTTCTGGCGATAATTTTTATGAGGGTCTACTAGGAAATAGTCAACAATATCATCATATTTTTCCCGATTGTAATGCCTATTTCATGACATTTTGTACAAATGAATTCAAGCTAAAAAAGTAATTTATCTTTGAGCGCAGAATTCAAAACTGGTCTCAATTTATCTCCCTGTCATCTGAAATATCTGGCATTATAGTAATTCGGTACTATTATGGTTCAGAGTAATTTTTACCACTTAAAACAATCCCAAAATTAAAAGTGGGATTATTAGAACTTATGTAAAAGTATTTTTTATTATTAAAAAGGGTTCAAATGATGAGGTTTAGCATAGCTTATATTTAAGAAAAATATTTGATGAATAATTTAAAAAAAGATATATTTAAAAAAATATGCATCTCAAAGTATTTTTGTATTGGAGATCCGTTTTGGATTCTGCACTTACAGAGATAAATTCATTTTTGGCTTGTATTCATTTGTACAAAATGAGTGTTCCCTTTGTAATGGACACTTGTGGGAGAAAATACAAGTATTTTTGTATCTTTCTAGAGTTATATATGTTGCAAAATATAATTGAGATTGTTATGATAAAAAATTTCACAGAAATGGATCATAAGTATTATACATAAAGTAAGCAAGAGTGTCGTGTGCTCATGAATGGCTTGACAGAGAGTAGGATTGAGGATTTGGTGTAGATAAATTTTTAATTCCTATTCAGGGGCGTCTGTAGGACTATATTTTTGAAGGGGGCTTGGTTTTTGAAATTTTTATGAAAAAAAATCCATTGTGGGTCACAAAAAAAATTCAAATATTAAATTTTTCGGAAAAATATTTCAAAAATCCATGAAAAATTAAATTTTTTAGAAATAAATTTTGAATATAAAAATTTTTTTATATATTATATTTTTGGAGAAAAATTTCAAAATCCAAAGCTAATGAAAAAAAAACTTGTACAAAAATTTGTTAAATTAGATTAAATTTCAAATATTAATTTTTTTAACAAATAATTTCAAATATTAAATTATCTACTAAGAAGAAAAAATTCTTTAATTACGTGGGGGGGGGGTTATAAACTGTTATATATAATTTTTTTAATATCATTGCATAGCTATACATTTGTAATCTTCCTAAGTTGTTTAACTCTCCTATGTTGGCACCCAGGAACGCATTATATATAAATATTTACATTCGTATTCCGTATATGTATATTATATACAAATATTTAATGACTTAAAAATCGATAATACTCTCTTGATATTCAATAACGGTCTGTAGAGAAATACAATAAATTTAATCAGTTATGAATAACTATTTCCTTAAAAGGACATTATAAATACGATGAATAGCTCGTGATTCCTGAAACCTAAACCCTTGATTGATTATTTCCTGGACCGAACCTCAATACCCTTTTTAGATTTACTACAGCCGATCTAATACCTTGAGCCTTTTAAGCTTCAATACAAAAAAAACCAGCTAATTCCATAATTACCCTTAACCATCTGCTTGCAGTTGGAGTTGCTATGAGATGGCAATTTCCTATTCAATGACATGCCTAACTGGGTATAATCTCTCATCAGAGAAACTTACTAAATTAAATCCCCCTATAATTTAACCTAAAACTGAGTTTACTCAAGACCTAACAAATGTAGGAAAATAGAATCATTGCTATTTTTTATACACCTCGATCTTTAAAAAGTTAAGGAATTAATGCTACTATCCCAAGGGTCTGCTTTGCTAAAATGTCGTTTGATAGATTATCAGTTTGAATTCCATTCTTTTAATTTATTCAAAAGCACTTTAACATTACAAGTGTCCTAATAAAGGGTTTTTCAATAGGAACGCTTACATTTTACGTTGATAGTTTTAGAAAACAACGTCATATTTGTTATTGTTTCTTTCACAGCTGTGCTCAGAAATAATTGTAGTTTTATCATGGAGCAGTACACACTCGAGCAACGCTTACAAATTATTAAAATAGATTACAAAAGTGGTGAGTCTTTGATCAAAACTTTAAGAGCGTTAACGCCAATTTATGGTCAATGTAATCGACCTGCAAAATCAAAAATTCAACATTTGGTGAAAAAATTTGAGTCCACATATACGCTACATAATGTTCCTGAGCCAGTGAGACAAAGAAATGCACGAAGTGTAAAAATATTGCTGCCGCAAGTGCATCAATTCAAGTTGACCCAAATTTGTCTCTTACGCGCCGTTCTCAATCGTTGGGCATCTCTGTGACATCGTTGTGGCGAATTTTGCGAAAAGATCTTGGCATACACCCGTATAAGATCAAGTTGACACAAAAAACTGAAGCCGCTTGACCACTTCAAACGTCGGGAATTCGTAAAATGGACTGAAGGAAAATTCGAAAATGATCCTGATTTTCAACGTAAAATCATCTTCAGCGATGAGGCACATTTTTGGCTCAATGGCTTTGTTAACAAGCAAAATATGCGCTATTAGGCTGGAAAAACCCCACATGTGATTCATGAGGCGCCATTACATCCCCAAAAATTACTGTTTGGTGTGGATTGCATGCTGGCGGTGTCATTGGGCCGTATTTTTCGTCGACGATGACAATTGGCATTGTAAAGAGAAACACAAAACTATCAATATTTTTTTCGTGCTTGAAAAAACAAAAAAGTAATGAAGAACAATGTTCTCAAAAAATAACAAAGGATAACCGGTGCATTTTTGTAAATGTTGCAAAAATTATTTAATGAAACGTTTTTTCAAAAAAATAATTTTTGATTTTTTTTTCAAAAATGTGTTTGCTCATATTTCCTTGACTTATTGAGCGATTATTAAAATTCAAAATCAAGTAATATTTTGAGTACGTATTAAATAACTGTTATTTTTTCAAAATGCACATAAATTTAATTGTCCGTATAGGCCCAATGTTATTAAAAAAGGTGTGGGAACAAAATGCAAATATATTCATTTTCCTTTTATTTGTTGATCGATTAAAATAACTCAAAGTTGAGTAGAAAAGTACAGTTTTATGGATATGTGGGCAAAATAGGTCATGAAAATCAACTAGTCCAAAGTAATTGAGCTTTAATACTGATTGGTTGGTGATGTCATTATCCCCATCCTTTAAAATTTCAGCAATATCGAGCCAATAATATCAAAAGTCCTACTTGTCCTCTACTCCGCACGTTCAAATAAGACCTAGATTTCTACAGGCCTGCATAAGTTGGGTGGAAAATAACTTTCAACTTTTGTGGAAGTTTGGTCAAAAGGGAAAATTTATTTTGTGTACGGACGGAAGACGGGGAAAATAGATCCAAAATGTATTTTATAAATACTTCAAAACTTTATGTTTTCTTTTTTCAACAAATGTCAACAGAGCCAATATGGCGTATACAAATTATTACAATAATTTAAGGAATAACTTTAAATTATGTGGCGTCCACTAGATTTTTAGTGTGGTCTGAATATTCTGATTTTTGGAAATTATCATCCTTTTCTGTGTCTAAGAAAATAATGTGTGTGGTTTTTTAAATCGGTAAAATCAAAGATTATTGATTTTTTTCTTACGAATTGATGATTTTTATTTATTCAAGGTAACTAACTAACTGTTTTTACTGCGGGGAAAAAAATGGTTTTCTCCATATAACACCTCGGATATTACATTTATTATTTTTCAAAAAGCATGTAGCTTGAACACTTTTTTAATTAAACAATATACCGAATGACCACTTTGTCGAATGAACAAATTGCCAAATGAAAATTTTGCCAAAAATTAATGAATTCATTTGATGGTTATTCATACTGCTACCAATTGGTACATTTAAACTTGAACACTTTGAATTTTAAAATTCAACAAGATTTTAATTATAAATTAACAATAGAATTTCAAAAAATTAATACTAAAAATAGTTCTGTGCCTGAGCTCTCTTAATCATTAATGTAGTAGTCCTTAGCTACAATTATGGCGTCCCAGTGCTGGATGACAGTGGCTTTGAAGGCCTCGGTGTTTGGATGACGGACACTGCAGGCATTCTCATCGAAATGTACTCAAAAGTTGTAGGCCTGTAGAGGAGTCAAAAGTGTCAAAAAATAGTTCAAAAGAGTCTTGTATCAGAGAATATGAGTTTCTTACATTACTGCTGTCAAGAGTGGCTGCTCCACTCTCACTCTTTTTGACAGATCCCTTCTTCCTCTCCTACGTTACAGACATGCTGGCGACATAGATGGTGGTCCTGGAGACACCCAACTTCTTAGTTTGATCAAGATGTATTTGTTATTGGACGAGAAATCTACGCTACAAAGAGAACACAAGTCCTTGTGAAAAATAATACAAAAAACTTTCCAAACATTGAATTCTGATACAAAATCCAATGTGTACCGGGCCGTGCAGAATTATTTACCGATTTTTGTTCAGAACATATTGCAGACAATAATGACATTTCGAATGATTTGAGAAACAATTATTCATACATTTTTAGAATAATAAAATAGTTTGTGATCAAATTTAATCAATGTAGCCACCATTTGACTCAATGAAACTGGTCAGGCGACGGCTGAAGCTGCCACAGACTTGCTGGATTTAATCGGCGCCCATGGAGGCCCAGGCCTTGTTAAAAGCAGCCTTTAAGGCATTTATGTTCTTGTGTCGTTTTTTGCAGGCCTTGGTTTCCACGTGCGCCTAGATAGATAAGTCTAGTGGGTTCAGATCTGGGCTCTGATGGGGCCAGTAGTCCTTGGCCAAAAGTTCATGTTGTCCTTAAGCCACTCCTGAGCTTTCTTGGAAGCGTGGGCGGTTGCTCCATCTTGTTGAAAAAGCCAAGGAGAGTTGCCGACTATGGATTTGATCCACGGAAGGACCTTGGCTTCAAGGCCTTCCCGTTGGAGGCCACGAGACCCAACATCATCATCGAAGCAGGGTGCTTTGTTGTTGCCACATAGCGGTGCTTATCTTGCACATCTTCAAAGCTCACAACACAGTATTTTGCCTGTTGAAAACAGGATCGACCGTAAAAGTTTTCTCATCTGAAAAAATGATGATGCGTCCAGATGAGCTCTTGATATCATTCAAGATTTTCTGGCACACTCAAGTCTGACTTCTCGCTGACGTTCAGTTAGCAGAGGGCGTTCAGTACGCCTCAGGGACTTTCCTCCAGCCCTTCTCAATGTCCTTGAAACAGTTGATCTCGATGTTCCCATCTTTCTGGCCATGTCGGCAATGGACCTGTTGGGAGTCCTCTTGAACACTGCCTTTACTTGCCTTGTTGAGACAGTGGGCTTCCTGCCAGCCCCAGGGGAATGCTTGAGATCACCCCCAGTCTCCAAGGGATTGGAAACGTTGTAAATTGTCTTCAACGATGCCCCAACCTGTTCCTTAATGTTGTTATGAGGCACTCCTGCTCAGAGGAGGGCTGCAATTTCGATCCTCTTTGTTTCCTGATTGGACATGGTCTCACTTGTGGAAGTTGTTACGCTCTCACAGGAAGGATTTTTGTTTATTTTAACAGTAAAAATACGAAACAATCAGATTGGAGGCCACAAAACCTCTTAAAAAGTCACATCATCGGTAAATAATTTTGCACGGGCCGGTATTTTGTGATTTATTATGTGATTGTCTGGTTTTTGTTACAACGGTTCGTATAGCGGTTGGAGACAACTCTTGAAGGATCTTCATAATAAAATGAATTAATTAATAAACACTTAGTCATTCCATTCGTGGCAAATAATAACACATTTTATCTTTTAAAGTTGGAGTAACATGAATGGGAATCATAATTGCTTAGTATTGCAGCATGAATCATCATTAAATGTTGTTTGTTTTTTTCAAATAGGTATTCGTTTGGCAAGTGGTCATTCAGACAATGGTCATTCGGCAATGTGTCTGTTCAGCAAAATGTATGTTCGGTAAATTGTCCCTTCAGCAAAATGGCTTTTGTCAATGTGGCTTTCAAAAAATGTATTTTATAAAGTATCTGCTCTGCGTACGATTATTGTCTTAATAGTGACTACATTAAAAAAAGTACTTTTACTTTTCATATAATTCCTGCCGGAGTACCCGGTATTGCTTGGAGCTATTAGGCATCAATCAACTTATAAAAAGTGTTTTTTTAATGTAGTTATGTATTTCCATTTCTTTTTCTTTTATTATATGACACACTTTGCTTAAGCTACACACGCTCGTTGCTACATAAGTTGTTTTGAAAAAATTTCAAATATTTAATTTTCCGGAAAAATTTCAACAATTAAATTTCAAGTGTTAAATTTTTTTGAAAAAAATTCTAAAATACCCAGCTGTTCACCAAAAAAAAACAAATATTAAATTTTGTTGAGAAAAATTTCAAAAATCCATACGATCTATTCATAGAAAATTAAATTTTTTGGAACAAAATTGGGAAAATTAAAGTTAAAATTTAAAATTCAAATATTACATTTTCTAATAGAAAGCAAAAATTACTAAATTTGGGGGAGGGGCTGGAGCCCCTGCAGACGCCGCTGTTGTTGGACTCTGAGTAGATTGACATGGGATTATTTCCCATATTGCCTATATTATTACAGAGTGTGATTTGTGTATAGTTCGTTAACGTCTTAGGTGCTTGCACCTAAATTTAATGAAACTTTATGACATCTAAACTGCTCTCCTTCCATAAATCCTCCAAAATATAAGGGTGATCACGTTAATTTTTGGTGGGTTTTTTTTTCTGATTTTCGTTCAACATTGTTTTTATGTTGTTGAACCACAAATATCTTCTAGACTTTTGCCCGGAGTGATGTTATTAGAGAGAATTTATTGAGTTATTAGAGAGAACTTTCTTCCTCCTTTTAATTCATAAAAAGAAAAGATGAGATCCAAAATCCATTTTTATTTGTATAGTGGTGGATGGAATTTCAAACAAAGCACTAGACAATGAACATACCTAAAATGTATAAGTCTACATTTAATTTTTAATCACCTATTTACTTATTTGATATGCTGCCCTCTCTTTAATTTAGATTTAAACGTGTAAATTAATGGATATTTGATTACAAAACTCCTACATATTGAGATATTTTCATGAATAATTATAACTGTGATCATGATTGGAGGACCTAAAAATAGATTTAACGAAAAATGCTTTTACGTATATTAAAATATACATAGGTATAGTGTTATGTTGGTCCTTATTTAGGATTGCAGACCGTAGTAACTCTTGGTCCCGTCCGGATAAGTCTAGCATATCAATCCTTATAAATTATAAATTTTGGTCATTGATAACGTCACGTGTCTGTTTATGTATATAATTTTCTTCTTCTTTTCTGTTGCTTACTCCTTTAATTTTTTTTTTAAATTTCAAATATTACATTTTTTGTAAAAAAATTTCAAAAATTATATTTCAAGAATGAAATTTTTTTGAATAAATATTTCAAAAGTACAATGCTATTCACAAAAAATTAAAAAAATTTTTTTTTCAAAAATCTACAGATATTCACAAAAAATTTAAAAATTAAATTCCAAATATTAAAATTTCGGAAAAAAATTTCAAAAATCCAGAGCTATTCACAAAAAAAACATTTTTTTTTTTTTTAATTTCAAATATTCAATTTTCTAGTAAAAAGCGCAAAAATTCCTTAGCCTGGGGAGGGCTACAGTCCCTCCAGTCCACCTCCTGTGGACACCCCTGTATATTCAAAGATGTAGATATTGATGGTCATTTTAAAGATTTTATGGTTGAATGTCCTGCTTTTTGAGCAATGTACATACAAAGGGGATTTGCTGTTACATACCTCAATATGTATATGGTACAGTCATGGTTTAAGAAATGATGGATGATAGGAGATAGTTGTATGTATGTGTATCGTATCAAC
This sequence comes from Lepeophtheirus salmonis, assembly GCF_016086655.4. Classification (NCBI taxonomy): domain Eukaryota; kingdom Metazoa; phylum Arthropoda; class Copepoda; order Siphonostomatoida; family Caligidae; genus Lepeophtheirus; species Lepeophtheirus salmonis. The sequence goes on from NC_052131.2 coordinate 33,476,471, forward strand.
GACCTACATACTTACATATTGTTTTATTGAACAGTAATAACCCGTTATTCCTATAAATAAATGGGTATGTACATACATTAGACTGTTTTGGAATTGTAGTGACAATAACATTTTAACTGATGGACAATAATATTCCCTCATTCTTCTAATTGACTATACAATAAGTAGAGTTGATAATATTGTAGAGAAAAAAGGCGTGCGAAGAGACAGGGGGGAGAAAGACATATGGTATCATTGTTTAAAATACTGATGTGATTATCAGATCAGTATTTATCAGTTGCCTGCTTTATTATGATTTTTGAGGGTGTAACGAAAGTATTTATTAGCAAAATGTTTAATAAAGATATACTACGTATAATTGACTTGACGATTTTTATCCGTTACAGTAGATTTGGAAACGTCACACTCCATGAAATAGTAATTTATTGTGAACCATATTCTCAGAAAAATAACTAATAAAACGACAAAATAAGAGTATTTCGAAATATATTTGAAGTTCCAAATTTAAAATAGAAGGCTTAAATTAAATACAATCTGCATTCTAAAAAATAAACCATCATACATTTAAGTTAAATATACAAAATTAAACAATTACAATCATATAACTAATAATAACAATAAATTATAAATACAGAATATAGAAATAATAGATTGATCCAAATATTATCTTCTTGTTCTAACATCGGAATTCAGTTCAATATGTAATAACTTGAGGTTGCAAAATACAAGCCAGACGTGGAGTTTAATCAAAAAGACCATCACCTTTTTTCCTTATGTGCAAGTTGCATATACAATTGTGCACAGGATAGATATATTTCTACCGATGAGATTTTAATAATTATTAATAATAAAGTAAATCATAAAATAATGTTAGATTTCAATCCATATCTTCTTCCAATCTTAGTAAGAACAGCTTTTAGAATCCCACTTTCATTTATTTCATATTTATCTAAAAAAGAAAAGTTAATCCATGCAGTCAAATTTAACTGATAAGACAATTCAGGCAACCATTCTTGACTTATTGTAGTTTTTTAACATGACATCGTAAAGATTTAGAGCAAAAGCTAATTATGCAGTAATGTCCGGCGATATTACTCCTTATTAAGAGCATCAAAAAAGATTTTTTTCTCCGCTATTTATGCTTATATAACAACATATATACACAATTGGTAATTATAATGCTACACCCAATGCAACTACCCCCGTTGTTGTGACCATTTAAGCAGTTGTTTTTGCCTTTTATGAGTTTTCTGAACACCATTTCTTGGAGCCTATCAACCATAGCTAAGCCTTAAGTGATAAAAAAGTAAAAGTTGTGTATCATAATTCTTGATATGTTTAGCTAAAATAGAATTATTTTTTAGGGCTAGATTTAAAAAAAGATTGAATACTTACTGTTAGATAGTACAAAATTCAGAGTTTCATTTCGAAATTAGTAAATATTTTATACTTTTTACTGATAACTTGATCGTCATTTGGTGTGGATGACTCAAAAAATTTTTATATGTATTTCTATAAATGACATCAGTACCAACATCCTCCATTAATTTAATGATGGATCCTCGGGAAGGGATAGGTTTACCCGTGTGTTTCTCCATAAATTTTTTGAACATAGATGATTAGCAATTGATAAGGTTATATTACATGCAATAAGCATCTTTGTGAGATCAGAGTTAAAGTCTGACTTGATGTATTCATCATTAACTTGATTTTTTAGAAGAATATCCATTCTCTTGATATGAGATGAGAATAATGAGTGGCGTGTAATTCTAGATAGGAGACCAAAGGCACATTTATTTCGACAAATCCGACAAACCATCTGTTTCTCATCTGGTAAGTAATTCCCAAATTCCTGGGCCTCCATTTTCAGAAATCCAGACAGAAGGCGACGTTATTTTAGGCATTTTATTCAGTTCTCTATCGACTATCACCATCTAATATTATATTAATATTGAATAATAAAGGCGGGAATGATGACGTTCTTGATTGATAGAAGAAGATGTATATTATTTAATCAATGATGCCATAAGTATTTCTTCTCCTCTGCTCGCACACTTTTCTATTCTTACCAAAATTATCACCCTTAATAATAAGTTTAAGTATTTTGGGACTTCGCAGGATTATGTTGTTATTTGTTTGGTTTTTGGAATTTTTTTGAAAAAAATTCAGTTTTTAGTGAAAAAAAATCAAATATTAAATTTTTTTGAAGAAAATTTCATAAATTCAAAGCTGTTCACAAAATTTTTTTTAAATTAAATGAAAAACAATAAATTTTTTTTTTTAAATATTTCAAATACAACATTTGTGGAAGAAAAAAATACATATCTATTCACAGAAAATTTAATTTTTGGAGAAAAAAAATTGAAAAATGATTCAAATATATAATTTTTTAATGAAGAACAAAAAAATTTTCATTTAATAAAGACACTTTGAAATAAGTTCCATTATCTTACTTTTAATTTTGGGGATTGTAATTTGTAATCTTATAATCTTTGTACTAAGTTTGATCAAAAAAACGATTTTATGTACATTTTAGATGTAGAAGTACTTGTTATTTTAAGTTTTGTTATAAAATAACAAATATTTTACTTTAAATAAAGCTTTTATTCAATTTTTAGTTTGAATAATCATTCGACAAATAATAAAAATATGAATAAATTTGCATTTCACACCAAATAACGACGTGCATTTACTGACAGCTGAATTTTAAGGATTTTTTAGTTATATTAAACCAGGTTACTTTCACTTTTTTTATAAAATAACCCTTATCTACTTTTTATTAAGCAGTTATTTGGCTTTGAATTTTAATTGTAGCCTAAAAAATAGCGGAAGTACAAAGGAATTAAAAACGCTGAAATATAGCTTAGAAAATTTGAAATGTTAGATGTCTTTTGGTGTTCTATACAATTCTTTCCTATTGAAAAATAGGAAAGAAAAATCTATTGAATTGAAAGTTTTATTCTTCTAAAATAGTTATTTTTTTACATAAATACTATATATTAAAGAATAAACCATCTTTCAAAAATTTTAAATGAATTTTCCACAATTTGTTTTTTTTCTCCATTTTTTCTAGTAGTAGAAAATCGCATGGAATCATCGCCATAGGTCATGGAGAGCACGCTCTAGAGTTATTCTCTTAAACTTGATGTGAGTACGTTTGCGCCCCGGTGATTCCTAGAGAAAGAAATATACTATAGATATATATATTTCACCAAAAGATATCTATGTAAGATGGAGTAATTGTAATACTTTAATGTTTACTAATACTTAATCTGTGCAACTCCATCCAACCAATTAAAGGAACATTAAAAAACCTGAACCATCAAAAAAAAAAAAAATCGTAGAGCACACCAAAAGACGAACTAAGAATGCAAACGTTACGAAAAATTAATTTGAAAGTTGATTTTTTTTAACAGATCTTGTATATTTCACAATGTTAAAATTTTAAACCCCCTATTCACTCTCTAAATATCAACATCCCAAAATATTATTTATCTAAAGTATTATAAATATACCAAAATAATGAGAAAATACTGTCTTTATTATAAAATTACATTGCAATAGTAATTATGAAGTAGCTTAAAGTCAGGGGCGTTCCCAGGATTATATATATACATATATATTTTTTTTTTTTTGGAGAGGTGATTGGTTTAAGATTTTTATTTTTTTTTATTTGAAAAATTACAATTTTTCTGGGAAAGAATTAAAAAATTTCTAAAACAATAGAAAAATCAGACTTTTTGGAAAAAAAATTCAAAAATTAAATTTCAAATATAAAAATATTTTGGAAAAATCTTTCAATTATTAAATTTTTCCGAGAAAAATTTCAAAAATTCATTGTTATTGTCAAATAAAATTAAAAAATCAAGAGCTGTTAAGAAAAAATATCTAAAACCAAATTTCAAATATAAAGTTTTTGAAAAATATTTTTGAATATTAACTTTTTCGGAGAAAAATTTTAAAATTTGTAGCTATTAACAGACAACTAATTTTTTCCCCAAAAAATTTGGAAAAAATAATTAAAGATAAAATATTTAATTTTCTACTAAGAATCAAAAATTTCTTAATTGAGGGGGGGGCTACAGGCCCCCCCTCCCCTTAAATACACTCTTGAACATATTTATATAAAATATTATTTGGATCATCGTTCCAATCCTTTCATTGATAATTATCTAATGAGTAATAATAATATATCAAATATGTACTACATCATTTTATGAAGAGATTAAAATACAAAATCCACATAGGTATTAAAAACAGATTTTCGTATATATGTACATAGTAATTTAATGAGTTAAATAAGTATTGGACAAGGTCATTCGATAGTTTGAAGTAAATAGCCACCTTCCAAGAAGTTCAACGTACGTATCTACTTATCCACTATGTACATTATAATATCCCTGTTATTCTTAAAATCAACAATAAAACAAACCATTGATGGAGGATTTATCTACCTAATACCAATCTAAGAAAAGATACATTCTTGGAATGTCAGGAGTTATCACTCCTTGGTCTCTCATTTCCTTATTTGTAAAGATGTAGATAATAAAATATCTATAAAATTAATCGAATTTATCCATTCCTTTTTATTTTTGTTGAGCCAGTCCGTAATTTATTCAATCCGGCACCAAGGGTGTCCAAAAAAGGGGTGGGGTTTAGGGGCTGTAAATTAAAAAAAAATTACATTTTAGGAGAAAATTTAATATATGATATTCTTATGAAATGTTTCTCCACAAAATTTTATAATTGAAAATTTAATTTTTGAGATTTGTTTCCAAAAATTTAATTTTTTGCGAACAGCAGTAGATTTTTGGAAATTTTTCTCCAAAAATGTAATATTTGATTTTTTTTTTCAAACAGTTATTTTTTTTGTTAAAGGCTGTGGGTTTTGGAAATCGTTTTCTAAAAACTAATTAGTTTTTTGTAATAACTCAAAAAAATTTAATTTTTCAATTTTTTTTCAAAAAAAAAACAAAACCAAGCCTCCCCCTAAGATATTATTCCGCGGACGCCCTTAAGTACAGTCTTAAGACTTGTTCTATTAGTCCTTATGAAAAGGAATTTAAGACTATGGGTCCTTCGGACTGTCAGTACTATAACTGATTAAAATAAGAAGAAATACAGTTGAATGACATCATTAAGCACCTAACCTTATATATGTTTAGGAGGGATATGCCAGACTGAACTGAACTAAATCGAGAGTAAATTGGAAGGGACTGTTGCAGTCTTCAGTCCTAAATAAGGACGGACTCACTAATGATGTGTAATTTCATTCACAGTATGAAATGTTTGCTAATCTGTCTATGAGTGACTTAGATTAATTGGATATCGTCATCTCATAATTAATCATTATTTATTAAATCAAATCTCTTACACGTAAGATTACACAAAGGTGTTCGCAGCATTATATTTTGGGAAAGGCTTGGTTTTTGGAAAAATTTTGAAAAATTATTTTTTTGAAAAAATTTGAAATTTTATTTTTCAAAGTTAAGTTTTTTTTCAAAAAATTTCAATTGTTAAATTTTTTTTTAAAAAGTTTCAAAAATCCATTACTATTCACAAAAGATAAAATTGTATGAAAAAAAATCTATAGCTATTCTATAAAAAATTTCAAATATTACATTTTTTGGGGAAAAATTTCAAAAACTCACAGTTGTTCACAAAAAATTCAATATTTGGAAAATAAATTCAATTAAATATATATTTTTTTTTTTGAAAAATTCAAATATTAATTTTTTGAAAAAAAAAATTCAAAACTCAACAGCTGTTCACAAAAAATAATGTTTTTTGGAAAAAAATTTGGAACAAAAAATTAAATATTTAATTTTTTCGACAAAAACTTCAAAAGTCAATAGCTCTTCACAGAACATAAAACTTTTTGGAAAAATGGAATTTTATATATTAAATTTTCTAGTAAAAAGCAAAAATTCCTTCATTTGGGGTGGCTCAAGCCCAAACCCCTACAGATATCCCTGTATACAAACGACTAGCTTTTTTATCCACTCGTAACTTCAACTTAGAAAAAGAATACCTTAGTAGTTCGGCTTCTGTATTTTTATTAATGGATAAGATCTTAATATATTTAAAATATGTTATTACATCGTTATATAATCTTATTTCATTATTTGTAGATTTAGTATTTGAATAGAAATAATAAAATCTTTTTCTCTAATTATCTCCTTTTTTTTTTGTAACTAATCGATCCAAAAAAAGATGAATCATACAATTTACTTTGATTTAACTCAAATATCACTATGTATTATTGACAACAATTAGTATTCATTGCAAATGTTATGTCTTTTCATATAATTAAAGTAACTATTAGATGAAGTTTCATCAAGATTTACTGGAAATTTGTTTATTTTATGTTGTAAAAATATGATTCCACAAGATGGAGTCACCTTCAATTTTGATGCCATCCATTTTGGCGGCATAAACAACTAAGTTGTATAATTTTAAGGAAAATAGTTAACTATTGAATGTAAAAATGGGAGCAAAGGGCCGTGTACAGGATTTTTTTTTTTTTTGTGAGGATATACTTGTTTTTTTTAAATCAAAAATCCTATTAACAAAGAAAAAAAATTTGTGGCAAAAAATTACAAAACCTTTAGTTATTCAAAAAAAATTAAATTTTTCCGAAAAAAATTTCAAAAAGTCGTTGTTATTCACAGAAAGTTATATTTTTTGGTAAAAAAATTCAAAAATTTATACTTATTCAGAGAAAATTTAATTTTTTGGAAAAAATTTGAAAATTTAAATCTAGAATATTAAATTTTTGGGAAAAAAAATTAAAAAACCTGTAGCTATTCACAGAAAATTATTTTTTCTTTCAAAAGTCTATAGTTATTCACAGCAAATTAAATTTTTTAGAAAAAAATTTAACTTTAATTTTTTTTTTTTTTTTTTTTTCGAAAACAACAACAACAAATGGAGTAAGTTACAGATCGTCGAACACATTGACGAGGTGTTAATGTGACATTGTGCGTTAAATTTGAGATATTTTTTAAATAAACACATTGATAAATATGTTAGTCAGAAGTTTTGTATCAAAATATTTTCATTAAAATATTGAATAAAGAGATTATTAAAGATTTAAAAACACTCACAAAAAATACCCAAAATGCATAAATTTGGACAAGTTTTAGATCAAAAAATTTAATTTCTGACGTTATTCTAATCATGTTTCTTCATTTGAGACACCATGAAATACCAAAAATATAGGCTATAAATATACATAGGATTGCAAATGCTGTTTGAATATTTATCTCTTGGGTGAATAAAATTCAAAATACATCGTAGCCTAATCTTGTACGCAGGATCTAATATTATTTTATGAGAACGAATAGAAGAAGGAACAGATACACGGTACATAAGTTAAAAGAAGAAATTAGAAAAAGAAGAATCATCACTCCTCTCTTTGTTGTATTATTAATTAATATAATTTATAAAGGATCATGTCTGTGTTTCCAACTCCGTCTCGGGAAAGAATATAATGGACCCAGTTATGCGATATAATATCGTGTATTCCATGGATACTCCAATATCCGATTCTCTGTTAAATCTCCACTCGAATTCTAACTCTAGCCAAGTATCTATGGAGTCTTTGGACTCCGTGTTGCTTCACTTCAACTCATGGAACCTCGGGAAGTAATCAACTTTGCAAAGATGTGCTATAATTATCGTGTCTTGTTTGCTCATATCGTCAACCCTTGAAAGTTAAGTCCTTGTTTCCAATATAACTATATATTTTATTGAGACTCTTCCATGTCAAAATTTATATTATTCTGGTAATATGTTGGATCAATTGTGAAGAGAAAGTGTCTCCAACTCTGAGTCATTCATTTACTTTAACAATCAAGAGTTATCATTTGTAATCCGTTAGATGTTCTAACCTTTTACATTCTTCGATTTCATTTATCATTATTAATTACAACAATTTGCATTTAGACATCTTTGCATTACCGTTCTAAAAAATCTCTTTGTTGAGAAAGGTGGAACATAATATTGGCTAAAGATTCTTCTGTCGTCTTTTCATATTTTTCCCTCAATAAAAGGTATTCATCAAAATGACTTAAAGATTTAACTCTCCACATTGACAATGCTTCAAGTAAAATAGTGTCGTTAATCCGATAAACTTAATGTTGGTATGAGCGCCTGTTAGGGGGTCCATAACAATTATTTATGCTTGAAAATGAAATGCTGAAAATTTCCCAAGGTGATGAGTAGGATATTCCTTCTCGAGACGGAGTTGGATGCACAGATAAAAACGTGTTCCCTTTTATTAAGTATTAATACGATTGATGTGAGGCGTGAGGGAGTTGAATGAACCGTACGTCTCTTCCTCCTTTTCTTCTTTCTGAGCAACAGCTATTTGAATGAGATTTTCTTCGGTATCTAGCTATTCATTTGGCTATTTGTCATTTTATTCAATTTAAAAAACTGTCCGATAATATAAACTTGTCAATTATTTGGTTCATATTAACAGACAGCGATTATTTCGCAAATAATATGACAAAAATCCAGCAAATAAATAAAATACTAATGTAAAAAAATCCTATTGAACCCGAACATGAGAGTTTTGTTCTTATATAACTCAATGGAGAGGAAATATCTTCATATTATCACACACTACCAAATATAGAAGTGCTGAATTTTTACTACAAATAATTAGAACCTCGAACTTTAAAATTTTGTTTTTCAAAAACTATACCATCAATTGATTCGAAATTTTACTGAATTATTTAAAAATGTGGGATGATTACATAACAATCTCTTTTGATATCCTTGATTGAAGTACTAAAGAATTGTTACAACTTAACCTTTAAGTGTCTGACAATTTGAAACGTCCGACGATCCGTAACTTACCCTATATATATATAATCCTGCGGATGCCCTTGTATATTCGCATAAGCTCCCTTCAGATCGCAGAAAAAGAGAAATGGATTGTCATTGAAAAGCTTTGGGATGATTAGACTTGCCTTTCAAAAACCTAGATACCTATAATACTTTATTCTAAACGTTGAACGATTTTATTAGAATTGACTCTTGTTAAGGTCTGAACAATTTCCATTAACTATGATTAAATAATAATTCAACTTATTTTATTTATTTTTTTGTTGCAAGATAGGTTGTGACACAACATTGTATTAACTATTAATAAAGCGAATTCTTGTAGACACCACTAGGGTAGGGTAGGGTTGGGTCAAATCGTTGGCTCATAATTATATTTTTTGTCCTGTTTCTTTATTTTTATTCTTCTTATAGTACTAACTTTATTTACTATTTTGTCTCTGGCTCGAACTATTACATAGTGAAATTTCGATTGTATGTATGCATTGAACTCTTGGGTATAATTTCATTATTATTTATCTATATTTTAAATCAAAATATCCTTGAGGCAAAATTGGTTTAAGGGAAAATGTTATGAGGCAAAATACTTTAAGGTGAAAGTACTCAATGTTCCAAAATGGGGGTTAACTATTGAACCCTTGCTAACAACTTTTTAATAAATCCATTAATTTCAATAAAAACTTTGCGAAATTCTACATATACTAATGAACTTTCAAAACTTACAAAGTTTACTACTTCAACGCGGTGGCAGAAACTATGACAGTCCTTTATAAATTTTTCAGCTGGATATAATTACGACTCCCTAATAAATGAGGGCATTACAAAGCACAATGAATGATTGTTTCATAAAATGTCAACATTCACTTTTCAAATTTTGAAAGCAATGTAAATTTAGAATGGTCGATTTTTATGGTAGTACACTTACTATGAACATATAGTTACAGTTTCAGCTATACAATATGTTTAATTTGTTTTTTGAGAAGCATAACGGTTAGAAGTATTTTGCGTCCAAAGCTCCATAAATTGGAGTTCTGCACCCAAAACTTTGCTGATTTCTGACCCAAGGATATGTGGCCTCCCTCATTGTCATTGTTTTTGCCCACCGTAAAATTTGTTCAGCGCCCTGTATATGTCAAAATGGGCAAACAAAATTTCCCCAAAAGTAACAAAAATCCAAACAAAAAACTATTTTTGGAACACACAAAAAACATATGAAACAAGTCGATAACTTTATATAAAAATTAAGATTTTTTTTATAAGGATAAAATTTTGATTACAGAGGGATATTGTAATTCAAAAATGTAATAGCAACAAATATAAGTTCACAATTTAGAGAGTTAGAGTCCTTTAAGCCCCTCACCTTACAGACGATCCTAATTATATTGATTAAGTCTTCCATCTCCATTTGTGGAGTAGTAGCATGAGCAAGTAAAGATCGATTGCTTTCTGAATTTATAATCAATTAAGAAAGTATATATGTATATTTTAAAGTCATAGAAAAAAAAAGACAATGTTATGACGACTAATGTATAGCACGTATAAATTTATTTCCTCTTTTTCCTATCCTTCTATTGTGTATTCCATGTTTGTAGGAGGAAAAATAGTACCACAAAAATAAAATTGTAATTACAGCAATATATTGTGGTATTTTCTATTCTAAAATAAAACACGATTGCATTCACATAACTTCTTCATTTTGATAAGGATAATTGTTGTAGGATTTGTAGTAGAACTAATTAACTAGATGCTACGCAGAAGTACATTTTTTTTAGTATTTTTTTTTGCAGGTGTACTGGATAATGCATTTTTTTAAATAAGTGTAGTGAACATGAAAATGTTTACATTGATAGAGAAATATTCTTTCGGTGCAAATGATATTAAATATGACATTACTGACCATATGAATAGAATTGTTGTTTACAATTGCAAAAATATTTTGAGGAATTAGAATTGCATAGCAAATGAAAATTCATATAGTGACACTGCTATAAGTGAATCCAACTAGTCAACCTTCGAGGAAGATAAACACTAGTGTTGGGCTTAGGTCTTGGACCGGTCTGATACCTTTATAATTTTGATCAATTCATTTCAACTACGGTATAGACTGACCACTCAACAAAAAAATCCATCTTGATCCGGTTGGGCTTTGGTCTGGAAATTCAAGACAGGTCTGATACTTTTATAGTTTTAACATAGATAAACAAATAGAATCAATAATGGACGACTCTATGAGGAAAAGTATGTATGAAACATAGCCTCTTGTGAAAATTGGAAATGGGTTGCAAGATTGGAAAAATAGTCTATTAACTCAATCCTACCATTTTTCACTTTATCTCCTGTGAAAACTGTTTTCCATGTAGAAACCAACTTTAAGAACAAGTATGACTAAAAATAAGCGATTGAGTTATGAATTTGGAATACCACATTACCACATAGAGAGTGGGGACCCAAAATCGTTAAAAGTAGTACTTAATCACGAAAAACGTGAATTTTATAGAGCCAAGGAAAGCCAACACAAAAACAATTTTGACCTGTTTAATACTATATTTAGCTATATTTGTTATTCAATTAGTCCTCCTTCACAAGCAATCAGAGCCTCAATATGCCGGTCAAGAGAAGGCCGTTTCCATGGCGTCTACCACTGTCATGATGACCGCTCAGAGCGAGGCCCCTTTATACATTCTTCTCTAAGACCCTTCAACTGTAAAGTGCAGAGGGTCGAGCTCAGGGCTCAGAAGACAGCCATATTGCGGAGGAGATTTCACAGGCACTGCCTTTTTTGTTGTTGCTACACCATTCTACACTTAGAGGCATGGGATAAAAACACAACTTGTTTATTTTTGTTTCAGCTGTCGCTTGATTGTCTAATGAAGGCTTGTAATTAAATGTTTTTAAATTAAATGTAACTACAAGTTTTGAGTCCGGACTCTGTATATTGTTTGAACTAAACAGTAGAAACAAGACAATAATATCTAAAGAATTATAATATAGCTTGATATGACTCTGTTGATCTTTTTAAACACAATTTACCATCCTCTTGATTTATTCCTTAATGATCTTCTTTCTACTACTCCATTATAGCCCACTCTCCTGTAAAACTTTTATCTAATGATTCTTTCCTGAATCGGCAAAATCATAGATTCATCATTGGTTTGCCATCGAAATATTTTAGGGATCTGGCAATCAAAAAATGTATCTTCCAGATATATTTTCCATTCAAGGTTTCAATATTTACGATCAATTGTTTGAATATGAAGTGAAAGGTTTTATTTTAACTCTGAATGAAGTATTTCAAAAATTTAACTTAATTAATGTACTAAAATATGGATGGATGTAATTAATTTACTACTACCAGCTACTCACATCTTTTGAATCACCCAATAACGTTTTGAATTGCAAGACTTCAGACTAATAAATATGTTGTTTGGCAAACTTAAATGTCAAATATCAAAATATATTTAGTAAATGACAACGATTATAAATTAGTATACCATACATTGACAATGTTTTTATTTTTGCCTATAGTTTTGAATAAGTTCTACTTTATTCCTTAAATAACAAACAAGAGGGATTTAACTCATATAATTATCAATAAGGATGTGAATATTGGCTAAATTACAATGAACGTACATTTTTAACAAAGTATATGTTGACGAGAGCAAAATATTAATTAATTATTCCTCTCTATTCTGAAAAATATAACGTATCAGAGAGCAAGGGACACACTATAGTTTAAAGTGGCTGATACTAATCAATAGCAATTTTTAACATGTTAAAAATAAACCAAAAAGGAACATGTTAACCCTCACAATTTGAATGAGAGCAACTTAGCTCTCATGACGTTTCCTTAGATTAGCTACAAACAGTTGTGAGGAGGGGGAAATACAATACACAAAGACATCTAGGTAAGCATTACACCGATGTCGATTCTTTAATTATACTTTGAGACTTACAATTATAACCCCGCAACAAATCCCTCTTTATTAACATATTTAAATATTCAATCCGGTTTCGTATTTACCAATGTATGTAATAGAAAAGAAAGTTCACTCCTCTGGAATTAAATAATAATTACAACAGTTAAGGAAAAGAAAATTCCCCCTTCAAGTGTCCAACTCCAAAAAAAACGACTGAGTTAAAAAAAATTGGCATAACTGTTAATAGTAATCACCAAAGATGTATAAAATATACCTCTAGAAAGTGGGAGAAGCTATTTCTGGTTGGCAATCTGTACATGGCTTTTTTTATTTTTCAAAGCTGTTATCATTATAGGGCCGTCTCAAGGCGTGGCTGGATGGGCAATAGCCCGACCCAAAAAAATAACGAATTATTCCTTTTCACTGGAAAATCTTATATTTGAAGTTTTGTTCAAAAAATTTCATATTGGAATTTAATTTTTCAATTTAAAAAAAAAAATAATTTTTGTGAATAGCTATGGATTTTTAGCATATTTTTTTTTTAAACAGCTATGGATTTTTGAGATTTTTTCTTTTTTTTTTGGAAAAATGTAATATTTCAAATTTTTGGAAAATGTTTATGAATTTTTTAAATTTTTTTCAAAAAAAATTAAATGTTTTATAAAAAAACTGTGGATTTTGGAAAATTTTCGAGAATAGCTATGGATTTTTAAATATTTTTTTTAAAGATTTTCATTTTGATATTTAATTTTTTAATTTTTAAATTGAATGCAAAAGAGAAAGAAATAGACCAATCTAACGGAAAGTTGGTGTGTGTTCTTCCAAGAGATGCTAATAACTAAACGTAACCTCGATACGCGCCAGTATTGCCATCTCTCGGACTTTGCGTGGACTTTTCAAACGAACCTCTAAAAAATCCTTGTCTACGCTGTCCTCCAACATTGATTTGAGTTTGAAAGGTAATTAAGGTCATCTAGTAATTATACAGGTAAAACTGGAACTTCTAAATGTATTCTCATAATCTCAATTATCTCCTTTTGTAGGATCTTGACAAAAAAGTTTTCAACAATTGAGGGATTTATGTATTGGTAGACAATGAAACCCTCCCATCCAGTTCGAACAAGAAGTCTGTAGTGATTTCTTTTTTTAATAGTGTCAATAATTCATTCAAATAGAAAAAATTGTGAGTTATGATTCAAGCTCAGTAAAATATGACATTTTGGATTAAGTTATATGCATAGGAAGGACTTCATGACCTCCATGAAAATGTAAATATAATTGCGGTAAGGATAATTTGTGATGAGTCTTTTGTATTGCTGGACTTTATGGACCATTGGTTTCATGTTCAATAAACATGTTTTTCAAAAAAAAAAAAAAAAAGTATTAAGTTATATATACTTTGATATTCAACTTTTCAATTAAAAAAATACTGTATTTATTTTTAGTATTGACAGGGTGGTGATTTTAAATCCGGACAATTTAAGGATAATGTATATTTCAATTGATTTCCCTAAATTGATTAACAAATCTTTTGTTCTTATATGTAAGGGTTCATAGTGAGGTCCATCACTCAAACCAACCACCTCCAGCTTCAACAACAGGAATTAATTAAAGAACTCCTTGTTCATGTTGGCCTCTGCCTCGAGAATGGAAGCCTACAAGGAGTCAACGGTGTTATGCGCACGTGTATGATACTCTCTTTCATGGACCACCCACACATAGTAGTCCTGGGTTTTCATTTCCTTTCCCCAAAACACTTCAGGAAGTCTAGAGTGCGATTTTTTCTCTCAGAACAATCATGATTCTTAATTGCAGGTGTTCCCGACCCATCAGACTCCTTGAAAGCCTTGAAAACATCGAAAACAATTTATTTGGGCACCTTTGTAAGCTCAATAATCTCCTTGGGCGTGCACCCGTCACAGAGGCACACAAAATGGCCTTACGGCATTCGTATTCCGAGGACATCCTAAGGACTTTTTATTTTTATTATTATTACAGTTTTGTCAATTGTATCTGATGAGCGCACATTCATAAACCTAGATTTTAGGATTACCACGATATTGATCTCTAAGCATGTTTCGGAAAATTCCCACCCGATATAGTTTCTTAACTCAACAGATTTTTATATACAGCAAACATTATATTTGGTTTCAATATTTTTACTTATGATTATTTTTTTTTTATTTTTTATTAGCCTTCGAATTAAAAAAAAGATTCTTTGGAGCAAGATTAACTCCAATAGAATAAAGAAAAGCTCACCAGGAGACAACAGTTTTATATATATGTTTATTGGACTCTCTTTATAAGACGCCTCACACATATTAGTCCAAGGGGTTCAGATCCGGAGAGTTAAGAGGCCACATTTCCTTTCACCAAAACATTTCTTGAAGTCTTGAGTGATCTTTTTGCTCTTAGAACGAGCCTTAGCCTTTACTGTTGGTATTTCCGCGACCCATTAGACTCCTTAAAAGGCTTGGCAACATCGTAAACAGTTGATTTGGGCAACTTCTTTAACTCAATAATCTCCTAGGGGGTGCGCCCAGCACGGAGACACACAATAATGACTGCACGTCGTTCGTAATCCGATGACATCTAAAAATTGTTTTTATATGTTTTCTTTTACAGTTTCGTCAGCCAAATCAGATAAACACAAGTTTATAAACATAGATCTTAAGGTTGTGAAGGTATCGAGGTATAAACTTGTTCGGGATGTAAAATCCCAAACCTTGTATGTCCTGTCCTATGAAATATTATCAACCCCTCGCAAATCAGGTCATTGTTTTTCTTCATTTGTTCCCAAAATCGGGGATACATTTTTCGATATAATAACGTATAATTAAGCATAATTTAAAAAAAAATACGGACTTAAATTGAAAAAAGCAGCACCCAGAAAGAAGAAAAGTTCAACTTCAATCGATGTGTTGAGTAACCTTCAAATATTTGTTGTTAGTTTTATTTTGAATTTAAAAAATATTACTTGATTCGCATAAAATTAATTTTATTCTACACAAAAAAAAAATATCTTTGTTAATAAAGTATGTTTATCTGACTGTCTGAAAGTATGAAAAATAGTCATGGAGTGCATTGTGTATAATGCTCCTTGATGTATATCATAAAAATATTTTTATCTAAGAAATAGCAATGTAGTCGCATCAATGAAATATTGAAGACGTGTCCACATATAACAAAGAATGTGTATACAGGGTGAGCTATATATCTTATGTATAACTTTTAAAGTTTTGGGGTCACTCAACTGTATTTCTTCATTTTTTTAATCAGTTCTAGTACTGACAGTCTTAAACATCGGTCCCAAGGACTGATAGAACCTGTTCTAAGACTTGACTAGACCGAATAAATAAGAACTAACACGACATTATCAACGAGTACTAGAGAAAAGGATAACCCACATAGATAGGAATATATAAACTCAGGCCAATTTTTTTTAAATGGAGGGAGAAAATAAATAAATATTATAAACCCATCATACTATTTAACATGCTGTTAAATCAAAAAAATTGTATGTACTAATATTGGCTGGCTGAAACCATGTTATATTTCATATGCAAGTATAATGTACTGAACCCCGAATTAATATTTAATTATTAAATCCTGTATCTCCCAGAAAAGTTTGAATGGGTTTTTATCTTCCATTTGGTTAAATATGAAATATATTGACTCTTTAGAAGACTTCTTGGTCTTCTTACGTTCAATTCTTATGTAGATCCTTAAAAATTAGGGAAATATAATTAATTGGAACTCTCAACTTTTCATAACAAAATAACCTAACAATTATCAACTCACTCAATCAAACATTATAATAAACGAAGGAAACTACAAAAAACTAGACAATAATGTAATAAAGGCCTGAGTTTGTTGAAATGAAAAGAAAAAAAAGGACTGTACTGTCCTCCTTATTGATGTTCTTGAATGGGTCAATCAAATTTTCTCACTGGTAGTATTTCCTAGTGACCCCTTTCCTGCCACCCTCATATTGGGCCCGTTAAACGTGTCAACAAAGCTGACCTCAACGAAAATTCCAAATATGATTGAGTATTTATAGAACATGTTACTCTTCCATGACTTAAATATCTTGATTTATTAATATTTGGGACTATTAACATATAAGGATAACACTAATTTCTTTTAAAAATAACCGAGTATATACTGAAATCCTTTCTTCATGATATAATCTATTTATTAGCTCAGGGGTTGGAATGTAAAATGTTTGTACGGCCATGAAAGATAATACACGTTTCATAAATCCAATGTATGTATAGTAGAATCAAATAAAAACTTTATTTTAAAACTTATGGACGTATGGAAGAACCTTTGAATATACAGCATAACAATATTTATGTCTAACCTTGGCAAGAAGAGCCTTTTAATGTACTCAATTATTATAGTCCAATTTCTGGTGAAAAAATATATATTATTCATATATTCTAGAAAAAACATTTGACAAATGATGTACCTAGAGAAAAAGTAAGGGAGGTCCTTCCTATAAATCAAGGATCTCAAAGTAGATGAGTACTCATTCCAAATAAAGTACATATATAATGATTCAGCTATTGGTATATACTTTGCATACGTACATGTTATAAAGTACAGTGTTGGTCAGAAAAACTTGGACTCGAGAGGTTGCTTTAGAAATACTTCAATAGTCTTTTATTTTCAGTTATTAAAAAAATCGTCCTTCAAATCCCTCATGATAGTCCTAACAGCCAATGAGAAGTCGTTGGGGAGGCGATTCATAAATTTGGTTGGGTCCTCTTTGATTTTCTAGGCCCAGCTGGACAGGATCTTTCTTTAAATTGTCCTCTCCCCTCCTGATTTATTGGAGAAGTCTTCTCCATCATGGCTACCTTGAAAACCAGGTTTCCAGAGCATTTCATAATGTTCATAATCCTCTCCACCTCAACTTCAGCATCTAGGAGATCTGAGATGCGCTGCCTTTTGTCTTTTTGCTCCCTCATGATTATAGTTGATAATATTGTCGAGAAAAACGTGTGCGAGGAGATAGGGGGGAGTAAGACATATGGTATCATTGTTTAAAATGCTGATAATCACATCGGTATTTATCAGTTGCCTGCTTTATTATGATTTTTGAGGGTATAACGAAAGTATTTATTAGCAAAATGTTTAATAAAGATATACTACGTATAATTGACTTAGACGGTTTTTATCCGTTACAATAGTTTTGAAAACGTCCCACTCCATGAAATTTTAATCCATTGTGAACCATATTCTCAGAAAAATAACTAATAAAACGACAAAATAAGAGTATTTCGAAATATATTTCAAGTTCCAAGTTTAAAATTGAAGGCTCATGATGATAAGATGGGGAAAGGTATATAATAGTTGGTTATGCAAAAAGGGTGGCTGAACCAGAATGTCAAAAATAATCACTAAGCTTCCTATATTATAAGAAAATTAACTTCAATTAATAGTCCACGTTTTATTGCTCAACCCTGTATACCTCAAAATTTTCCAAATATAAAGTATGAACACAATCATATAGGAAAATAATATTATCCGCTAAAAAAATTAAACCAAAAATCAAGTTGGTCACCCTGATAATTGTAAGAATGTTTGGGAGAAGAGAAGAATAGCTTTTATGGCGTTTCATAAAATTAGTAGCGGCCAACTATGAGAAGAAAGAAATAAACACAAAGCCCACTGCATTTGTAGCAATGATATAGGCAGGAATTACAGCGATGTCGATTCTCAAGTCTACTCCGACTCCAACAAAGATATAACAAATCATCAGAGTTACTCTACAAGTAGTTGACATAATCAAAAGAAAAATTTATGTAAATCCCTTTGAGGAATCCTTCTTCTAAACAACTCTACTAAATAGTAATTATTAGTGTTGAGTTCGAGTTACCATGATCGAATTAGAGTCATTGAGTACAGTAGAGTTTGATTTTTATTTAGCATTGAACCAAGTCGAGTCCGAGTAAAGGCATCAGGGAACGAAAAATATATTGAATTGATAAGGTGTAAGTTAAACATATATGTAAGTTTGACTCCATCAAGATGGGAGTCCATTAATTACTAATAAAATAGTTTAAGTAATTTTAGAAAATATTTATTTGCATGATGGGAAATTATTTATTTCAAACAGCTGTATCAATAGAACCCCAAAACTAAGTATCAATTTTTTTTTCCAAAAAATTTTAATTTTTAGATTATTTTTAAAAAAAGTTCCAAGCGGGGGGGGTTAAAATATTCTTTTGTGGACGCTCCTGATAGCAAAATGGTATTTTTTAACTATTATTTAAAATGGGTAAGATCGAAACCTGCATCTGGATTTTTTTTCGAATCATAGCATCACTAATATAAATATACAGGGCTCATGCCTTATTGTTGAGATAACCTTCCCCCTTTAAAAAAAAAATTATAACAACAATATTAGGTTTCTACAATAAAATGGACTGAGAGTAAAAAGTGACATTATATGAATACTTCAAGGATTGTCCGGATTGTAGTGGATAATGTGTATGCATTAAAAAAATCAAAACCAAATCAATATTTCTGCAAACTTAGACATACTACAAGCAAATATTCCTTTACAAATAAAGACCAATTATTTACGCTTTAAATGAATTCCTTTGGTTTGACAACAAATGAAAACCCAAGACGTTATTCATTTTCAAACAAAACCCCTCAAATAAGTGGTTTTTTCACGAATAAATTCCATGTTTTGGTGGTCGAATGATCATGAACAAATGAAGTATAAGTCCTTATTTGGAATTAACATACTATTTTGTAGAGAATAAGTTTAATTTTAGGTGAATTACTTATTTTTGTCTAGCTTGAAATTTAACTCAAATATAATAAAACACTAAAAATACTCAAAAAATTCCAAATTTCATACAAAAAACCTCATCGTGATCTACACCTTAAGTACTACTAGAATTAGAACTATGGAAATAAAATTTTATTGTGTAACTGAAATAACCATTTTTTATTATAGTGAAAAGTGCAGATGATAGGTAAAAATACATATCGGTAATATGCAAAAAATAAATCTTATATTTTTATTGGTTAAATTTTAAATTTTACTGAGTCATTCTATATAAATATTCAATAAATACATACATTCTGTTAATTAAGAATTTTCAATGCTAAGGATTACATATACAATCTTTAAATTTGGATACTTATTTACAATTAAGCTTAGATATTGAGCAAGAAACGAGCAATATCCTTGTTTCTATTTCATTTTTAAGAACTTAAATGCAAAAAAAAATTAATAATTAACTAAAAGCATCCTTAAATGATCTCTATTTTTATTGTTCTCCTTGGACATTTTTTACTCCCGGACTAAACCTAAAACCAAGAACTCTTTTTTTCTAACTACACGTCCTCTGTGAATTCACAGGGTGAAATATGTAAGAGAAAAAAGTTTTGTTTCATTTGTGCTATCTCAAAATGAAATTCCTTAAATAAATTTGTTTTTTCGTAAGCAATTAAATTTCAGGGGAAATTGATCATGTAGTCGTCTAAATAAACGGATCAACAAAAAGGAGTTAATCAATGATGCGTCGTTACCTTAATTGCATCAGTCAACTTTTCCATCAAAAAATAAACAAAAAAAAGGCCGGAAATAATCTATTAGTTGGCCAAATAAGTAAATTGCACCAACTGCTAGTTATCTCTTAAGTAATCCCTGACTATCATTGTCAATTCTTCACAATTTTTAAAAGGAATTTTATATTTTTTATTCGATACTGTATAATATTGTTATGTAATATTTTATTAAAAGGCTACACCTTTTTGTATATGATAGCCAAAATTGCATTAATAGAAATGATAAGAATATATGTTACAGGCAATGTGGAAAATCGGGCGTTTTGTATAATGCCGGGTAATGTGCAAAATGCCCGGGAAATCTATAAAAACTCCAATAGATTGGTTGATGGTCATTCTAACTTCATTTACATTGTCAAATTAAATTATGGTGGGTAATTTGATTATTAAGCAATTTGATCATTAAGGATTTGATTGAGATACAATTTCATTGCAAGGAATTGGATAATCTAGTACAAGCATGTCCAATCTGTGGCTTATAGGCAGCAGTGTGGACCCCCTAATGTTTAGGTGTGGCTTACTACTCATTCTCACTTCAAGTAGTATTTTTGGGCAATATTGTTACAATATCATCAAAAAACGTAGAACACTCATAATAGGTACAAACATTGAAAATATTTGACAGTATATCGGATTTTCTGAGACTCTAACAGAGTTGCCAGATTAGCTTATTTAAGCAGTTTGCCCTTGAAAAATTGGATTTGGCAATTTTCTATATTTGGCTTAAAATTGAATTAAATTTTTATTTAATAGTTCATCTCTAGCCCACAGGTTACGCTAAAGAAACGCTTGTTCACAAGGGGAATCAAAATTTATCGCCGCTGCTATCCTGATTATCAAGGACCCTTTCTAATATCCTATGATACTCCCCCGATCACGGGTTGTACAAGTGAACCAATGGCTCCAAAAGGTGGATTATTATCCACACACCGGCTTCACTACCATCAAAGATCCCTTTTAATATCCTATAATACTCCCCCTCCCCCACAGGTTGTGCATAAGACTGTAGGTTCAATAAGTGGATCATTACCCACCGCTTCCCTGAGCCTCGAGCACCCCTTTATATATATCCTGTAATACACTCCACTGTGCATGGAAATCCCCATCGCTCACAATCTCAGGAATCATATGAGAGAGCAAATGGAGACATTCTTATGATGTGGCAACGTGACAACAAGTTAAGTAAGTGGGCTGATGGACAGTGTTCTGTTAAATATGCCAAAAATTACCGCTTTCACACTGGTATTGGCCAAATTTCACAACAAACATTGTATGGCCATCCAATAAAGTTAGAAGTTGAGGGTTTACATTTATCCAAATAGAGTGATATAACCACGGAGTAGCATTTATTGGAGATGTGAGGAAATATAGACAAGGAAAAGCCAGAAGTGGAGGGCAAGGAGAGAACACCGGTTGATAACAATAAATGGGTATTCTGTCAACAATCTGTATCCGAAGAACAAAAAAATCCATCTGCGGCCTTAAATGCAACTCTTCAAATCCTTCCAGCGTTGTCATGTGGGAAAGTGAAGATGATTGGACATATCTAATTTGCTCACTTTGACAATCTGCTCAGGACGGTCAAGCGCAATAGAGAGGAGCTAATCAGCAAAAAGAACAAGCAAACAGGATGATGCAACTCTCGTCAATGCAGTTTAAGGAGACTGAGGTAGGACAGTGCATCAAAGTCCCAGTTCCAAGTATCGACAATGGAAAAATAGATCCCCACTACGTCTTGACTGTTGTGATCAATGTAGCAGGAAACAGATTTTATAGATTAGGGACAAAAAATGATGTCTTAAAACATTTAAATGTAAGAAAGTAGTTTAAGCCTTGCAAGGACTCATTCCTTAGGGTTGATGAAGTTCCCCGAGAGAAGGAAGTTACATTGTGACTCACCGCATCAATTCAGTAGAATGAAAATGAACAAGTCTTTAAGTGGTACAATTGAACAGACTCCAAACAAATAAGTTGATCTGCAAATAAAAGGGAGACTTCTGTAATAGCAATGCCCCAATAGCACCATATGTTGCAAAAGTAGTTTATTGGGTGAATGTGTTTTTATTTAGGATATAATAAGTAAAAATATTTAGGCAAAAAAATAGGAATTATTATGTATGGGCAAAAAAAGGATTTTTTGAAATAAGTTTTTGTTCATGTCTATTTTGAAGACACTAATAAAATTTATATGAAACATAGAACCGTTTAGGTCGAATATTATCAAATAGGATCAACAATTCTAATGTAATTTTTTATTAGATCTTTACTTGTTGCTGTAGTAATCCTGATATACCCACATTTTATCACGTTCATTCAAATATTTTAGTATTAAAAACCCCTGAACCCTCCAGTTGCAGAAGAGCTGCATGACGGTCATAAAACACTACCAAAGTTACACATACTTTTACAAAGCCCACAAAGCAAAATAATCAAAAAAGTTCGATCCCTTGAGTTGTGAGAACAACAAATGTCCTTGATACTCAATGAAGCGGGGGCGGTGGCTAATTACCTACCTTTTCGTATCATAGGATATTAGAAGAGGTCCTGGATATTCAAGATAGGGGTGGCGATAGGTTTTGATTCCCCTTAGGGACAAGTGTTTCATTTGCGTAACCTGTGGGTGGGGTGTATTCTGGATATGAAAAGGGGTCCTTGATGCTCAGGGAAGTGGTGTCAGTGGGTAATGATACATCTTTTGTACCAATGGTTCACTTGTACAGCCCGTAGGCCAGGATGTATCATAGTTTATTAGAAGGGGTCCTGGATGCTCAAGATAGTGGCGGTGATAGGTTTTGATCCCCCTTGTGGACCAGCTGTCTACCTGTACAACATTTTGACTGAAGTATATTTTGCAAAATAAAATTGAATATATAAAAACAACTGAACCTTTCGGTTGTGGAGAAGTAGCAAGAGGGTCATTAACCACAACAAAAGTGTTACATACTTTAACAGATCCCTCGAAGTATAAGAGCAAAATTGTTAGACATTAAGTAATTTAGAAGAACTAAGGTTCTTGATAGTCAAGGAAGAGATGGCACTGGGGTTTTTTGGAGCACGTACAAAGTATTGAACGGTAAAGATATAAAAAAGACCCAAAAGTAACAGTATTCTATTGTTTAAATATATGTACAGTCCCAGAAATATTAAAAAAATACGTAGAAAGAATGAGGACACTTTGGAGGACATGTATGATTGAAAACAAAGAATGTAATTTCTTTGTTTTCCATCATATTATTCTTCTGCGTCATATTTAATTTTTTTTTTTTTAGTTTATTGTACAAATATTTTAGAAAATGTGATTTTTAAAGGGTATTTGATACTCAAGGAAGCAGTGGCGGTGGGTGATAACCCACCTTTTGATCATAAATGAGTTTGATTGTCCGAATACAGTATAAATTTCAATAAAAAAGCACACGACTATCAAATTGCTTGAAATGAACTTGGATCCTTATCAAATCCTTAATTATCAAATTGCTTGCAGTGAATTGTTTAAAAATCCAATTTTCCAAAACGATTTTACTTGACAATGTAAATAAAAGTAAATTGACCACTCTATTGGAAACTTTATAGATTGGCCTGGCAATATGCCTGATTTTCCACATTGCCCGTAACATATACATTACGACAAGGGATCAAAAAGAAATTGTCTCCTGTTCTTTTAGAAACGGAGCATAAGTATAAGAGATGTTTAAAATTTTGGTCTGAGATTAGTACCTATATCTCAGAAACGACTCAGAATTATGTGCAGAAATTTGGTACACTTCATTTACTGATAAATTTGAGCTTTTGTGTCAAAAATCATTCAAATCTGAGAGGGTTGGGGGACATGTCCTCGTTAATTTGACATGAAAAGACCCTGCTGTTAGACACGGATTGGCTTTTTGTGTTTATTTCCTAACTCTTATAGCTATTTGCCGCTAATCTAATAAACCCTCATGACAGTTAAGCTGCTTTCCTCTCAAACCTTCTTCAAACTGATACTATGTCACTTTTTGACTATTTTTTTAGTATACCGAAAGGTAATATTTTCTACAACTTTAACGATCAATATAGTTGAAAGGGAAAAAATGTAGTTAAAAGGAAATCCCTTCATTATTATTTTTTTCTCACAAATACCTGCACATATATATATTTACATGTATTCAACCATTTTTGGATGAGACCTGCTAATTACTGCAACTCTGTTAAAGAATGTACAAAGAAAAGGATGATGGAAGCTCTAAGATGATATCCCGACAACTAAAAAGAGATATTGTTTCAATCACAGACTTGAGCTTTCTGTGGACAAGGCTCTGGTAGTTAGATGAGGAAACAAGAACTTACGGACCTTCCTTGATACCCTGTATTCCTTATATAGGCAATTACCAAAAAAAAAAACTCAGAGGAGCTGACAAAATGTACTAAACATCCAGATGTCTCCCTCACAAACATTGGGCGGGTCTCCAGTGTCTGCCTAGTATTCTAATCATTTAGAGTAGTATCTATAGCCTAGAACTCCTTTCCAGCCTTGATCAGACCTTTCCGTGATACATCAGAAAATAATACGTTGGTCGAAAGAAAGAAAGGCTTAAATTCAGAGGTCTACTCTCCAAGCGGTGCTCCATCAACATCTTGCAATAATGACAATTCGAAAACCCGCATAGCTTTTCAGGAAAACATGCAGCTGAGATCAGGAAGGCAGAGGAGGCCAAATCAAGATTTCGAATTGGGCAGGTTGGTTAAAGTTATGATGGCTATGGCCTTTGTGCCTCATGAAGTAATTGTTCAAGTATGGGAAGAAACAATTAACATTGAGTGTTCAAGGAATGTTGATGGGGAGGAGGAGTTCGACAATTTCTATGACTACATTGGCAAAACCAATTGTCATGGCAGGAGGTCAAGGCCTCGAATAGAACATGGTCTTTGGAACCACTTTGGGAGGATTCAAGAGGGGGAAAAAATAACAAACAATCCAATGGAAGGATTTAATATACGTAAAAGCAAAAGATAAGAAAAATACAAATATATGTGCAAAATACAATGACATTACGAAAAAAAAAAAGAATATCTATCACTTTTGGCTGATTATATGAAAAATACAAAATTAATTACAAAAATAAATATGTTGTGTGAAATTATTAGTACTAACTTTAATTACATACTATATAAGGTCTGAATGTGTTCCTATTCAATTATCATACATATATATATAGTAAATGAGCTAAGATAAATGGGATTTGGTACAAATCTCATTGATACAAATATCTGGATATATTTGTCTGGATACAAATGTGCCAGAATCCTATTATCTACATTCAAAGAATTTACTGGAGTACAGTTCGTAGAAACCTGCTAGAAAATTGAAATGTGTCAATTATCAACTTACTTACAATTCCATTATCCACGCTAACCCTCCCTCAGGGCGGGCTGTAATCACCAGGGACAGGGCGACTGAGTTAATGATCAATAGTGAATCCATTATTACACCTGGGCCTGGACATAAAAGGTGAGCCCAAGTACTTGACGGTCCTATTTACCGTCATTGTGCTCACAGAGCGGTCCTTGGCTAACTCGTTGGTTTCGCCTCAATTGACCTCTTTAGGCCGGCCAAAAATGTTCCAAATATTTTTTGTTGATACTTTCAAATCATTAAGTCCCTTTGCAATTCTACACTTTTAATTTTACAAATGGTCCTTGAATTTTGAATTATGTCGACTTTTTGTAGCTCAAAATCACTTGTTACAAGTGATGTAACCTATGTGTTACATAAGTACAAGTCTACGCCTAAAGTTAATAAGGTTAAAGAGGAACTGATGTCTTGTGCCTTCAATTACATAATAGTGTGATTTTTGGTGGTTGTTTTCTGTTACAATGTATACAATTATCAAGGAACAAGATTTGTAACGTGGATAATGAAATCAAAATGTGATAACAGTCAGTATTTCAGTAACTTCTTGGAAAAAATTTGTTATGAAGTCCAAGTCAAGTCTCAAATCAAGTCTTTAAAATACGGACTCAAATTCAAGTACCTCTAATCCACTCTCGATCTAGATAAGTAATTTATAAAAATTGCAATATATTGGTACTGCATGATTTTAAAGCAAAGCTTGTGAGGAGAAAAATTTGATCACAGGTTGTGATTTTATATTTTGTTTCAATGTACAAAATTAAGACATACAAAAATGTGAGAGACGAAAGGAAACAAGAAGAAAAAACAAGTAAATATTCACATAAAATTTATAGAAATTATAATCAGTAATTAATACATAAAAATATGAATTGGAAATGCAAGAACATAGTCGTAAAAGAACGACTAGGTAAGTATATAAATTAAAAGATTTACAGTACATAATACTACTTTATATATATTATAAAGACGCATGATTGGCTACCTAGTTAAGAGATGGTAAGCCAAAAATAATTAATTCCTTATGGTAATATATAATAGATTGATAGTAGTGAAAGACTAGACAGTAAAAAATCTCAGAAAGTAACAACAGAATCGAATACACGAAACATTATCATCATCATTAATACAATCAATGAAGGGTCCTATTTGAATCTTTGGAATTATAATTTTTCTTGGATTTGCGATGTTTTTTGCCTGGCTGATCAGAAGAGTATGAATCGGAGTTCAAGCTTACCAAGCGTGTGTTCATGACAGCACAGTCAATTTGCATCATTGAAATACCTCCTTGTGAACCTATTGTGGAGAGAAGAAAAAAATTATTTTAAATTAATCAATAATGAGTTTGAGTAGTCGAATATTAACAGAAAATGAAAATCTATTTTGAAAAATAGTTCAACAATCGAAATTAAAATTTTTATCTACTAAAACCCATTAACAACCAGTGGGAGAATGACAGAGGGGTAAGGGAGTCTATTCCCTTTCTTTGATGTGTATTTTAAGTGCAGCTGAATTTTCAAGAAGATTAACAAATATATACTTTTATAAGTTTTTAAAGATTCAAAATTTATTTTCTTATAATAAAAAAATTGAAAAAGAAAGTATACTTTTAAAAATCAGTAGCCTAGAGGCGGTATAGTTTATTCTGGAGAGAGGACCATAATTTAGAGGGCATCTAGTTAAAAAAAAAAAAATCGAAATCCGAAAGTTAACTTTTTTAAATAGACGTTTGTAAATCTGTAGCATAGAAGCGATAAATTGAACACATTGTCTACCTTGTGTAAAGTTGTGCCACTCCGCCACAGTTGACAAACCTAACTCGGCCTTATTGCTCTTTTTAAAAGTTATTTTACTCATTTTTTATACCTTTAGCTATTTGATATCATTTTTAATAGTTATACTTTTTATTGGAGTCGTTAGGTTTCCAGATCAGTCCCAAATAATTATATCTATTGAAATCCTGCTAATGAAGTGTTAAAAAGACTTTTAAATTTCCTCTCTAAATTTGTACAATTTTTAAAGTCTACCATGGATGCATGTTAAGTAATTCATGATGATACACAATTAAATACTAAATATACAACAATGTTTTTTTTTGTAGTTGTCTTCAATATATGCCTAATTTTAAATGAAGAATTTACAGGACTTGTGATGAAGATAATACAATAATTGAATATTCCATAGATGATTGACATATTAATGGTCTAACTTTTGGATATTTTAATACAAATGACTAATATGTAAGTATTCTTTGTCACATTATTAAGGTCAAATACCCATTTATAAATACATAATTAAATGAAAATTTGAAAAGATCAAAGTTAAATAACAATATTAATTTTTAGTTGGTAATTAGAATAGCCATTGTTGTAATTAAATAATGTATCTTAAGACACAGAAATTGCAATTTGTACAATTTGATTTTAACTTGTATAGACATCACAACTTGTACAATTTGATTTTAACTTGTATAGACATCACAACTTGTACACAACATATATATATATTCAACTACATAAAATAATCAGGGCATATAAATTCACGTAAAACATTTTGTAACTCTTCTAGTATTCATGCATAATAATTAATTATCATATCATTTTTAAACTGCGTTAGAAAATATATCAAAAAGTCCCTGGGACTTTGAGCTCTTCTCAAGACAGGTTTGCTCAAATTTGGTTGGATTACCTTCTATCCTCTCCTGTTTCAATCTTTAATCCCTTTCTCAAGATTAGAGATTGAAACCAAACCATTATTAAGCATAGTGGAGAGTTCCGTATGTGATGTAGACAATAACTCCTAGTAGCCACTGGGAATTTAGTGTCTTTATTGAGGTCTGACAACATTTAAGATATTTTTCTCAGATCCTCATATAGGCCTATAAATGGTCAATTGTATACTTACGTTTTTTTATGAAATATTTCTTAACTGCTTAAAATAGATTAAGTACTATATTATATACTAGTAGTGTTGGGTGTTGGTCTGAAAATTCTGGACCGGTCTGAGACAGCTATAATTTTTGCAAGACAGAACTAATTCGGGGCAAGTTCGTTATGGACCAGTCTCGTAGTAAAATGATATTTTGTTTACTTTTCTTTTTAGAAAAGGAAGTAAAATTTCCTTAAACTTTCGCCTACCGAAATATCTCTATATAGAAAAAATCACTTAAGATCTAACTGGGGGAAAAAATCGGTCTCAGACCAAATCTCAATACAAATATATAATATACCTTCCCCCCCTATCCCCTAGTTGAAATCCTAGTTAGATGCATTCCCTTCCCTTACTATCTACACTCCCAGATAATTGCAACCTGTGGCCACACCAACCACTAAGAAATAACACTTATATTTGTGATCGCTATACAAAAAAAAATCAACAATTAAAAATTAACAAGATTCGTAATAATTTGAAAACGTCATAAAATCTTGCATGGGGGATTAGTTTTAGTGATCTAAGTCCTATTAGACTTATGTTTACTATTTCCTAACAGAAATTGATTGAGATCTTTTTTTCATCTTGAAATTTCTTCCAATTACATATATTTAACCGGCCAATAATTAATTTATCGGAGCACTGATAAATCAGTCGAGGCCTAGTATGTATAAATTATATATTATATGCATAAATGATATGTAATCCAATGGAAGCTCGATGACTAAGAAACTAGTTATTGCATACATAATAAAACTTTTATTATCTCATGTAATTAATAAATGGATCTTACTATTTTTGGGGGTAGAAGGCAACAACAAAGACATAATAGGTCTTGAGGATTGATTTTGAGCGCCTGCAGGAAGTAGAAAATGATCCTCCGAAAAGGAAACGACGTAAAATGTATCGTCACGTCGCGATATAGCCCTAAATAAGGAGTTGAATTGACTACGACTTAAGTGATTAAACATTCCAATCTCTTTTGAATTGGATGGAGCTACTCCACTACTAAAAATATGGAGATAAGTATAAATAAATGATGATAAACAAAGACTTATTATACTCACTAGAGCTTCTGTTTTTTTCCACCCTCAGAGAACATAGACTTGTAAGCCTTTCCCAGACTATTAAATAGATTTGAAGAAAAAGAGGTGATTTGATCAGATGGCGTTGATTTCTTCTTCACTCTCCGAGACTTCCTTCCTCCTAAACCCCCATTTCGTAAAAAACCAGTTCGCTCACGAAGGAGTTCAGCATTTTTATTTTTTAAGGAGAAAAGGGATTGATCATCAATGAACCAACCACGAAGTTGATTTTCGAGACGAATAGACTCTGATTTATTTAAATAAGAGTTCTCGCATAGAGAGGAAATGTTGTTTGCTACCAAAGATTTATTGAAATTTAATTGATCCTCATTCTCCGATATCCAGAGCAGGTTGCGTCCATTTCTGCTCGATCCATGAAATTTGTTTAAGATAGGGAGAGAAGAAGATACTTCAGAAAGTGAATTTGAATTAATATTAGAGCCACTCCTCAGAAAACTATTCCTAAGTATAAGAAAATTAGAGGTCAAATATCAGTTGTGTTTTTTTATTTAATGTTAATAATAAGCAGTAACCACCTAATAGAAACCATGTTGATACCAAAGACAAATAAAAATACAAAAAGAACAACAGAACTTTTCTTTGGAATGGATGAACTATCAAAAAATCCCTCTTTCCAAAGAGACTTTTCTGCTTCAAGAGTATGGATTCTCTCTCTAAGTGCCTCATTCTCCTTCTTCACTCTCTCATTCTCCATGTACACCAAATTCAATTTCTCCTCCAAACTGGTCACATACTCTTTTTTTCTTTTTTCGAGATAAGCAAGCACTTTCACGATTTTTGATCATACGCTGTTGTCTCTTCAGAGCCTTCAATTCTACTGTATCCGAGGAATATGAAGAATTCGTCGTCATTGTAGAGTTCCCTGCCATCGGACTATTGACATACGTATTCGTCATTGGCTCAGTTTTGATGACATAAGGAACATGTGATGTCTGCGGCGTTGAAGCTTTAAGAACTCCAGCCTCCTTGAGACGAGCCAATTGCTCAGTCGTAAGCACAAGATTAGGTAGGGCCGCAAGGTTATTGGAAACTGTAGAGGGATAGACAACAAAAATATCAATAAAATAATTTTAGTCTCAGGAGAAGCATCCATAAATAGAAATAAAGTAAACTCACTATTTTTAGGTGCTGATAGCACAGGAATGGAGGGTGGAGAAGGCTTCGTGATTTTAGGGATTTGAATTTTTAGATTTGATAGATCTGATACTGTGATGATTTCAGGAGGAGGCATAGTTTCAGGGAATTGTAGACTTGAGGCTATTTCATTAAGTAAGAAAACAGATGAAGACTTGGGCGGAGAAGCAGAGGTAATGTTATACAGTTGTTGCTGTTGTTGAGCTTGTAGTGGACTGGTAGGAGGAGATATTCCTCCAAATTGAGGGTGAGATAATCCATTTCCACCGATGCCAGAATCCGCAGAGTCTGAATTAGTCGGAGATGGAGGGTTCAGTCCAGAGTGATTACTTACGAGAGGCAAATGAGAGTCGGCATTCATGATTACATCCTCAAAATTGGGAGCTATTAGGGCTATAATAGAGATAATTATATGAGATAAGTATGTAAATACATAATTGGGAGCTATTAGGGTTATAAAAGAGAGAATTATATGAGATAAGTATGTAAATACATATATATATCTATATAATAAACATAAGCATCAGTTCTATCTATTTACAATTATTCTCCTTGAGGATATCAGCGAATATAGAGTTGTCATCATGATCAAGTCCTGAAATTAGAGACTCTTCATCAGGAGAACCACCTGATGTCATTTTAAAGTCATCGTCAATAAATTCTGAGAGCTCCAACTCTTTGGAAATTGTTTGTAGGATGTCATCTTGTCCAGATATACTCATGTCCAACGAAGGGAACTCGTCTGAGAAAAAAAGATAATCACAATAAATTCAATGATAGATCAAGATAGGATATCTTGTTAAATAGCATAATATGAAAGACGAGAGATCTTTGCTTAAGAACTCTGGTCACTAAGACCGGATATATCATGTACATATATTTTATGGAACTACCTTGTCTCTTTAAATTAATCAGATGACTTTGTGGTGACTCTACGTCAACAATGGTGTGATGGATCTTAATTACTTTAGAGGGTTTAAACAGGGTAGTAGTGGTGGTCATTGTTGTTTGAACCTCATCATACGCTTCTTTTCCAAAAAAGACTCGAGCCATTTAGTAGTATGTCGATTATTTAAGAGTTATATTTCTTCAAGTGTAAAGGAATAAAGAACTAATATCCATCTAGTTAATATGCAACAAAAACCATGAAACCGAATAAGAAATTTGTTTCGTTTATATCTATTTAACTTTTGTTTTGCCGGTTACGTTAGGTAGTAAGGCAAGTGAGTGGTGGTGGTGGTGAGTGCATGCTTAGTTCTTACACACTTTTAAGATATAATAATACCTCGTTTCGAGTGTGCATATCATATGTATGTGTAGGAAAGAAAGAAGGGGTTTAAGCTATGTTTGTATATACAATGTAAAATTAACTGAGTAAATGAAATTGAACTGATCTTGTGAAGGTAGGTAAATTTACTTTGAAGGTGGTAGATGAACCAATGGAGTTATAATTTTTTTGGATAAATATGCTCTGTAAAGTGAAAACCTTAAAAAAAGCTCTAGCATTATTGAGTGCTAACATAATTGTGTGGGTACATAGCTTGTAATCAATAAATTAAACTAAACTATGTACCTAAATGACGAATTTCTATTAAATTTATCGTGTTTTTTTGTACGGCTATAAATTGAATATGTATGGTTCATATGAATTGAATACGTATATGTAGCATATCAACACGAAAGCAAGCTAGAATGATTTTATTTTCAAATTAACCCTGAATTACATTTGTATTCTTCGACGAATTAATTAATATTCGTCCATTGATATCAACAAATTATTTTTATTAATACTTTGGAAGAGGAAACCCCTTATTAAAAATAAGTCAGAAAATTCGATGTAATAAATAAAAATAGAAGGATTACTACCAAAAAAATGAAATGTTTTTTTTTTTACATTAAAAAAAAGGTTATCAATTCTAAAAAAATTAACCCCCCTAGGATCAAACCTAGCCACATCCCTGCTTAGAGGAACCACAAATTGCACTTAAAGTAGTAAAAATTCAATGGCATTACGAAAAAATTGATATATTTTATTTAAAAGGGGTTATATGGGGCTTAAACTAAATATCATAAAACAAAAGGAAGATTTTAGACTATCATTTACAATCTTCTTGTATATCTGAACTCATCCCAGAAATTTGAATACAAAGCATATCATTCATTGATTCACGGAAATATTCTATTATCTTGCATTTAGCAATATTGAAATACAATTTCTTCTAAATTGCTGTAAAATGTAATGGGGTCGATGCAAAAGAGGTGTATAGAAGTATTACAATCAAAAGGGAATCAATGTAATTATTCAATTTTGGAAAGATAACCCACAAATAAACAAATTAATCATCCCTGTCTTATTTCCACCCTCATAAACATATTTTGATACAACTAATTTATGTATCACATACAAATTTTCAGATGAATCGGTACATTTCAAAAGTAATTATGATCAAATTAGGGGGGTGTCTTAAGATTACATATTTCAAACATTTTATAATGTAAAAAAAATGGAACATATTTCCCCCTTTTCATGATTTTTGTTCAATATTGTTTTTTTGCTGACTCACTACATATGAGAATTGATTCCTTATACAAAACTAGTTTACAATAAATATATATATAACTAATATATTATATGAAAATCTCAGAACATAATTCATTATCTCTTTATACGACTACAGAATCCCCTCTTCCATATCGATCTCTACGTAATATGTATAAAGATACTGATGAGCGAATCATTAATCATTACTGAAATATCTCTTATTCCATAACAAAAATAATGAACATTTAATTCACTTTTGAATTTTCTGTTAATTATTAATATTATTATTATCAATCAATTAAACGTTTAGAAAGGACATCTTAGTGTTGTATGTAAATACACAAATGGGAATACAGCTCTTAAATGGTCAAGATAGGAAATAACTGAGACCAAGATCTATTAGATTTATTATGTAGCCAATACAAATTTACAGCAATCTCCTAAAAGAAACATACTTAAAACAGGGCTTTATCAAAATGCAAAGTGCATTTGAGGAATTACGATACGTCAAGGAATAGATTAGTACAATTATAGGGAAGAAACATTGAAATCGAGTATGATTATTGACAGAAATATCTACAAACCGTGAAAAAATAATTTACCAATACGCGAAGTAAATACACTTTTAGAATGTAACTGTTTTAGTCAATATGGTAATTCTAAACATGTCTACTAATAGTTTTAAATACAATGTTAGTATAGAGCTAGAGACTTGCAATTAGAGCCTTTTTTTTAATAAGATTCAATAAATAATTAAATTACAAGTTCACCCTCTATTTGGGTTCCAAGTGAAAAAATTCACGACTTGAAGTAAGATTCATGTATTGAATAAGACCCGGGGATTGAAATTTTAAAATAATTATTATTTAAGCTCAATTTTTTAGTATTATGTGAATTACAATATCGATGACAACGGAATCAGAGCTTGAGATTCGTACTCGATTCGCATTTATGTCTAATCAAACTCAACTTTTAACTCATAATGAAAAGACAATTGACTCGGACTCGTAAAAAATAACTTATTAGTAGCTCTGATATATAGTAAACCTATTAATTTACTATTGGCAGGGCCGGTTTTATAGTGAGTGAGGCATAGGCCAAAGATAAATGTGCGGATCCCTTTTTATGCTTTATTTAGAAAATACATCAAGTGCGTTCCAGGGACAAGTGGCACCCTAAA
The DNA here is from genome assembly GCF_016086655.4 of Lepeophtheirus salmonis. Classification (NCBI taxonomy): domain Eukaryota; kingdom Metazoa; phylum Arthropoda; class Copepoda; order Siphonostomatoida; family Caligidae; genus Lepeophtheirus; species Lepeophtheirus salmonis. The sequence continues at coordinate 33,511,110 of NC_052131.2, forward strand.
CCTGTCCCTAAATATTAGTGTGTATTTGATCTCAATTGTATATATCAGTGGTCTATATTTACATAGTTTAGCAGCAATATTGGTTGAATTGCATTTGTTTAAATACTAGAATGTTTTGAAATCATCAAAGTTCCGTAGAAATAAGAGGAAATATCATGGGCCTGGAGCCAAGAGTAAAACGTGCAATCATATGGTTTTAAGATGAAAAATTGAGATTTTGTTATTGATCCCCAAACGAAGAATCAAATTTGAAATTTTTTATTACCATAATCTTTCCCAGGATGGAGTGATGGTCACACATTCTAATTCTAAAATCGGAATAAGTATGAGCGAGCGTATATTTGTAGGGCTACTCTTCCTAAACTAAAATAAACTAACGATTTTAATAAAACTTTACATTATTATTTAACACCTAGGGATGGCAACAATAATTTTGAACTTCAAGGAGATCTGAAGATTTTATACAAGAAATATCCATTTCTCCAATGAACAAAAATTAAGATACAGTGCAAATCAGACAGTACCTACATTAGCTAAGAAATGAGGTTACGTTTACCAATTTTCAATATAATCCAATTGAACCCGTTCAAACATGAATGATACACTTGATACGAGGTTGAAGGCTGTTGAACGCGAATGAAATATGAATACAGATGTACAATATTAGTTTTAAATCAAAAATGTCATTGGAATTAACCGTATTTGTATTTCTGAGCTTCTACAAAAAAGAGAAATAACTATTTAAAATATTTGAAAACTACTAAAATAAGATATAAATATTAAGCCCTTTATAAAAAACCAAATACATTTGATGTATTACAAGGAATGGAATACTAACTACTACAATCGAATATAAACAAAATTGTTTTAAATCCAATATAATATATTAAGTTCAAACAACTTTATTTAGTCTTGAGGGTTTATCATGGCATCAAAAACTGACATATTCCATGGTTCCTTCATGGATTTCTTGATGATGACAATAATTGACAACATGTTTTATTTGAGATGAGGAAACTAACCTAGAAATTAGAGTATCCTTAACCATGGAATTTTAGATAAATGGATTTTTTTTTATTTTCATTTGAGTCATAGATCCTTCTTCCATTATATACTGATACTCCATACATTTACAGTTCTTATTGCATAATTTGTATTTAGAATACATTTTTCGATGGAAATTAACATATTTAAAGATATCCGGTGTAAGTAATAGGTTTTTTATTCAATTTTTATTTTTTTGTCATCCATCTTTGTTGAAATTTCTAGTTCGACATTTTAAAAATATATTTGGGCCCTATTTTACTCTGATATATTAAGAGAAAAAATGACTCGTTTGGGAAAGGAAAAATACCGTCTTTATTCCAGGTATCTAGAGTTCCATGCTTAACAACTTGTTCATGTAAATCGAATCCTCACATGAAATTCCTTTCTGATCCTTTGAAATATGATAATAAATTCGTAATCCATATGCTCCGTCAATTATATCGGACATGGAGTATGCACATAATGAATAATTAATTAATCAATTGTAAAACATCAAAACTCTATACTAAGAGAAAGAAAGAGAGAGGATCCGTTCAAAACGAAGGGGGAATGATACAAAAGAAACTTCAAACGAGGGATGAACAATGATTTTAACTTTTAAGTAACTCACTTGAGGCTAGACAGTCAAAGGATGAAAATTCCAAATCATTTAGGTCCTTCATTTGTAGTTTCGAATAAAGATTGAAAATTATATAGCAGGCATTCGGGGAATTCCTCGAGTTTTGTATTTATGGCTAAGCAGATACTTAGTTATTTTGTTGAGTTCGTTGTTTATGTATGCAGTTCTTCTTAATTAGATAAAAAGATTCACACATATGATGTTTGATATTACTTATTAGTACATACAGTAACGTAACTAAGTAACAACATACGACACAAAATAAGAGTAGTACACCACCTTTGGCCACTGAAGTAGATGCTGGTATAATATAAATGCCGATTCTTTCACATGACGTCATGAGTGTCAAAAAAAAGATATGAATTGATCAAGGTGACCATATAAGATTTTAACAGTCAAGTGTCACTGTAGCCATATTACATTTAGTATGTAATTCCCATTATTTTATATCATCTATTAATATAAGACCCTAAAAATGAATAGTTTTTTGTCTGATAGAAGTATCAGGACTTTATTGCTCAAGACAATATAAAAAACAAGGTGTATAAACAGCTTATCAAGATGTTTGTTCAGTCAGAAAACAGACAATATAAGATGAACATAGTATGTAGAGGTAGGAGTAGTAGTAGTAGAGGTCAAAATCACAATGCGAATCTTTTTTATTATATTTCCAAGAACTCTGATATCAATCATTAATGGATGAAATAACAAGTTGTAAAACAGGGTGAAAGGGATGAAAATTGAGTTATTTAGGAACTTTGGTAAGTTTGAGGGAATAAAGGAAAAATAGTTCATAGATAATGTATTTGATTTTGTGTGGGTTTTTTTCTCTAGCTATAAAGATTTAAATGCTTATCTGTTCAATAAAAAAATTTATTGGAATAAAGACAGTTATTTAATTATTGCAAAGTGGAACAACACGTATTTTTCTATTAAAAAAAGCTCATAGTTTTTTTTGTTTTGTTTTGTTTTGAAAAATATATAGATATATTTAATTTTTTAATTGCCTATTTGGTGGGAGTGGATGAACCCAGAGGGAATCCAACAGAGATATCACTACTATGCTCTTCCACACCATATGACACCATATATGACTTTGGTCTTGCAGAATTTTGGGGATGTTGCAGAGAGGATGGAAAGAAATCAAAGGGAACAGACTTATCCCCAGTAACCATTCCTGAGTCCGTATTTCCTACCGATTCTGCTATAGTTGACAAAGAAGGATGATTATTACTATTACCCGTACAATAACCCATAGTAGATGATGAATAGTTAGTAGGCAAAGTTACTTCAGATACGTCATTAAATGTCATACTCGAAGTCAAATTGTCTAAAGTTAGCTTGGTCGAAGATTTCTTATCTTCGTCCTCTTTGCACATTGGAATAAGATGCGACTTGATAGGTGAACAACTTGCAGAATTAGTATCCATATTCGATACGTTTTGGTCCACAAGACAGGGCATCATGGCAGCTCCTCCTATTCCCATTGATTTCCTTCCCTCCTCTCCTCCCCCGTTATTCTCCTCTAGAATAACACTCTGCATTAACACATTATCTGACATATTTCTCAATGGAGAGGGAGACGACATGGATGAGTCTAGAATATTAATAGATTAATTAAACCTTTCACAAATGTAATCAAATAGGTATAATTATATTAACGTACTTAATTCCTTAGTAAGCCTCTGCGTTTTACTGATTGGAGAAAACAGGGGAGAATCCATGATTTGAGGTAGAGCATCAGAAGTTCTTGGACCGAAAGAAAAAGGCGGCGTTATAGATGATACTATTCCATCACTCTGTATGTATAGTTATTACATAAAAAAGATTAGTCATCCATGAGACATTATTATTCTGAGACATTACCTCTTTCGAGAAATAGGAGCCTCCCTCTCTTGGGGGTGTAAGAATAACTCTTCCAGGAGATACAAGACGAATGGGTGAGGAAGGTGCTGTCTCATCTTCGTCATTAGAAGAATTGTTTTCATCTTCAACCGTTTCATCCAATTCTTCACCTTTGATATTAGTGAATAGTTTTCTTCGCAATGAAGCATTTGACATGCTTGTACTGTCCCCAGGAGTTCCCATGTTATTAGTATATCGCGCCAACAAGTTTTCAATTTCTTCAGGAAGCTTAGCGGGGAAAGAGAGTTCCGTTTGTGTGGATGCGTCTGAGGCAAAATTACTCGGAGCAACATTAGTGTGAGGAGAGGTAATTTGATGATGATGATCAAAGTATCGATTGAGAGCCTCCTGAGTTTTAATCTCTGTTTCAGGGTCTAACTTTCGTTCTTCCTGTTTCCAAGGAGAGTCCTCCGAAATGTGAACTGGAAAAAGTGCTGCTCTATCCTCAAGTGACCAGAAATGGTCATCATTTACTTGGCTGGGACTTTGTACAGTGGCGAATATGCTGGGAGACATTATGACAGGTAAGTGGAGGTCTTCTCTAGCCGTTTCAAATGGATTCAATCGAGGTCCAGAGGGAGTTCGTGTCTTCTTAGAGGAACTGGAATTGGAAGAGACAGAGAGTTGTGAGCTGGATCGCCCTGGAGTCCGGAACAAAAGACGTGAGGTATCATCACAAGAGGGGGGGAACATTGGTAATTTTGATGAATGGAGTGCTGGATGCGGAGGGGGGACTCGAGAGATTGGGATCCGTTCCATATCGAATTATGGTCTTAAGGGGTCCTCGTGGAGAGGCTGAGGAAGGAGGCGATGAAATTCCAGCTGAAGAAGAATTAGGTCCTGGAGAAGAGCCTGAAGAAGAAGAGGAATTCTCATTGATAAGGCGCTGAACCTCCAGGGGCATCATCAGCATTCGCATCCCCTTATTTCCAAAATGAAAGGGTTCCATATTCTCTTTCTCAATGGGTGACGAAGGGCTCTCATTACTTCTCTCATTCATCGCCCCCAATCCGTGACCGTTAATATCTCACTAAGTTATGAAATTTAAAAATCCCTCTTCAGCAACAATAAGCTGAAGAAAAAAGATGAGCGTAAGCTGCTACAGCTGCTGAGTTGTGGCTACTAGTCTCATCTAGCTGCGCTAGAAAGAAACAAGCTGGAAAAAGGAAAAAATATATGCGCTAGAAAAAAAAATCCACACGTAGACTACCAGCAGCACCGCGGACACAAGCAACCACTATTCATCCAGCCCCAAAGTAGTGACAAACGAATAATAATTCCAGACAATTCATAGCATCATACAAAATAGTAATACAAAATTAATATACGTTAATTAAACAAAATGTAATATTAATTTTTTAAAGTTATACCATTGCTCTATATAACTAATGCCATAGAACCTATATTCAATTGATTAGGAGATCACCAATAAAGTTTAGGGAGAATTAATTAATTATTTATGAGTCTACTTATATTTTAAAATAATGTATTACTATCAAGGTTAATCTATTAACCTTGATTAGTATTAGTATATAATTCGATCTTAAATCAACCTAAAGTGATTTCAATCCTAGAGAATACGGACGTGTTTGGAAGTAGTTCATCGTTTAAAGAATATTATAGCAACCCTTCTTGTGGTCAGTGACAACCATATAATTCTAGACCATTGTTTCTTAACCCATCCATAACTCTGGCCTAAATTTTTGTAACAAATATTCTATAAATAATGTAAAGGGTAAAACAATAAAATTGTTGATCTAGCTAGAAAAAGACGACAAAATTCAATTTATGTTAGATGAAAACCAGTTTTCTTTTTTTGTAGCAGAACATCTACTATTTGGCTAGTTGTGTTAGATTCATGAGCTATATTCACCTAAATATATAATACAGTAATTAATACAAATACATTATAGCGACATTCTGTCATGTCTGAAAGTGACACAATGTTCAACGAACGAGATCAGAGATGCACCACTGTACAATTCATGCTCACTACCGATCCAAGTTATCACAACAGGACCATTACTAGGACTCAAAACGCAAATCTGGATAGTTCAACTCTTTAGGGCACAGCTTAACGCTTCGGAATACCCTTTGGAGATGGTAGAAATGAAGACCCAGACCAAGAAGTTCATCGAAAAGGTCAAGGCAATCATTGATGAAACTCCCCAGCGACCTATTCGGTATATTGTCAGAGGTTTGGGGGTCTCAAAAACAACTATGAATACATGTGTGAAGGAGGATTTACAGTGGAGGTCCACCAGACACCCAGATATTGACTGAAAAGACAAAGTAAAGAAGGCTAATCAAGTCCTTCAGGTTGCTCGACAAACTGAAGCATCCCAAGAAGCCAAACATTCTCTGGTTTTTTTTTTAAACGAAAATAACTTCTGGCATGACCAGGTGCACAGCAGCCAGAACCATTGCTGGATTGATACGAATAACAGGAACGTTCCCAAGGTGATGAAAAAAAAGTTTCCGAAAATGGTATTTTTTGTGTGATTTCATTTGAGGGCCACATCCTGTCACCTCAAAATTTTATCGTTCTACCCAGTATAAAAATTATCCTATTCATGAGAGAGGGTAAATTTGGATGATAAAGCGAATGTATAGCTACACTTTTAATAATATATTAAGTCATTAATACTGTAGACTTAGTTAATATCTATTGTTTAAATCCCCCCTAAAAACTCAACAACAAGACGTGTTTTAGACACTAGATCTTATTTGAGCCCCCAAAAAAATTGTTCAGTTAAGAAAAGTCAAAATTTAAGGTTAATTTTGATGGATTAAACTTATGATATACATTATGAGTCTGTTAATAACAAGATGACTTAATTAAGAATTTAAATTATTGCTTATATGATTTTTCCTTGATTACCGATCACGTGAAAAAAATTGATACTCGAAATTGTGTATGAATAATATAATATATTCTATAATGTACCCATTTCTTATATATAAGGTTTGCGATAATTGATCCGCCTTAATTCCCTCTACTGCCTTCGAATTGATCTTAAAACCGAGTAAATACATTCGTAGGGTTTAAAAAATAGAGTTAATAAGATGTGGAAATGAGTTCTATAAATATCTGGAGTGGCACCAGATCTGCTGCACAAACCTAATCGGGGGTTTAATATCATTTTGAGGAAAAAATTAAGTTGTGGGTTATTAGTCGATATGTACAATTTATTTTATTCTTTAATATATTATTCTCACTCCTATACTTATTAATTAGGTAGCATAATGTAGATATTCACCAAATGCTTAAAATTGGAATATTTTTCAAATAATATAGATTGATTGTTTCGACCTATGCATTACATATAATCTTGAATAAACATTTCTGTATAATTCCATGTCAAAAGATTTGCAAAATAAAGAGTTTTAATAGATCATTTTATACAATGAAATTGGGGACTGATTTTTGAAGGAGTACGCACATGATGTTATAATAAATCTCTCAGACATAATTAACCTATTTAAGTATTTCATTTTGATATTCATGACTCTATTTCACTGTGTTTAAGGAGTTACCCCAAAAGTACTTCACATAAATTTATAAATATCCTATTGAACTCATTATTTAGCCATTTTTTTTTGTCATGGGATTATGTAGAAATATTTACCATAGATTCGATAAGACATAGTTCGAAGCATCTATTTTAATGAAAAATGTTCTAATTTTAGTATTAAAATTTTGATCATTAGTTTTAGATCCACATTAAGCCACCTAATTAATAAGTATATGAGTGACATATTTAATGAGTATATTAAAAAATAAAATAAATTTTACATTTTGACTATGATCCCACTACTTAATTTTTTCATCAAAATATTATTAACCACACCTCCACATGAGGTTGCGTAGCCGATTTTTGTGCCGTTTGGTGGTGTTATATAAAACTCAACCGATGGGCAGTATCTAGTGACGTCATTTGAAGAAATTCATAATCATATATTTTTATAAACAATAATAACTACATGTCAATCGATGTACGCACGTACGTACATAAATATTAAAATTACGTTAAAAAAATTCCCAGAGATATACGATGATTATGAAAACTCCTACCGGAATATTCAGTTACAGGATAAGATGACAAACTTTACATGGGGAAGCAAAGATGGATGGAAGTATCCAATTATGGTACAACGACTTCCATCCTCTCGAATAGAAAAGAATGAAGATCCACTAACAAAGTTTTATATAAAATCTAATTTGCAGAAGAGCAATTACTTGAGGGGCTCCTGCTCTGCGACAGATCCTTTAAACTTATTTGCATTGAGTGCAAATGATGCTTCTGATAGTGTTCCGGAATTGGGATGTGCCCTTGACTACTCCCCACAAATCCATGATGACAATTGGCATACTTTTATGATGACTTCGGATCATTTTTCTACCAAAGATGTTCTTATCGTTCCGCAGTCATGTTTATTTATAATCAAAGAAATGCTAGATGATAAAATTCTTAATAAAGAGGCTTCATACTCAAAAGTGCAATGGCTGGAAGACCTCAGACATCGTCCCAAAGATCCGATAAAGAAAAGAGAGGCGGACATTAATGCGTATGCTGAATTTGGTATTCCTGGAACTTTGCTTCTTCACTTTTCTCATTATCTTCAATCCTCTTTGGACAAATACTGGCAAGAGGATCAAAAAGTATCTGCTATTAAATTAACGATTCAGGTACTTCTATTAATTATTCATCCGTATATTTAGATAGTATCATACCAACTTATTTCCTCTTCTCTCTAGGTTGCTTTAATGCTGCATGAATATGATGACCCGTCCTTTTATCATCATAAATTTTATCATTTGTCTGAGATCATTTATCAGTTTGGTAAAGCAACCTATTCCAGACTTCTTGGAAAAAGCCCTGGTATTCGTATCAATTTTTCATTTAAGGATGTTGTTGAGTCTGCGCAAGAGCTCACTCGAAATTGGTTTGCCAAGATAAGTGCAATACGAGAACTTTTGCCTCGATTATATTTAGAGACCTCATTGCTTAAATGCTATCGACTTATCCCGGAGGGTGATTACAGTGATATTTTAGTAAGACTGAGTCTTAGCATTAGAGGTGTTTCAGATCCTTTAGTTAATTTATACACACGCTGTTTTCTATTAAGAGTGGTTCAAAGTCTGGCTATAACCCAATCTCTTCGGAGTCAAATTGGTCAATTAAATTATGAAGAAATGGTTTATCTTTTAAATAATACCAATCAGACGCTAGACGTAGAATCCCTTAAAACCCCCATTAAATGGATATTAGAAGGGACCCTTCGTGGCCTAATCTCAGATTTTGATAAGGATCAAATCATGCTCAAACACTTTCAAAATCTAGATATAGAGTTAAATCATAGTGGTGTATTACTTAATAACTTAATTAGAAGTAGTTCTCCTTCTCTTGTCTCAGAAATCCTTTTGCAAACCCTTATCCCAACTATACTTGAATGCAAGGATGAGTCATTTTCTCAGGGGAATTTAATATACTCTCTTGGCAAGTCTCTCATCAACTCCCCCGAAATTCCCTTTTATCACCTTCATCGACTTGAAATCCTCAAAAGTGTGTGGAGTGTTGCTACCACGATCCAGGATATACATCTCTATTTAGATGTATCTATAATTTGGGTTGAATTTTTATGTATCAACTTCAAGGGCTCACTCAAGGAATTAAATATCTTATTTCAGGACATTGTCCTTCACTTAAAGGAGAATAGTGGGTCTTTCTTTGGAGCTCGTTTGAAAAATCTATTTCAAAAAGTCCTTAAATATGAGTACTTTGTTTATGCTTTTCTATCCATGGCTCATTTCCTTCCACTTTATAACTTTCTTGATGGAGACTACAGATACCAAGTATCTAAACTCATTTTGGAACGCCTTTTCCGTGGAGATGGCCTTTCTAATGAAATTAAAGAATTTGACTCGGTGGCAAATAACGTGTTATTATATTTATGTCAAATGCTAACAGACTCAATTTCTCCATTTACAGTTGAGGATGAGATCAGACAAATATCCCTATTGGTTTGCTCTGTATGTCGATTCATTGACTCATCTCATAAAAGTGTGGAGAAACGTTTGAATTTTTACACAGAAATAAGAAGAAAATTCGGATTTTTAGACAGAGTTCAATACGAATTGATAACCTGTGTTAATGATTTAGCTATATACATACACAAAAGAGTTGATGGAGAGCATACGCACAAGACCAAGGGCTTTGTTCAAGCATGTATTGCTTTTTCTTTTATAACCATACCTACCCTCAAAGATCCAATATCTAAAGTTTATGCATTTACACACACAGCTCAGATTGGATTATTTAATCATTGTATAGGACAAGCGGATTCCTGTCTTCGATCTGCACTCAATTTAATTCCCCTTATCAAAGAGCTTAATGAAACTCGTCTCATTAGCTGTATTAATAATCTATTATCCACTTTAATTTTATTACCGGATTCTGGGGAGAAGGGAGCTTTACCCCTTGATATATTTCGATTTGCATTGAATCGGATATCTACATTTCCATCATGGACATCTAAGGGTCTCTCAATGGTGTACTTAAATACTTTAAGGATTCTGTCTGTCACTATTTGGGAACGATATCCATATGAAATTAAAGGACTGGATTCTAACGCTCAACTTTACTGTGGGAACATAGAATTTATTGCAACTGTCAACTGCGAGCTATCAACCGTCGTCTTGAATCATTGCTTAGACTTATCAATAGATGAACCTATAAATAACGAAGTTTTATTTGAGCTTATCTGTATAATCCTTAATTACTCAGACATGTCAAAAGGTATGGTCAACTTAGCATATAAACTGTGGAAGTTGACAAAAGAGTCCAAGGAGAAGTGGATAATAAAATCCAGAAAATATATTTTGAATAATATTAATCAGTCAGTTCTGAAATGTGATAACTATCGCTTATTTTACGAAAACATTGTTAAATTTGAAAACTAGTCGTTGCTTTACTTAAATAAAAACATATCATATTACTAGGACCATAGAAAATAGACTAGGACGTACCCGTATCATATATTTTATTTATACTTACTAAGACAAACTCTCTAATCCGCATATTTTATAAAATAAAATAAAATTATTACCGGAAAAACAAACTCGGCCTCCTGAGCCCAAGAATTGGGTCTGATCAGAATCCAACATAACCCTAAATATGTAACTCAGAATTATAAACAACTTTTATTTTATGTCTTAATTCTGTATCTGTCTCAATTTTTGAAATAAATACCCTGGTTATGTATTTTTTTAGCGGGCATACGTGCAACTATAATATTATGAGTAGATCTATCTCAATTTAATATTAGTAAAATATATATTAATCTGCCTGGAAGGCAGGCTTGACTTAGGTTCATGAATAGTGTATGTCATACTCATATCGCATATGTCAATGTGACTTTGTTGAGGTGGACTTTATAATTTGTGACCTCTTTAATAACTATATAATATAAATAAAATATATTAAATAGCAGTTGTTATCTTTATGTAGACGTCGATCGATATACCTGTGTTCCATATAATACATATAATTAGTTGACGAAATACAGAGAATAAAGAAACGTATTTTAAAATTTATAAATTATAATACATACACCAGCTCTTGATTTGTATGGTTGACGTCTAGCTAGCTAAATAGCTAACTATATCAATATATTTTTAAGCCAGATCTCAAATTGTATTCGCTACGTACATACAAACTTAATACATTGACAATAATATTAAAATTTATAATTGATAAATCATATATACAATTATTGTTTTACAGATACCTTTAATTAATAAAGGTTTTCATAGATCCTTGTGATTCCTTTCGGAATGAGATACTGGACGGACTCTTTGAAGCGATTAGATGCTTACCCCAAGACTTTGGAAGACTTTCGTATTCAAACGCTCTGTGGTGGTACCATCACCGTTCTGAGTGGTCTACTAATGTTATTCCTCTTTGCAACTGAGATACGGGAATACTTGACGCCAAAGATTAAAGAAGAGCTTTTTGTTGATACGTCTAAAGGCGGAAAACTAAAAATTAACTTGGATATTGTCTTTAGTAGCGTAGGGTTCGTTGCTTACAAAATATTATTTTTAGTTTTTTACTAATATTATTTATCAAAATCTACAATTTCTTTGTTCCTCATTTTTTTCTAGTTGCGATTTCCTTGTTCTCGATGCAATGGATATTAGCGGAGAATCTCATGTTGACATTGTGCATAACATTTATAAAAGACGACTCAATCTTGCAGGGAATCCTATTGAGGATCCTAAAAGAGAGACTCAAGTTGGAGAGGTTCCTAAAATTAAGAACAAAACGGAGATTGGTGTATCAACTACTCCGTCCTGTGGTAGCTGCTATGGAGCTGAAACTCCAACCAATAATTGTTGCAACACCTGTGCTGAAGTCAAGGAAGCATATAGAAAAAAAGGCTGGAATCTTGTTTCTGCTAAGTTTGATCAATGCAATAACGGACTTGACTCCGAAAATCTTGAACGTACAACTAAGGAAGGATGTCAGATATATGGATCTCTTTTAGTTAATCGAGTTGGTGGTTCCTTTCATATTGTTCCAGGGAAAAGCTTTAGTCTAAACCATATACATATCCACGATTTACAGCCCTTTGCATCAACAGACTTCAATACAACCCATCGTATACGTCATCTTAGCTTTGGTTCCAAGACTCTTGATGGGAAACATAATGTGCTTGATCAAGTTGTGGTCATTTCCCCCAAGAATGGAATGATGTATCAATATTATCTTAAAATAGTTCCAACAACATACTCCCGTATGGACGGGAGTACATTTACCGGAAATCAATATTCAGTAACGCGCTTGGAAAAAGATGTGTCCACGTTTGAGTCTGGTGGAATGCCCGGTGTTTTTTTCAGTTATGAACTCGCTCCGGTCATGGTCAAATACTCAGAAAAAGAAAAGTCGTTTGGACATTTTGCAACTGGACTTTGCGCCATTATTGGTGGCATTTTCACCATTGCCGGTATCGTTGATAAATGTATTTATAGTTCATCCAGGATTTTAGAACAAAAGTTCGAGCTTGGAAAAGCTACTTAGTGCTTCTCTATTGATTTTGTTGTTCATATCGACTAGTCAGAAAGAAATAATCTCGTAGAAATTATGAAAATCTCTTAGAAATTGTAAAATTTTTGTTTTTTAATGTGTAATGTGCATGGTATTTAATAAATTTATTAATTAAATATATATTTGACCTTCTTAATTAATTAAAATTGATCTTTACTACAACTGTGATAATAGTTTATTTATAACTTTGGCTCTTCTGGTAAAGGAACCTCTTCAGCGGCTTTTAAAGGTTCACGAAAATTGGGGAATTGTTCCCATGGTGCGGCAAGGTCAAACTTTCTATACTCCTGAGCAAGCTCAACGGGTTCTTGTACGACTCTTTGATGTTCCATATCATATCTTAACTCATAGAATCCAGTCAGAGGAAAGTCCTTACGGAGAGGATGACCTTCAAATCCGTAGTCAGTTAGAATTCTTCTTAAATCTGAAAACATAATGATTATAATTCATTCAGAAGAAAATGAAAACCTCCTTACCAGGATGATTGGAAAAATAAACTCCAAACATATCCCATACCTCTCTTTCATACCAGTTTGCTGCCTTGTGAATCTCCACGATAGAGTCAATAGGAGTGAGCTCATCAGTATAAGTCTTCACACGAATACGCGAATTGTACCTGAGTGAAAGGAGATTGTAGATGATTTCAAAACGATATTTTCTAGTTGGAACATCCATGCCACATAGATCCACAAGATTTGTGAACTGAGCATTGTGATGATCCTTCAGGAATGACATAACGGGTACGACGCCATCAGGATGAATAAGAACTTCTAGCTCGTCGCCAGCAGTAAGTTGAATCTTTTGAACGTACTTGGGCATGCACTCTGCAACGTACTGACCAAAATCCTGAAGATTCTGTCGCATCACAGGGTCAAACTTGCGAACCGTTGCTGTAATGAGTAATCAAGTAATATACAACAAAATGAAATTGAAGGATACATTAATTAAAATAATTTGGATCACTTACGTCGAGTCTCTACCTCAGTAGACTCAAATCTTTTCGTAATATTAAATACATTTGGCGATGATACCTTCACACCAGAGCTGAACCAACCTCTAGAGGCGGAGGCACAGAATAGCGATCGACGAATTACGGACGAAGTGGCCATCCTTCTCTTAAATTTATTTCAGTCCGTTTTAATTCACTGTAATGAATCAGATGTATATGACGTCATAAGGATTGGATTTTACGTCAGCAGTAATAAATAATACTAGCTAGCAAGATAACTTGCGTAATTAACGCAACCTATAAATATTATATTTTCATAAATTGTATTAATAGAATTTGATTGATATTTAACAAAATTTATCAAATTTCGACAATGTAGCACAAATTTAGAAACACTATTTTATAAATAAAATTAGATATAGGTAATATAGAAATTAATATATGTGTAAATAAATAAAAAATACTTTGAAAAAAAATCAATTTGACCAAGAACTACAATATGTAATTAATGCACTTTCTTATAATTAAAGTAATTTGGAATTCTTTGGACATATCATATTAATATTTCTTCCATTTACAGCTCCTATTATATACATTAAAAAATAATAATGAACAGTCGTAATTAATTCACTTATAATTCGAAGAAATTCCATTCTCCCGTTGTTTTGGGAAACTTAACAATCTTTTTATTTAAATTATGACATAAAATATATGTAAAAATAGTTGTGTTAATTACTTTAAAAATATATTCCAAAATACTGAATAAGTATGAAAAAAACCTTTTTTCTATATACAGTGGTTTTTCCAACACGAAAATTGTAAGACAAATCAATTTTCGAAAATGATATGAAATTAACATTTAAATAAAGGTAAAATAAAACAGGCGTCGACGGGCAGACATCCCTTGCTTTGAGTAACATAAAAGATATCTTCTCAAGAAGTCTTCAGTGTTGCTCTCCGTTTTTAATGAGCCCACTCATACGTAGTTTTTCAATACATAGATGTTATCTCCTCAAGAATGAAGGAATAATAATAACAGCTTGAAAACTAGGTACTTTTGCCTTAAGCTATTTTGCCTTAAGGATAATTAAACTAAAAATAAACAATAACGACGTATAAACCTCATTTATTCATATAATAAGGCGAAATATCCTAAATGCATAATGGCTTTAAGGCGACGTGGTTTAAGGCAAAATGTCCTGAGGCAAAATTGTTTAAACCAAAAGTACCGGTCACGGAAAAAGGCAACTAATTTGTCGTGATGAGTAATGGAATACTTAAGTGTCTAGAGGGCAACCTGGCTGAGCTTTAGCTACACATGCTTGTCATGTGCCTCATCTAAAGTCACAATTATTATTTTTATTTTCTATATTACTAGGATATACCCGTATAAAAAGGGTAATAGAAATTCTTATGTATACAATGTATTTTTATCAACCTATATTTCATTATAAACATACTAAAAATACTAAGACGAACACGCTAATCCTTTTTTTCCCTTTATAATGAATTATTTTATTATACACATACTAAGAATTTGAAACTTACTAATCCACGGACAAACATACAAACGCCAAACTGTACTTGTATTAACCTTGTCTTATAAATTTATAGTAGATGCTATGGACTTCCATAAATTTAAAATTGGTGAGGTTTGTCCAAATTGGGTAATTGAATCCTGATTGATTCCGAAAAAACAACATTTTTAAGACCTCTATGTTTCTGGCTAAGAAAATGCTGCCCAAATCAACTATTCACGATGTTGCTAAGGCTTTCAAGGAGGCTGATGGGTCGGGAACACCCGCAATGAAGATCCACAATCGTTTTTTTGAGAGCAAAAATCAAATTCCAGACTTCCTAAAGGCCCTACGGGACATGACCGAAATGTGGCCTCCTTGCTTGTCAGGTTTGAACACCATAGACTACTTTTTTGGAGCCAAGACTCCACTGAAAGTGCAACTAACACAGAATTGACTCCTTGTGGGCTTCGACTCTCGAGGTAGTGACTAACATAGACAAGGAGCTCCTCATAAAGGCTTGTGCCAGGTTTATGGCAGATTGGAGGCTTTGGTTGAAGCTGGAAGTGTAATGTATATGTAAGAGCAAAAGATAAATTGTAATATAAATTGGTAATGATCAATTTCCAAACGGCTAGACTCAAATCATATATCAAATTATGTGTCCTAATATTCAGAATAATAATCCAAAACAGAAGATTCAGGATCAAACTCCAAAACGGAAGTTTCAAAATGAATTTCCAATTCCAAATGAGAAAATTCCGAATGAATTCTAATTCCAGAACAGAAGGTTCGGAATCAAAATCAAATTAAAAATGGAAAACTCAGAATTAATTCATTTTTAAAGTACTTTTAAAAAATGAAAATAATGTTTAAGATATAATTATAGAGAAAGAAATATTTCTTTCTTTATGGATATAACCATAGAATTTATTTGTCTATAGATGTAACCTATACATTTAATTTCAGATAATAATAGATTCATTTTTGGTGGTGAAACGTGCAAAGAAGAACTATGCTTAATTGTCCTAAGAACTCTATCATATTTCCCGTATCGTTTTTCGTGGAATCTTAAGGAAAGAGGTCGAGTTTTTTTAAAGGCAAAGATGCAATGCAGAGGAAAATTTCTGTACAATATCACATGATTGGCTAAGTTTTACTCTGCCTTGTCATATGATTGACTAACAAAATTATAAGGTAGATTGAAAATTGAATCAAGGTTAATACAAATACAAGGTTATACCATAACTAAAGTTGAAAAAATCCTTTAGACTTTTTAAACTGAACAAGTATGGACTTAATAAAATATTATTCCATTGGATGCCCAACATGTGAACTTCAATGTAGGTCAGATTTTCTCCTTTTGATAAAGAGAATGGAGAGATGCCTTAGAGTAACTTCAGATTTCATTCTATTGTTTCAAATGTTGTTCTTTGTCTGTATATATTTTAAATTCTAAGACAGAAAAAAATCAATAGACATTGATGAAAATCCTGTGTTCTTTTTTTAGCTAACCAGTTAATTTGTAATTGATAATATAAGGAACGAACTCTATTTTCCTTTAGCAGTTGCCATTATTATTTAATTACTGAGCAGTGAACATCCTTTCCAGAATAGATTCAATTATATTCAAAACCTGACTGAACATTCGTATGTGGTCATAAAAGACGGAGAATAACCCTGACGATTTGTTGCCGAGTTATAATTGTAAGTTCTTTTTGGACACAGAGTAGAATTGCAGATCGATATCGGAGTAATTCTTGCCTATGGCCTTTTTTATATACTTTTCTCCTTCCTCTTTTGTCACAGCTGATTGTAGCTGATCTAATGAAACGTTATGAGCATTTAATGATGCAATTTCTTTCAATTGCCTCTCTTAAGCCATTTAAACAATATTTCTAGATTAGTAATCATATATTTTTTACTAACTAAAATTAAAAGAACATAGTTTCGAGGAAGTGCAAGTTAACAATAATAATATTAAACGCATAATTTTTGAAAAAATCAAAAATGAAGGTTTAGCATTGTTCGCCATAATAATATAACCCTATACAATAATATTCTCATTTCAAAATGCTTAATCTAGGCCCCGCATAATTTATTCTAATTCAAAAATATTTTGATCTGATGTGTTTTTATTATAGGTAAAACTTTTTTATCATACCACCAGGCCAGTATTTTTTACCTTGGGGGGGGCTGTCTAATGCACCCTAATGCAAGGCTAATAGAAATAGAAGGTTATGCCATCATGTAATCGGGCATGCCAGAATTTTCAATTTGAAGTACTGCACCGACTGCTGTGTAAGACAGACAGATTTTGACGTCATGGAGTATAACAACAGTATATTAACATCATATAATACTAGAAATTAAAAAATCTAATTCAAACAATAGGGCTTTAAAAACATTTATTTTCAAAATTGTCAAAAAGAAAAATCATAGTAACATCCCTGGTCCATGACATTATTTTATAACCTTACCTTTGACTTTGATATTCAACCCGATTCTGCAGATTTAGAGTTGGAAATTCAATGTGAGGGTGGCAGTTTGTAATTTGATTAACATAACAATCAGAGTCTGCATATTTAGAATTAAATATTTAATGTAAGTCAAACAATTAGAAATCTGATTTACAATCGAAGTGAAAAGGTTAAAAAAAAGAATTGTATAGGATATAATATTTATTCTTCTTCTGAATAATTATTATTTATTTCATCTTATTTTTGTACATTTTCTTTTTAATATTTTTGTTTTTATTTTTCTCACCTCCCTACAACAAAAATTACACTGAATTTTCATTTGTGAATCTAGGTAAATTTGCCCTCCGGAAAGTTTGCCTTCTTTTATTTAATATAAACTTGAGTAGGTTATCCCGACGTTGTTCGCAACATTAAGACATTACAATTAATTATGAACTCTTCTGCTATTTTTAGAGGAGAATATACGGTTTAGAGATTAAAAAATATTCAAGTTAAGCTATCCTTCGCTCATCTTTCATATTATTGTCAAATATCCTTTGTCTTAATCTTTTTTTTTTTTTTCTTCTCTAAACCTTATAATCTTTTTTTTTTTTAAAGTGTGCAAAGATACATACCAACATGCAGCGAGAATAATTCTTAAAGTTTTAAGGTCATTATTTTTTGTTTTATATGAAATAGTCGTTTGTTAGTGAAAAATTTGTTTTTATAAAAATCCTATATTAATGTTACCAGACCATTTTTGAGCGGTAAGAATCGACATGAAAAATTTAAGGAAAATCTATTAATTAATTTGGGCGTTGGAGATACCCACACACATTTTCGCATTTAATATAAAGATAATTAATGAAATTTTCAAAAACTTATTATTGAACATTTCTAAATCAATTTACTGTAATTTATTTGAATATACATGTTACAGGAGTATCTATAATTAGGTGTTATATATAATACCAAGGTAATGTATATAATAATACCTGATGGTGTCAGGCAATCTATATAATAAATGATTTTTTTAATACTTTTCCTATGTATTCTATGAAATATCTAGGTATTTTATATAATGACCATTAACTGTATAGGCAAAGTATTAAATGTTGACAAGATGGATTATAAAACTTTATTATGAGTTAGGCATTTAAAATAATAAACCTTAAAAATGGATATAATTTTCAGAAAAAAATGAAA
This sequence comes from Lepeophtheirus salmonis, assembly GCF_016086655.4. Taxonomy (NCBI): domain Eukaryota; kingdom Metazoa; phylum Arthropoda; class Copepoda; order Siphonostomatoida; family Caligidae; genus Lepeophtheirus; species Lepeophtheirus salmonis. The sequence continues at coordinate 33,529,922 of NC_052131.2, forward strand.
GCAAAACTGAAAATAGAAAAGCTGGAATGGCACTAGTTATTATATTATTCTCAAAAAACTATTTTGACACTCTGATACTACTACACACATATACACCTTTCGATTAAAAAATCTTGTTACATTCGATAAATAAATATTCTAATAAATATTACTTATTGCAGCAGAAAAGACTAGAATGACATATTGAATTGTAATTAACTTTCTTTTTTACGCCAAGGCACCTATTATTTTGGCATTTTGTATTGCAAATACATTTGGTAAATCCTTGCCCGGTTCCTGTTGATTGAGAAATAGCTGCTGATCGAAGAGGGATTTCATGGTCAGGGATACCTTCAATTCTCACCAAATTATTTTTGCATACAGTGAACTGTGATCGGGTATATAGTTGTTTTAAGATTCCTTCTTTAGTTCCAAGCTTGTAAAATCTATCTTCTGTAACGTTCATAACAAAAGCTGAGAGCTTACGCAATTCATCTCGCCCTTTGTCTACCTAGGATATTGGAAATCGTACCGTTGCATACAAAGGCGCATTATGATTTTTTTTTTGTCACTCTTTTTTCATTTATTGGGCCTGCATCTCGAGGTTCTTTTTTTATTCCATTTTACTATTGATGGCTTTCTCAATATTGAAGCAAACGTTGCATAAAATGTTAACCCCACCTACTTTGACTTCTTCACAGGCATTGCTTGGAGGATATTGTCCGCACATTGTGTATACGTTTCGGTCGCACTTTTGACATGTGCTGGCATTCTTGATTTCTTTTGAACATACGCAGAAAATGTCAAGAGAAATTAGTTTTTTAGTATCCACAGAAGTAGAAGGCTCTTCTATACTAAAAGGATAAAAACTTATCTGATTTCCTCCGTCCTGGTTTGGATTCTATTGGGGATTGTAGCTCTTGCATTGGCTTATCTCCTGTTACTTTTTTCTTCCCTGTTATTTGAATGCTGGTTATTATATTTTCCAGTTCTTCCTCAGTCTCTACGACTTGAAAAATATTATCTGGTAAAAATGACGTCGAAAGGCCAACTCTTGCCTTGCAGCCGAATAGAGCTTCGTATGAATACCTCTAAATCCCAGAATGAAAGACTGTATTTTTCATAATCTAAACGAATCTTAATCCCTCGCTCCATTCGTTGCTTTTTTGATCTTGCATCCCAGTGCACATCATATTTTCAAATCTTGATTAGCTCTTTCGACGCTCCCCTCACTTTGAGAGTGGCTTGGACTCCCCTAGACGATTTTTAAGGCCGGCCAGTACTCTTTTAGACCATATACCACTCTGTTTACAAATTCTTGGGCATTATCAGACTAAAGAATAAACCCCCCTTCTTGCATCTTCGAATATATTTAGATATTAAGGTTTGGAGCAATTATTATTATATTTGAAAGTAATCCCCCTTTGTCCAATTCAAACGCTTTAGTTAATGCCAGCTCCATGAGTATGTAATCGAAATATGTTGTTGATTAATGGAAATAAGTTAACGCATACAAAGCACAAGTACCTATGCCTGACTTACTATTGTTATTTGCAGTCTCTAACTTATATATATTAAAAATACTTTGCTCACATGTGACCCCGGTATTATATATAATACCTAGGTAATATATAAAATGTCGTTTATTATATAGTTTGCCTGAGACCATCAGAGATTAAATAGGTACCTAGGTATTATATATAATGGCTGAATTTCATACATTGCCGATAACATATATAACCTGATATACTCATCTCATCTGAGGAAATTATTTTGTATCTAATAAAATAACACATCTAAACAAGTTTGTGAAATGTGTCCCCAGGTTTTAGTGTGAGAGGGACATGGGGAAAAGATAGTTGTGTGGGCTTCGTTTATTTCATTCTTTTTTAATTTTATTTTTGATCCTTCTTAGGAAAATAAAATGCGGCCTTTCTAAAATAAGTGGTTTTTTTTTTCAGAAAAGAATGTTTCATTTCAAGACTTATAGCCTTTTTTTAGTAAATTGTGTCCAAATGTCATTTAATGACTTTTCTTTTAGAAAATAATAATTATTTCTATTTTTTTAAAGGTTCTGTTCTATACTATTCCTTCTATTCATATGGTATTTTTATACAATTTTTTTTTTTACCAAATAATATCTAAGAGGAGACTTTTATTAAGAGTGGGTCCTGGGATCAAGTGTTACCCATAAAATGTACAAGTTACAACTTGTACACAATATATATGTTGCGTACAAGTTGCAACTAAGTACTGTAACTGATTGAACAAAGAAGAAATAAACTTGAGTGACATCATCAAGGACCTAACTTTATAAGCTTTAGGTCTGATATGCAGGACTGAACTGTACCGGATCGAGACTGCAGTTTTCAGTCATAAATAAGGACGGACACATCACTAGTTGAAAGTACTTACTATTTACTCTTCTATTTAATAGGGAGTACTTTAGAACACCCTACATTAACGCTATTCGGATCATGTTTAGCAAGTATATACACAGTAATACCCTAAGATACGAGTGCTCCAACATACGATTTTTTTTATAGATAAGAGCTAGTCGATTTTATTTAGTTATTTCTTATGGCATAAATTCTTTCGAATTACGAGCTCCGTCCAGAAACGATTTAACCTCGTATATCAAGGAATTATTGCTGTACCTATATAAAAATGAAATAAGGTGAGTTTCTAGTTTCTACATTTATCAGACGTGTAACAACATGTTAGAGAATGGACAATTTGTTTTTAAAGACTTAACATAATCTTCAAACCTTAACAATCTTAAATAAAGATGTTCTGTGATTGAAAATGTTTCTCGTTTGGAAGAGAAAACATGAAATAAAACATAACGTTTCATAATAATTGTTTTTTTTTTCATTTACTAGCTAGCTAGAAAAGAAAAAGATAATCTCGAATAATCATTTCACATTCAGTAAAAATATTAATATTATTTTTAGATATTTTCTGTTTTTATTAATCAAATTCTAAACTTCCTGATTTTTAATTGTTGAGGTTATTTAGCCATCTGGTACTGTTAACTAAAGCTAAAAATCATTATAATCAAAATAATACTTAGTTGATAAAGTTATTTTCCTATCATATCTGACATTTTTTTTTAATATCCCCTTACTTGGTTAGATGAAGTTGTACTGATAAGTATAAGTAAACATTATATTATTACATTTACTCCATTTAACCTTGGACTCTTGTGTGAAATCAATTTTCATGAATTATATTTATTTCTCTAGGAATTACCTGGGCTGGAACCTACGCACATTGAGTTCAAGAAAATAATTTCTCCCGAGGAGGTTGTCATCTATGAGCTACGGCGATTCCTCTGTCATTTTCATTTAATTTCATTAAAACGTAACTGAGTTGTATTATTCTAAAAGTATGATAATGTTTATTGGTTTTTTTGATTTATTTCTTATAGGTTATAGAGCAAGATGAGTCCCAAAAAAAAACGTAGGATTGACAATTTTCACCTAAATCATAGTAGAGGAATTGCTAGAAATTACGTCCAGGAGCATTTCAGTACGTTCCAATGTTCCCTGCACCTATATATGATACCAGTATAATTTAATCAAACTAAATGTACAAAAAAAATAGTTGAATTGTGTATTTCATCTCTTGGCATGCCCCCAGACACTTAAAATTATGTGTCCAGTATTTCACGTATCGTTAAAGGGATTTATAAAAGATAAAAATGGTTTACTTCTTCTTCTGTTATGAAAAATTTCAGTAACGCTTGTGATGAACAGGTTAAATTTACGAAGAAACAAGATGTTCTTTCGATGCGTTCCATCAAAGGTATATTACTATCATGGATAGCGATTGTAAAGCTGACTTCGTTGAGTCTAAAATACTAGCTGCACAGCAGTTATTATTAGAGTTAAAACATATAGAATGTAGAACAATTAAGAGACCATTGGTAGACCATTACATCACTCAAGGTAATACGAAAAATAAATTACTAGATGTTAAAACTTTATTATTTAAGACACAAAAAGAGTTCAAGATAAACTTATCTTCACTCATAGAAACAAATTCTTATATTGAGAAGTTGGAGAAATAAAAAATTAAAAAGATCGATTGGTCATTAATTAGGGTAAAAATGGAGAAGCTCAAAAAGTTAACGTTTCCTTGGATTATAAAATACTCAACATCAACGTCTTTGCATACAGATAAAAGTATATAATTATGTTATTAACAAATTACCAATATCTCATATCAATCCAATATTAATTCACTAAGTATTAATTCCTTAAACGACGTACATTCAAAATTATGCTCATCCACCTTGAGGGTCAGCTAAATCATGTAGAATAAACGATGGAGCAACTTTGTAATATTAATGCTCATTTCATTTCATATTTAACTATAAAATATTGAATATAATAAAGACTATAATGTGTTGATTTTATTCAACAGTTTTGTGCTTAATCAAATTATTTTATAAGCGTGATAAACCACTTCAGTCAAATGTTGAAATAGCTAATACATTCTTTCAAAAGTGACGTCACACATTTTTTAAACATGGATATACCATGAATAGTGATCAAAGGCACTATAAACATTCAATAATACCATATTTTGTAATTACCTGATTTTTTATTAATAATATTCAAGTATTCCAAATTTGAAGATTTAATTCTTGAAAAAGAAGGATTTTATAGGGGTTTGAAAGAATAGTGCATTTTTAGGGGGAATTATTTATAGTATTAAAATTTTGCCTAGAGTCTAGTCTTCTTAGCTTAAACCAAGAAAGATTTCCTAGTTTAAACAAATTGTGTAAAAATGAACCGAATCTGTTAAAAGGGTTACAATATCAAAAACAAAATGAACAAATTGCAAACTAAAAATAATAATAACGCTAGATGGCTCCTAGGTCCCTGTTCATATAAATAAAATAAAGAAAACATACAGTAACATTGTTAGTACTTACTAACGCTGTTAAACAACCATACTGTCAAAAAATCGAAATAGTTGAGTTTGATCTCGTGATTCCGAATATAGTAGTAGTTTTTCTTTATTGCCCAAAGAAATTTTAGAAAAAGGCTATAAGGTTTTTCTTCTTTTTTTGCCTTTTTTAAAGATTCAAAGCTTATTTCAGGGCTCAATGTTGAAGATGTGGGTAAATTATATCAATATATTTCAAAGCCTGTTGTTAAATGATTCCAAAACATTTTTTAAATGTTTTAAGAACTTTAGTTATCTTTGTTTAAAGTTGAAAAAGATTGTTTTTTTCTTCAGGTGCTCATAGCTCAAAGAAGAATAAATCCAGAAAGTGTAAAATATCTTATTTGATAGCTGAAAGTCTGAACTATAATTTATAAAAGGTTTCATTAAAAAAATCATCTATACTACTGTAAGCAGGCCTGTGAAGTCGGTGCCTTTTTTGGTGGAGTTGGAGTCATGAGTCAGAGAACTCCGATTACAAAAATTATTATAATTTATGTAAATAAAACTTATTTATAATCTAAGGCTTACATTGAGTGTTGGTAATGTTTTCCATTAGATGGTTCTAAATTATAGGTATTAAGTACTATTAATTTATGAAATTTGAATCTTAACTCATTTATAAATTTACTTCATAAATTTCAAACGTGCTATATAGTCCATACAATCACTATTCCAGAACATCTGTTATTTTGTCAGGTAGAGCATAGCTACTAATACTAGCCATGCTAGTTCATTAATCATTATTTAGTCTTGTCTGGGATATAATGAAGATTTATTGGATCACAGGTCTTGTGAATAGTCAATTTCATCAGAATAAAAAGTAACGTTGCAATGAGAAGTTGATTGTATTATTGTTCCTCGGTTACGAGTACATAAATTATGTTTAGAAACTTATGAATGTATTACTAATATATATATATAGATTTTGATCCATCTCTTTTGTTGTTCATCTTGTAAAATATCTTAAATTCCAAATATTTCCTTTATACCTGTAATTTATACTACACAAATATATCAAATAACTACCTATAGCTATAAATTAGATCTATATTTATAGTCGCTAGACTCAAATGACTCAATAGTACTAATATAGTCTATAAAATTTTGTGTCAGAGTAAGGAGTTTTATTTACCGACTCATCCAGCCCTGGTTCTAAGGTCATCAAAATATTACAAGGGTACAACTTCTTATTGAATTGATCTTATATAAGATCAATTTCTTCAATTAAGAAAGGAAGAGAAAGAGGAGGTGGTAGAATTAACTCAAAAAATGTCGAGAGTTATTCCCTCTTGAGAGTTAAATCCGGGATATGTGTTGATCAATGAACGAGTCTGCATATGAAAATTCAATTACTCTAGTACTATGAGAGATGATATTCCCCCATTAACCTTTGTCTACCATGATTGGATCGGGGAAGTGGAGGATCCCCTCCGGAAACTCCAGGTGAATGTGATTCAGTAATATCCATATTCCTGTACAAAATGTGATAGTTGGAAACCATGCGCATTCATTTTTCCTAAATACATTGAGTGGCAAATGGATGGAAATGATATGAGCTATCTCTTAAGGATATATTTATCCTGATGATGATGGATTCAAAAGGAAGATTCGTAGAATACTTTTTAATCGAAAGTCACATTTTAACATATAAAATTTCTACAATATACAAATAATAATCATTATAATAATTTAATTGAAACATTGTAGAACATACAGTTGCAGCTATTCACAAATTAAATATATAATAAAATTTCAAACCATTCTACTGTATAGCAATTATATCTTAATTAAATATTTATTTACTCTTTCTTGATGAATATTTTATATTTATTATATATATATTCAGTATTCTATCATCATGTAAATAAACATAATTTTGTATCTTTCTTTTTTACTTTGCTAATTTTTTTACACAAGTCGATTGTAAAATAAACACTAAATTATGACTCATAATTTAGTGTTTATTTTACAATAATTATATTCTTTCTCATAATTTATGAGGTATGAATTACTAGCAAAGGATTGCCCGGTGTTGCTTGAGCCTGGGAAATCACATTGACAATGGTCAATGTTATCTTCTTCTTTAATATTAAGACCTCTTCAGCGCGGACGAGCATTATAATTTATAATAATATATGGCAATAATAAATGTATTTAAATAAAGAAAATGTGTTGTAAATTTCAAATAACATACTAACATAATTATGCATACAAAATTGTCTAAATATAAAGTCCATCTTTTATTTTTGTCAGAAAATTGTCCAATCGAAATTTGCGAAGAAAATTGCAAAAACTATTTTGTACTAATTTTGAAAAAAAAAGTAGAAAATAGCATTTATTGGCATTGTAAAGAGGATTAAAAACCTTCTAATGTTTTTTTCGTACTTGCAAAACCAAAAAATTATATAAAATAATGTTGTCGATAAAATAAACCTCGATGACTGGTTAAATTTAAAAAAATATTGTAAAAATTATTTAATAAAATTTTCCGTAAAATGAAAGTAGTAAGTGCAATTTTCCCGATTTTTTTTTTTCCATAACTTATTTGATTTTGAATAAATTTAGAAAATGTACTTATTCGTATAGGTATTTTCGAGACGCCAGTCACTTTTTGATTTATAACCTTATCTAGTCTCCTTGAGCTACAAAAAACAATTTTTGTGTTTTGGGTATAGAATAAACACGAATTAACATCCGTCTGGCCAGGTTCGAAGAGGCACACACGCAAAGTTTTAGCCTTCTAAGCCCAACGGTGTGGGCACCCATAATGGACACACACAAAATGTATTTTATATATATACATATGATAATTCTTTATAATTTTTTCAATCAAATCCAATGAAAAATTAATTATTACTTCAGAGTATGAAAGCCAATCAATTACTCGTTATGCATCTTTGAACAGTCGAAATTGATAGGTTCCGAGTAATACTTGGCTTTTTATGCCCCCGAGCCGAGTTTGTTATTAATTTTTTACTTATTTTTGGCATTTCATAACACTCGAGTTCTCATTGGCGAGTTTTACTTGTGCATGGATTGGTCCTTAGAAATTCATGACTTGTCGCACATCACTACACACGATCGATTCACATCTCATCCCTATTTAGTTCAAGGTCAATAACTCTGACGTCATCTCTTTTGAGTGTTTTTCTGGCTCTTTATTTGATAAGTAGTTCACTTCTAAACTATGTAGTAAATATTTACAGTAGGTATTTCGCAGTTCACACATACTTGTAAGATTGACTACGTCTCTATTTTATAAGTATATTAAACAAAATATCGATGAAAGTGTCAAGAATTGTTAGAAATGAGTTGATGAGGTGATCATTAATTATTATTAATTATTATGAAAAGGTGAAGGTGTTACATAAGGAATCATTAAGTATTTTTAGGATAGAAATGATTTTTCTTTGTATTTCTGTATATAAATATAAATTGCTCAATGAAGTTATACTTTAATTATTGATGTTTCTTAGTGTGGAAGACAAGTTATTAGGGAGTTTTCTTACTTCCTTCCTTTTTCTTATCAAAACTTCAGTTGATTTTAAGATACATACATTCTTCTTCAATTTTAAAAGATAATAAGGGTATTCGAAATTATAAAAATGAGGAGGGTAGAAAATAATGAAGAGTCTAGGCCCTTACTCTCATCTGCTACCAACGATACCCCTCCATTCTACGACTCCACGGTGGCATCAAACCCTTCTCATAATATTAGAGATGATGAACTTGAATTGGAGGGGTGCGCAGGCTCATGCTGTTGCCATCCCACTGCACTTTGTCATAGACTCATTGCACTTGCTCTTATGTGCTTCCTTGGATTTGGTTCTTATTTTTGCTACGACAATCCTGGTGCACTTCAGGTAATCCTTCTTTCTTGAACTATACTTTAATATATTTGTTATCATTCATAAATATGTACATATTTTGAATTTACAATAACATGTTTTCCCTTTTCAGAATGAAATTCGCAGTACGATGGGTATCAATACCTACAAATTTGCTGAACTCTATGCTTGGTACTCTTGGCCGAATACCATCTTACCTATCATTGGAGGCTATCTCATGGATAGAATCTTTGGTATACGATTTGCTACAATCCTTTTTGCCGTATTTATTGTACTAGGTCAGACTATCCTTGCAGTGGGTGCATTCACTGGTAATTTCCCACTGATGCAATTTGGCCGTTTCGTATTTGGAATTGGTGGAGAGTCTCTTGCAGTTGCCCAAAATGCATATGCCGTAGCATGGTTTAAGGGTAAAGAGCTTAATATGGTCTTTGGATTTCAAATTAGTATTACTCGTGTTGGATCAACGGTTAACTTCTTGGCTGTAGGACCCTTGTTTCATTGGCTAGCTAGAAATCTTCATGGAGATAATCAAACAGCACTTGGTTGGACTTTCTCTATTGCTGGTATCACTTGTATTATGTCTTTAACTTGTGCTTTGGTAAGAATTTTGAGCTATCCTTCTTTCTCAATAGACTAATTCATTTTTTCTTCTGTAGATTTTAGGATGGATGGACAAAAGAGCGGAATGTTTGTTAAAAAGTAATTCTCAAGAACAAGAGGAGGTAATCAACATACTCGATGTGTTTACTTATCCGTGTTCTTTTTGGCTTATGTGTGGTGTAGCTCTTGCGTACTATGTTGCTATTTTTCCTTTTATTTCATTGGGACAAGTCTTTTTTATGAAAAAATATGGATTTAATACGAATGACGCTAATTTCATCACAGGTGAGAAATTACCTACATATTTATAATTATGTACATACATTAAATTAATTTTTTATTTTTTATCAAGGCTTGATATATTTGATTTCTGCACCGGCTTCGCCCTTATTTGGCTACCTCATTGACAGAACGGGTCGTAATGTTTTATATTGTTTCTTATCCGTAATGGGAACCCTAGTCTCTCACTACATCCTAGCATTTTCTTTTATGAATCCTTATATTCCTATTTTTATCATGGGAATCTGTTATAGTCTGTTGGCAAGTGCACTTTGGCCAATGGCTGCCTATGTTGTGCCACAGTATCAATTAGGAACTGCTTATGGTAATATTGTCATTAATTATTAATCTTTTTTATTCAATTTTTACTCTGTTTAACGTAGGTCTCATGCAAGCTATTCAAAATATTGGACTCGCCCTTTGTACAATGTTGTGCGGACTCACTGTGGATGCCTACGGTTATATATGGCTTGAAATATTTTTTATTAGCTGGGTTGTGATAGCGCTCATTTGTACTTTTGGTATTTGGGTCATTGATATTAATACCTCTGGATATTTGAACATGGGTGCTATAGCACGAGAAAAATTTGATTGTGAATCTGAAAAACTCCAACTGGAAGCTAAAGAGAAGGAAAGAAATGAAAAGAAAAAATTAGACAATAATGAAGTAAAGAAGGAAGATTCCCATAATGGTTATTATTCCGAGGGAATGAGGCCAAGGACCAATAACGAAATAAGGAATAGGTATGTCATTTTCATTATCTTGTAGCTCCTTAGTTACCAGAGGTAACAGAACTACTTCAGGTTTTAACTCCACTTCCTTTAAACATATTCTTTATTTATATCAACAATTTAGTGAATTTTCTACCTCCTCCTCATCATCATCGGGCACTGTATCAGAAACTCAAAATATATTATGAACAGCTATTACTAATTTTATAATGAATCAATTGCAATTTCAGCCTGTATGCATTTATTGCTTCTTTCTCATTTTATTTATTTGGTGAGTCAACATTCAAGTCTTTTCCATTAATTAATTATCATTATAATAATAACCTCTTGTCCAACATTATTTCTTCAAAAACTCTAATTAATTATGTATCTACATTTTTTTATAGATACTTATCTCGAATCGGTGTTCGTATACCTCCCCATTTAGCGGCTAAAGCTGTTACGTAGCGGAATCTCTCCCTTTATATCAGGAAATTCATACAGACATAAGTGCTTTTAGACTTTCCTTCACAGGATTGAATCTTTTTAGATAAATATATGTATGATCTGTGATTATTTCAATATTATATAGGTTTTGATTTAATTTATATTCGACAAAGACTCGAAGACTCTCATTTTCATAAGAATTTATTTTCTACGTATAATATTCAAACGTTCATATTTAGGCATATCATTATATGCACTTTTACTTATTCATATTTAGTAGTATCTACATACTTTCATATAATATATGTGTCCATATTTATATTTATTTATATATCATCCCAATAAAGTCCATCTATAATAATGTACAAACCAAAATGTGCTTGCTTTTTACAATTTCATTGAGTGAAATCAGTGCTGGTTTTATAAGGGGATACTTGTCCTAGACTCCGCACTTGATGTTAAGAAATAGGGTAAACACATTTTCTAGATACTTTTAATTAAATGATATTCATTTAGAAATAGAAATCTTAAGGGAAAAAACGTGACTCAAAAATTTTTTATTTTCTATTTAAAAAAGTCGAAAAAAAATCGAAGTCATTCAAAATGTCCAAAAACAAACTACCGTATAGATACCAATTCGACAATTCAGAAGGACCCGAAATATTGTCTTTACTCACGATAAAAACGGTTCAACTCTTTAAAAATAAGAAAAATGTGCCGAATTTTCCTTAAAAACATTGATTTTCTAAATAAAACCAGATTCGAAATTATTTAAAACAACAAATTTCTTAAATTCAAATTTAGAAACTGAAAGAAATGAACCCGCTCCTCAGGGGTGAAACTGACCTGGGATTAAATGAAAGAATAAAGGCATTTTTGTAATGAATTTATTTATTGTTATTTCAACTACAGACTAAACAACAGAGATTGTATAACAGTACTCAGTCTCAGGAGCATTTTTAAGAGAGGCTCAGCATCGCTGGATTTTCGTATTACACAACTGATTGAAGGACTAAAATATTCAACTTATTCCTTCTTTCCCTTTTGCACAATAATAGGCCCAATATTATCACCCGTCGTTTCATTATGCTTATTATGGGCACCATCACAGTAGGGGAACTTCTTACTCTTCCAGCACCGGCAAAACACAGACTATGAAACAAATTAAGATATATTAAAATATAAGAAGATAAAAGTCTTAATTACTTTATCACCGATATCTTCGATATCAATACTATCCACCACTTTATTGGAATCTAATTTGATTGACTTGTTCACTTTGTATTGAGCCTTGCAGAGGCAACATTCACCAAACTTGCTCTGAAAGGTTAAAAGTTAACTATAATGCAATGAGTGGTCTTTGTTATTTGCTAGTTTCTTTATCCACGGATTGAATCAACGGATAGAAGATAAGAGAAAAAGTTATTACCTCAATATAGGGTGCAATGGCAGGACAGCAAAGAACACTGTGTGCCGTAAGAAAAGAAAGTCCTCCAATTGTCAAACCAATAGGAACAAGGCGGATCCATTCTTTGATTCCAAGACTGAACCATCCTCCAAGGGAATCTATACAACAATCATCACATATCAAATTGAAATAATTAATTAATATCTATAGTGAAAGAAGGGGCTTACCAGGTATAGGAAGACTGTGCAGGTAGTTGGGCAGGGAATCTTTGACGAAAACGGATAGAATCTGCATTTTTAAGTGTTCTACAATAAATTAGAATTTAAATTATTATAATTTATATACTATAAAAAATATTAAAACGTAGAATTAATAATTTTAAGGCCACAACGTAAATTGAAATGGTGTTTACAGTCTTACCAAAAGGGAAATATTACATAATGAATGATTTTATAGCCAAAAGTGTATTGGCCAAAGTTACCATGGGGTGGTTTATTATATTAAAGGAACTTTCATTTGGAAAGTTAATTATTATTTATTAGGCTCATGCATGCATTTGTGAGTAATTTTGATGGATGAGTATGCTTCATAAATATATAAAAAGGGGCAGATGATAGTCATTGATGAGTGGTTTTGGTGTAGAAGTGAGTCTTGAAATTTAATATATTAAACATATTTTGCGTACAAGTTGTAAGTTGTATAAGCTAGTTGTACAAGTTGCAACTCAAAAATGAGATGATATATTTTAATGAAAAATTATCAATATTTGTGATGAAAAAAATGCATTAGGTATAGCTAATTGAATCATTCATAGATAGTTGATAATGCTAATAGTGTCATTTTTAATGAAAATTATTAGTTTATAAACATTATCTGGCTCATTACTAAGTTTAAACGTCCACCATTATACTTATATTACTCGTAAATACATAATAAATGCGTAACTTTAATAGATCATGATGTGATAGCATCCATTAATAGTTACAACTTAAAATATCTAAAGTTATAATTAAACAAGGCGTTATGAGTAAACCTATATACTGCAAATTGTACAGTCGACGTATACAAGTTACAACTAGTACAAGACATATACGTAATGAAATGGAGAAGAGTTGGCTATCCTGCTTTTTGGCCATATTAATTATCCTTCATGTCTTAGTGACACAGTACACAAACTTAAACTACAAACACAACATAAGAATAGAATAATGTCTCAAGAACTGGACGGAGATTTTCTTTCCTTTGACGAGGATGGATTCCCTTCTGAAGCAGGCCCATCCACTGGATCAGAAGACCCTTCTGGCGTGCGTCGTCGCTTGTTTAATAAGGAGTTACGATGTATGCTCTATGGCTATGGTGATGATCTCAATTCCTATACAGAGGTGGTGGACTTCCTCGAAGACCTTGTCCTCGAATTTATATCCGAACTGACACATAAGGCACTTGAAATTGGAAGAGTGGGTAAAGTGCAAGTAGAAGACATCATTTTCTTAGTTCGGAAGCAGCCTAAAATGTATGCTCGAGTCAAGCAGCTTCTCATAATGAATGAAGAGCTCAAAAAAGCAAGGAAAGCCTTTGACGAAATCAAATATGTGCAAGGAGGATCTTAAAGGGATCTAGGAATGGAAGAAGGAAATCTTATTACTCCGTACTTATACATGTATCCATATCTTTCCCGGAGTTCAAGATGGAAGGACTTGAGGATGATCCAATAAATAAATATATTATTTATTAACAATTTTGTTGTGTTACTTATTTCATAAATATTATTTAGTTCAATGTACAAACATGTTTAGAGAGTGATCCTCTTTGATATCTGTGTCCCGTTCTTATTTTGCATTATTACTGTAGTTTTTAATAAATGTATTGACTTGTGATCATCAAGCAATTAATTGACACACTGATTCTGTATGTAATAAATAATAAAAAATTTGGTAGATATATATTTTAAAAATGACTAGGAGCACCACATTCTATTGCTAAAGTAAAAAAAGTGAAACTCATAAGGCGTACGTTTGAGATGCAGCAGAGATGAGCATAAACAAAAAGTTGATGCATGAGGCATATAAATACTAACTTATTATATGAATGAGCAAAGCTATAATTAATAATAGTCAGGAGAGAATCCCTTATCCAAATTTTCAAATATCCTCCCCCTTTCTATTAGTCGACAGTGTTTTTTTTTTGCATGTGCCTATTATGAAGGAACTAATTCATTTTTATTTTATATATATAGTGAGTCATAGCCCATATGAAAGAAAGCTGTTTTCCCTTGTTCCTTGAATGAAACATAGTATACAAATTATCAGAACATAATGGAGGAAGGAAAGAATCATTAAAAAAAGCTGATGCCCTGAGAGTGTTTCTCCGTAATAAATTATAATTCATTGCTCAAAGGATTCAAGAGTGTTATTTATGAGTTCTGTGAAATCAAAGTGCTCAGAAACTGAAGAGTGAACACATAATTATTTTGATGATTTTTCCAAAGGGTGATTAGGGGTCTGCAACGTTGAAGCCTGTGAGGTTTATTAGCTAGTAGCTGCTGATCTAGAGAGAGAGTTTTTATTTAGGATCGATCCCTATCTAGCTAACTGCTGCTCCTGACTGTATGGACTGGTAGACTGGAGAGCTAGCTAGCTAGAAGAAGAAGGCGTTGCCACCGGGTGACGTCACTCCCTCGCCCTTCTTCTTTTTTTCTTTCTTATTTGATGATTTTATTTTACTTCAGTCTCAAGTGATAAGGATGACGGCGATTTCTCAGGAGGAGATCGTGGCGAGTACACAGAGTGTGACAAAGGGCCTGGAGGCTCTTCGTGTGGAGCTTTCCGCTCTGAGCGAAGGGGATATGAACCGAGGCCCTCTTGTGGAAAAGTCTTTGGAAATGATTGATTTAGGACTTGGAGAGGCCTCGGTCATGACCTCAATATCATGCCACTTGCAGACCTTGGAAGCGGAAAAAAGCAAATTGAGGAGTCAAGTGAAACGCCTTGTTCAAGAAAATGCCTGGTTGAGGGATGAACTCGCCGCTACTCAACAGAAACTTCAAGCCTCTGAGCAAATGGCTGCTCAGTATGAAGTGGAAAAGAAACATTTCGAATTTATGGTCTGCATGCGGAAATACGATGTGAACGACGAAAACAGCAGGTTATTATCCTCCTCACTCCATTACATCATCCCTTGATAATTGTTGATACTCCTCATCCTTCCTTTTCCTTTTGAAAATATTGATATTCATGCCTACCTTCGTAATTTACCTTCAGGACATGGATAATAATATCATATACCTACATTGAGAGCAGAAACCCTCAAATTAACAACTTATTTTTCCTTTCTTTTCAGTCAAAACCCTGAAGGGTCAAATTCCCCATCCAACGCCCAAAACACACCTGAGAGCGAAGATCTTTTTGGCGATACTTCAAATGTTTCACAAACTGAGGATCAGTCGAATCAACAATCCTCATCTCCCACTCCACCATCTCAATTTGTCCAACAGGCTAATGCCGGCTATGAAATTCCTGCTCGCCTTAGAACCCTTCATAATTTGGTGATCCAGTATGCCTCTCAAGGCAGATATGAAGTGGCTGTTCCTTTATGTAAACAAGCACTTGAGGACTTAGAAAAAACCTCTGGTCATGATCATCCAGATGTCGCAACAATGTTAAATATTTTAGCTCTAGTTTATAGAGATCAGAATAAGTACAAGGAGGCTGCAAATTTGCTGAACGACGCTCTCACCATTAGAGAGAAAACTTTGGGACTCCATCATCCTGCAGTAGCAGCCACTTTAAATAATCTCGCTGTTTTATACGGAAAGAGAGGAAAGTATAAGGATGCAGAGCCATTGTGCAAGAGAGCGTTAGAGATTAGAGAAAAAGTGTTGGGAAGCAATCATCCAGATGTTGCTAAACAATTGAATAATCTTGCACTTCTTTGTCAAAATCAGGGAAAATATGTGGAAGTCGAAAAGTACTATCAAAGAGCCATGAGTATTTATGAGTCCAAGCTTGGACAGGACGACCAAAATGTAGCAAAAACTAAAAACAACTTGGCATCTGCCTACATGAAGCAAGGAAAGTATCATGAAGCAGAAATTCTGTATAAGCAAGTCTTGACTCGAGTCCACGAAAAAGAATTTGGAACCATTGATGAAAAGAACAAACCCATATGGCAAGTGGCCGAGGAGAGGGAAGAAAACAAAAACAATCCCGAAAACGTTCCATACGGAGAATATGGAGGATGGCACAAGGCTGCTAAACTCGATCCCTCAACTGTGACTACAACTCTTAAAAACCTTGGGGCCTTATATCGCCGACAAGGAAAATACGAAGCCGCGGATATTCTCGATGATTGCGCACTGAGATCCAAAGTAGATGCTAGACAAGCAAGTATGGAAACTTCCACATCTAGCAAAAAGTGGGCGCCTGGAGACTCCGGCAACGGTAGTAACTCTTCAAAGAGTCAAACAAAACGCTCACATTCTAAGGAGTGGAGGAGGGGATCTCTAGAGTCTTTGGACTCAGCACGATTCGACGATGAACAACCCGGATTCAAAACGAAATTTTTTAATGCTCTTGGATTTAATTCGTAATATATCCCTCTCCCCCCTCCCTTGAGTGATCTTGTCTTTTATTTAGATATAAAATAATGAAGAATTATCAAGGACATCGCATCAGTATAAATGTCTTTAGTTTTATATATATATATATATACATATACTACTTGTACGTCATATATTATTACAACACCATCACCAAGTCGTTCTGAGTAACTCTGTCTTACTCCACGATTCCTCTTGAATCACCACATTTTACTTTATTTGTATGCTTAGGTTTTTTTTCTATTTCATGAATCTTATCTCTTTTTTTTTTTTTTTTTCATTCTTCAGTTTTTGTTTCTATAGTTTTATTATAATTAATTATTATCGTCATAGTATTCTATTGCACTTGTAGTAAGATATACGTTATTATAATATGTTATATTCTTTTTTTTTTACTTTTTTTAAAAAATACGAAGATTTCTTCAAATATACAATTATCTCTCTCTTTTCTTGCAAAATTTCCCAACTGCACACTTTCTTCGACTACATTTATTTCTGTTTTTCCTTTAATCAATAAAATGAGCAAGTGAATTTTTTTACATAATATTCAAAATTCATGTATTTATTATTATTTATTTTTTTTCGTTCAAACATTTTATATTAAAAAATACGAAGGAAAAAAGAAAACTATCGATTATTATTTTTTTTTTTTTTTTTGAACAAGAATAAATTGATGCCTGATTTAACCTCCACCAAATGTAAGAATAATTAAGGAAAAAAATAAAAAAAAAGCTTCATAAATTACGAAATCATTTTCTCTTTATTTTCGAAAGATATTAACTATGTAGTAGCTGGGAGAATTTAATAGTTTATTGTATATATTTTTTATTTTTTTTTCCTACCATAATCTCCTTTACAAAACACAAAAAATAAAAAAATACTCTTGGCTATGGTAAAGACTATCACCACCCACTCTATTTCCATGTTTCATACTTCAAATATTTTAAAAGAGCTTTGGGAATATCGAGACCGTGCAGGTTCTCTTGTAAGTGAATAAAAGTCCTTATTTTGGTTCGACTCATATGCTTGAGACTAGGAGGTGAACAAATTACACTATAAAGACTCACACTTCTGTCTTCGTTCAGTACAGACAGAAGACTATTGCGAGTCACAGAGCAGGATAGAGCTCTGCGATTAGCTTGAGGTACACAACGAGAGTCAGAGTTATTAACAGTTGGAAAGTCTTTAAATCCTTCGAGATCCCAGAGCCGGAGTCGACTCTGAGAATCATCTTCGTTACAAACACTAGCCACAAAGCTTCCTAAGTTATTGATGCACATGCTGGTAACGTGGTTGGAGAACACAAGGAGAGGAACTGGGAACGTATGACAGAGTGTTTGGCGGATAGTACCTTCTTCCGAGTCCCAGACATGAATACGAGTATCCAAGGAGGCAGAGAATAAGAGAGCACTATGGAAGAGAGGAATGGGAAAATTGTTAATACTAATAGTTATATATATATATTTGAAATCATGCATCAAATAATAATTACCTATCCGAAGAGAATTGTAGTGAGACAATGTCCTCATAATGTCGTTTTAATCGGTGTTTCAAGGATATATTCTTCTTGTGGAAACCTGTATGAATATATACAATTCGTCCAGTTCCTGCACTAGCAACATATCTCCCATTAGGAGACCAGGCTACTGTTAATAACGGATCAAGTGTCGTTATTGTCTCTGACATGTTGTAACTATGATCTTCCTGATCCCATACCTGAAAAATATACAAATAATATAAAGATGCATACATTTTTATTTGCACGCACTCCCAATGAATCAAAGGAAGAGCCGATGTACAAGTTAAATAAATATTTTAAATACAAACGTACTCAAATTGAGGTAATTAATGTAAGGTTAAGAGACAGGAATCCTACCTACTCAGGGATATTTACTGAACAAAGTGAGGGAAAAGGGAATTCTTACTTTGAGTGACTTATCCATTGAGACGGACACGATTTGAGTATAGAGTCCGTTTTTGAAGGGATGAAAAACAAGATCTGATACAACAGAGGTATGACTCAAAAGATTAGTTAAGAGACTACATGTTAATGCATTATAAATTTTAATACATCCATTCCGCAGACCTGTAGCTAGTAAGAGGTAGCCTTCTTTGGAAGGTTCTCCTCCTAGAACTTTCCAAGGAAGGCGAAAATTCGTGCATTTTCCTAAGCGAATGGAGGTCATGGGAACAGTACTTTTGAGAATACGAGGAGATAGACTGAAAGCAGAATGAGGAGCTCCATTAAGTGAATAAATCATAGCTATGAGGGGAGATGCGATCCAAGCCATTGTTGTACCTTCTGCATCAAACTCGGGTCCCAGCCGGGATCCAAAGGAATAAGGAAACTCATCCTGAAACTGGTCTGGCCTATTTCTGCCCTCAAGATTAATAACGTAGCGTGTTACTTCCTCAACTTGAACAACATTGGACATTCTATGCTAATGACTGTGGTCTCTCAATTATTCTCTAAGGAGTCAAGTGCCAATAGTAAACGATAGAAGTAACTAGTAAGTAGTCCAAGTTTATAGCTTATAATAAGAAACTAAGTATGTGGATGTGGTTGAAGACCTCTGGGTCAAATGGGGTGCATAACAACTTCAACTTGAAACGTACTAACTCCTTCATCTCATCTCCCTCTTTTTCCTTCTTCAAGCTTTAAATCATTCATACACACATTTCTACAAAATAAGAATAATATCTATCTCTAGCTAGCATCACTAAATAAAAAGAGTCAAGTCTTTTAAAAGTAAAGACAAGCTAAGATGACGAAGACTAACGATCCAAAGACATGTCTAGCAGTAGCTGTCTCACTCAAGACACCCTATCCTGTGACGTCATCTTGCACCACCTTAGTCACCAGTGCCAGAAAATTATGTGCACTCTCCTAGTTTCATCCGTTGTGCATGGACCCACCAGCTCATCACTCCAATAATCAAGGGTACCTCTTCTTCGCCTTTGGAGTATGCGAAACGTTTCCTTTATAGCATTATGTTAGGGTGACCAACCGTTTTCTTTTCTCCAGAGATTCCCTCTATTTACATCCTGTTGGGGGATTTTTTATAAATTCAAATGTCCGAATATCCATCGAATTAAAATTTAAGTCAAATTAATAATAGGGAAACGCCAAAATCAAAAAATTTTATTTCAAAAAATAGATCTGAAATAAACAAGAATAGTAGGCATTAACTATGTCTAATGTATTAATGTCATATTTTATGAAAACTGTTGCTATACTAATATTTCATGTACATGCTGAAATTTTGTTAATGTCAAAATATCAAATATTCCAACCACCTAACCCCCTAAAGTTGTCTTTTGTGAAAATAAAAATTGTATCACTCTAAATTATGTAATAAATAGAAACTCAAAATGTACCCTTTTTCCCGTTGATGCTATCAAAGTTAGATGGGATTGATTGCCCTATTCGAATTTATATGATTTGACTTGATCAATCTATGTCACAAAGTTCTACTCCTCTAATATTAACAAAAATATAATGAGTTTATACGACCTTATCGTATAAAAACGGATTGATTCGATTGTACAATAACAATATAATAATGGGTATGAAGATTGTATTTAATTATTGATATATATATTATTTATTTCTGATGGATAAAATATTAACGAGACCTACATATTATGTATATGATACAATTCATAAGTAACTACCTCCTACGATGGATCCTGTCTAACGATACAAGTAGTCTGCTTCAATATTGGCTGCAATCTCTGCCTCCCACTTATCTCCGTTATTGAGGAGTTTTTCTTTGTTATAGAGTAATTCCTCATGAGTCTCAGTGGAGAACTCGAAATTGGGGCCTTCTACAATGGCGTCCACAGGACAAGCCTCTTGACATAATCCGCAGTAGATACATTTCGTCATGTCAATGTCGTAGCGGGTAGTTCGGCGAGCACCATCAGAGCGTTCCTCTGCCTCAATGGTAATAGCTTGAGCAGGACAAATGGCTTCACAAAGTTTGCAAGCAATGCAGCGCTCTTCTCCTGAAGGATATCGGCGTAGAGCATGTTCCCCTCTAAATCGGGGACTGAGTGGTCCCTTCTCGAAGGGATAATTGATGGTTGCAGGCTCCTTGAGCATATGTCCTAGGGTTACAAGGAGGCCTCGGAACAGTTCCGTCCAAAATATGTGATGTGCTGCCCGCTCCGTCAATTCGCCCCATGATGAAAGTTCTTTATAGGGATTCACTTCCAAGTAACTCCCTGGAATCCAATGCAAAAACAAGAAAAGATTAGGACTAGGATAACTAAGAGAACAAACCTCCGGATTTGTAGCGTACTATCCCGCTAGAAAGGGATCGCAAAGTTGGGCTGCTTAACAGTCGAAGTGGATTCACCATATTAATTAATTAGTATGAATCTATGATTGATTTTCAAAAGTCTATTATTTTATTAATTGCCTATGGGGAAATTTTGGCACTTGGACTCAATAGCTAGCTAGGCCTCGGCAATGTTGGGAGCAATTTCATTAAATAGACATTGACTTATTGACGTCATTAGAGGAGTCGCACACTTTTACGTCATATTCCCGTCATTTAAAAGGAATCATGGCTATGAGAAGCTGGCTAGCTAGCAGTTAATACACATCAATATGTAATGACTAATAAGCTGTAAAATGTAGCGGCCTCTTTCGGATGGAAATCTATGCCCTTTTTCTGAATGAAAAGAGTAGCTGATCAACTATTATAATAATTACGAGGGCGTGGTGATGAAATATCTTAGTGTTAAGAAATGTAGGCAGGTTTACCTGGACACTCGGAAAGGAAGACTGGCTGAATGGCATTAGTAAGAGACAAATATTCTAGCCATTTCTGCCGCTAGCCGGTAACAAATAGCAAGGAGGCGTATTGAAAGGAATTGAGAAGGAGGGCGCTCTGTTGGGTGCATGCGCAGAAAAAAAGTGGGGAGAGAGTGCTGTGGTTGCTACTCCTGGAGTGTACGATGGAATAAAAAAAGGGAAAAGTCGAATAATGAAGCGAGCAAGAATGGAGAAGAGAGAGAGAGAGAGAGAGAAAGACAAAAAGAAAGAAGAAAAAGAAGTAAGAAAAGTTATCGGCCATTTTAGTTTAGGGAAATCCAATTGTGCGACTCAGGAAAGAGAAGAGTCCAATGTAAAGGACGTTGTCCTGGTAGAGAGATATTGACATTGTGAGATTAGTTGGAGAAGAAAGTGTATCAAGTCAAATTGGGAGACAGTAGTATTGTCTATTGAGTCGTGAGTTTAGAAGAAACTCTTAATAGGAGATAGGCTAGCAAGTGGAGTTGAATTTCTCCCTTGAAGCTTGGCGTTTGTTGGGAATTGTATTTTTTCCGTTTGTTTTGTGAGTTCCTATACGAAAAAGAAGAGAAGGGAAGTTTGAGGTATACGAAGGATTGGAAGGAGTAGTGAGGAGATCGGCCAAAAGAAGTCCAAGGTGGCGTCGGATGCCATGAAAATACAATGTCTGCAGCGGTGTCACTGAAAGGAGAAAAATCGTCCAAGAAATTTACGTCTTTTAACATAAATAACTTATACACTGTGAGTCATGAGTCTTAATTACTTGATGTCTTTGTCTCTTACCCATTTTCTTTCTCTCCCTCTCTCTCTCTCTTTTGCGTTGCTTCCGTGATGCATGTAGGGCTCGGCTTCCAAGCCCCTTCAAAAGAGTCATCCTCCTAAGCAAGGATTTCAAAGTTTAGGAAAAGTTGTGACTGCTCGGCGAGCTCCAGCCAATTTACCTAGTATCAAATCTGAAAATTGTGGAAATGATCCAGCTATTAATCTTGTTCCTTCTGGAGGCTCAGGATGGGCCTCATCCACTTCCATATCCAACAATAGCAGCAGCACCAGCAATGAGAAACCCAATTCTACCCATTCCTTGACGACTCCGCCTGAAATTGAAGACACAAGTAA
The DNA here is from genome assembly GCF_016086655.4 of Lepeophtheirus salmonis. Taxonomy (NCBI): domain Eukaryota; kingdom Metazoa; phylum Arthropoda; class Copepoda; order Siphonostomatoida; family Caligidae; genus Lepeophtheirus; species Lepeophtheirus salmonis. Next base: position 33,552,670 of record NC_052131.2, read on the forward strand.
AAAAGAAGAGTTATTAATAAGTAAGACAACAGCGGATCCACCCAAAACTTGGCGCAACGTCACTCGGGAACAACCTCAACCCACGAAGCAAAATTTTCTTGCAAGCCCTCTTTTTGGCACAGATTTCCCATCTCTAACTGAAGATTCCATAAGCAACAGTCAGAAAAGAAATTCAGAAAATGTTTCATTGACTACTCAACAATCCACTCTAGAAAATAGTAACAAATACGGTCCGGGTCCTAATCTTAGACCTCAAACGAGTGGTAATTGGAGACAAACTGGAAGTAATAAACTTGGTCCACCTTCACGACCCTCTGAGTCAGCTTTTGAAGAGTCATTAGACGCAAGTCGTCGTACATCTTTAGTCTCTCAGCAACCACGTTTTGATGTTTCTGTAAAACCTCAAAATAACTTTTTCCCCCCAAGAAGTCCAAAATCCGCTTGTATTAATCGGCTTCCTCCTCAGCAACATTCTCCACGATCTTCGAAAGTTTTATTTCATAATTCTATTATTGATGATGAGAAATTACGTCGTATGGACGATATTGAGACTAATAATGACGATGATTGGACACGTGGAGATGATGCCTTTGATTATAATAAAAAATTAACTAGGTATGGTATAATATTTATGTAAATAATATTCGATTAATATTTTAAGATTCACCTTTTTAATCTGTGCATCCTTTTTACCATGCTTATTCTTTGTCTATGTATTTATGCTTGATAATTTAAAAAAAAACTAAATGACGATTACCAATTTTTTTAGTGATGACGAGGATGAGAATAAAGATTCAATTCGGACAGACTATACAAATTCAAACTGGATATCTAATAACAACTCAGATCATATTCAACAACAACAACAAACACAGTCCCAGCAGCAGCAGCAGCAGCATTTACATAGACAACATCAACAACCCATTCACCACACTTATCATTCGCCTGAGTTTGGAAACTTTGAAAGTAGAGGAAACACAAATCATGGTGGGTCGTCTGATGCACCATCTTTTCTAGATGACGAAGATCAAAAACAAGGAAGTAAAACCAAGGAGGTCTTAAAAAATATTGAACGAGCACGTAAGCGTAGACAAGAAGAAGAGTTAAAATATGGAAATGGGTGCGACAAGAATTCAGCTCATCGATCGGGGGAGTATGGAAGCTATGATCGAAAAGAGACTAGTTGTTCCTCATCCAGTAGTCGAGGAAATTTCAATGTCCAAAACAAATTTGATGTCAATGGGGGTTACATGGAGGAGGAAGATTCACGCTATAGAAGAGAGGAAGAAGAAATCCAACAGCACTATTTCGCGGAAAAGTCAAAGGACGACTCTTCAAAAAGTAGATATAAGCGAACATCAGAAGAGTTGTCTCCAATGCAACGAAATAGTCCTTCACGAAGAGACTCTTCAACAAGAGGAGGTGATGAGGAAGACGTCTTGCCAGAAAGTAGTATATCCAGAGGAAGTACCCCTCCTTCTCAGGGGAGCTCAAGATCCAAGGACTACGGGTCATTTTTTCGAACGGAAAAGAAGTCACCCGAGCCAGAAATGGTTAAATCTAGGGAACAGAGATCTCGCGAAAGATTATCTCCACCAAACAACTTTGAATCCTCTGTGGTGGAAAATAAACCTAAACAACAAATTGTTGTCAAAGATGAGGAAACAAATGCTCGGCGCCCACAGCAACAAAATAGAAGCAAGGATGAAAACGATAAAAAGTCATCTGGAACGAATAAGAAGCAACAAGCTACATCCTCTCAGACTCAACAACAAACTACTAATCAAGCTAACAACCGAGGTAATGCAACTTCTTCTAAGAGAAGTCAAAATGTTCTCCCCTCTCATTCATCCAGAGGAGAAAGAAGTGGCGGATCCGGTTCTTCAGCCTCTCGCGGGGGACCACGTAATGACAAATATCGTTCATCCAGAGGAGGAGGTGGTGGTGGCCGAGGGGGTCGAAGGAATAATAAGCAAGAGGATGAAGACTATCGTCATAACAATGATGATCATGATCATACACTTTTCGAGGAAGAAGATCAGCAACACCACCATAATCACGACGATGAACGGGGTTGGTTTGCGCCCCGTGGACAACCTTCTCGAAGAGGAAGAGGTGGACACCAAGGTGGTGGCGTTGGTAGAGATGATGAAAAAGCAGGTTTGTCGTCCTATAATAAGAAATCCATTCAAAGTGGTGAATGGGATTCCAATTCTGAGGCGAGCCATGAGGATCATCATCACCACCATCATCATCATCATCACCACCATTTACAGCAGCAACAGCAACAACATCCACAACAGCAACAAACAAATACCACTAATCACCACCAGCACCATACACAGCAGCAACAACCTCACCACCACCAACAACAACATAATAACAATAATCAGCATCATCGCCATAATCAGCAGCAACCACCACAGCAGCAACAACAACAACAACATGGCTCATCTCAAAGTGCACACCATAAAGTGTATGACTCGAACACCAAAAGAGGAGGAAATAATAAGAAAAATAATGCTAATGCGAATTATTCCCAGAAACAGCAGCAGCAGCAGGATCGCGGAAATAGATATTACAATGAGAATGAGGATGATCGCCGCTATGATACTAAAAAGAATATTGGACGAAGTGGTGAGTCCAACAGGAATTCAGAGGGAAAATCCTCTTATAGAAACACAATTAAACTCCCTCCTCGGTTTGCTAAGCAATTGCAAAATAGGAATAAGGCGAGAGAAAGTAATGAGCACGACCCATCATCTTCCTCCTCCTCCAGATGGACCACTAATAACAGTAATGATGATTTACATTTTAATGATAATAACAAACAACTACAACAACAACACCACCACCAACATCATCATCAACAACAGTCATCTGATAGCAGTAACAAGCAATCCTCTTCATCTCCTGTTCAAACAATTATATTTGAAAACACTAATTATAAGGGTGCAGGAGGAGCAGGTGGAGGAGGAGGAGGTAAAACGGATAATTTACAAGGAAATAAAAACAATATTATCTTTAAAGATCCCAAGGATCCCTCCTCTTCACCTTTACAACTTCCCATCGGGTTTCCTAAAGGTGGAGAAGATTCTGCTGATTTGAAATTGGATTTTACTTTTGAACCTCCTCACCCTCCTCCTTCTGAAATGGGCCGCGGTAGCAATGAGGTTGAACATTCTAAGACTGTGGAAATAGCACCCAAAGGAAATATTGTGCAAAAGGCTCATCATCAAGTGCCCCATCATCATCATCACCCTCATATGCAGCAGCATCATCCACAGCATGGTCGTGGTGTGGCACCTAATTTGAGCGGTGGTGGTAGTAACAATCATATAGGGGGAGGACACCCTGCTGAGGATCTTAATATGAAAATAGCTAGCGTAAAGAAAGTTTGGGAAACGGTGCCTTCTATGTCACCCGTTCCGGATCAACCACCGGGAGGAGCTGGTCCACAATTTGTTCCAGGCGGCTTTGCCACTCCTGACGACGGTAGTGGTAGTGGTGGCAACGACCCAAGTGGAGGAAATACGCCTGAAATAGATTCAAGTATCCCTCATTTGGCGGCCAAAGTACGACCTCAACCACCACCTCCTCCACATCAGCAACAACACCCTCATCATCAACAGCAAACTCAACAAGCGGCTGCTGCTTTTAATCGATTAATGCCTACGTTGAATTCTCCTTCAATTCAACCTACTTTGTATCAGCCTTTTCAATTATCAGATGGAAGAAATCAATTGTACTCTGCTTATGCAGCAGCCCCCAGTCTTGGAGTTCCTTCTGTTCATATGCCAGGAAGCGCTACAGACATGTTTGGGGGAAATCAATTTCGGAGTGGAGCTCCGTACACTCCTAATAGTGGAGGAAATGTTCTTTTATCTCCACATCAAAATTCCGGATTGATAAAGACTCAATCTAATCAGATCGGTCCTATTGGAACAAAGGCAGCTCCAGGTAATTTTACACAAAGTGGTTTAGGCACTTTACCTGGATCTGGGGTCCCGCAGGAACCTCACTATTGATTCCATACGAAGCTCCTCATGCGTCTATTAATTACATGCAGCGCTCTGCTGGAGGAACTGGTTCCCCAGCATTCTATACAGCTCTGAGTAATCCTCAAAGACAGCAACCATATAATATTCCCAATTATGCTGCTCAGCAACTCAATCCACAGTTGCGTAATCAGGTCCATTCCTATGTAACTAAGCCAATGGCTTCTGTTTCCGTAGCATCTTCATCCTCTTCTGAAGTTAAGGATAAGAACTTAGCTGCTGCTGCCGCCGCCGCCTCCTCTTCATCTCCTTCATTTGGAGGAGTGACCAAATCCCTTAGCAATTTATCCATGAGAACATCAGCAAGTTATAACCCAACTCCTATTCAAAGGCCCTACATGAATTCAGGTAATCAAAATAACTGTATATAAAAAATTCGGTTATTTCGCTTCAGTTGAGTGAATATTAATCAATGATCATGTATGTATGTATGTGAATTTTGCATAAATAGTAATAATTATTTGCCTTTCTTCATTTCAGGAAATAAACTGTCATGTATGGATAGTAATACAGCTGATGAAATGGCGACTGACCATGACAACAAAAAGGCTATTGCTGATTCAATGGATGAAAATCAATAATTAAATAAATAGTTAGTGATGATGAATGAGACAGTGACCTTTCTCTCAAGTCTTGATGAAGTCAAGGAGAAAAAGAGGAAATTGTCTTGCTAATCTAATTAAATATGTTTTTTTATTTTATTTTTTATTATTTTGGTAATATGGTCAAGTTAATAGTGCGTGTATTTCTTTTTTCTTATGTTTCCATATATGTAATTTGTGGACTGCGATTTTTATTTCAGTTAATTTTTCTTCTACTTCTTATTCTCCTCACAACTATAACTTACTTCAAACACAATACCACACATTCACCTGTAATAATTATAACTTCATATAATCATTCTTGTTCTTGGCGAAGAACTACTACTGAAAAGGAAGAAAAGAGAAAGAAGAGAGCATTTGACGTTTATATGTAATACTATAAAGAAAATTAATATAGATCATGGACTTTTTTTTCAATTAATTGCTGCTACAGAGTAGTAGTACAACATGCATTATTATATACTTTTTAAAGTGATGATGATGAAGAAGATATCAGTCTAAATGGAAAGGTGTCGGGGGGGGAAAAAAAAAAAGGATGATTTAGTGTATTATACTTATATATACATACATGTTAATATTCGGACTTTTTGGATATTCAACCTCAACGTTCAGGAGAATAATTTTTGATGATTAATAAAAAAAAAGAACTTACTTATACACATAACGAACACAATTTGCTATGTTTTTATCTATCAATAATAATTATTATTACAACTACTATTATAAATAATGGAACAGTTAAACTCAGTTCGTTCTTGATCGACATTCCCCCTTATTTCTTACTTTATGTAGACTACAAGTCCGAACCTGCTAGTTACTACTACTGTTGGTCTTAAATAAATAAATGTTCAATTATAGCCTTGGGTTTCTCTCCTAAGAGGAAGTAGGAAGTTTATTTTGTCCCCATCTGCTAATATTAAATATAAATGGCTTTCGTCTTTCAAGAACTTGTCTTCTTGCTTTGTTTCTAAGCATGTATTACGTTATTCGAGTCTCTGGATTCAACCTCCTTAAACTCGTTCCACCATATTATGATTTAATTCTCTATTTACTAATAGGGATTTGCTGACTATTAAATAGAGTTTGACGAATATGCACTTGGAAGAGATCTTAAGGTAAAGTAATATTATATTACACTAGGCTGGGAAAATGGTAATTATAATATTATAAGTCTTGCATGTAACAGTTAAATCATCGTATTACTGTAGGGATCATAGTTCATTCTTCCCACATAATATTTTTCTTTCTTTCAAGTTGTCAATAATTTGAGGCTAATTTATGACATACAAAAACAGAATTAATATCTATATAATTGTATGATCGTAGATTGTAATATCCTCCATTGATATAGACAATCAGTTTATTATTATTTATTAATAAACTTGAGAATGGGTTGAAATAGGTGTAAGTAAATAATGGATTTTATGGTATTCTTGAGGAATTATTCATACTTTAGATAGTCTCTGTACATATAATAATAAATTATAATATATCAGATTAACAATTATATAAGGCCTAATATATGTGTATAATAGTCGATAGATCTTTTGATGAAGAGTAACTAATAATTGTATAAGCAAAAAATTAATTAAATTAATGTTAATGCAACTCATTCTACAGGAGGTCGATTAACAATGTTTATATGTAGGTATGCTGTATGCCATCGAGTGTTTTTAGCCAACTATCAAAGTTGCTAGTCACTTGCTAGCTATCATTCTTTATCGTAAAGTGACAAAATAGTTTTACTTGAGGACGCTGTTATCGCACAGCTTCATATCAGCTATAGTTAGGGAACTTAATATAGTATGTATATATTGTTTGTTTTTTCTCAAGCGCATGCGCATAAAATAACACATATCATAAGGGGGTAACATATCAGCTAACTTAAACTATGTGATACTAGCGTCCTCAAGGAAGTTAGAGTCATGATTCATGAGGTGAGTTAGGTAGGTGTAGTTAGATTTGGCTATAAAGTTAGAAGTACAGTAGTAGTGCTGGTATTGGCTATTATTGCTATTGGAGTTAATAATTATCATATCATCGACGAGTGGAATAAGTAATAACTCGATAAAGTAATTACACTTGGATGATGAACTGCTCCAATTGCAAGAAGACTTTTGATTTGCAAGAACGGCTCCCTTGGCTCCTTCTGTGTGGGCATCCTGTCTGCCAACTCTGCAATACTACATCGAATGGAGATGGAGTCATGTGCCAACAGTTAATAATTAATACATAGCATTATATTTGATTAATTATATTATCTATTGACTATGCCATAAATATTAAATTAGTATAGATAATCCAAGTAACAAATTATAATATACTTGATAATAGCTAGTAATTAATAATTATTTATCATTAAAACCCTTCCTCCTTATTTATCGTGATTTTAGGTGCTCCGTTTGTCAAGGAAAGGCTTTGACCTACGATCATTATCGTATAGGATGTTTATTCACTAAAGGTTATGCTCCAATAAGCCTAAAAAAAGAGAAGAGTCTCGTTGACAACACCTTGTTCTGTTCTGAACATCCTAAGTCAGTCGTTCATTATGTTGATGAAGAGGACTCTCAATTCATTTGCGCGGACTGCATTCCAGAAAAGGATCTCTCTTTAGAGGAAACAATGATTGTTCCCTTGGAACAGGTCAATAAGAGCAAATATTCAGAGCTGGAGGACATAATAAAGGATATCAATGTCTATAAAGAGTCTCTACCCCGAAGAAAGGGTAACACTTATTTTGAAACTACGATTGATAAAGAGTTCCTTGAAGCACATTCCGTTATGCAAGTCAAGAGAGTGAAAACTCATTTAATGATGAAGGAGCAAAACCCAGTTTTGCGAGTCCTCAATGAAATAACCATATCTGCTAACTTTATGCAAACTTCTGGAGGTATTCCAGAAAGTGGGTTTGCCTACAAAATCATTGATGTTGCTAAAAGTACAATTCCCAGTTCGGATCGAATCTCTCTTGATCGGAAACCTCCCTTTCTCTCTATAGAAATATCTGAGCCACAAATTAAGGTTAATCATAATCTACATGATTATATTTCTGCGAGTGATGATGAGCCTACGTCGTCTCAAATGGGCGTTAAAACAGGGGATCGCGTTTATATAATCCATATCAAAACACCTTCATCTATCTTTGTGCGTCGTATACAAGACGGAAATAAGTTCATAGAAATGAGTACAAGCATATCCTCAAATATTTCAAATGAAGGTCTTGATGATTTTATGAAATTGAATAACTATTACATATAACGTTTCTTTTCCTTACTTATTAGGTGTCAAAAACGTGAAAGAGGGGGGAATTTATGCATTAAACAGTAATGGAGTCTGGTACAGGTATAATAAGACTCAATATTAATTTATCAGAGTAATATAAATATATAATTATGCGTAACAATTCATACAGGGTCATGGTAGTCAACTGTAGGAGTGATATGCCCAAAGTACGAGTAATTTTTATGGATACTGGTGAAACAAACTTCATATACATCGATTTACTTCGTTCTTTCCTAAGCACAAATGAGTTCCAATCGAAACCACCGTTAATTAATGCAATTTCATTATCTTGCTCAAAGGATTGCAGATACCAGAAAGACCAATTAGAACAGTTTACGCAAATTACTCGACCCGGCACAAGCTTCACCTATTGGATTGATCATATCGAGGGAGATGATCCTAATGAATTTGATCTGCTTTTTATCGGAAAAGATGGTTGTTTGAACTCACTACGTGATGTTTGTATTCAACAAAAGATTCTTAACTTCAAAAACATTTATGCGAGTGTAAGTCTTATGAGTAACTCCCATAATTTTTGAATTTGTGTCATTTTCTTTTCTTTTTTTAATTTAGAATGGTCCAGTCATTCCTAAGAAAAGAATTTTCTGGAATGTAAGCGAATATTTACAGATTTTTATTTATTTATTTATTTATACTTGTTTAAAACTATAGACAACAGAAGTTCCGGACTGTGTGTCAGTTGAATCAGATGAGACACATAAATCTAAAAATCGCAGTGCTAGGACTAGAAGAACTCCGAATAACTTTGATAAAAAAGGAGGGAAAAAACCTCAAAAGAAAAAAAGTGGTAAAGAAACCCCAAGGGATTCAGAGAAAAATAACAATTATAATAACGTCAAATCATTTCAAATTTAAATGATAAAGTAATTATGATAATTTTTTATAATATATTATGTTTTGCTCATTTTCTCATTTCTGGAAGAGATGTTGACAGAAAAATAGGCAAATGCAGTAATAATGAAGAAGAAAATCCGTCTATAGTCATTGATATTCTAATCCAATTGTCCAAATATATACTTAGCTCATCTTTGTTCTCTGATGAAAATCCCCTTAGTATGCATGACTCTTAAAGTTCTTCCTCAGAGAGTGAGGCTAAGCCCTCTCTATAAAATAAATTCACTTTAGTAACTGTGGATCAAATCAGTTATCTTGTAATGAGAAGAGAAAAGTAAAAAGGCTATTTGACCTTTTCATCATGGTTAAATAGTCAATACTTAGTTACCTGGCAATGGCCTTATCTACTTGATTAAGTATGGCACTGTACTGCTGTAATGATTTTCTAATGAATCCGAACGAAATGTTTGTTTGACCGTGTACTTTAGCTAAACACCGTAAGTAAATATTATCAAGATTCATGAGCGAATAAGTTCCTTTAGGATATTGGAAGGCATGATTAGAGTTTATGAGAAGGAAAATATCAGGTCTCTGACCATTTGCCATTCTTTGTTCGATAGCTATGAGATTTTTTAGAGAGGAAAGTCCTTTGTAGCATAGATGACGAGATAAATTGCTTTGGAACTCTCGAACAACTGCATGGAAATATTTCTCTTTGAGCGAATGGTGTTCCAAAAGGTATTCTTTTTTAATTTGATTTGTCCAGTAATGCGATGAAAGAAGTTTTTTGGGAAAGGCCAGAGCTAATGGAAAAGCAATATTCTGGGCAAATGGAAGTGTAGAAATGATAAGGACTGGTAGGACTCTGAGAAAGTCTGATGGAAAAGTAATATATAACTGCAGTTCCTTTCTGGTCAAGCTTTGACAATCTGAAATGAGGGCTTTGGTGATTTCATTACTTAAGCTATTGTACAGACTACCTCTGTCCCAGTTGTTTGAATGAGAAAGGTGTGAATGGACTTGCCAATACTTTTTTCCATCTTTTATGAGTGACTTTGATCCTGTAGAGAATAAACTAAGGATCTGACTTAGCTTTCCATCCTTTGTTAAGTCCTTAATCTTATTATCCAGAATATAACGAATATGGGACCAGGAAAATGGCATAATGAGCAATATTATTTGCAATTAAAGAACTGGTATACTATTTAGAAGGAGTTGCAGTAGCAATAATAGAGCTCGATTGTAGGCTTGTAAGCACAATTTTATCATCCTAATTCAATGCTTGAAAATGTCGATAAAAGCATGGAAATCCTTGAGTCCGACCGTCATTTGAATATTAATCCATATTTATACATTTTTATTATTAAATAAATAATATCTCCGTTTATATATGTTATAATATATTTTCATGGGTCTCTGTTTCTGTCGTTGTTATTTTTAGAACATTTTCTTTAAGGTAATAGTATAATGTTATTTAATATTTTGCCAATATATAATTACATTAGTTATATGATATTAATACCAACATCTAATTGAAAACTTTTTACGTACGGATATATATGATGAAAGGAATTTTAATTTTTATCGTTTTGAAGACACGTATTGTTAAGGTCCAACATTAAATTATCATATCTAATAGTAATAACTTATTACTAATAAGTAATAACAATAAAAACGTCACTAATAGACAACAGTTTTTATTATAAAAACAACGTGGGAACTGCATCATACGTTAAAATTTTGTTAAGAAAATAAAATATAGAGCTAGGTGACAATAAGGATTTTAACTATTGATCTGATCTAAAAGAAGTTCAATACAACCTTTGTGTTTGGTCTACTCGTAGATTGTGTGTTACAATTTATAACTTATAAGATAACTGATCTATATATAGGCGATGGTTAAGATCCAGCCAGACCCTGAAAATCAGCATAGTTAATTTATAGCTGTTTCGGCGGAACACTTTCCGCCATACATACCAAAATTAACAGCTGAAGACAATGGAACAATCTCTTGCACACCTCGTTACGTCATAGTTATTTAGGATTCACTTTTTCATTTATTTCATACATTATATTACTATAATTTATGAAAGCGTAGTGGAAAGAAGGAATAAGTGATGGATGGATTGAACTCTAGCGACACCATTATAATGCGTCACATGAGTAACATATTCTCTATATAGCATTGATAAAATAATATCATTCATTATTGTGCGAAAGGCAGATGGAAACAAACACGTTTCTCTATTCGAACAGGAATTTCAAAAATTATATTCCATGACATAATAATATGCAAGATGTTTGAGTTGACTCATAAAATAAAACTATTTTTCTTTTTAAAGGCATTATGTTAATACATACATATTAGGATAAAGTTAAAATATATATTTTTATATTTATTTGTACGTCATTTTACATAATGAAAAAATAAAGAGTAGCCACAGATTCTGTAGATAAGTAAAAAAAATAATAATAATATATTTAAAAAAAAAATAGTTCCTTTATTTTACACTTTAAAGACAGCAGATAGAATATTTATTTATTCATTTATACTATAAATCGGTTTTTATCTTTCATTTTTTAGTGTGTGATTTTGTTTATAAAAAGACCTAAAAGTTAAGCAATATTTGATGGATTTTATATATATTGTGTTATTATATATATATATTTTCCATTAACAAGTGGAACAACTATACGAAAGTTCATTGTCATTAAGTTGTTGATTTTTCCCCGTCTTTGCATTCAAAAATGTCTTAAAATAGTATATCAGATGAAAAACTTCCAGACCAAGAGACTGCATCTTCAACGGGACGAAGGACTTGATCTTCTCCTGCCACCTCTCCATCTTTTTTGGAAGTGATGTTCCCAGAGGAGGATTCGCTGGCCCCTCGACTTAAAGAGGGTGGACGACGTGATACTCCCAATTGAAATGGAGCTTCACTCATTTGTATTTTGCTGGGTGTGTAACTTCCTAATCCGCCACTGCCACCTATGGAAATTAATCATTTAATTAACTCATTTTAAAAATGATTGTAAATATATAAAAAATATATTACCAAATTTGGACTGAGACGTTTCTTCCGAAAGGGAAGACTCAAAGGATGGATACTCAAACACTTCTTCTAAACTCGAACTAAAGCTGATGTATAGCTGCAAATAAATAAACAGATGCAATAAATATCGGGGGTAGATATTTCTTAAAATTGAGTCTGGCTGACTCTTTAACTAATTATCTTCTATTTACATGAATAAATTATTGTTACAGTGAAATAATTAAAATTTAAAATATGTATGTATTTGAAAGGCCATATTGGGGACAAATTAAAATTATAAACTATAGTTATAGTTTTCTTGGGTTTCTCAACTCATCCCATAAATTTGAAATCAAGGTATTTAATTGACTAGTAATGGAGTCTAGTATTACTCCAAACTAAAAAAAAAACAATCATCGGCTTTAGTAGTAAAATAGAACTCGCCCGAAATATTTTTTGCAGAATTCGACTTAACGTGAAGAACTCTAAAACATTCGTGTAAAAATTTATGATATCACTACTTAAAAGGATAGAAAAAAATACTAACGATCCATTTTCACTATATTAAAAGTTGTAATTATATTAAAAAAGAAGAAACCACAAGGGATAACGTGAGGAAATTATCGAAAACTTGGAACTACGAAACATGGGGGGGGGGTGAATATCACCTTTTCTTCTTGGAAAAGATTGATGTATTTTAACTCCCCACGAATATTCAATTACTACTGCAACAACAATTACCTTTTTCTCAGATTGTTTGTGGGATGCCCGTGATCGAAGAGAGGATTTTCCTGAAATAATATTTCCACCCACAAAGATAATAGAGCAGGGAGAGGGTGGCCGACTTAATTCTTCTTCGTCTTCATCTTCTGAATTTAATTTAATTCCAGTCCCGTCGTCGTCCGTCGATTCATCAGATATCACGGAATCGAGGATGATAACGCCAGACTGAGGCTGAAATGGGAAAAAATAAAATGAGATAATTTATTTTTGTATTATTTATTTTTAAGTCGTCGGAGTATCGCAAATTTTGAAATTTATAACCCGCCCCCAAAATTCGGTCAAAGTTTTGCTTTCTTCTGATTTAAAAAGATTCACCGTTGATGCCACTGTGAATAATCAGAACTACATCACAACTGAACATCCATACAATGGCTCAGGTTCAGTGAGAATGTATTCAGAGCAAAAGATCCAGCCGGAACCATAGTCTTAGACGTTGTGGAGTCTGCCATCCCATTTTGTGGAAAGAAAGAGCGGCTCAATGCAGATGCTTACATCGAACTTTTCGATAAGAAAGTGCTACCTTGGTCCAGAAAAAAGTTCGGGGATAACTTTGTTTTCACTCAAGGATCCGTGTCATCGCACAGCTAAGACCCAGGCCTTCCTGAGAGACAATTTTCCGGCCTTTTGGGACATCTACATGTGTCCACCCTCCTCTCCAGATGCAAAACCCTTGGGCTACTCCATAAAAGTTGTGTCAATCACTATTTTCATATGATTTTGTTAAATAAATGTCCCCAC